>NC_044323.1:250735090-251356090 GCF_007399415.2 Gopherus evgoodei | reverse complement strand
TAACAAAATCAGTAAGCTTGGCTGTCACCTGACCAGAGGACCAATCAGAGGACAAGATACTTTCAAATCTTGAGGGAGGGAAGTTTTTGTGTGTGCTGTTAGTGTTTGGTTGTTGTTCACTCTGGGGGCTTAGAGGGACCAGACGTGCAACCAGAATAGTGAGTACTAGGTAGATAAAGCGAGTTAGGCTTATGTTTGTTTTCCTTATTTGCAAATGTGTATTTGGCTGGAAGGAGTTCTAATTTGTATTTTGCTGAAAGGATTTTAATTTGTACTTGTATACTTAGGCTGGGAGGGTATTCCCAGAGTCTATAGCTGAAAGACCCTGTAACATATTCCATCTTAAATTTACAAAGATAATTTTTAATGTTTTTTCTTTCTTTAATTAAAAGCTTTTCTTGTTTAAGAACCTGATTGTTTTTTTTTATTCTGGTGAGACCCCAGGGGGATGGGGCTGGATCCACCAGGGAATTGGTGGGGAGAAAGGAGGGAAGGGGGGGAGAGAGGTTAATTTCTCTCTGTGTTAGGATTACTTTCTCTCTGGGGGAGAGAGAAGGAGGGGGGAAGGTGCATTTTCCTCTCTGTTTTAAGATTCAAGGAGTTTAAATCACAGGGATCTTCCAGGGTAACCCAGGGAGGGAAAGTCTGGGAGAGGCAACGGTGAGGGAAAGGGTTTACTTTCCTTGTGTTAAGATCCAGAGGGACTGGGTCTTGGGGGTCCCCGGGCAAGGTTTTGGGGGGACCAGAGTGTACCAGGCACTGGAATTCCTGGTTGGTGGCAGCGCTACAAGTACTAAGCTGGTAACTGAGCTTAGAGGAATTCATGCTGGTACCCCATCTTTTGGACGCTAAGGTTCAGAGTGGGGAATTATACCATGACAGTGCCACTGAAAATCAGCTTGTGTGCTGCCTTTGGCACACGTGCCATAGGTTGCCTACCCCTGCCTTAGGTCCTTTTCTGCAGAACTGGCAGGCTGGTTGCAGAGCTTGGGGACAGGGTTGCTGTGAGGGAGCAGACACTTGGTTCTCATTTCCTGGAATGGGAACAGCCGCTAAGGGAGGGAAAATAGAGCAGGCTCTTGCTGCACCTGCCCCACGGCCTGACTCCTTCATGGTACCATGCGCTGCACACCAGAAACAGTTTGCACAGTTCCACAGCTGGATGGTCTATGCAATTGGGCCTTCATGACTGGACAGTGGAAATGTGCCCCATGCAGTCTTCTATTTTGAACCCCTCCCCAGTGTACACCTCCATCCCCCCTGCCCCAATAATCATGGAAGGAAGGGAAAGAACAAGGAGCCAGGGGAGACACGGCAGGAAGGGGGTTCTGACTTGCAGATGGTTTCACTGTTTGCACTGTTCATACGCTTTGTTTTTATTTTGTTAAAGGTTTTCATCTTACTGGTGTGTTGGTTTGCTAGTGGCAGCTGCCCTTCCTGGCAATGGTTTAATAGTGTGTTTTTCTAATAATTATTTAAAAATAAGAGTTTTTATTTTATTAAGAAATGTTATAGGCATCACTGCATCACATCATATAATGTGTATTTCAACCAAAGGGCAACTGCCTAATGAGAGACAACTGAGAAGTTTTATGCAAACACTGTTTCTCAATACAGGTATCTACATCAATCAATACTGTAATTCCACAGTTCTTGCCACTGTCAGCTCCTTACCACCGATTCATAAGAGATTGAGTCATTCATAAGGGCAGTACATAGCAAACCCTACCCCCCATTTCATAAGCGATCACATCATTCATAAGTACAGTGCATAGCAATCAACACATCAAATTTCATTGCATTGGGCGGTGTAAGCAGGGCCAGCGCTAGCATTTAGGCAGCCTAGGCAATTGCCGGGGGTGGCATTTTGCTGGGGTGGTGGCAGGCGGCTCCGGTTGACCTGCTGCAGTCATGCCTGCGGACGGTCGGCTGCTCGCGCGGTTCCGGTGCACCTCCCGCAGGCATGCCTGCAGCAGCTCCACCAGAGCCACGGACCAACGGACCCTCCGCAGGAATGACTGCGGCAGCTCCACCAGAGCTGCGGGATCAGCGCGGGGGGCGGCAAAATGGCCGTGCGCCTAGGGCGCGAGAAACCCTGGCGCCAGTCCTGGGTGTAAGAGTAACGTACAGTAAATATTTTACAAGCCCATTCATAAAAGTGCTATTCTCCCTCTTCCATTGGCCCAGAAAATCCATCATATGGGAATACAGAGCATCCCTGATTTCTGTTGCCCAGATGCATCCAGATTCAGCTGTGGTAGGTGAAGTACAGTTTCAAATATTTGTATTTTTTGACATTTCTTGAGTCTGTGATAGTGACTTTTTAAACACTTAGTGCAAACCCATGGAGTTTGTACTAACATATATGCTTTGATATAACTGCTATGAAGAGTAAGCAGTTGTCTGAGATCAAGATATGAAGAGATGGGATTTATTTACCCAAGAGCTAATGAAACAGTATTAGTGCTAATTAAGGGCTTGATCCTACACCACTGAAGTCGCTGCTGCCCAGATCTTTAAAAGTTTTTAGGTAATGCTGCACTCTGTGTTGCAATGCCTAGCTGATTTAGGAGCAACATTTCATGATTACAAGGGATTTAGGCAATTCACTTGAGAGTCCAACTCATGAAATGCATTTTGTTTGTGTTCTATGACTTTCAAAGCGTTTGCAGTTTTTGTTGTACTCTATAAAAAGAGGATTTGTTTAGAATATTTGTCTTTAATCTGAAGAACTTTCCATCAGACTCCTTCATGTTGTGCTTAGTTGTTTGTGGCCTAAGCATATTACTAAGAGAAAGAGAACACAGGCAATGAATCTTCACTGAGAAAACAGATAGTATATGGGGTGTTTAAAAACAATACAATAAATCTTGATAAGGGAAGCTTGAAACATTGACAAGAAAAAAGCTATTAACATACATTTTTGGGTTAAGTACATCAGAGTTCAAATCAGTGAAGGATTAAAAGGCATAGATGGACTCGCTTATGTGCGTGTGTAATGTATTGCACTGGATGCAATATGTCACATGTTGTCCCATGGGGAGAGGCAGTGTGATCTAATATATTGAGTTTGGGACTAGGGGACAGTAACTTTAGTTTTAATTTTATCCTGACTTGAGATCAAACTGAGAGAGGAGTCTATGTGGAAATTGGGAATTGGTCCTGCTTTGAGAAGGGGGTTGGACTACATGATCTCCTGAGGTCCCTTCCAACCTTGATATCCTATGATTCTATGAATTAAGAGCCTAAGTACCATTGATAGTTGAAGTTATTTAGGCTTCTAAGCATCTAAATCACATTTTAAAATGAGATTTCAGCTCCTGTCAGGCATGGCAACACTGAGCGTAGCAATGCCTAAATATCTTTTTTAAAAATCTGGGCCTGGGAGTTTTTATTGTTGATTTGAATGGGAACAGGAGCAGGCTCTGAAGACAGAGGTCCTGATACATTTAAGCCTGTGCTTAACTTTAAGCACGTAAGTAGCCCCACTGAAGTCAGTGTAGAAGCTCAGATACTATAATACAGCTCCTTGATGTGCAGATGTAGACTGCATGATAAGGCACAATGCATTTGCTCATAGAAACTGTTTAAATATTGAGAAGAAACAACTTTTTTTAATGAATGTCTTAAAAAAAAACAACAACAACACACCCACATCAACTGCTTGCTAATTCTCAGCCTCATGAGGGCTTAGGGACTCATGAAAAAGTTTTGCATCCAAAAAGCATTCTACAATGGGGTGCTCTTAGTGACTGAATTGTAGCTAATGAATTCTTACATAGGTGGCCTGTTAATCAGATTTTATAATGTTCTTGACACCTACAAAGGAGTTCGGATTTCTTGTGAAGTTTGTTTTAATTATGCTACACCAACGAAAGGTAAATGCTCATATAAGAACATAAGTGATCTCTCTCCTGCCATCCATCCCCACCCTCTGACAATATGCAATGTAAAATAAGTGGCTAACATCTGCCGTGTTTGTGTTTACAATCTTTGAGGGAAAATAATGGCTTTGTTTTCTCCTACAGCTTGCATAAACCTGCACTTTCCCTCTGCTACTTTCTGTCATCTATAGTTGTTGATTAAAAATATCTGGATTTAATCATTACTTACAAATATTTATTCCAAAATAATTTTAAGTTATGACATAGATACTACTCAAGTAATGAAAAAGAACAGCAAACACGAGAGGTATACAGATAGTCATAAATATGACCAATTTAGACCAAAGCACATGTTATGGGTAGGGCCCTACCAAATTCATGGTCCAGTTTGGTCATTTTCATGGTCATAGGATTTAAAAAATCATACAGTTCATTATTTCAGCTATTGAAATCTGAAATTTCCCAGTGTTGTAATTGTGGGGGCCTGACCCAAAAAGGAGTTGTGTGGAAGGGGGTCATGGTATTGCTACCCTTACTTCTGTGCTGCTGCTGTCGGTGGCACCACCTTCAGAGCTGGACAGCTGGAGAGCAGTGGCTGCAGGCTGGAAGTCCAGCTCTGAAGGCAGAGCCAACAGCAATGCAGAAGTAAGGATGGCATGATATGGTATTGCCACCCTTACTTCTGCGCTGCTCCCTGCAGAGCTGGACCTCAGTCAGTAGTCGCCAGTCTCTGGCACCCGGCTCTGAAAGCAGCAATGCAGAAGTAAGGATGGCATTGTATGGTCTCCCACATCCCAAGTGAGTACCCTAACCACTGGGTTGAAAATTAGGCAGGGAAGTTGTCATCCTCTCTCCCCGCCCTGTGCTCCAGCTTCTTGCAAGAAATGCTTTAGGTGCCTAACTCCAGGAGAGGGTTCACAGCTGAGAAACACAAGCAGAGATGGGTACTACCCTGCAGCCAGTACTTAGCCACCTATCTCTGTGAATGGGTTTGGGCTCAACACAGACTCCTCGTGTTGGCATCTCCCATAGGTTAGTTTGGTAGCTCCTGGCCTACTGTGCTGGCTTTTGTGAGTCGCAGTCTAAGGCGCCTATTTTTCCATTTGTTGTAAAGGGGGCCTAGCTTACTCAAGCTTTGTGGCTCACAGTGTTGGTCCTGTGGTTTTGCTAGGCACCTAAAAATTAGGCATTGCGATGCTCAGTTCTAAGTTCCTTTGTGAATCTAGCCCTAACTTACCACGTACAGGTCGTAGATGTAGTTATGCAGCTCTCTGCTGCCTGTCGTGGGGCTAAAATGCCGTAGAGGAGCTCCTACCTGCTCCACCCTTGGGCCTACTCTTTCTCTTGCACCCTAAGTACCATAAGACACAGCCTCCAAAGTGCACCAATTGGGAGAGACTCCCTACAGTAGTGTGAGATGGGGTAGGGACGCTGCGGTAGAGTAGTTGTCCCTGTTCCTTGCTCAGCCAGCCAGACACAACCAGCTCTGTATCGCTTTTGCTCATGGAAGTGATAGACGTTATCTTGCCCTTAGATTCCCTCTCCCCGCCCCCCAATATATCTTGATATAAATGAAACAATAGCTCTGGAGTAATAAGAGTATTTGAAATGTCTCATGTGCTTTCTCTTTACTGCCTGTTTTATGCCGCACATCACCACCTTCTTCTTTGGTATGTTATCCTGGTTCTGGGAGGTTGACTTGTGCTGCAAGAGATAACACTTCCAGTCAGCAACTGACAGCAATATCACCTTGTGTGTCACTAAGAAAATTATGAATATGGTGGTAAGGGTAATAGTACTGTAGTGATAAAGGCATAAAAAGTATTTTAAAATTTTTTGAGATGTTTTTATTGTATGCAATTGGTATGAATTGGAAAGTGTATATATTGTACAGTGCTTGTGCACAGCTTGAGAATATAAAAATTGAGGCAATAACTTACTTATCAGAGGGACGTTACTGGAAGCAAAAGAAACATTTTTCTTGTAGTCTGATAGTTTAGCAGGACATGGTGTGAAATCATAGAAATGTAGGACTGGAAGTGACCTTGAAAGGGCATCTAGTCCAGTCCCCTACATTGAGGCAGGACAAAGTATTATCTAGACCATCCCTGACAGGTGTTTGGAGATTCCACAGCCTCCCTAGGTAATTTGTTCCAATGCCTAACTGTCCTCACGGTTAGGAAGTTTTTCCTAATGTCTAACACAAATCTCACTTGCTGCAATTTAAGGCCATTATTTCTTGTCCTGTCCTCAGTGGATAAACCGAACAATTTATCATGCTTCTTTTAATAACATTTTACATATTTAGACGGGGTTATGTCTCCCCATCATCTTCTCTTCTCCAGAATAAACAAATGCAGTTTTTTCAATCTTGTTTTCTAAACCTTTAATCATTTTTGTTGCTCTCCTCTGGTCTTTCTCCAATTTGTCCACATCTTCCCAAAGTTTGTTGCCCAGATCTGGACACAATTCTCCAGCTGAGGCCTTATCAGGGCTGAGCGGACTGGAAGAATTACTTCTCATGTCTTGCTTACAACATTCCTGCTAATACATCTCAGAATGATATTTGCTTTTTTTGCAACAGTATTACATTTTGACCCCTTTAATTTGTGATCCACTATAACTCCCAGATCCTTTTCTGCAGTACTCCTTTCTAGGCAGTAATTTCCCATTTTGTGTCTCTGCAGCTAATTATTCCTTCTTAAGTGCAGTACTTTGTATTTATCCTAATTGAATTTCACCCTACTTATTTCAGACCCTTTGTCCAGATCACTTTGAATTTTAAATCTGTCCCCCATAGTGCTTGTAACCCCTCCCAGTTTGGTATTGGTCACAAAGTTTATTATACATTACTGCCTAGAAGATTAGAGAGAAGTTAGTTATTTAGGATAAGTTGTCATCAATAGGCAACTCGAATTAGAGATTTTTTTAATTCCCATTTTCCAGCCAAAAGAAAGTTAAGTGGAGCAAGAGTATTTTTCCATTCCAATATTCTTTACAAAAGTAACTCATGTTTACTTATTCTACAATACCAACAGGGTTTGTAAGTTTATTTTTGAATAACAAATCTGAATCTCATTGAACACAACAATGAATTTAATTTTCTAATATGTGATTCACATGCATATCTCAGCACACAACAGTTATATTATAGTTTTAAATTCTATTTTGTATGCAGTACAAAATAAATAATTCATCTGGGGAATTTTGGTGACAAAATAAACCACAAGTGTGAAATTAAGTGGATTGTTAATGTCACCACCTTCTGCCAGTGCCACTTTTATTTTGTATGCAGAGTTCTTATATATATATATAATTTTTATAATGTTACTCTTTCATCCCAGCTCCGGTAGTGTCCCCCCACACCTCCTTCTAATCTCTGACCTCTTCTCTTAGTCCTGCCTTTCCTATCTTCTCTTTTCTGCACCTCTTCTGTTACTACCCAGCAACATGTTTTGGTAGCACTAAGTGACTCCTGCTGAACATAGTGGGACTAGATAAACATGACAGCTAAACCCAGTGAAAATGGAATTCTGCATTCCTTTACAGCACAGATTACTCTGTCCCCCAGTTTATCACCAGACTGACTACATAGCTCATGCAAAATAAATGATTTTTTTTACAGGCTGTCATTTAGATATGAAATATTGGTGGCTACAAAAGCCTTTGGAATTCAGATATTTGGAATCCTGTTCTCCTGAGCCTAAAGTCAATGGCAAAACCCCCACTGATTTCATGGGAGCCAGAACTTAAAAACTCCACTCTCCCAAGGCAAATAGGCCTCTTTCCCATGAGTGTACCACCAACTGTTAAATGCAGGTGCTAGAAAGTCATGGGTGTGGATATGTGTATCAGAAACAAAATGGCTACTTTGGATGATCTGCACTATGGTAGTCTGTACCAGTTGAATCACACTGATGCAATGAGCAATGGTACAGTTTTCCATTGTAGATGCAACCTCAGTGACATCACAGATTGCAATGGAATTTCTGGTGTCTGATGCTACTGTAAAGTGTCTTCTGGGATGTCTTCAGGAAATGCTACTGAATTTCAGAGAGGCTACGAAAAAGTTTTAAAATGAAGGTTAGTTAAAATTTTGCTGCTTAATGCCCACCAGTCTAGTTACTGTGGATATTCAGATCACAAATCTGGAATTTGAATTTACTTTTCAGTTTAGGTTTTGAAATTCACCTATCCAATTCACTAATGCGAACCTTAAGTTTTGAAAAATCATGAGTCAGCCACACAAATATCATGATTTATTTTAAAATCCCATGATTTTAAAGCCATATAATTTTGGTTCTATTTACCTTCTGGTTGTTGAGCCCTTAGAGTTCACATGGGTCACATTTTTCAAGCTTTTCTCCACAACCACAAGGACTATAAAGTTACTGGAACAAAAAAAATGTAGTCTCTCTCAAAATTACATGATTGCAGGAAATGGGACTTCAAGAAAAATATCAAATATCACAATACTCTTAATAAAATTGTGAGAGATGGCTGCACTGAAAGTAGTTAAATCTTAAAAAGTGAAGCAATTTTTTTTCCATGTACCACTGAAAGCTAGTTAATGCCCCATAACTTCTTAACATACAAATTAATACCTTCATCCATGTTTGTTTATGTTAAGTTTATACTACAACAACAAAGTAATCATACCTGTTTGATAAGTTTGCCAAATAGAAAAGGGTAATATTTGTACAGAAAAATATTTTACCTCCATGTATCTAAGAGTATTAGAAATACTGAAGACCGAACAGTAATGTTATACTGTAGAAAGTATTTCACACTCTCCCTCAAATAGAACTGCCATCAATTCTGCAAATTGATGATTGTATACACCAGAAGTTATTGGTATTATTAGACTATTGTTATGTATTGTAACATCTAAAATACAGTATGTCATATAAATGCAAATGTCCACCAAAACACCAGAGCTGGTAATTGGTGCATCAGGAAAACATGGGGGATGGTTTCAGATTGTGGGATAAGTATGCTAGGTGATGTTTTTGCTTATATTAGCAGCAGCAACTAAGTTATCCCTCTTCCCATACAGGAATAGCTATCCTACTATAAAGGACTTGTAGACCAATATAATTGTATCCACAGTATCACTTTAATTATACCGATATAGTTAAAGTGTACAACTTTATAGTATACACAAGCCCTAAGGAAGACCTTGGTCTGCATTTGGTTCAGATTTGGGAGGTTTTCTCCACATTTATATGGGATAGGGTCTATTTTTTTTTCTCCAGTGAAAGCTTAAATTCTCAATATAATTCTGTGGCAAGGAGTGGATTCTGGGTCAAGTACCACAGAATAAACAGGGTTCTATGAGGACCAATTAATGGTCATGGGTCTATTCTACAGCAGCCAGGGCAATTGTCAGGATAGTTGCCATAGTGGAAGCCTATGCTACTATAGTCCAATAATTTTTAAATGCTTGTTTCAGAAAATACAAATAAGGGCTTAAAAGAACTCTGTTTCTCAGTATATTCTGCTCAGTTTGGTGGGAATTTGTAGATCTTTATGAAATACATAAGTGGGTTTTCCTAGTATTTAACTAATCCTTGGCACATCTGATGCCATGATAGGGGGATGTAAATGTTAGTAAACACCATTACAGCTAGATGTCATTTCATTATCTCAGCCATAAAGAAATTTAGAATGTTTCAATATTTTGCAAGTCTGGTTTGCAGGATATGAGATGTCCCCATCAAAATCAGAACTGTGCTCTGAAAAATTTGAGGGATGACAACCATTTATGTAGGTTGCTCCATTGGCTCTGCATCAGATGACATTTAATATTTCTGTATATTAAATATTTAATATTTCTGTATATGCTAGTATATTTGCTATTTATTGTTAATTAGTGACGATTAAGATAAGGAAGTGGGTAACGTAGAGGGATGTAGTTTTACAAAATAATCTTGATAGATTAGGTGACTGGGCTCAAGATAAATATAATGTGATTAATTGTAAATTGATGCACATGGGGAGAAATAACTCCCATTTATAATTTAAATTGCATTAAATGATTTAGTTAGTATGATAGAGGAAAAGCATTTGTATGTAATGGATGTGCTAACATCTTAAATTTTTGGTCTACTGTGCAACAGCACTAAAGGAAACTAATAGTAAATTGGTTTATATCAAGAAAGGTCTGAGAATATTATCACTTGTTTATGTTAGCCCACATCTGAAGAATAGTATCACGGTTTGGTCACCTAATCTGAAGAAAGATGTAATTCAATTGAGCGAGTACAGCATAGATTAGGATGCTTAATGGAATGGCAAAATTTCCATATAAAACAGACAAACTGGGATTATTCAGTCATGAGAAAAGATTATTAAAAAGTGACATGATTGAAGTATTTAAAGTAGCAAACTATTATAAAAATAAGTTTGGTTAGTTATTTGAGGTTGCTGAACAGGCTAGAACTTTAGGAGGCAAGATTTTAAACTTGGAATATTAAAAAAAATGCAAGGAGCCATTGTTTAACAGACAGTGATGAACACTTGAGATGGACTGAAATGGTTTGGTCAAATAGTATAAAATTATTTAAGCAAAAACTGGATACTAGAATTTAAGTTAATAACACTGAGTCTTGTACTGCCATTATTGGGTGTCACTGCAGTTCTTCTATTGTTGATCCCTGATGCAAAAGTTTAAAATTGTTAAGTTTAAAAATATGTAAGATGGTATCATTTGCAGACATGAGAAGCCCAAGGACCACTTCTAATCCTCCACAACTACTTAACAAGTACCTAAATAGTCACATCACTTGCTTTTCTACAACTATTTGACAAGAGATGTTGTTTGATTGGCAGATCACACTTTAAATCTTTGAGTGACACAGGTTTTCACTTCTTGATGAGTGATGCTCCAGCTGCTAATAGGCATTCCAGTATCTTCTCTATGGTGTAGAGAATGGATGGTATCAGAACAGAAATCTCAACCGAGCAACAAGGAGAATAGATTTTGCATTTGTATTGGAAAACTACCTGTTCCTGCCCTGTTCCCATTCTGAGAAATTGAACAGTACAGCCTATATGAAGAATGACCTATATGAGAAACTAAAAAATAAATAAAGGCTTAATGCCATACTGTTTATAGGTTCAGTCATTTAATGAGTCGACAGATGCCCTCTGGTGAATTTTGTTGTCAACTCACATTATCACTGAATTTGCTTTCCCTTTTTTTGGTTTTATATTACTTTACTATGAATTTGCTGTGGTGTTTTCCATTCAAAACCTGTCCCTAAACCCTCCAGGCACTGACAGGAATATCTCAATTGGCTTTAAAAAAAATTACACTTTTATGGCTTGTGTAGTAATAACTGGGAAGGAAAGGCTAAGCCATCTCCAAGTTTCCTCACTCCTGGATGTAAGAAGGATGGAGGGACTCCCTTTTGGGAGACCCAGAAAGCAGGTAGTGAAATGGAAAATAGCCTCTCCTTTGTGCAGACATGTCCCAGGTCGCCTTCCTCTGATATGGGGAGAGGGTGGAAAAAGCTTCCTCTGTAGAAATCATTTTAAGGCTTTCTCTGTGGGGTTATAGTCTCAGTGTTGGCACATATTTCTTGTGGTATTTGTGGCTTGTTTTGCAGAACCAAGATTGCTTGAGAATCCCTGCTTGTATTTTAAACCCAGTAACTTCCTAGCCCCCACGGGTGCAGAGAGCAACTTGAAGTGGGTGCTGGCCTAATGGAGCAGCAACGTCCGGGCAAAGAAAATGCACCCTGCATTCATTTGTTTATTTTTACAAATCTCATGATTTTAGGCCTATGTCATTATTTTTGCAGGCAGGGAGTTGGCAGAACTGCAAGCTCCCTACCTCTCAGGAGGGAAGATGTTGCTTTGTGAATCTCCTACTCAGATCTTGGGAAGTTTCTGTTTTCCCAATCCACCCACTGACCTACCCTCACCATCACCCCAGGCAAAAGGCTCAGCAGCTTCTTGGGACTCAGTATCCCCTGGGTTGAGGGGGACACAACACACACAGCCTAATCCCTGCACTCCATAGGACGTTTGTTTCTTGCACTCCCCCTATCAGTTTCCCAATTCGGGAGCAGGAGAGAAAATATCCCACACAAAGGATAGGGGAGGGGATAGAGTGAGGAGGGCAGTAGGCTGACATGAGACAGAGCAGGACTGGCTAAGTTGACTGTAGGGGTAGAGTGGGGGATGGGGGATGCAGCACTAGGCTCATGGTGGGGGGATACAGTGGCCAGGTGCCTGGTTTTCGACTGGAAACTCTGGTTGAAAAGGGGACCTGACAGTGTCCAGTCACATCTACTGCCTGGACACTCAAAAGTCTGGCTACTGTGGGTAGGGAAAGGGCCGAGTCATCATCTGCATCCGGCCTACTTGGCCAGGGCTGCCTCCTAAAAGGTTGCCAGGTGTCTGGTTTTCGACCCTGGCAGCTCCAGTCAGCACCGCTGACCGGGCTTTTAAAAGTCCGGTTGGCGCTGCAGCAGGGCGCCCCAACCTTGGTTCCGTGCGGCTCCCAGAAGCAGCAGCCTGTTCCCCCCTCCAGCTCCTAAGCACAGGGGTAGCCAGGGCACCCTCCTACACCCCAAACACCTCAGTGCCACCCCAGAGCCTGCACACCCCTGCCCCAGACTGGAGCCCCCTCCTGCACCCAAACCCCTCAGCCCCAGCCCCTCCTCCTCCTGCACTCCAAGCCCCTCATCCCTGGCCCACCCTCCCCAGCCAGAGTGCACCCACCAACCCCGAGCCAGCCCCGTGAAAAGAAGCAGGTGAGTGAGGGTGGGGAGAGCGAGTAACAGAGGGAAGGGGATGCAGTGAGCAGGGGTGAGGCCTTGGAGAAGGGGCAGGGCAGGGGCCGGAGCAGCAATGTTCAGTTTTGTGCAAATATCAAGTTGGCACCCTACCTGCGGGGGGTGGCTGCAGCTCCCAGCCCGATGCCACAGGCAAGTTCCTCCTGACCCGGGCAGAGGGAAGAGCAGTGTGCAGGGGCAGAGCCTCAGGGGCAAAGGCAGGGGTGAGGCTTAGAGGAAAGGGGGGTCCTCGGGTAAGTGGCAGGGGGCACTCCTGCTGGAGTCTCCGTTTTTTAAATATTACAGCGTTGGCAACCTTAGCGGGGAAGGTAAGAGGGCACTAGACTGAGGGTGGGGGAGGGGCGGGGGGGGCAATAGGCTGACAGTGGGGGGAGGGTCAAAGGGGGGCAGTAGGCTGATGGCAGGGCGTGGGGAGGGGGTGGTAGACTGGCGGTGGGGGCAGTAGCAGAGCCAGGGGTGGCATTAGGTTGATGGCCGGGAAGGGTGAGGGGCAGTAGGCTGATGGCGGGGCCTGGGGAAGAGACAGTAGGCTGGCGGTGGGGGGAGTGTCAAGGGGGGCAGTAGGCTGATGGCGGGGCCTGGGGAGGGGGGTTGGAGGGGGCAGTAGGCTGATGGCGGGGCCTGGGGAGGGGGCGGTAGGCTGGGGGAGGGAAGCACTAGGCTGATGGCGGGGCCTGGGGAGGGGGGTTGGAGGGGGCACTGGGCTGATGGCGGGGCCTGGGGAGGGGGGTTGGAGGGGGCACTGGGCTGATGGCGGGGCCTGGGGAGGGGGGTTGGAGGGGGCACTGGGCTGATGGCGGGGCCTGGGGAGGGGGGTTGGAGGGGGCACTGGGCTGATGGCGGGGCCTGGGGAGGGGGGTTCGAGGGGGCACTGGGCTGATGGCGGGGCCTGGGGAGGGGGGTTCGAGGGGGCACTGGGCTGATGGCGGGGCCTGGGGAGGGGGGTTCGAGGGGGCACTAGGCTGATGGCGGGGCCTGGGGAGGGGGGTTCGAGGGGGCACTAGGCTGAAGGCGGGACCTGGGGAGGGGGGTTCGAGGGAGCACTAGGCTGATGGCGGGACCTGGGGAGGGGGGTTCGAGGGGGCACTAGGCTGAAGGCGGGACCTGGGGAGGGGGGTTCGAGGGAGCACTAGGCTGATGGCGGGGCCTGGGGAGGGGGGTTGGAGGGGGCACTAGGCTGATGGCGGGGCCTGGGGAGGGGGGTTGGAGGGGGCACTGGGCTGATGGCGGGGCCTGGGGAGGGGGGTTGGAGGGGGCACTGGGCTGATGGCGGGGCCTGGGGAGGGGGGTTCGAGGGGGCACTAGGCTGAAGGCGGGACCTGGGGAGGGGCGCGGTG
This sequence comes from Gopherus evgoodei, assembly GCF_007399415.2. Taxonomy (NCBI): domain Eukaryota; kingdom Metazoa; phylum Chordata; order Testudines; family Testudinidae; genus Gopherus; species Gopherus evgoodei. The sequence goes on along the minus strand of NC_044323.1, from coordinate 251,342,065 downwards.
CGGGGAGCGGCACTAGGTTGATGGCTGGGGACAATGGGGAGGGGGTGGTGCCTGGCGCACACGTCCCACCTCATCCGCGCTTCTTCTCGCGGCGCCGCCGTTAAACTGTTAACGAGGAGGCTCCGCCCCTTTCTGGATCCTGACCCCGCCCCGCACGCGAGGGTTGTAGTCAAACAAAGTGCGAAGTCAGCAGGCTGCTGTCGGCTGCTTCCCTGGGGAGTTGCGCTTGTGGCGGCGGCGGCGTCTCGCTGGGGGCAGGTGCGCGTAGGGCGGCAGCAGCGCAAGGCGGACCGCGCTGTGGTGTGACGGCAGTGGGGGTCGAAGGGCGGGGCGGGTAACGGGGAGCACGTGGGAGCGGGGCCATGGGAGGGGGTAACGAGAGCGGGGGGGCGATAAGAGGGCGAAGGGGTAACGAGAGCGGGAGCACGTGGGGGCAGCGGGCGTTGCACTGTGTTGGACTAACTGCACCAGATACGCTGTAAGTTTGGGTCAAAACGCGAGTGAGCTGTAGAGGAAGCGAAGAGAGGGGACTGACTCCTGTCTGTCATGTACACAGAAGGTCTCTCTGGGGGGGGGTCGGTATCTCAGAGGTACCAAAACCCAGACCGCTGTGGGATGATCCAGAGCCTGTGAAACTTGACAGCAGTCAGTGTATACTGAGCACCTTTTCATGTTTCCTGGAGCATCTGCATCTAAAAAGGGACAGCTCTGGGACAGATGGCAACTGTGTCCCAAGTCTTTAAAAAAAAAAAAATTAAAAATGGAAATTTAGTTCCTGGAGGCTGGAAGACTCAGTGACTTGGAGATGTAGTGAAATGAAACTGAGACTTTACAAGAGCCAAGAAAAGGAAGGGAGAGCAGTTGGGAAGCTTCAGTTCTTTGTTAATTGCAACTCGACTTACATTTTTATATTTGGGGTAAAGGCAAAGGATTTTTTTCTCGACCTTTTTTGGTTAGGGTGTTAGAGCTCAAGAAATATGCTTGAGTCTTCTCACAGATTCCCACACTATGTCCAAGCTTGACATTCCTGATGTTTTTAAAGGTTTGTCTATATGGGAAGTCAGGCCAGTATAAAGTAGGGTGTGAATTTAAAGCTCTGTAGTAATAATGACGTAACTTAAAAACTGTTTAAGCTAAACCAGAAAAAAATCGCTTTTGGATTTGCTTGCTCCTGGTCCCCAATTCTGTATTCTGTAAACAATACAGAGTAGAAGTGGTTTTAAATATATACGGTGTATCAGAGTCACATTATTGAGGTGTTGCACTGGCAAAACAAACTTTAAAAAATTGACTGAGTTCAGAAAAATCAAGCTGAGTGACCCTTTCACATGAATTGCAGTGTGCGTGCATTTCAAAAACAACGATGAAGGGTATCTGCAAGGAAGGGGAAGATGATTGTGTTGTTTTTTTTTGACCTTTGATGTAAAAAGATTATTACTGATCTGCCTAAGCTACAGATTGTGCATATTCTAGTAAAATAAGTAGTACTATATTACCAGTCTGCCTTGCCCTCTTCTGCCCATCCCCCTTCTATTTGTTTTATCCACCATTTGTATCTGGTCTTGAGCTAAGATTGTTATAGCCCCTCCCCCAAAAGATTATCTTACTACATAACTGCAAACCCCTAGCAAATGGGGTCCAAGCTGGCTTGTTCCTGTGGGCACTATTGTAATATTACTAATTGCCTGAAAGGCTACAATTTTTGGGGGGGGGGGGGGTTTGAGGGGGAGGACTAACTTTTTATTTTAGAAATACTGGAGTGATTGCAGGCTTCGCTTAAAAGCTTGTTGAACACTGAATTGTGGACTGTGAAATTGCTGAGACTTTAACTTAAGGATTTGGGTTGTGGATTCTTAAGCAGAGATGTTCTTTCTCTTAAATGTTTCTCAGTATTTTGCTTAAATACCAAGTAAATAAACATCCCTAAAGTTCTAAGCAGACTGAATAAAAATAAAATGCATCCTCTCAGGTTTCACTTCCTCGTTACCTGGTATTCTAATTCTACCACCTCTCCAGTTGTCCTCCAGTGTAGACAAAACCTCAGTTCTAATCTCAAAAGGAAAAAAGTGGGAAAATAAAGATTCATCTTCTTTTATAATCCTTCCAGATCTTAAATATACAAGGTAAATAAACAGTCAAAGCCCATTTTTTTTCTTTTTGCAGGTAATCTTTGGGATCTTTGTTGAATTGGTGGTTTTTGGTAGACAAATAGTCAAGGTAGTAAAATTGGTACCAAAATCTATAATCAGTCTTTACTTTCATTTAAAAAAAAAAAGTGAAACACTTTGACAATCTATTCTTCCTGGACTTGCAGGGGTGGAGTCTCAGGGGGGAAGGGCAGGGGTGAGGCTTAGAGGAAATGGGGTCCTCGGGGAAGTGGCAGTGCATAATTGCCTTGGCATATGCAAGATCAATGCAAATGCCTTCAGATTTCTATTGAGAGTTAGTATTGTGTAATGTGCTGTGCATAAGTGATAAGTGGAGGAGGATTTAAAATGACGACTGTAACTTTCACTAATGTAGTTACAGATTTGGGGACTTAAAGCTCTCGAAGTTTAGAAATGTAGCATAACTAATGAAGTCATACCATTGTAATGGGGAGTATATAACTAAACGTGTTCAAAATGATGATTAACAAATCCTTGGCATTTAGAGTGTCCAACAATCATTTGAAGTGGTATAACACTAGTATTGTAAGCGATACTGGATCACACTTTAAGACAGCCTCCCTTCTTCCAATCCCTCCTCCATTCCCTATCCAGCTTTAGTTTTTTTACCTATTGTTCCAGTCACCTAATCACTTTCCCTTGGGATTGCCCTACTACAAGAAGACAAGAGTCTTGCCTTGGGTTGCATAGTCCCTTGGGGAACAGAGATGTGTTTATTTTTTCTTTTTCTTTTTACAGTTGCAAACACCACCCCAAATTTGCTTTTATTGTTCTGTTTCTTCAAAGGAAAAGTTCTCACGGAGCTATGAGATTCCTGGGGCTAAAGACAAAGCAGGGATTTTTAGAAATTACCACTGGTGTATCCACCAATTCAGCTGCACTAGTGGGAGCTTGGGAACCCTTGCCCTTAGCCGAGGCTCTGACAGTTTCCAGTCCCTTTGGCACCGAGTTTGTGTCTCTTTGCTGTCCGGTTCAACTGTCATGGTGACAAAGACACAATCTAAATACACCATTACCCTGGTTTAACTAAAGATTTGATATTAAAGTGATGCAGCTTTGTGTGTAGATAAGCCTTGAGCTGCCACATGACTGTAAAGGTATTTAAATTTAGCGTAACATAATTGGCAAGCCCCCTTAAAAGTTATCTTGATTTGAAAACTACTTTCACCACCTTTCTTGTAGTCATACCAACTGCAGTGAAAAAGGAGACATGTTAAGGAGACTAAGGTAGATGAAACACTACAACTCTTTGGGTAGCTTTGTAAAATAAAGTCCTAGTTTTCTTGGTCAGTTTTTGTCTAACAGCGTCTACCCTTGCTTCTAACACCAAGTTTCCATGTTGGTTTTTGGTTTTGTGTCCAAATTCTGTAACAAATATAGTTCCCCGTTATCCAGCATCATAGACTGATCTTATTGAACACTTTCATATCAAATTAGATATTATTTCTTTCTATCTCCCTACCAGTGGGGTATAGTTTCTTAAATGTCTTAGTAGCTTGTCATGGCTAGCTTTATAATTTTCCTTTTTAGAGTTCTATTAGGCTGTGAAATACTATAGCACTTTTTCTAATGTTCAGCCTAAATTTTTCTTTATTTCATCCACGCTATTCTTAACTGTACTCCATGAACCAGCCTCATCATCTTTACTGTTTGCATTCTTCATGTTGTATGCTTCCATATTAATCTTCCCCAACCCCAGTTGTTTCTTAACCAAACTATATCTTTAGGACTCTTAATCTGTGATAATGCATTCTAGTCACCCCCTCTCTAGCATTTTGTTGCTCTTTCAGGTCTATCTAACTTGTTTGTCTTTCTAGGTATGTGTTGAGAATTGAACACAGAAAAAGGAGCTGTTTGTCTGATCTGTAATGTGATGTTTCATGTGCAGTCCAAAACTGCAGTGATTGCCATCTTAATCTAACAAAAACTATGTTATGTGTTACAGGCGTCTAACGAAGTGGGTATTCGCCCACGAAAGCTTATGCTCCAGTACTTTTGTTAGTCTATAAGGTGCCACAGTACTCTTTGTCGCTTTTTACAGATCCAGACTAACACTAATCCCTCTGATACTATGTTATGTGTGTGCTTCAGCTTTTTGAATAAACAAGCAACATATTTTGAACTTAAGTCTGCTGATTGGGCACGTGCACAAAAGTAGACTATAGGCAGTGAGTGGTAGAGTGGCATGGGATCTACCTTCAGCAAATATTCAGTAACTCCTTCTTTGTACTCCTCTTTTATTAGCCCATCACTTCTTTGAATCCATAATATTAGGAAAAATCTTGGGCAGAATCCTGGATCATACAAACATTTGAGTTCAGAAATAACTCAAAGCTTGAATTTTCACTTAGCAGTAAATACATAAGCCCAAAGATAGCTGCTGTTTGAGGTAATTAAAAAGGGAGTTCATAGTTTTATGACTAGAATGACTTTTTGGAGTACTCATTTTAAAACCAATTGACTAGTTATTTGTTTTCCAATCCAGTAACTATTTTCCCAAGCTGTTTGCATACTATGTTCTTCATTTTTTTGCACTACAATGCAGCTTCGTACAGTCTAATCTGTAGCTGAATGCTTATATATATATATATATATATATATATATATATATATATATATATATATATATATATATATATATATATAAGCATTCAGATACAGATTAACATTATAACATATATATATATGTGTGTGTGATTCCTTTTTTTAAAGTGTGGAGCCTCAAAATGTTAAAGACAATGGACACTAAAAAACTGATTGGTAAATCCCTTCAGCCAGCAAGACCTGCACGCCACCTGTCTTCACAGCATGGTGAGTAGCCTGGTTAAAATCTGTTCATTTAACGAAGATTTACAGATTACCTGAAAGGAAATTTGAGATTGCGCTGAATGTCTTCAATACATTTCTATTTAAAGCTCATGGTTAAAAATTAGCTACGGGGAACACAGAAACAGCAATACTGGGCCAAACATAAGAACGGCCATACTGGGTCAGACCAAAGATCCATCTAGCCCAGTATCCTGTCTTCTGATGATGATCAATGTCAGGTGCCCCAAGGGGAATGAACAGAACAGGTAATCATTAAGTGATCTGTTCCCTGTTGCCCATTCCCTGCTTTTGGCAAACAGAGGCTAGGGACACAATCCCTGCTTATCCTGGCTAATAGCCATTGGTGGACCTGTTCTCCATGAAATTATCTAGTTCTTTTTTGAACCCTGTTATAGTCTTGGCCTTCACAACATCCTCTGGCAAGAAATTCAACATATTGACTATACATTGTGTGAAAAAATACTTCCTCTTGTTTGTTTTTAAACCTGCTGCCTGTTAATTACATTTGGTGACCCCCTTCCCCAGTTCTTGTGTTATGAAAAGGAGCAAATAACCCTCCTTACTTACTTTCTCCACACCAGTCATGATTACATAGACCTCAATCATATCCCCCTTAGTAGTCTCTTTTCCAAGATGAAAAGTCCCAGTCATATTAATCTCACCTCATACAGAAGCTGTTCGATACCCCTAATCATTTTTGTTACCCTTTTTGGAACCTTTTCCAAAGTCCAGTATATCTTTTTTGTGACTACATCTGCACACAGTATTCAAGATGTGGGCATACCCTGGATTTATACAGAAGCAATATGGTATTTTCTGTCTTATTATCTCTCCCTTTCTTAGTATTTCCCAAGGTTCTGTTAACTTTTTTGACTGCTGCAGCACACTGAGTGGATGTTTTCAGAGAACTATCCACAATGATTCGGAGATCTTTCTTGAGTGGTAATAGCTAATTTAGGCCCCCATCATTTTATATGTATAGTTGGGATTATGTTTTCCAATATGTATTACTTTGCATTTATCGACATTGAATTTCATCTGCCATTTTGTTGTCCAGTCACCCAGTTTTGTGAGATCCCTTTGTAACTCTTCATAGTCTGCTTTAGATTTAACTATGTTGAATAGCTTGTATCATCTGGAAATTTTGCCATGTCACTATTTACCCCCTTTTCCAGATCATTCATGAATATGTTGAAGAGAACTGGTCCAGTAGAGACCCCTAGGGGACGCCACTATTTACCCCTCTCCATTCTGAAAATTGACCATTTATTTCTACCCTTTGTTTCCTCTCTTAGTTACCGATCCATGAGAGAACCTTTCCTTTTATCCCATGACAGCTTATTTTGCTGAAGATAGCCTTTGGTGAGAGACCTTGTCAAAGGCTTTCTGAAAATCAAAGTATACTATGTTCACTGGATCTCCCTTGTCCACGTGCTTGTTGACTCCTTCAAAGAATTCTAGTAGATTGGTGAGGCATGATTTCCCTTTACAAAAAACATGTTGACTATTCCCCAACAAATTATGTTCATCTATTTGTCTGACAATTTTATTCTTTACCATAGTTTCAACCTGTTTCCCCAGTACTTAAGTGAGGCTTACTGCACTGTAGTTGCTGGGATCACTTCTGTAGCCCTTTTAAAAAAATTAGTATCACATTAGCGATGCTCCAGTCATTTGGTACAGAAGCTGATTAAATGATAGGTTACCAACCACAGTTGGTAGTTCTGCAATTTCACATTTAAGCTCCTTCAGAACACTTGGGTGAATACCATCTGGTCCTGGTAACTTGTTAGTTAATCAGTTTGTTCCAAAACCACCTCTAATGACACCTCAGTCTGGGATAGTTTCTCAGATTTGTCACCTTAAAAGAATGGCTCAGGTTTTGGGAATCTCCCTCACAGCCTCAGCCGTCAAGACCTGATACAAAACATTCATTTAGTTTCTCTGCAATGGCCTTTATTCTTGAGTGCTCCTTTAGCATCTTGATTGTCCAGTGATCAATGTAGTCCAGTATTCTGTTTTTTTGACAGTGGCTGTTGCCAGATGCTTCAGACAGAATGAACAGACCAGGGCAGTTTACTGAGTGATCCGTCCCCTGTCATCCAGTTACAGCTTGTGGGAACTTTAGCCTTTGCTTGCATGTGTGCAAAAATATATTCTTAAAGCTTGAATGAGATCCTGAAACACGTAGCAAATCCAGATGAAAACTGTCAAACCGTAGTTTGGACTAGGCTTGTTGGAAGGCTTGCAAAGTTTTGTGAACGTGGCCTGAACTCAGTTTGTAATAAAACCCCAAAAGTAGATGAATTTTCTTGGATGTGGCCTCTGTATATATTTGTGGGATGCACCTCTGGATGAGACAGAGTTTTTTGAAACTGTCTACAAAGCAGTGCCAGTTTGGGGGCTGCTTGAGGGAAGTACTGGCCATTCATAGCGAAGGTTAATTAGGAGACACCCTGTTATAACCTTGGTCCCAAATTTGGACCTTAGCGTCCAAAATATGGGGGTTAGCATGAAAACCTCCAAGCTTAGCTACCAGCTTGGACCTGGTACTTGCTGCCACCACCCAAAAAATTAGAGTGTTTTGGGGCACTCTGGTCCCCCTGAAAAACCTTCCCTGGGGACCCCAAGACCCAAATCCCTTGAGTCTCACAACAAAGGGAAATAATCCTTTTTCCCTTCCCCCCCCTCCAGGTGCTCCTGGAGAGATACACAGACACAAGCTCTGTGAATCCAAACAGAGTGACTCCCCCTCTCCGTTCCCGGTCCTGGAAACAAAAAGGACTTTCCTATTCCCCCAGAGGGAATGCAAAATCAGGCTAGCCAATTCAACACACACCGATCTCCCCTGATTTCTTCCTCCCACCAATTCCCTGGTGAATACAGACTCAATTTCCCTGAAGTAAAGAAAAACTCCAACAGGTCTTAAAAGAAAGCTTTATATAAAAAAGAAAGAAAAAATACAAATGGTCTCTCTGTATTAAGATGACGAATACAGGGTCAATTGCTTAAAAGAATATTGAATAAACAGTCTTATTCAAAAAGAATACAAATCAAAGCACTCCAGCACTTATATTCATGCAAATACCAAAGAAAAGAAACCATATAACTTACTATCTGATCTCTTTGTCCTTACACTTAGAAACAGAAGACTAGAAAGTAGAACTACTTCTCCAAAGCTCAGAGAAAGCAGGCAGCCAGAAAACAAAGACCTCAGACACAAAATTCCCTCCACCCAAAGTTGAAAAAATCCGGTTTCCTGATTGGTCCTCTGGTCAGTTGCTTCAGGTGGAAGAGACATTAACCCTTAGCTATCTGTTTATGACACACCCATCCCCCAACTACCTTAGTTTCTCCTTCATTGCAGCTAATTTCAGATACCAGAACCTCTCATGTTTTGGTGACTCTCTTGCTAAACTGTCTGTAATTTAGTTCTTTAGTAGTAGTTTAATCTGCATGGTTACTGTTCCAGACTGAGGTGAGCACAGCATCAGATGTCTTCTATACTGAACCTCAGGGGGCTGCATTTTAAGAAGTCTTTCTCTTGTCCCTTTCTTCTATACTCGGTGATTGACGTGACTTGAAGGCCAAACTAATGGCTGATGCTGGAATACTGATTTCATCCCCTCAGATTGCTCCAGCCTCAAACACACTCCTTGGAAACCTAGTTAAGAACGCTTGGAACTCCTTCTCCCTAAATTGTCTCTCAGCACAAGTTGCTGCAACTTAAAGTGTGTGTGTGTGTGTTTTAATTTACCTCAGTTACCTAAGTGAAAATGCCTGTGTGAACACACTTAAATAGTGTTAAATCTGTCTGATACCAGTTTAGCTGAAATTAGCACTAAGATTATAAACCAGATTTAAATTGATCAAGATTGTCCGCACAAGGATTTGCAGTGGTTTAATTAAAGTCAGTTTAAAAGGCTTTGAGGGTCTGCTCTTCAGACCAGGTGAGGCTAGAGGTCTTGGATCTGGTCAGGTCTCTAACAGGCCCTAATTAGCACCTATCCTACATCCCCATACCAGTTTTATTTCCTCCCTAAAATAGTATCTGAAATGCACCTTTAACCAGACTGTTGAAATACCTCCCAGTATTTCTCATATTTTTTGATATCAGGGACTGGCTTGCTGTGTCAGGGAAATTTCAGGGACTGGCCATTGAGAAACACTGTTTAAACAATCTGTGGATCATGGGGATTAATGTGAGAGGAGTTTCCGTTTTGACACAATGTCCTTCTAAATGGATTAGGTTATGTACTGTAACTTGTGTGACAGACCCAGACTAGTAGGGTACAGGAGTCTGGTAGAGGGCAAATATACAGCTCACTGGATGAGTAGTTTTCTGTTCCTTGAGTGACCAGAGCAGCACTAGAGTAATCAGGAACCTGCTACAATCAATTAAGACAGGCTAGCTAATCAGGGCACCTGAGTTTAAAAAAGACCTCACTTCAGTTTGTGGCATGCATGCGAGGAGCTGGGAGCAAGAGTAGCTGAGAGTGAGAAGACATATTGCTGGAAGACTCAGGGGTACAAGCATTATCAGGCACCAGGAGAAAGGTCCTCTGGTGAGGATAAAGAAGGTGGTGGGAGGAGGCCATGGGGAAGTAGCCCAGGGAGTTGTAGCTGTCACGCAGCTGTATCAGGAGGCACTCTAGACAGCTGTAGTCCACAGGGCCCTGGGCTGGAACCCGAGTAGAGGGTGGGCCCGGGTTCCCCTCAAATCTCCCAACTTCTGATCAGACACAGGAGGAATTGAGCAATAAGCGCAGGACCCACCAAGGTAGAGGAGGAACGCTGTCACACTTGTTACATTAGCTGAAGTGCATCAGTACCTGATGGAACTAAGGGTCACTCTGCTAATACTAAAGCAGCATATGGCTTGCCTTCACAACTTCTCTGTGTTGGAGATCTGTTAAGATATGAGTTTTCTCCTGACTTTAACTCAGTATTACTCTCCTAGGCTGGCATCAGAGGCTAATGCTTGCTTTTGGAGGGCAGTTCAACAGTCTGTCTAATTAGAACTCCTCACCCCACCATTTTGGGATTTGCATAGCTAGCTAATCTCCCACACTGAGAATAGGCAAAGGGCACCTTAAGGAAGGTTACCCTTCTCTGAGTTTTCCACTACATACTTAACACTACTCACCTGCCATTATCCCTTCCCTGGATTTCTACTTCAAAGCATTGGATTCTGAGATTTAGTGGAAGGAATTGAGTTGGATAGGGAGGGGAAATGGTGGGACATGAACTTTTCAGGGGTTCTGAAGCTCTGCATTGCCAGGGTGTGAATCTACAGTTGCCCATTATAATAAGTAACCTTTTCTTTATGGTCATTTGGAATTTCTTATTTAAAATTTTGCTTTTACTTCCAACAAGCAGTGTGGTAGAACAATTAAGACCTTGTCTACATTGGTGGCGGCGTGTGGTACTGTATATGTGGAGCTACAGGCCACAGTGAAAGACTCCGGAAGGAGGAGGCAGCAGGGAAAAGCTCTGGCAGTGGGGAGGTAGCAAGACACTACACTGCTAAAAATCGCAGTGTAGATGTGAGGGTCGCTGCTTGGGTATAGAGAGAGACATGTAGGGTATATACATTAGGGTTCAGGTGTGTAGGGCACTCTACTCACCTGAACAGTGCCTCTCCATCTACACTGCTTTTTAGACTGATTTTTGGGAGTGCAATGTGTTTACTCTTTACGCTGTCACAAGTATAGACTTACACAAATTAATCCAGAGCTGTTGCTGTAAAAATTCCACAAATAATTGTGACCTGCTTATGTCATAAACAGATAGCTAAGGGTTAATGTCTCTTACACCTGGAAAGAGGTAACCTGAAGCACCTGAGCAGAGGACCAATCAGGAAACCAGAGTTTTTCAGGTCTGGGTGGAGGGAAGTTTGTGTCTGAGTTCTTTGTCTTGTGCCTGTCTCTCTCTCGGCTATGGGAGGATTTCTGTCTCTTGCTTTTTAATCTTCTGTTTCCAAGTTGTAAGTACAAATATAGTAAAGCAGTAAGGTTTCTATTGTTTTCTTTTGTATTTACATGGGTATAGTTGCTGGAATGTTTTGAATTGTATTCTTTTTGAATAAGGCTGTTTGTTCATATTTTTTTTAAGCAAATGACCCTGTATTTGTCACCTTAATACAGAGAGACCATTTTTATGTATTTTTTTTCTTTTTACATAAAGCTTTCTCTTTAAGACCTGTTGGAGTTTTTCTTTAGTGGGGAACTCCAGGGAATTGAGTCTGTGCTCACCAGGGAATTGGTGGGAGGAAGAAGTCAGGGGGAAATCTGTGTGTTAGATTTACTAGCCTGACTTTGCATACCCTCTGGGTGAAGAGGGAAGTAATTCTGTTTTCCAGGACTGGGAACGGGGAGGGTGGAGTCCCTCTGTTTAGATTCACGGAGCTTGCTTCTGTGCATCTCTCCAGGAACACCTGGAGGGGGGAAGGGAAAAGGTTTATTTCCCTTTGTTGTGAGACTCAAGGGATTTGGGTCTTGGGGTCCCCAGTGAAGGTTTGGGGGGACCAGAGTGCCCCAAAACACTCTAATTTTTTGGGTGGTGGCAGCAGTACCAGGTCCAAGCTGGTAACTAAGCTTGGAGGTTTTCATGCTAACCCCCATATTTTGGACGCTAAGGTCCAAATCTGGGACTAGGTTATGACAGCTTAGGAATTACTCTCTCTAGTGGCTGGATCATCAGCTGTCCTTGTCTACTGATGATGGCACTGTTTAAGGGTGGGGAGGGGAGGCAGGGAATGTGTGTTCACACAAAGCCCTGTCATCCTGTTAAAGGCCCTGTACTCCACTCTTAGAGAAAGGACAGTTAAAAGATTCTTTTCCTGTAAAGAATTGTTCTGCTTCTTTCTTAGAGTCCAGCTTCTCCTGTGGAATAGAGTTGAGTTTAATTATTTATCTCTTTTGAAAAACTGTGTCCAACTACAGTATTTCTCATTCTTTGCAGTTGTAACTGAAAAATGTCAATTTGTTACAAACACTTTGAAAATTGATATAATTGTAGATAGCATAAAGAAATAGCAATATAAAATTGCATTTTAGTGGGAAATGTTTCACATTTGTGATGTGAGAATGAGAACACATCACTAAGCATTTGTAAAGGATGTGTGTGTGTGGGGGGGGGAAACTGTCGAAATTACAGCTGTTGCAGGGATTGAGAAATGCAGCAGTGCTACTGTGGATAGCAGCCAAATAACAGCATATTTTAGTGTTACGTTGTTAAGATGCTGCAAGAAATGGGACAGTATCCCATGGTGCAGCATAATCAAAGCATTCAAGTAGTAACTGGTAAACGATTTGTTCATTTCTTCATTATTGTCCTCAGATGGTGTGTAAAGTCCTTTTGACAAATGTCTCAAGATATGTTCTGAATGGACTCTTTGTTTTTGCTTATTTTTGTTCTTGTTCCAACAGCTTCAACAGTTACTTACAACTTCCAACCTGAATTTCCATGCAGCACTCAAGTATGTTTACATAGTGAAGTTAGCTGGGTAAGCATTTAAATGAAGACTCAAGTCACCAATGAAAGATATTGGCTGGCTAAATCTATAAATGAATGTCATGAAACTACCATAAATTGTCAATCAATCCATCTGTTAGTTAATGAAATAGATACTTTTGCCAGTGAGAGACATTCTAGAATTGCACGCTAAGCAGTTCAGTCTTGGAGATGTTCATGTTTAGTTTGAGGTAGAAAAATTCTTCCGTCACATGTGCACTAAGACATGGACGGTACATCTCCATAAATGACAATGTGGACTTGCAGATATGGCTTCTCTGGAAACTTTCTTGTGTGTAGGTAACCGGTCATTTACTCATTTTTTTTTCTATCCGTTTTATCATGTTTGTTATACTTACAAAGTGGTGGCAGTAATTTTTATATTCCCTTTTATGTGAAAATATATTCAACACATTTGAGGCGGCAAACTTCACAGAATTTGGATTAAAACTTTCCTCCAGATATGCATCCTAAATGTTTGTTAGATGAACTTTTCCTGTGTCTCCTGTGTTTAGGACAGACTATGGTATTTATTGGGTAATTGTGTTCTCAGCTCATTCTGAGGGCCAGCTTAGAAAGATCAGCAAAATGTGCTTGTTCTTTGTACTCTTAACCTCTATTTTGTTCTGACTCTGCATCTGGTTTTTGAATACTAATTCACACTGACTACTCACTCAAGCAATGACCATGAACCCCATATCACAAAACTTCTACTAAAATAGACATAAAAACAGATATTTTAACAATACAAAATTATGCTTTTTCTAAAACTTGTTGTTGCTGTCTGTTGGAATGTATCCTGTCCAATCTTACTTGGCGCCTACCATTGGTGTCTTGAATGACCCAGAAAGATTTCAGTAATAAATCAGTGACTTCTTCAAGAATCTCAAGTGTCTGGGCATCACGTCTTTTGCCTTCCATAGATTAGGTTAATCTCTACTTTCTGCCTCAAAACGTTGACAAGCGTCTGTGGATTATTCATCTGTACTGTAGTAGAGGCCAATAATAAAAGTTTGAGGCCCACTTTCTCAGGTGTTGTACACAAAAAATGAAAAGACAGTCTCACCCTAAAGATCTTGCAAGTCAAACTGACTCCTTGTTCTAGTGCACTTTCCTGGGAATTACTTGAATGTTGCATAGATCTACAGACCACTTCCTCTTTCAATCCATCCCCATAGCACAGGTGGAAGGTGACCCTTATTTAGACAGCTGCTGTTGAATCCAGTCTTACCTGAGCAACTTTACAATACTGATTGATCTGTTGGCACCTTCACTTCTGTGCATACGCTTCACTGTAAAAATATGGTAATAGCAGACGGGTATGTATCTGGCTTGCAGACACACAGTTGCCTAGCTTGTACCCCTAAGCTTGAGTTTTGAAAATTTGACATCTGATTTTTTACATCTGAATCGTCCATGGAGATAGATTCTTGGGGTTTCACGCTCTCTTTTAGAGTTGAGGAGTGCATCTCCTTTAAAGGGATGGGTATCCAAAACAATCAGTTATGGGGAAGAGTCCAAGACTTTTATTCACAGCAGTTGAGTATATAGTTTTTACAAGATATGTTGGTCAAATCGATCTCTCTTTAAATCTTGGAGGGAATTTAGAGCCTGGTACTTCATCTCTACATGGTTGGATTCAAGTTAAAAATAGTGTGATTGTACCCAATGTGATGGGGCATCGGCCCCACACTGGCATGCAATGGGTTACTAGAGCCCTAGGGAGACTGAGTTAGAAGCAGCCAATAGGAGAGAGGATGCGAGGAGCAGTGAATCAGGGCCCAGCCGGCCCATATAAAAAGAGCTGCAGGCCAGCGCTAAGACAGTTAACCCTGGAGCTCAAGGAGAGAGGACTAGGTGCCTTGTAGGTGGAAGGAAGCTGGCACCCTGGACATAGCAATGCTGGGCAGGAAAAGGGGAGCAAGAGTGAGCTCCTGGCTGGCTGCTAGGTCTGATGTGATGAGGCCCTGAGATAAGGGCTAAGAAATAGGTATATCTCCTATTATTATCTCACAGAACTGCAAGGGACTCTGAAAGGTCATTGAGTCCAGCCCCCTGCCTTCACTAGCAGGACAAAATACTGATTTTTGCCCTACATCCCTAAGTGGCCCCCTCAAGGATTGAACTCACAACCTTGGGTTTAGCAGGCCAATGCTCAAACCACTGAGTTATCCTTCCCCACAAGGTGCTGGGACTGTGGGGAAGTGGCCCAGGGAAATGTACTGAGAATTTGGAGGGGACTTCGCACATGTCTGCCATCTACAGGGTCCCTGGGTTGGGACCTGGAGTAGTGGTTGGGCCTGAGTCTCCTCTTTCCTTTCCCCCACTTGCCCCTGGGGAAGTGGCAGGACAATTGACTTGCAGGGCCCCTGGAAGGAGGGAGCACAGATCATGACACAGCTGTGCGCTGTGTCATGAAGAGGATGCTGTGTTTCTTGGAGGACATGGGTGCGGGAGCAGATGTGATGGCAGTTGAGGCACCATCAGGAGAAGGCATAGTGACCTGCGGCGCTAATTTGCAAGACAGCCAGTAGAATGCACCAGTGTGATGAGTGGAGCCCCGTCACACCCAGACTTTATTTTGTGGCTAAGTAAACAAACGTACATATTTGGAAATCAGAATTCAGGTATAGTTCTGAGGTAAAAATATGGCTATCAGGTCCATAGTTCACTGCTTCATTACACAGTCATCTTAATAAAAGACGATGTGCATAAAGGTGGTTGGCAATAGTCAAGCAGTCTTTTCTGAGCCACACTAGCAGCAGCAGATGAGTGCTCAGTAATCACACTGTTGCATTCCTCTAGGCTTTTCATATGTACATGATTTTTAATCTACTAAGGACATTGTTTCATTTGTTACTGTGCTCTTGCATGCCATAGTAATGACAGCAGCAGTATGATACGGACTAGAATTGTGCAGTGCTAGTTTAACATCTAGTCAGCGGCAACATGAGCTATTCTAGATGTGTGCAAGTATTTATGCTGAGGAGTATCTTGGGGGTTTTTTTTGGGTGGTCGTGGAATACAGTATGATGCACAGGCACATGCTTCTGCTGTGGCCAATGTAAACTTCTTCCAAAATATGGCTTCCAAATTAGAAGAGCCTTGCATTTTTCTATTGCCTTGTCCGGAAAAAGATTTACTAGCTTACTTTAAAAGGTAGACTGACAGAAGGAAAAGATTTGTCCTAGAATTCTGGTCCTAACAAACTCAATTGTGTGTAGCCAAGAATTCAGAGATACTCTTATCACATTTCAAAGAATCTCTTCTCTAAAGATGTGGCTGAAAACACTACACCCTCTACAGTCTGTGCCTTGTGCCTCAGCAAGGCACATTTTAATGAGCTCAGAGTTCTAAAGCTATCCTTTGCTGCCTTAGAAGAGAAATCTAGGCACTCCTTAGTGCTTCTGCCTAGTTTCAGAAGGTTCATTTGTGTAGCTGTGTCTGTCTTAGCCCTGGTCTACACTACAAGTTTAGGTCAAATTTAGCAGCATTAGATCAATTTAACCCTGCAACAATTCACACAACGAAGTCATTTTTGTCAACTTAAAGGGCTCTTAAAATCGATTCCTGTATTCCTCCCCGACGAGGGGATTAGCACTGAAATCGACATCGTTGGGTTGAATTTGGGGTAGTGTGGATGCAATTCGACAATATTGGCCTCTGGGAACTATCCCAAAGTGCTCCATTGTGACCGCTCTGGACAACACTCTCAACTCAGATGCACTGGCCAAGTAGACGGGAAAAGCCCTGCGAACTTTTGAATTTCATTTCTTGTTTGGCCAGTGTGGCAAGCTGATCAGCACAGGTGACCGTGCAGATCTCATCAGCAGAGGTGACCATGGAGTCCCAGAATCTCAAGAGCTCCAGCATGGACCCAGTGGGAGGTACTGAATCTGATCACTATATAGGGAGACGAATCCGTGCTATCAGAACTCAATTCCAAAAGACAAAATGCCAAAATATTTGAAAAAAATCTCCAAGGGCGTGAAGGACAGAGGCTATAACAGAGACCTGCAGTAGTGCTGTGTGAAACCTTAAGGAGCTCAGGCAAGCCTACCAAAAAAACAGAGAGGCAAACAGCTGCTCCAGGTCAGAGTCCCAGACATGCCACTTCTATGGTGAGCTGCATGCAATTCTAGGGAGTGCTCTACAACTACCCCGCCCCTATACATGGACTCCTGCAAGGGAGTCTCGCGCAACAGAGACGAGGAAGATAGCGCACAGCAGACAAGCAGAGAAACCCTTCTCCTTGACAGCCAGGAACTGTTTATCACCCTGGAGACAGTACCCTCCCAACCTGGGCTCCCGGATCTTGAAGGCGGAGAAGGGACCTCTGGTGAGTTTACCATTGTAAATATAATGCATGGTTTAAAAGCAGGCATGTTTTAGTGATTAATTTGCCCTGAAGACTTGGGATGCATTCGCGGCCAGTACAGCTACTGGAAAAGTCTGTTAACGTGTCTGGGAATGGAGCAGAAATCCTCCAGGAACATCTCAATGAAGCTCTCATGAAGGTACTCCCAAAACCTTTGCAAAAGGTTTCTGGAGAGGGCAGCCTTATTGTGTCCTCCATGGTAGGACACTTTACCATGCCAGGCCAGTAGCACGTAGTTTGGGATCATTGCATAAGAAAGCATGGCAGCGTATGGTTCTGGTGTTTGCTGGCATTCAAGCAACATCTGTTCTTTATCTCTCTGTGTTATCCTTAGGAGAGTGATATCATTCATGGTCACCTGCTTTGAAAAAAGGGAATTTTATTAAGGGGCCATTCAGAGGCAGCCATTCCTGCCGGGTTGTTTGCCCATGGCTGAAAAGAAATCATCCCCACTGTTAGCCACGCTGTGGGGAGAGGGGTGAAGCACTCATCCCAGAGAATTGGGTGTGGGAGGGGGTTTAGCTGGGTTTGTGCTGCACGTTAACCTGAAAAATGCAGCCCCTCTTTTTAAATGGCCCAACCCATTTTAAATGGCCAGCCGAACAGGTGCTTGGTATGGGAAATGAGGGCTCTGTTGTTTGAAACCATTCCCACATGTTATGAAGGTTAAAGAAGCCAAAAGACTCTGGCTTACCACGGCTGCCTGCAAGCTGAATTCTGTTGCCTGGATCTACGTGTATGATCTCTCATACCAAACCATCAGGCCCTCAATATAGGAGGCACAATGCGACCTTGTAAAGAAAGCACATGTGCTATGTAATGTTCACAGCTTGGTTCACTGTCAGAGAGTCTACCCATTGTCCTCTAAAATGCTACTCTCCCTTTTTTTTCCTCCCGCAACTGCACATGTTTCAATGCTCCCCCTATCATCTCCGTCCGAGAGGCTAGCATAGATAAGGCTAAAAAAATGCACTCGTGATTAAATGTTCTTTGAGCTCATGCAGTCTTCCCGCACTGAAAGAGCCCAGCAGAATGCGTGGAGGCAGACAATGTCAGAGTCCAGGGAAGCACAAAATGAACATGAGGACAGGAGGGATGTGCGAGAGGATAGATGGCTGGAGCAAGAGGATATGTGGCAGCAGTGTGATGCAAGGAGGCAGGATGCAATGCTGAGGCTACTAGAGGATCAAACTGATATGCTCCGACGTCTGGTTGAGGTGCAGGATAGGCAGCAGGAACACAGACTGCTGCTGCAGCCCCTGTGTAAGCAACCGCCCTCCTCCCCAAGTTCCATAGCTTCCTCACCCAGATGCCCAAGAACGCAAGGGGCGGGGACCTTCAGGCACCCAACCACTCCACCCCAGAGGATTGCCCAAGGAACAGAAAGCTGTCATTCAATAAGTTTTTTTTGAAGTGCAGTGTCTCCTTGTCCTTCCCTCCTCCCCCTCCCCTCCCGGGCTGCCTTGGCAGTTATCCCCCTATTTGTGTGACAGATGAATAAAGAATGCATGAATTTGAAACAACAATGACTTTATTGCCTCTGCAAGCAGTGATTGAAGTGGAGAGGGGAGAAGAGGGCAGTTGGCTTCCAGGGAAGTAGAGTGAACCAAGGGGGTGGGTTTTCATCGAGGAGAAACAAACAGAACTCTCACACCGAAGCCTGGCTAGTCATGAAACTGGTTTTCAAAGCTTCTCTGATGAACAGCATACCCTGCTTTGCTCTTCTAATCATCCTGGTGTCTGGCTGCACATAATCAGTGGCCAGGTGATTTGCCTCAACCTCCCACCCTGCCATAAACATCTCCCCCTTACTCTCACAGAGATTGTGGAGCACACAGCAAGCAGCAATAACAATGGGAATATTGGTTTTGCTGAGGTCTGAGTCAGTAAACTGTGCCAGCACGCTTTTAAACGTCCAAATGCACATTCTACCACCATTCTGCATTTGCTCAGCCTATAGTTGAACAGCTCCTGACTACCATCCAGGCTGCCTATGTACGGCTTCATGAGCCATGGCATTAAGGAGTAGGCTGGGTCCCCAAGGATAACTATAGGCATTTCAACAGCCCCCAGTGGTTATTTTCTGGTCTGGAAAGTAAGTCCCTTGCTGCAGCTGTTCATACAGACCAGAGTTCCTGAAGAAGCAAGTGGCATGAACCCTTCCCAGCCATCCCACGTTGATGTTGGTGAAATGTCCCTTGTGATCCACCAGTGCTTGCAGCGCCATTGAAAAGTACCCCTTGCAGTTTATGTACTGGCTGTCTTGGTGGTCCAGTCCCAAGATAGGGATATGGGTTCCGTCTATCGCCCCACCACAGTTAGGGAATCCCATTGCAGCAAAGCCATCCACTATGACCTGCACATTTCCAAGAGTCAGTACCTTTGATAGCAGCAGCTCAGTGATCGTGTTGGCTATTTGGATCACAGCAGCCCCCACAGTAGACTTGCCCACTCCAAATTGATTCCCGACTGACTGGTAGCTGTCTGGTGTTGCAAGCTTCCAGAGGGCTGTTGCTACTTGCTTCTCAACTCTGAGGACTGTTCTCATCTTGGTATTCTTTCCCCTGCCTTGAAGTGCAAGCAAGTCACAAAGTTCCATGAAAATGCCCTTACTCATGCAAAAGTTTCCCAGCCATTGGGAATTTTCCCAGACCCGCAACACTATGTGGTCCCATCAGTCTGTGCTTGCTTCCTGGGCCCAGAGTTGGCATTCCATGGCATGAACCTGTCCCATTACCACCATGATGTCCAAATTGCCAGGGCCCATACTTTGAGAGAAGTCTGTGTCCATGTCCTCATCACTCTCGTCACCACGCTGCCATCGCCTCTTCACCTGCTTTTGCAGGTTCTCATTCTGCATATACTGCAGGATAAAGCACGAGGTGTTTACAATGCTCATAACTGTCACAGTGATCTGAACGGGCTCCATGCTTGCCATGGTATGGTGTCTGCAGGAGAGCAGAGTTGCAGGGGAAGCTTTGGTTGGATGACCAGTTTTGCAGACCTACTGCACCGTCTGCAGCCAGAGCAGAGAGGCAGCGAAAGTGTTCGTTTGATGATGTCAGTTAGCAGTCCTACTGCACCATCTGCTGAAAGCAGTATGGCACCCGCATGGAAAAAAGGCATGAAATGATTGTCTGCTGTTGCTTTCAAGGAGGGAGAGGCGACTGATGACATGTAACCAAAACCACCCATGACAATGTTTTTGCCACATCAGGCAGTGGGAGTTCAACCCAGAATTCCAATGGGCAGCGGAGACTGCGGGAACTGTGGGATAGCTTCCCACAGTGCAATGCTCCGAAAGTCAATGCTAGCCTTGGTACTGTGGACACACTCCACTGACTTAATGCACTTAGTGGAGGGACACACAATCAACTATATAAAATCACTTCCTAAAAAATCAACTTCTATAAATATGACCTAATTTTGTAGTGTAGACATACCCTAAATCCGCTGTATTAGAAGTCAGTGTTCTTACTAGTTCTTCAACCAAAAAGGGCTTTTTAATGGACTTTATTCAGCCATGCTGATGAGGATCATTCACATAATTGCTGTTATCTAAAGATACTTGTTAGGAAAGATGAGTGGCCTTCTCACCTTTTTTGCTCCCTGAGTTAGACGATTTGTTTGTTTTTCTAATTTTTATTTGTACAAGGTTGATTGTAAACACTACAATGTCTTCACCTGTTGCTGCGAAATCAATGGATAATTAAACACTAAAAGAGCCTACATTCTCTTGTCTGAGTTGGAGGAATCAGCTGCTTTAGAATATTCAGCCTTGATCACATATAGGGATACGTGTCACGATGCATGGGTCCATCACAATGTATAGTTTTGGACAAACAAATACAAGCAAGAAATTTATTCTCTTGCACATTCTATTCTTTTTGGCAGTATTAGAGACAAACTATGACCTCCTGGCACTTTCTATCAATCTAGATCAGTGGTCCCCAACCTTTTTCGTCTGGCGGGTGCCAGACGAGCCACGGAGGACCGTGGCGGCAGATGAGCATCCGCTGAAATTCCGCCGACAAGCAGCAACGTCAATAGGCATCACCACCAAAATGGTGCTAACAAGTAGCGTCATCCAGAGGCATAGCCGCTCAAATACTGCTGATAATCGGCAGTATTTTGGCGGTGATACCGCTGGATGACGCCACGGGCACTGCATTGAGGATCACTGATCTAGATGTTTGGCTACAGCCGAGGACCACGTAGTGTGGTTTATAGAGGTAGGTGCTAGAGTAGTCTCTGCGCTCATGGAACGTCGGTTGGCTGTGTCCTGTCCCATCCTCTTGCTTAAAATGGTGTAGCCAGAAGGCTGCTCTCAGTTATAATGACTACCAACAGTCCTAAGGATCATCAAGGAGTCTGGATGCTCGGATCTTGCCCCCTGTGCTCTGGCTACTTTTCACTACATTTGCTTCATAGGAGCTTCTATGCCACAGGATGATTATTTAAACAAGGAGGCCTTTCAGTAACTACTTATGCAGGCTTTAGGGCCAGAACCTAGTGTGTAGCACAATCACAATATACCCCAATATCTGGGCCTCAACACTCTTTATCGGAGGAATTCTGTAGGGTAGATCCATAAGGCTGCAGAAGCTACCCATCTGCAGCTTGTCTATAGTGATAATGAATTACAGCCCCCATCTCTGGAATGCTTCCCTTTGAAGAATACGGCATCTGTTTTAAGTTAGAATTGGAACATTAATAACTGAGATTTCAGAAACTTTAACTCTGCATTAAGAACTTTTTTTTGGCAGAATGTTGATGTTCCACATGTGGTCTAGATAATATTACTTTAAGCTAGGCTACTGCAACTCTGTTTCAGGGTCAGATAGTCACCATAATAAGGCAGAAGACTGTATAGGCAGCAGCAGTACACCTTCTAAAGTAAAGCCAGATGCAAAAAAAAAAAAGAAAAAAAAAAAAGTAATGATTGTCCTTTGCAAACTCCACTCAGAATGAAGCAAAAGGCCCTCAGCCAAATTGCAAAGCCACTGGCGGGGACGGGGCTGAGATCCAGCAATTTATTGGAGGGTGGGGTAGTCTCCTACACACATGCATTCCAAGGATGTTGCAGATGAGGATACCCAGGCTTAGACTGTTAAGTTCTGGGGTTGGTATTCTGGTTACAGAGATCCTTCTTAGGAGGGAACACTTAAGTCCATGTCTTGTTGGTTTCGATTTAAACATGACTTTCCATCCTCCCCTTTAGAAAAAAGATTTTCCTTCTCTCATCCTCCTTTTTTCCCCCTACCTTCCACCCTACAGAAATAACACTTCTTAACGGCTCTGCTAAAAAATGCCGCTAATTCTGGTTCTTACCGGAAAAGTAATTCTAAAATGGCACCAGAGGGTTCCATCTTTGTGTTTAAAAGATTTGCTGTCTCAAATGTGCTCAGTTTCCAAGGAAATGTTTCTTCTAACTTCCAGTTCTGTAAATTCCAATGTGGGAGCAGAATAAAGCTGGTTTGTTATTGTTAGGGCCCTACCAAATTCATGGCCATGAAAAACGCACTATGGACCATGAAATCTGGTCTTTTGTGTGCTTTTATCCTGTACTATACAGATTTAACAGGGGAGACTAGTGTTTCTCAAATTGGGGGTCCTGACCCAAAAGGGAATTTCAGGGGGTTTGCAAGGTTAAAAGGGGGGGAGTCACGGTATTGCCACCCTTATTTCTGCACTGCCTTCAGAGCTGGGCGGCCAGAGAGGGTGGCTGTTGGCCAGCTCTGAAGGCAGCACCCTGCCAGCAGCCGTGCAGAAGTAAGGGTGACAATACCATACTATCCCAGGGCCCAGCTCTGCAGGCAGCAGTGCAGAAGGGTGACAATACCATACCACGCCATCCTTACTTCTGTGCTGCTGCTGCCTTCAGAGCTGGGCTTCCAGCCAACAGCCATCGCTGTCTGACTTCCCAGCCCTGAAGGCAGTGCTGCCGCCAGCAGTAGCACAGAAGTAAGGGTAGCACCACAACCCCACCTCCAATTACTTTGCAACTCCCACCCCCCAACTCCTTTTTGGGTCAGGACCCCTATAATTACAACACTGTGAAATTGCAGATTTAAATAGCTGAAATCATGAAATTTATGATTTTTTAAAATCCTACATGCCAAAATGGACTGTGAATTTGGAAGGCTCTAGTTATTATGTATATTCACTAACACTAGTAGTAAAAGTTCTGCAGGTTCTTGAGGCTAGTCTACTTCATAGCTCTACTTCTCCAGCAGTGCAGCTCCTGCTCTGCTCTATGCTATAGCTTCCACTACTGGCAGCAATGGTGGAGCTGTGCCAGTTGTGAATTATAGGCCAAAATAGACACTGCCTCAATTTCATCTGTGCAACCCTGTCTTTCAGTTGTGCCTGTAGTATCTTCATGAGTCCTGCATAGGTGTCACTGACAGAAACTGAGTTAAAAATGAACAGTGATTAGAAGAAGCCAGTCTTCTCTTAAATGTGTTGGCTGTGAAGAACTAGTGTAATGCCAACAGACCCCAGTTGTTGGCGGGCAAGATCGAATCTGGGACCTCTAGAGCTTAGTGCATGGACCTCTACAGCATGAGCTAAAAGCCAGCTGGCTCTTAGCTAAGGATGTAGAGCAGATTCATTCTGTATCTCTGTCTCTATCTCATGATCTCAGTGCCACTAGATGGGACAAAACACCACACCCAGGAGGTGTGTGGGTTACACTAGCAGGGAGTGTATCCTGGAGGGAAGAAAACCCCTCCCTCCAAAACCTACCTTACTGATAAGGGAACAAATTCCAGAATTACACCATGCTGTGGATTGTCCATGACGTTCATAATCATAAAAGCAAACTTGACTAGTGAATTGAAACTAATCACTGCAGATTTACTTGAAACAATATAACTTTTTGCCTTTTTTTTAATTTCAGTTTGTCAGAAGGAAATTCCAGGATTTGATGATGCATTTTTGGAAACGCTTATGAAACCTGAATAAATTGCATGTTCTTCTCTTCTTGTTTTAGTGGTATGAGGCTACTGGAATGCAGGTCTTAAATCAAACTGTGATCCCTAGTCAATCAGAGTGCCAGGAGTCTGAAACCAAGAAAAGTAAGCTTTGTTTTACTCTTGGGGGGATTCTGTGCCACTGCACATGAACGGAATTTGTCCCCCACAGATTTCTTTGCTTCCCTGCAGAAAAATGACTTTCTGACGGGGAAGCAAAGGAAAGCCACAAGAGCAGTCATGCGATCCTCTCCAGCAGCATGTTTTGGGTTCCCAGGGCAGCCAGCAGAGAGGTAAATCACTGTGGGGCAGGGGTTGGGACTGGGGAAAACCTGGCTGGTGGTTCCTGCCCCGCACCCGGATCTCCCATTGAGCCACCTGCACCCAGATTGCCCCACACAGAACCCTCTTAACCCACTCCTGGATCCCCCCACATTAAGCCCCTCCACACTTGGATCCTATCTGCCCACACCTGGTGCACCTGGCATGGAGAGGCAGGGCCCTGGGGTATTATTGGGGCAGGCCTGGTTCTTGTGCTGTGTTGGGTGCAGCCTCACCACTGAGTCCATGTCCTGGGGGAAGCTGCACAGTGATCTCCTATCTCGGTGCAGCCAGTGGCCTGTGCTCCCCAATGCTATGCTGGAGCCTCCACATTTATTTGACAAAATGTGCAGAATTTTTTTTTGTTTTGTTTTTGTTTTTGTTTTTGGCACAGAATGCCCTCAGGAGTATTTTGTTTATATGTAGATCAATGTTTGAATTACCAGCTTCCAAGGTAACAGGGAAAATGTGAACTCTGAAAAGGTACATATGCTTGTTCCAGATAGCAGTCTTTGCTTAGAGTTGATGCTTTTCTCCCATATGTGGATTGGGCTATGTGAAGGAGACAGGCTTTTGGAACCTTGCTACTTTGATGTAGAAGTAGTACAGCAAACTTAAAATTCTGGTAGTGTCATCTGACCTTGCGATAACTACAGAAAAACTCCATTGGGAGGCATGTTTGGGTTTAAGGTTTGTATGGTATAGCTATATTGGTGCAATAGCTGACTAGCACAGATGTAGTAAGTTTGCACCAATGCAATTTAGTGTAGCCATAACAGTACAAAACAAAATCCTAGTTAGACAAGCCCTAAGCATAGCTATCAAGATTTGTGCAGCTTCATGCATTACCCTTGTGAACTAGCTCATTACACTTACCTGTTTGCAAGGCTGCATGTAAGTTCATCTCTTAAATTCATGCTGGTTTAAGGCATCAGCTTGGTTGCCTGATACCCTCAGTTTATCTGCAGGGAAAGCTTATTATACATACTGCCCTGAGAGCATGTCTTAACACTGATCTGGAGGAATTTCCCTTAGCATTAACAGGTAGATCAGTCTCTATGGCTTGTTCTGGATGTCTCTGCACAGTGTGCTAGTTAGTGCAAATTATGGGAGTTTGGTGTAGGATCTGGAACTAAGACCCACCAAATTCATTGTATATAGGAACCCTGAAACATCCATTTTTAGCAGTAACTTCAAATTCTTCTGAGCGGTATTGGATTCAACTGGTGATCTATACATGAAATACTTCGTAGTTCACTAGTAATGACCTGAAGCAGCTAGTCCTTCCAAAACCACTCTTTTAAGAGTAGGTGTATATTGCACATGCACACAAAGTGCACCCTTTTCACACAAAAAGCTCTTAGAAAAGTCAAGCACTCAAAAATGGGAAATGACAGCATTTAAGCTGCTTTGCAAATATCACAGTTTAACAAATAACTTTATAGTAATCAGTTGGTGTATAATCCTGTGTTTGCAGAAAGAATTAAATACAGCAGAGATTTCCTCTTGAAGCTTTCAAGTGTTTCGCTCTCTCAGAAGAAGCCGGAATTTCTTCCTGATCATCCTATTGTACTTGAAAAACCAGTAAGTGTATTCTTGCAATTTAAACCAAGATGTGAAAAGCAGTCTTGCAGGTTGCCAACTGTCAGTGTTGATTGAGCAAAGTTTAACTTTAAAAAAAAATCTGTTTGCAGAGGTACATGATGGAGTTATAACATTTTTACTGTAGCACCTTGAGTCCCCAGTTGGATTGGCATTTTATCATGACAGAATAACTACGGTGCTCCATAGTGCTTCCAGCTGTCAGTTCCTTTGTTGCCTCTTAACAATGGCTCAGGTCTTAACCTTGTTTAAATGTACTGTGCTTGGCTTCTTAGCTATGTTGCATCAGCTTTCCTTCTTAATAGGGATAAAATATATCTTCAGTCTGGTGTGGTATACTTTAACTAATCTCTTCTTGCCGTTGGCAACTTAAAAAAAAACAGTCTTAAACTTGCATGACCCAAGTTTGATCTAAAAGGGTTGTGATTTGGGGATTTCTCAGCTCCCAAATTCTCAAATATTTTTCTGTAGTCATTATTTACTTGTACTGAATATTTCTCTCTCTCCATTTTTGGCCTGGAGCAAACTTTTCATTACAAATGCTTTCCCCATTTACAAACAATGAATTGGCCATGTTTTTGTGAGAATGAGTCCAGGGTTTAAGAACCCAAACTTTTTCTTGGTATCCTCAGATACAAGGAACAAATGCCACCTTAAACTGGTATAAATGGCATTCAAGAAGAAAGTCTTGTACAAATCAGGGTAGACCATCTTTCTCAAGGTATCCAACACCTTTAAATAATAATATTAATAGTAATAATACCTACCTCTGACATAGCCTTAATGCCTCAATATACCACCTTGTTGGAGTGTAGAACAAGTACGCATTCCCTTAGCATTAAACCCATAAATTAACACCTGCTCTGCTCTGATGGTCAGTATTCCTGCATAAATTCAGCTCATTCTGTGCCTGTTGGGGAAGAAGTGGGTGATGAGCAGGACATCAGGGAGTGCCACCTTGATACCAGAAGCTGGGGAAATTCTCTGGATGCCAAATGAATTTGTGCTACAATAGAGGAGGAATGGATTTTTCACATCCTCCCTAGAGAATGCTGTGGCCATTCTATTTAAGAAACCATCCAGTACTACAATGGGGTATTTTTTAAGAATGTGGAGATGACTTCTCTTGTGGTTCAGAGGCAAGTATCAATCATCTTCCAGTCAGCAAAGAACACGCAACAATTTCTGCATACTGTCAAGACACAGACTGATAAACTCCGGGATTCAAGCTCTTAATACTGGCTTGTTGGAGTTTTTTTGTTATATTTGGTGGTGGAGAGTTCTATAGCTGGACTTCTCTGGACACAGTTCAACATGACCTGATTGCATACTTCTGGATTTACCTCTACAAAAACCTATCTGCAATGCTGTACTGAGAGCATTCATTGTTGAAGAGACTGGTTACTTTTAGGAACTTTCTCTATATGGAGACAGCCGAGGATCCAGCTAATGCTGCCTTTATTGATGTGACAGTGAGATAAGCTGAAACCAGACACACTTGGCTGGGAGCCCTCATCTGGAGGTGCATTAGAATCTTGCGGCTCTGTCTGTGGGATGTTGTGTTAGTGAACTGAGTTTTGCTCATATCACTCCAGAATCGGGGCACTTCTGTCAGCAAGCCTAGGATCCCTCTTCCTGCTAATGTCTCTAGAGAATAAAGCTTGTGAAGCTTGCTGGTAACCAGGGGTGAAAATTCTGTCAAGTTTCTTGGCATGAGTTTCCCAGCACTGTACAGCAGGCTGTGTTCTGCAAGAATATTCTCCATCCATTTACAAGCAAGCTGCCTGTCTTTCTCTTGTAATCAAGTATATAAGACCCTTCTTAAAGTATATTAGACAGCTATTTTGTTTTTTGACCTATTTAAGGTAGATCAGTTTCTCATCAACACCTGGGTTTTTGTAGGATTTGAGGCATTAAAGCCCTGTCTTATGACCATTGTAATCCTGACAGATTGATGGGAGGGTCCCCCTCTTTTTGTGAACTCAGATCTCTCACAGGGACACTTTCTGGCTGCTGTTTACCATAGAGACAATTTAAACAAAATTCCTCAGGGAAATGGAGACATCTTTGGATTTCTTCAGAGGTTATAGAACTCAGTCTTTTATTTTACTTGGTCCACATGTCTATCTCCAGAAGATCCACTTGGAATTTTTCTCCTGAAATCCGTACCCAGTGGGCTGGGTTTTGTATCCAAGAAAATAGTGTATAAATGACTACGTGCATTTCTTTTTGCTACAACCTAGTAGACTGCAACTTCACTGCTTATCTAATCAGAAGGAATGCCTGCTTTTGCAGCCAATATCTGGTCTGCTTCTGGTCAGGAGACTTGTGGAACAGCAGTGAGTTCCATGTACACTTTTACGTACTTACTTTTTGTCTTGAAGACAAGCTTGAGGCTTCATTTGTTGGTGTTGGAGAACCTGCACCCAGGGCAGGGGAATCCAACAATCTAGTACCCTGGTTTATTTCTGAATGGTTTCTCTTAAGTTTCTATCGTTGGCGCTTACTCCGTGGGTGCTCCGGGGTTCAATCACTGATGGGTAGGGGGGAAGGGGACTGCTCAGCACCTACAAGGCACAGCTGTTCGGGGGGCCCTGGGGCTGGCTGGCTGGCAGCTGGTGGGAGGTGCTCATGGGAGCCTGGAGAGCAGCAGGTGGAGGGCCTTGGGGGAGAGGACAGAGAGGCTGGAAGAGGTGGGGCAAGGGCAGGGCCTTGGGGGAAGGGGTGGAGTGGGAGCGGGGTCTCTGGGTGGAGCAGGGATGGAGCACCCCCCAGGAAAAATAAAAGTCAGCACCTGTGGTTTCTATATTTAAGTTTTGTTATTCCTCTATTTTAAAAACAAGACTTATGCACCTTAAAAAAGTAAATATTGATTCCTCTCTACTGCAACTGGTTTGTTTTTACCATTGATAATTTTGTGATGCTACTTAATTGTAGACTGATCCCTGGAACTTTCTAGTCTACGCGTAGAGATTTCTCTCAGAATTTCTTTCAGGAGGAGACAATTTACCTATAGCCATTTTTGGTCAACATATATTTAGCTGTGGCGTATCACTTACTCACATCCCTTCAGTTATTGGCTCTACATCTCTTTAAACTACACACACAATGGAGAAATGCATTTCCGCTTCTTACTAGAAAATAATTGAACATCAGTGGCACTATGTTTTTACTTCAGGAGAGTGTGCAGTACATTCTGCTGGAGCAAGCTGCTCAGACTCGAACATGGAAGATTCCTTTTGGGAGCCTGTATTTAAGAATCGTGGTCTGCAACAGCTGTCTGGCTTTGGAATAGAATTCTAACTACTTTCAGCCACTCTTTGACTAGTGGAAGTTTGCTCAAAGATTTTGTCCATTTTGGACAGAACAAAGTTCTTTGCCTGCATCTTTTAAAGTTAACAGGTATAAGTTATTGCAAAAACTGCTTCAAACTTAACTGTAGTATTTTCTGCTGAGTAAATTAACTTAACATTCCTCAATGACCACGGATTACCAGATTGCTTAGAAAAATAATGTAATCTTATTTCCAAAAATGAAACAAACTTTGTGTGCATGCTTTAGTGTCTTGCCAAAAAATTCTGCTAATACACAGTACCAGGCGAGCTATATAAAAAGCTGTCCAAATTGCTGATGTACCTAAAGACGATGATCCTTCAAGGAGCTCTGTATGAAGCATGTACCCTAGCAAGAAGCTCTATTGAAGTCAGTAGGATCCACCCATGTGCGGGATCTGCTGATACAGAGCTCCTTGCATCATCAGGCCTAAGTTTAGCTGTGGAACAATGCACAATAGTGCAAACAATGAAGATGCAAGGTGGAAAGGAGACTGCTTACAGATCAACTTTATTTAGGTTTGCATGTGCTGAATACATCTTGAAGGCCTTAGTATTGTTTGTAATCTAAAGTACTCATTGTAATTCTTCAAAAAGAGTACTTAGATCTTAAAAGGGACACCTGAAAAGTGATAGAAATCTTTACCTACTGCTTTCTTGGCTATGTTAATTGTATAGATCCACTACAATTCTTGTATAGGCAAGTACCAGTTTTAATATATGGATGAAAAGCTGTGAGTGTGTTCTGATTCTGTTCCATGTTAGTAACAGGGATATTACTGACCCTTATTAGTGGGGATGTTACCCTAAACTCAAGGGCATCTTTTGTCAATGATAGCAGCTGTCTCAAGTGTAAATGCTTATTGCATGTGACTGAAGATTTTTGCTCTACTTCAACAGGAGGTTTTATGAAACAATGCAAGAGTATTGGTGTATATGCCAGACTTCTAGTGGTGATGTTATGACTTCACACACTTGCCAGATGTGTTACAGATATTCTTTCTTCCTTCTGCAAAGTCCATTTCAGTAAGACTCTACTTCACAAAAAGAACAGGAGTACTTAGCACCTTAGAGACTAACAAATTTATTTCAGCATGAGCTTTTGTGAGCTACAGCTCACTTCCATGGATGCATAGAATGGAACACACAGACAGGAGATATTTATGCATACAGAGAACATGAAGAGGTGGAAGTATGCATACCAACAGGAAGAGTCTAATCAATTGAGATGAGCTATCATCAGCAGGAGGAAAAAAACCACCTTTAGAAGTGATAATTAAGATGACTCATAGAAGGTGTGAGGAGAACTTAACATAGGGAAATAGAGATTAATTGAATCTATTTTCCACCAGCAGCCCCTTGGATCAGCTCCTCCTCCTTCCTCTCCCCCTCCCCCAGTCTTCCTGTCCCTGGTGGGCCCCGCTGATCAGCTCCTTTCCCTCCCTCCCAGCTTCTAATGCCTGCTGCGATCAGCTGTTCAGCGGCATGCAGGAGATGCTGGGGGAGGGGGCAGAATGGGGGAGGAAGGGAGTTTGGAGAAAGGAGTGGAGTGGGGGTGAGGCCTGAGGCAGAACAGGGGCTGAGCACTCCCCTGGGAACAGGAAGTCAGCACCTCTGGGTTCTACCATTTGCAGGCTTTCATGCATCAGTAATTGGTGGTAAGCACCTTCTGAGGTAGCTGTTGAGCAGCAGTTTGGAAATGTTCTAAAATAGGATCCTCAAGTGGTGTTGAATACTGGTCTAAATTTTCAGGTGACTAGACATTTTTGAGTCTTCATCTTGATGAAGTCTTTTTAAAGAGACCTTATTTTTAGAGGGTGAGTGCTTGGCACTTCTTGATAGTTGGGTTCCATTAAGGTACCTCCGATTGGGTTTATAATGACAAGTTGCTTTTAAAAATTTAGGCCGCAATTTGAGGCATTTAATTAACTTGTAATTCTTCGTATAATCTCTTACAATCTTACATGTTTAGTATACATATCTCATTATGAATACTTGTTGTTACGTTTCAACGAGATTTAACTTGCTATGTGTAATTTAAATGACATTTCAAACTCTGAAGTAATTTTTTAGGTCTGTTTGTCTTACAGGAAAAAAATATTTTATTGCCTTATGTAAGAAATGACAGGTCCTTTTGAAGATAAGAAATCCATCTTTTGGACAGCTAACAATGAAGTGGATTAAGGGCCAGATTTTTAAAGGTATTTAGGTGCCTTAAGATGCAGATAAGTGCTTAGTGGAATTTACAGAAGCATCTAGGTGCTTAAATACTTTGAAAAAACAAACGAGGGGGGAAAAAAAACCTGGTCATTAGTCAAGAATGCCAATAGAATGTAAACAAGTTACAATGGATGTAAATTTGTTTGTTTAATTATCAAAAGCAAGAAGTGTTTTCAGCACTGGCAAACTCAGGTTCACTGAATCAACTTCAAGATTTGTAGAACCACCAACTTTAAACCAGTATTTCTGACTCAAATTTTGTTTGCAATATTCAGATTTTCATTAGCTGTAATAATGGAACAGAAACACAATTACTAGTAATTCTCAAACATGACTTAGATGTTAGTATATTCTTCAATTTTGAAATTGACTGATTGCTTTTCAGTAATTCACATTGACGCTCAGTGACCTCTTGCATTCTGTGGCTATACTACTAGTTTCTTTCAAGATGATGTTTAATATCTTGACATTTTAGTTTCATTGAAAGGCAGCAGTTTCCATAAAACTGGAATATCCACCCAAACAATCATTGACTGTACAGGGGAGCTGCCTATAGGGCAGTGGGTTTCAGGAACTGCAATACTAACTAGTGTCATCCAATGGTACTGATTTTTCCAAAGTGAAAATGGGAAGTGGTGACAATGAAAAATTGCAAGAATCCTTATCGGAAGTGCATGCTAGTGAAAGTCTTGTAGCTGTTTCCTTAAATAAGGATTGTATAATGAAAAGAAGCTTCAAAGTCTTTTAGTTAATAATGTACAGTATTGCTTACATAAGCAAATATAGCTCTCTAAATTGACTAACTTCAAGCATAATAGAAAAAATTTGGTCTAGCTACTTGTAATAGGTTCTGTACTCAGAATTGCAATAAAGCTGAAATTAATCCTTTTACTCCTGAAATTGGATTTTTCTAGCATCATTTTTTTTCTAGCAAAGGATAAATATGAACTAGAAATTGAACCAGAGGAAGGATTAGATAGAGCAATAGTACTAAAACTTTGCAAAGTTAGATTTGTTAAAGATGTGATTAGCTTTTCAGTTGTCTTAATATTTTCTAAACTATACAAAATAAGGTTGTCAAAAAAGTCCTGGATTTTCTCTTGGTGTTTGTCATCTTTGTTTCTATACATACAGCAGCGGTTTCAGACAATCATTGTAATTCTTTAATGTCCCTTATGTGTGTCAATTAAAATATTTTTTGAGTCCAATCTGTTTGTACACTTATATTTAAGCACACAGTGCATCAGTTTGAAAGCCTTAAATTTACAAAAGACTGAAATAGTTCAACTATAATTGGCGGTTACAGATATGTTCTTCCCAGTAGCAACTCTACAGCTAATGCTGAAGGCAATTTCAGTTTTATTCTCATCCCTTCTATTTCAAACTCTTTTAGTGCTGAGATTCCTTAAATGTTATCAATTGTGGATTAGTGATTGGCTATATCATTAGTAAATGGGGAATAATTTTGCAGTGGCAGGAAGACTGATTACTTGATTTACTAGAATGTTTCTATCTCTGGCATTTGACTTATTCAATTCTAGAACAGATTACTTTATCCATTAGAAAGGAACAAAAAAACCTGAAACTTCATGGAGACAATTTGAACCAGAATGTAGAGAGCATAGTTGTGTGAAAAGATGTTCCCTATACATCACCCTTAAATGACATATTATGTGCCCACAAGCACAATATCAGAGCACCAGATTATTGGTAACACAGCCATCCACTTGACTGACATCACTTCCTGAAGGCCTGTGGATTTTTCATCCCAGAAGTGACATGGCCTGCCTTTGTTTGGCCAAAAAGGAAATTTTTCTCACTAACCTGAAAGCATATTGTTAAATGTACTAATTAAAGCTAAGGATGAGCAAACCAACTCTATCAAAATAGGAAACCAGACCATTTATTAATTGCTGTAGTTAATACTGGCTACCAATAATCTGTACCTGGCTAAGTAATTCAGTCATTACTGACACGTTCTGTAATAGACTTGAAATTGTACTGCAGGTGGAAAAGACGGTCTACATTTTACTTCCATCTGTTTTCCTAGCAATTGGTTTTAAACATGCAGAAGGGAAGGACAGATGGTTTTAATGAGAGCATATTTTTCTTGTAAAATTATCATACATCTCAAAAATATTTCCACAAGATGTTGATATCCCAAATGCTGGCTTAAGTTTAATGCTGAAGTACCTTGATTGAAGAACTACTTTCTTGTGTGTAATCCATCCCAAATTGTGCAACATACTTTCTTAGCTGCATTCCCAACCCTCTCTATCCAAAACAAAATACAGCTGAAACTTTATCTGACAAAACAGCTCAAGCCAGAAACATGAAATTACTACTAAAAAGTCTTTGAGGAAAAAAGCCTCCATGAAAGAGCATTCATATTTTAAAGATGTAGATGTTTTAAAGTTGTCAGGTACAAAGTGTCCTACAGCTGCTTTTTCTTGTTTCCGATGCCTGTTTTTAACTATGGTAGAATATTGGATGTGAATGGATGAGAACACCTCCGTGTTTAGTATCTGTCTTGTTTTAAATGTCCCTTTCCCTGAATATTTAAAAGCAAAAAAAGTTTTATATTAAATCCATATTAGGATGAGAGATCAGCAGGAAGTTTGCAAAGTGTGGGATGTGGTTGGGTTTGAAAAGTTTTGATATATGCATAAATATATGTCAGGAGTCTTGACTTCTTTAAACTTGGAAAATGATTCATTAGAAAAGTATTGGTTTCAATAAACACTCATTGGGAGAAATTCCCAGCTCCAGAAGGAATTTCTTCTCGAAACCGGAGAGACATACACCAAGATGGCCAGCAGGCTGATGGTTAGGGCATCCTGGTGGATAGGTAGGGAACCACAGACTTGAAACAGGGCCTAACCTGGGCAAAGCCTGGTCTTGAATGGGGGTTTCTGACTCCTCATATGTATGTCTCTAACACTGAACTTTTGGCTATTCTGGGGTACATTCTATCACTCTGTTTTTCCTATACAGCAGAACGAAATCATTTCAAAACCTCACGTTTTTATGAAATGGAAATGTCTTCTGGCCAGCCTTACTTAAGAGCACAAGTCCCAGTGACATTCAGTGGGGGACACGCTCCAATTCAAATTACTCATGAAAATTCCACCTATGGTTTCTAACACTAAGTTGGCTTGTTTTAGGTATGTAACTTCCACTGATTTCTAGAATTCTAAACTTCAAGATATTACTGTTACATGTATACAAGAAATTACTGTTGAATATGAAAATTAAACTTCACTAGTTAGAGTTGCTGTTCTATTGTATGTATGGGTTTTCAGCTTCAGTGGCAGACTTGCACATGGGATACATAAGAACAGCCATACTGGGTCAGGCCAAAGGTCCATCTAGCCCAGTATCCTGTGTTCTGACAGTAGATAATGTCAAGTGCTCCAGAGGGAATGAACAGAACAGGTAATCATCAAGTGATCCATCCCCCATTGCCCATTCACAGAATCTGGCAAATTAAAACAGACTTGTCAACTTGTACATCAGTTTTCTAAAAGAAATAACAAACCTTTCTACATCTTCAAGTTGTCTAAATACTTGTTCAGCTTATTTTCAATGGTTTTAGGCTGACTCCCTCAACTCCCCTTTTCTTTAGCAGCGGTAGAATTATGTAGAGGTACACTGTCCTTATTAATATTTCATATCTGACTTAAGGGACTGCATTGTTTGAACCCAAATAAGACTTGATGAATAGTGTGAAAGTAATATACAGCTTTACTTGTATCCAGTCCCGGTACAAATAGCAGGCACATAACATTTCTCTGAAATATTGCACATTTTCTCTCTCCCCTCCCCACTGAGAATTTTTGGGATCACCCCACAGCTGAGGCTAGAATTACCTCCAAAACACCCAAGTTTATGTGAAAGGCCAATAGCTGCCCCATGCCTCTCAGTTATATTGCTCATGCTCCAGGGGCTGACTGCTCAGAGCAGTAGTACTGTTTCCATGTGTTAGCGTGCCTCTAGGCTCTGGAGTTTACTCTTTTTCTGTAGATGCTTAGCTCCAGACCCTCTTGCAAAATATTCCTAGCCCATGACTGGCTTGGGAAATGGGTTTAGGCCCCAACTTTCTCTGGAGAGAGAGGACATCTTTTGAACCCTAAACTGTTGAGGGGGGAGGGAGAGTGCATATCCCACAATGGCCTGTCGTCTTTGCTCAAGAGGAGAAGGGAAAGAACATTCCCTACTATACCACTTCTCTCAAACAAAATTATAAACTATAAACAAAGTTTCCCCAGCAAACATTGTTAGTGGAGTCTGCAAAGCTTCGCCATGGGCTCTGACTGTCACTATTGTCGTACTTGGTGGGAGGAGTCCTGCTCTTTTGTAAACATGGATGAATTGTCACAAAGGAGTACAAAAGAATATCATAAGTGTGTAGGGAGAGAATCAGAAAGGCTAAAGCACAAAATGAATTACACCTAGCAAGAGACATAAAAGGCACTTAGAAGAGGTTCTTTAAATACATTAGGATCAAGAGAAAGACATATAAGAGTATGTCCTTTACTTAGTGGGGAAGGAGCTAATAACTGATGACATCAAGAAGGCTGAGGTATTCATGTCTATTTTGTTTGCCTTAACTAAAAAGGCTAGTGGTGATCAGATAATATTAACAAGAAGGGTGAAGGAACACAAGCCAAAATAGAGAAGGAATAGGTTACAGAATATTTTGATAAGATGGATGTATTCAAGTTGACAGGGCCTGAGGAATTTCATCATCAGGTACTTAAGGAACCAGTTGAAGCAATCTTGGAACAATTAGCAATTATGTTCAAGAACTCATGGCGGATGGATGAGGTCCACAGGATTGGTGAAGGATAAACGTAATACCTATCTTTAAAAAGGGAAACAAGGAGGACTCAGGGAATTATAGTCAGCCTAACTTTGGTATCTGGAAAGATACTGAAACAAATTATTAAACAATCTTTGTAAGCACCTAGAGGATAATACTATTTTAATTAGGGCTGTTGATTAATCACAGTTAACTTGTGCGATTAACTCAAAATGAATCATGATTAATCGCAGTTTTAATTGTACTGTTAATAAAATACCAATTGAAATGTATTAAATATTTTGGATGTTTTTCTACATTTTCATATATATTGTATTCTGTGTTGTAACTGAAATCCAAGTTTATATTCTTTTGAATTATAAATATTTTCACTGTAAAAATGATAAAAGAAATAGTATTTTTCAGTTCACCTCATACAAGTACTGTAGTGCAATCTCTTTGTTGTGAAAGTGCAATTTACAAATGTAGATTATTTTTTTTGGGTTATATAACAACTCAAAACCAAAACAACATAATACTTCAGAGGCTACAAGTCCACTCAGTCCTACTTTTTGTTCAGCCAATTGCCAAGACAAACAAGTTTGTTTACATTTACAAAAGATAATGCTGCCCTCTTCTTATGTACAATGTCACCAGAAAGTCAGACCAGGCATTTGCATGGTACTTTTGTAGTCAGCATTGCAAGGTATTTACTTGCCAGATATGCTACACATTTGTATGTCCCTTCATGCTTTGGCCACCATTCAAGAGGACATATTTCCATGCTGATAATGCTCATTAAAAAAATAATGTGTTGATTAAATTTGTAACTGAACTTCTTGGGGGAGAATTGTAGGTCTCCTGCTCTGTTTTACCCGCATTCTGCCATATATTTCATGTTATAGCAGTCTCAGATGATAACCCAGCACATGTTGTTCATTTTAAGAACACTTTCACTGCACATTTCACAAAACGTAAGAAGGTACCAATGTGAGATTAAGATAGCTATGGCATTCAACCCAAGGTTTAAGAGTCTGAAGTGCCTTTCAAAATCTGAGAGGGATGAGGTATGGAGCATGCTTTTAGAAGTCTTAAAAGAGCAACACTCCAATGCAGAAACTACAGAACCTGAACCACCAAAAAGGAAATCAACCTTTTGCTGGTGGCATCTGACTCAGATGATGAAAACGAACATGCGTTGGTCTGCACTGCTTTGGATTGTTATTGAGTAGAACCCGTCATCAGCATGGATGCATGTACCCTGGAATGGTTGTTGACGCATGAAGGGACACATGAATCTTTAGAGCATCTGGTATGTAAATATCTTGCTATGCTGGCCAGATCAGTGCCATGTAAACACCTGTTCTCACTTTCAGTGACATTGTGAGCAAGAATCGGGCAGCATTATCTCCTGGAAGTGTAGACAAACTTCTTTATATTTAAATCAATATATTTGAAAACATCCAAAAATATTTAAATAAATAGTAGTCTGTTGTTTAACAGTGCTACTAATCATGCGATTGTCATTAATTTTTTAATTGCTTGACCGTCCTAATTATAAGCAATAACCAACATGGATTTGTCAAGAGAAAATCATGCCAAACCAGCTAATTCCCTTTGTTGACAGGGTTACTGGCCTGGAGGTAGGAGAGAATCAGGAGCCGTGATATAGCTTGATTTTAGTAAGGCTTTAATCATAGTTTCTCATGACATTCTCATAAGCAAACTAGGGAAATATGGCCTAGGTGAAATTACTATAAGGTGGGTCTACACTTGGTTGAAAGATCCTACTAAAAATAGTTATCAAGGGTTTGCTGTTAAAGTAGGAGGGTATAGCTAGTGGGGTCCTGAAGGGGTAGACCTGATACTGTTGCTATTCAGTATTTTCATTAATGACTTGGACAATGGAGTGAAGAGAGTGCTTGCAAAATTTGAAGATGGCATCAAGCTGGGAGGGGTTGCAAGCATGTTGGGAGACCAGATTAAAATTCAAAATGACCTTGACAAATTGGATAATTGGTCTGAATTCAACAAGATTAAATTAAATAAAGATAATTGCAGCACACTTCACTTAGAAAGGAAAAATCAAATGGACAGCTACATAATGGGGAATAACTGGCTAGGT
This sequence comes from Gopherus evgoodei, assembly GCF_007399415.2. NCBI lineage: Eukaryota > Metazoa > Chordata > Testudines > Testudinidae > Gopherus > Gopherus evgoodei. The sequence continues at coordinate 251,303,800 of NC_044323.1, read as the reverse complement.
CAGGGATCTCAAACTCAAATCCCCACAAGAGCCACATGAGGACTAGTACGTTGGCCCGAGGGCCACATTCCTGAAACCTTTTCAGACGATACAAAAGTATAGTCAAAAATGAAGAGTAATATCATATGCTATTAAAAGGCCCTCCGACCCTGTGATATTTCTCTCTGATTCACCTTCCCTTTCCCTCCCTCCCAGTGTTAAAGGAAAATGGCTTTTCCCAGTGACTGACTACTGCTGCTTTCCCTGCTCCGTTCTCCTGCAGCATTTCAGACTGCGCATGGGATCAATGGGGACGGATTTGAGTGGCAGGTGTGTTTGGCCCTCCCTTGAGGGAGAAGAGATTTGAAGAGTGGCGAAGGGGCTGGCCGAGGATTGGTGTGTCAGGGTATAGCTAGAGGGGAGGATTGGGGATGCAGGAAGAGCAGGCTCAATAGCTTGGCTGGGAGCAAGGCACTGCAAGGCTGTTTGTCAAGCTTGGGCAGTTCGACTCGGGTAGACTCCAGAGAACTGTGGAAACAGCTCATTGAAATCAATGCAGCAGACATCCCCACCCCCAGAGCCAGACTGACTGTAAACACAGCCTTAAACAGCAACTCTGAGAGCCCACCTGCCCTCCTCCCTAGAGCATGAGTGTGGGAGCTGGCAGCAGCAGGGCCAGAGGTGGGTTATATTTTGCTGATTCAGCTAAGAGTGTCTTCCCTGCCCCGGCTCTTCCCACCCCTTCCCCAAAGTCCGTGCCCCAACTCTGTCCCCTCCCTGCCCGTATTCCAACCCCTTCCTCAAATCCCCGCCCTGTCCCCCTGCCTCTTCTCCATCTCCTCCACTGAGCTCCCTGTGTCCCTGCCTTTCTCTGATTCTGTTAATCCTGCTGGGATGGCAGCAGCCCTTTACTCTTCTGAATGACTTAATAAATACATGTATGAGGTTCTGTGCTAGCAGAGAGAGTTGCTAGCACAGAATACACCGCATAGCCAGGTGACTTCTATTTAAAAGAGAAAATCAGAAACTCATGAAATAGGAATGTTAACATTTATACCATTTTCTTTGAAAAGAAGACAATGTGGAAGCTTAGAGTAACTATTTATTAACATAAAGATAAAAGCAGTCAAAACCAGTACTTAACACTCACATACACTGACCATTTTTATGAGACATATTTCTGTACAATAATTTTGCTGGCTTGAGCACGCACGTGCGCGCGCGCACACACACACACAGATCTAGCAGTTTAACAGGGCCATAAGTGTCCTTACGTAAGCTTGTAAAAATGGTTCACCAAAATAGTCACAAGGAGAGAATATAACGTGTACATAATTTTTCCATATTTTAAAATGGAAAAGATTGTGCGTGTGATAAACAATGTTACATCACAGTCCATTAGCTGTAGCACCTATCGACTGGTGTATGGATGCTGTTTGAATGCAAATATAACATTTACCATTACTTGGACCCACAATGAAAGCTTCTAGTTGTTGTTCAGGACCCACCATGAAGCTGAAAAGGAAAAAAAATATTTACTGACCAATCTTTATTTTATTTTTACAGTATTCCTCTTTCTTCTTCCCTTCTCCCCCAAACCCTTTCTTGAAACCCTAAATAGATCATCTATAATCTGTTCCTCTGCTAGTCTAAAGAAATAGTATTAAACTGTTCTTTCTGTGTTCAATTCCCACCAAAGATAATTGGAGATGTGCATTTTCTAGGACAGAACTTGCTTAATCAGGGGAGGAGAGTGGTAGTCCAGGAGTCCAGCAGTTGGTGGAGGAGCTGAGCGGAACAGTGGATGAGGGAGAGAGAGCTTTTAGTGCAACAGTTTACACCTTTGTACTCTAGCTTCTTAAATTCCCAATATTTGCCTTGGAGAAGGAAATTGATCAGAATGGAGGCTTCTTTTCTTAGATCTACCCAACTTTGGCCATGAAAGTCCAGTTTTCTATAATGCTTAAGACTGCAGCAGTGGTTTGGTAAACAATTTGTCCAAATGAATCCCAATCCCACAGCTCAGCATCCAGGTGTATGGTACCAGTAACATAGTAGGTCTTCCCTCTAGCTATGGTCATCTCCACTGCAAGGTTCTTGCATGGAAGATGGGGGACATAACTGGTGATTGACCTTGGGGAAGATGTATTCTTTCGCAATAGCCTTCAAAGCAAGGGTAACTGAGTGAGGTGTCTGTCCACCTTCTTCATCAGCTGATCTAAAATAGGGTGTAAGGAACAACAGCCTCATTGGGCAAAAGTACCTGGCCCAGGAAACTCTCAGTTGTGATTCCTGCAGATTCCTGTCTCAATGTTAAATCAAAATCAGGAGTCTTGGACTATTTCCATAAGAACTGGATCCTCTCTTATAGATTCACTGCCTTTGTATTTCTCTGTAGTGAAAATGTATTTGGAATCAGCAGATTCCTCTGGTCCACCTGAGTCCAAATAGCAGCTTGCATCTCTCTGTGCTCACTTAAGCAGCTGGAATTGTATGGGCAATGAGGTGGAGCACTGTGAATGCATCATGAAGCATTGATCTTTACTGAGCCAGTGCTGAGGTCAGACTCCTGTTTTATGAACATCAAAGTCAGGTACATGAGTGTCAGTCTTGTTGCAAAAAGTGCTCCAATTGTGCTGGGAGTTCTGCCCTTTTCAATGTAGGGTAAGAAGAATACATCAAAGTTAGTACTAAGTGGTTCATGGCAACCTGGAGCAAGTGGGCCTGGTCACTCATCTCCCATTAATACCCAGTTACAAGACATGGGTCAAGGTTTCAGAAGGTTTATACCCCTGTCAAATGACAGTGATCAGAATGTACTGACTCCACTGGCTATTGTTGCAAGGAGGATCCCAGATATCACTCCTGCAAACCCCTCACTCTTGTGAGTAGTCCTTATCCTGGGGAGTATATTCCTATTGACATGAACTGGATTACTCATAGAAGAGAAGACTTGTAATCTTTATTGCATCACAGATTCAGTATGTGACTTTGAAGAAGTCAGTTCATCTCCTTGTTGGTCAACTCAGCTGGAAAACTGGGTTAAAAAGGATCATACTGAAAATCAGTAGCTGTATCTGAGCTGGGCTTCCCTGGGTTACATCAATCACAAAATTGCAGTTGCTAGTAGCAGTTATTTCTGTTCTTCGCTGAGTTTTAAACCGTTCTCAGTCTACATTGTATGTGACTGTTGCATAAAATATAGTAATTGCCTTACAGCCATCATTTTTGCTCTCCCTTAAAGCTTTTTCTTTCCTTTGAATACAAATTGGTATGAAGATCCTTATGCTGCAATTACTGCACTTGTTGAAAAAAACAACTTAGCATAGGTATATATATTTCTAAAAGAAAATATAACCTATACATTGTGAAAATTAAACTATGCATATCCTAAATATTACTTTCCTATGTTATTTTCTTGAGTAAGGAATTCATGTTGAGCAATGCTCTGGTTGCCATGGTAATAATCTACCAGGATGAATGATGTAGACTAAAATCCCACTTAAAAGGCAGAGTGCATGCTTTAAACATCATGTTTTAAATTCAATTTCAGACTGATTTTTATATTTAAACATTTATAAATGACATATACATTTTATTTGATTTGGTGCTAAACATATTTTCCCCAGCCAAAATTGGAACACCACTATTTCTTCTTTCTCCATCCCTTACTGAATTCCAGTCCAGCCATTGGCACAATGTAGTCTGACACTATCATGCAGAGGGAAATAGTGCATTATATTACTAAATTATTTGAGCCAAATTCTGCATTCCTTGGTTAGGGTTTACTCATTCTTTACTCAGGCAAACTCTCATTGAAGGCAGTGGAGTTTGTGCATGGGAGTTTGCTTGATGGAAAAACCTCAAGTGATCTAGAGGTTAGGCACTGGATAGGGACTGGCCCAATTCCTACAATAGGAGATACGGGTTCAATTTCGAGCTCTGCCCCAGATTTTCTGTATGACCTTGGACAAAGTACTTAATCTCTCTGTGCCTCAGTTCTCCATTTGTAAAATGGGGATGACCCTTGCTCCATTCATTGTTGTTCTTGTCTAATTAGACTGTAAGCTCTTTGGGACAGGAAGTTTCTCTTATAAGGTGCATGTATACCACATAGTACTAGGTGCTACTGTAATACAAATAATATTAATTGTAATTTGGGAATCTTCTGCACCTCAGCTTTTCAGAATGGAGTTTGGAGAAAAGTTGCAGGAAATATGCACAATTGGGTGGTAAATTAAGACCACTCTTTCTATCAATGTAATACAAGCAGATGCAATTAAACTGAAATCTAGATCTTTATCAGAAAGCAAACATATTTTCTGCCTAAATATTTTTAAACCAGTAGTGCAAAAACAGTTCAAAGCAACAGAATGTTACTATTTACAAAGGCACTCTTTATATTCTGGATATTCTATGTACCATATTTGTTAGTTTAATACTTAATTTGTAATAATCTTACCTTTCCTCCAATAGGAGGAAGTATTGTATATGTTCCTATTACTGATGTGTTTAACAGCTGTATTACTGTATACAAACCCATGATGCTTAATGAAAAAGAAAAAAAAAGAGCAGAAGAGAGGCAAAACTACAAAAGAGCATTGAATAAGGGAATATTCTGCAGTTATTCCACATAGTCATTCTAGTCAATGGGAAGTCTTCATATTGAAGCAAGTATTGTGAAAAACTGGATAATTACCAGGTACTAGCATAGTTGTCATGAGTTCTGGAGTTTCCAAGAAGTCCACATTACTCCTTTGGAATGTCTTGCTGTAGTTCATTTGGAGATGACTGTAAACATATAAGTGATGAGAACTTAACAAGATATAAAAGGACTGAATATTTATATGGCTATGAAGAATAGCCAGAAATTCATAATTATAATTTTAAAAAAATTCAGAAGGGATATTAAACGTGTTTCAGGGCTTTAACCAATATCTAACTATTAGAGACCAGGATTAGACCTAATGTGTGGGGCATATTATCCCATCTCAGCCTGCAGTGGCATTCTGGAATTTTCCTTGTCAGCATTTGGTACTGGAAACTGAACTAAATGAATCTTTGGTCTGCTCCTGTATGGTGATTCGTCTATTCCAATGATGTTGAAGTGCCTTTTCAATTCTTATTACTGTTGCAGAAGGTAAATGCACCTTCTCTGAACTCATTGGGCTGGATTCTGTAAGCAGGATATTAGGCTGAATAAAACCCCAAAACAATGGATTCCACCTTCAGATTGGTGGGCCTGATCTTTTTTATAAAATGCAGTTCAAAATAATATCTCCACCTCTTCCCACTTCCTTAAATCTCTGCCTCCTGCACGCTAGAACCCAGCTGGTGGGAAATCCTCTGGATGTGATATCTTCCAAGGTCCCGAAGAGAGACTGGAAGCCTGCTGGGCTTTTGTGGTAGGGGTGGGAAACCTTGGGGGAAGGCACCAGTGACCACTCACATGCCTAAAGTTACACATGTGCGTAAGTATGTTGCAAGATTGCAACCTGTGTCTCCTTTTGGCTCCTTGTCCATCCTGCATTAGCTCTCCACCAGCATCATTCTGATGACTCCTAACTCTGTATCTCTGCACCTTCAGTCTCTGCCTATTCAAGTCAGACTACTGGATGTCTTTCCAATTGATATTCAAATAGTGTTTTAAGCTCAATTCAGAAAAAAACTGGACTGTTATGAAGCATTCTTAATGGCATTTAATTGGAAAGTAGATCAAGTAAATTAATGAAAGATATTTATATCTTTATATACCAATACTTTCATGCAGTTACTTTCTGATCTTCTAAACAACCTGAAATGCAAAAGGTAATCTCACTACTTGCCTATTCCAGGCACTGCTGTTCTCCCAGAACTCATAAATGATGAAGCGGGATTCACTTGAAAGCTTCTGTATGGAAACACTAACAGTTGTAGGACAAAATTAGCAAGCCCACTTTTCCCAAGCTACTGTACAGTGATTGAACAAAACTCAGTGATTTCTGTAAAAAGGATATACCTGGACAGTCTGAGGGAAAAATATGTGGAGTTAGAGGCATCTGTTTTGCTAATGACTTGAGCTCTTTCTACTCTTATCTGTGATATACTGCATGGTATTTTTAAGCAGAATTTTTATTTATAACCTTTAAAATTAGAACTCTTATAATGGACTCTTATTTACAAAATTAATTTCTTGTACTGTTCCAAATGCTAGAGTACTTTATCTCAAAAAGCATGGTTCAGTATTATAGAAACTAATCCAACTGTGCTGTGCAGCGAACCAGCATAATACAGTATTTCCCACAGAGAGCAAGTGAAGTAAGTCGTGAAGTAAGGACAAGATTTTCAAGAATGAGTAATGGCTTAGATGCCTCAGTACTTATGTGCCCGATTTGAGACAGGTTAAAAGAGTCCTATTATCAGAAAGTGCTGATTGCCCACTGTAGCGGGGTGGACACCTGCTCCTGCCCTGAGAGGCTTAAAACAGCCCTAGGAAAGGGCTGTGGCAGGAGAAAGCAGCGACTGGACTGACTGGGGAAAGCAGGCAGAGCTGCAGCCATGCCCCAAACAGAGCCCAGCTGGCCCCTATAAGAGGCTGCAAGCCAGGAGCCCAGTCTCTCTCTACCTGAGCAGAGCACCTGAGTGGAGCAGGGCTGGGGAAAGGCAGAGGAGCTGGGGAGGCTCCAGCCTAGAAAGCCCCAGACTGTGGCCTAGCAGAAGGCCAATGAGTACTGAGGGTTGTAAAGGGCAGCCCAGGGGTAGGCAAAGGCAGCAGGTCCAAACCAACCTTGTCAGTGATGAGTGGCATACACTGCAGTCTGCCCCAGGGAATGGGGGCTAGTTGGTGACTGGCAGTAACATTACACTGAGGCAAGGTGGGGATAGGGGGTGGGGGTTCCCCTTGGCAGGGAGACCCCAAGACTGAGGGGTTACTGCCAGAGGAGCAGCACCCCAGAGAAAGGGGCACAGGATCCTGGGAGGGACATGGGGGCCAGCGGTAAGGCAGATCACCAGCCTGCAGAGGGCACTCCGGAAGCTGGATGAGCTAATTCCTGACAGAAACCAGCAGTAGGCGCCACAGGGGTGAGTCCACATGTTTATACCCACGCTCTGAAAATCAAGCCTCCTGGGTAAGGTGTCTCAGAGTGGGATACTCAGAAATTAAGGCATCTAAATTATTAGTCACTTCTGAAAATCTTGGCCTAAATTATGCTAATTATGCTGTTTCACTTGTGCAGGTTTGTTTTCCAGAGGCGAGAAGTTCATTAAAGCAGGATAGACCTTAAGTGTTTTGGAAGCAAGCAGCCATATGTGGCATAAAGATAGACTGGTCACTGTCTGTTGCTCATACTTTGTAAAAACAGTATCTTTTTATCATGTATTTCTGTTGTGATGGCACCTAGGGACCCCACATGTGGAATAGGGTCGATTGTACTAGCTACTGTACTAACAAACAACACAAAAACAGTCGTTGCCTGACAGCCCAAATTCTCAGAAAAAACTCCCCCTCCCCATGTATTGTCTACTTTTCGGTTTATTCCTCCAGTTGTCTTTGACAGCTTGCCATGGAGTTCACCTACCAGTCCATGGTGGCATAAAGTATCCCATGGAACATATGCCAATCCTTCCCACAGTGTCATCTGCTTTAGTGCATTCTATAAACCTCATACTCAGGAGCTAGTTTTCAAATATGTAAGTCTTGCTATGATTTGTAATTCTGCATTTAGATGCTCAAATTGGCAACTGGATGTGCACTGCGAAAAAAGGATACTTATAGATTATTTCCACATCCAAATGTGAGATGTGGCGATTTTATTACTGCTTTGTTTGAAATCTGTGCTCAGTACACCCTAAACTGTAACAGGTAATGAATCCACCCTTTTCGTTATTTCCTGCTACATGAAGAATAGAACACTATACACTATGAAGAGCTGGTCAGTAACTACATGTTGTAGCACAACAAAGTAAAACATCCAGAATGAATCAGAAAGTGACCAGCAGGTGGCACCACTGGCACACCAAATATCTGCTAAATTGTGGAAACAAATCAGTTCTTCCTTTTTCTATGTGCTCTTTCAGTTTTATATTTTCAAACAATTTAGGATTTTTCTTATGACAAGCATGCAGTTCAGTGTTACTAAAGAATGCTTTGGTATGTTGTAAACTCTTTTTTTGTAGCGGGTAGCATTCTGGTTTGCTTTTCCATCTCTTGGCCCTTGTGTGATGGTACATTTGTCCACAACATAGTAAACCATTTCCAAATATTACAAAAAGTTCATATTTTCTTTCTCCAACTGCATTTCCATACGATGTCTGTTATGGTGAGTTATGTCCATTCCATAGAACCAGCTCTCTCTGATGGATAATTGTTCTGCTGGAATATGTTTTACTAGCTCCAATCCTAAACTGATACTGTCCTTGCCCCACATTAACCAGGTTTAAAGAAAGCTATTCCAAGAAACAGTTGTTTATTGCTTCTCCAAACCTTGTTCTGGCATTCGATAGGACCAGTTTATTTGTGTTTAGGTGAAGTTGCCCATTATTATTGTTTTACTAGATATGGTTTCCAGTTTGATCACTCTTACCAAGACAAACTCAGTGGACCTGATTTTTCATCGTGCTACAGGTCCTTTGCACTACTTTGCCAATGCAAAGGGGAAGTAAAGTCAGTGGATCACACCAACAGGAAGCTCCCCTTTCTTAGGAGTAATGCTGGGATGGTACAGCTCCTGGTGAGTGGGAAAGTCCAAGAATAAGGAGATGTGGTTATTCACTGTTACTAGAACAGCCCCAGCCACTGGAAACCAAGTGTAAGTTAGAGCAGCCCTGAGCTTGCTCCAACATATGCTAGGGGCTAACCAGTCCCAGAATTGGTGAATGATAAAGGTAGCCTTTTGTTCCTCATCATGGGTCCTCTCCTGATTGCTACTCAGTGAGTCTGATTCTCAGCTCTGGCTGTTTTTCCTAATCCAGAAGCTGGTATTATAATCCTACATATCTTAATGACTTGAGATTCTTTTCCATACAGATTTTACTGTGTTGTCTGCATCACTCATTTTCTATGGAATCTTGAGGTATAGTGCAGCTCCTCCACTTCTGTGACTTAATCTGTCTGTCCTATCTACAGTAGAACCTCAGAGTTATGGAAGGAATGGAGGTTGTCCGTAACACTGAAATGTTCATAACTCTGAACAAAGCACAGTTTGGGCTTCAGCAGCTGACACTCCAGGGCAGGCTCCAGCAGCAGCTGAGCTCCCTCCTCAGCTCTGGCAGCTTCCTTACTGGCAGCTTCTTTCCTGGGTTGGACTGAGTTTGCAAGTTTGTCCCCCTCCCGGCTGGGGGGAAATAAAAACAGCATGTCCCCCTGCCATCGGTGGGACAGAGGGGGTGAAAGTGGTGCAGACCCAAGTAGTGCTCCTGCTCTGCTGGCTCTGCCTGCCTTGGGCAGGCAGCCATAGTGTCTTCACCTCCTAGCTATAAGTGGCTGCCCCAGGCATGGGGTGGGGACAAGCAGCCAAGATGTGTCTACCTTTAAGATGCAATACAGGCACAGTATAGTATTTGTGGGTTTGTTTGTTTTTTTTGTCTCTGCTGCTGCCTGATTGGTTACTTCTTGTTTCACGTGGTGTCCGGTTGACAGCTGAGTCCGTAACTCTGCTGTTTGGATCTTTGAGGTTCTACTGTAGTTCATTGCCAGGCAAAATAGTATCCCATTAAATTTTGTCAGGCTAGAGGGTAGTGATTCAAACACTAGCTCACAGACTTACACAAAATGAGCTAATTATCCCTGCTGTTATTCAACTGAAGATAATTTTGTCCATTAAGTGTTGGTTTGGTAGAATTAGAATTTTATTTTGTATAATTTCAACAATACCAGTTTATTTTAAACATTTTTTTGTTTTTATCAATTTAAATTTTCACAGTTGTGGGGAAATAATAGGAGATTTGGGAGTCAGACAATAATTATTTAATGATTAGATGCTGAGATTCAAAAGTTAAAGCTTTGTAACTGTTAAAACAACAAATGACCAACATCACCTGTCAAAAGATACAAAGCAAATATCCTTAAATCAATCTCTAATAAGTTCTCATAAGCATTTTTCTTACTTTTCCTATCTGTAATTTGATTATTATTGATGGAAAATTTTTGTTGGTCTGTGTGCATATGGTGGAATTGACATTTATCAATAAAAATCTAATCCTTCCAAGCCTAACTAAATGTGTTTTAAAAAAACCCTCTGGTTTCTACCTTTTTAGTGAAGTACAGGGATGGAATCTCATCTCTTTAATCCAGCACTTCTCAAATTATGGGGCAGGTCTCCCAAGAGAGTTGCGGGAATGGGTCAAGTGAGGCCCGAGCTGTGTGCTTTTATTTATTTATTTATTTTAAAGAGCTGTGGCTGTCATCTCTGGCTCGCTGGGGCTGTACCAGAAGGACTGTGCACACCTGGGAGGCAGGAAGAAAGGGGATGGCCAGAGCCTCCCCACGCTGGGGCTGACTGCCAGAACCCTGCCACCTGGGCCCGGGCTCTCCTCTCAATCCCTCACGGGGAGGCAGTCCAGGCTTGGGCTCTTCTTCCCCCACAATGCCTCACGGGGAGACAGCGGGGCTCTGGCTGTCTGCTCTAGGGTGGCAGTAGGGCACTATGTCTGCTCTGAAAAGTGATATTGACAAATATCACTTTTCACACTGCCACCCTTCTATGCTGCTGCTGGCACGGCACTGCCTTCAGAGCTGGGCATCCTGGGAGGAGGTCATAAATGACTACAGACATAAAGAAGGGGAGCCTGAGCAAATAAGTTTGAGAACCATTGCTTTAATAAATTCTAATAATAAGAAAAGAAATGCAAATGCCTTTTGTCTAGCATTATGCCTCTATCTGTTTATATATTGCTTAGATTGTAAGCTCTTTGGGACAGAGACCATCTTGATCTGTGTTTGTACAGAACCTAGCACAATGGGTCCTTGTCAGTGACTATGGCTCCTAGGCATTATGGTAATACTACTACTACTAATAATAATATATTTTTCCCTCACTGTGTTATCTGAGCGTTGTATACTCAGCAAACTGTCAGATTTGTCCTTTCCATTTTATAGGTCTGGTCTGACTTGAACTGAGCTAGCCACCCTTTTATAGGCTGGAGATCTTCTCCCTCTTAAAGGGAGGTCCACCAATACCCCCCAGCATGCGGAAAAAACCTTCCCAAACACACAACTATCACCACAAGAATGCTCTCCTCTTACTGAGCATGTTCTGATTTTAAATTTCTCTCAGATGGATGAGGAGTGGAGCATGCAAGTCACTGGATGGACACCTCTTAGCAAACAAACAGGTAAGGGCAGTGCAGCATAACATTTTTTCTGTGATTTGTTTAGGTGCATTGTAACAAAATTTGAGGCTTATGATTTCAGTCTTTAGACTAGTAGCTTTGAGACTTTTTGAGCTCTAGCATGCCTAGTGTAACAAACAAGGAAACAAGCCCTCACTGGTCTGTTTTCCCTCTCTAAAGGGATTTTTGATCCTCTCTTTATGATGAACTTTAAACCATGCTCAAATAAGAGTCAAAACACAATAAAACTTCCCAAGCATGTTTTTATTATCAGCCTTCCTTCCCTGATTAGCACTGCTTTGGGTTCTAAGTATCCTCACTGGGGAGCAAGCATATTTGCCTGGAAAACACAGTCATGAGACTTAGCCCTGGTCTACATGACAGAATTACTTCAGTATAACTATGTCACTCAGGGGTGTGAATAATTCATACTCCCTAAGCAACTTAGTTATATCAACCTAAGTGATGACATAGACATGCTATGTCAACAGGAGAGCTTCTCCCACTGACATACCTATTGCCTCTCGCAGAGGTGGATTAACTATGCCAACAGGCGCTCCTCCCATCAGCTCTGAATGTCTTCGTTAAAGTCCTATAGCAGTGCAGCTGCAGTGGTGCAGCTGCGCTGATGTTGTTAAGTGTAACCTGCCCTCAGAGAGTGACTGATTAACAGAGAAATACAGCAGAAGAAAAAAAGCCCAACAATTCACAACAATCACACGGTGGTAGGCAGGAAATCAACTTTTTTTAATTCAACTTTGAAAGAATTCCAAATAAGGGTTGATCCTGCAAAGTGATTTGCATGGGTAGAGCTTTATATGACTTTGTGGGATGTTTTGCAGGATCAGGACTGCAGGATCAGGGTGGAGGAAGCTTGCTGAGGCACTGCCGCAGAAAGGTATGCACTAGAAAAAGTCTTCAAAGAGTCTTTCTTCAAAAACTCCCCTTCTCAGGGATCCTAAGAAGATGCTACAAAACAACCTTCCCTGCAAGAAACTGCAGTATCCTAGGGCTAACCTATGGCAATTTTCACTTCCAGCTCTTTTTCTAGTTATCCTCTATTACAGAGGACAAAAGCTGGGCAAATACTATTCACTGACTAATTCAACACATTGTGTGATTCTTTTCAAATTATTCAACATATATATTGAATAATTTGTCCACCTCTACAGCTGGGCCCAAGTCCCCACATTGAATACTTTATATGAATATTTATAAAATATTCTGTATATTCGTATATGCTTTGAACTCTCCCTCTTATTCCAATAGTCCTGTCCCAACGCTCCCCTCGTGTGTTCCCCAATAGAAGAGAAGATGGTCCACGTGCATGGGAAGGGAGATGGACCATGAGACAGTCTCTCTGTTAACACCTGGTCCACCCCAAGTTTGAGATTCATTCAAAGAAATATTCATATTTGTAGTGCTACGCAGAATATGCCGTAATGGTAATAAAAATCATACTTACTGCAGGTTTCAGAGTAGCAGCCGTGTTAGTCTGTATCCGCAAAAAGAACAGGAGTACTTGTGGCACCTTAGAGACTAACAAATTTATTTGAGCATAAACTTTCGAGGGCTACTTACTGCAAACATCCAGTCCGAGTAGAAGCAGATTCCACATACTGTTTCAGAGCAAGTCGGAATTCTTCTAGTTCTTCCTCTAGCACAGACATTTGACGCTGAACAATCATTATGTGCTGATGAAGATATTACAGTATCGATTGTCATGTTCCTCCTATTGTTTCCATACATTTTAAACTAAGAAAATTATCAGGATCCCAAGTTGAGAAATCTATGGCCTGAATTCCAGATGTGCTGAGCAGCTCAGCTCCCATCAGCTTCAACTGGGGTGGTGGGTGCTTAGCACCTTTAAAAATCAAGCCCCAGGTTTCTCAAGTTGAGTATCTTCAAATCATTGATATCAAGTATATCCAACTTCATTTAATTAAATGAAAAACATGTAATGCAACATTCAGACAGAAAACAACAACAGCACAGAGAATTTAAAAAATACTGATTGTACAGGAATCTTAAAGAGAGACACTCAGTTCCAATTTGCCCCCAAATTAAGCTTTTGTAAATATAAGCTTTTATAAAATGTAAGACCAGAAGAAATGATTCCATCATGTAAAACAAAATAACTCCTCACCCTTCCCCCTCGATATTCCCCTGGAGAGTTTTCAATCTACTGTTTTAGTTCTCTGGCACCTTAGAGTAAAATAATCTACAGATGCTACAGGTTATTCTTGCACCAAGCTAGGCTGCTGCTCAAGATGGGCACCCAAAATCTGTGGCCACTTTTGAAAATGTGTGTGACTTGTCCAAAGCTTGGATCAGAGTATCTAATGTGTTTATTGTTATGTCAGGAAACAATAGTTGCTTATTTCATAAGAAAAGTTAACACATTTCATTGGATGAATCAATTCTATGCAAGCAGATGTGCAAGTTGAACCTAAGTCTCCAGATATTGAAGTTACAACCCTTTGATCCCAGTTGCTCACAAGCCCAAACCTTAATGTGCAACTACAAATTGCACAACAAAAATGATTTAAGTTATGGAATACAACCCTATTTTTGATATATTCCAGTACAGGTTCTCAGAAATATAATCAGGAAACAGGTGGTAGAGAAGAAAATGTATGTTTCTGCTTCACTTTGGATTTAGGCCTTGTGAAATTAAATAAAAGAAATGCAAAAAAGATTTACAGTGTGGTCATGTTATAGTAATTTTTTTGAAGTGACCAGTTGAAAATAATTGAAACTATACATTGACTTGAAAAGTTTGTCCTTTCTACAGAATGAATAACCTTGATGAAAGGTAAAACTCTAGAAGAATAATTGAAAGTGGAGAAGACCAGACCTTTCATCCTGAATTCTTGATGCTTATAATTCTAATAGTCTAAGGAGCTTGCATATTGGGTCATCCATTAATACCTGTTACTTTGCTTAGTCAGTATTTCAAGAAATGATGCTTGCTTAACAACCAACACAATGGAATCTTTAGTCCAGGCTTTGATTCCTTCCTGGCTTGATTATTGATACGGTCATCTCAGTGATCAACTTGCATCTATACTATTTCACAGTCAAGCTGTCCAGAATCATATGACTCATTTGATCTTTCCTTGTTAATGTTTTTCTTGTTCGAGTGTACTATCTCTTTTCATGCACATTTGATTTAAGATTTCAGAGTGGTAGCTGTGTTAGTCTGTATCAGCAAAAAGAATAAGGAGTACTTGTGGCACCTTAGAAACTAACAACTTTATTTGGGCATAAGCTTTTGTGGGCTAAAACCCACTTCATCAGGTGCATGCAGTGGAAAATACAGTAGGAAGATATATATACACCGAGAACATGAAAAAATGGAGGTTGCCAAACCAACTCTAACTAGTCTAATCAATTAAAGTGGGCTATTATCAGCAGGAGAAAAAAAACTTCTGTAGTGATAATCGCTACAGGACAGGCTCAACAAAGAAAGTAACAGAACGCCACTAGTCATCACCTTCAGCTCCCAACTAAAACTTCTCCAGCACATCATCAAGGATCTACAACCTATCCTGAAGGATGATCCCTCACTCTCACAGATCTTGGGAGACAGGCCAGTCCTCACTTACAGACAGCCCCCCAACCTGAAGCAAATACCAGCAACCACATACCTTACAACAAAACAGTAACCCAGGAACCTATCTTTGCAACAAAGCCCGTTGCCAACTCTGTCCACATATCTGTTCAAAGGACACCATCATAAGACCTAATCATCAGCCACACCATCAGGGGCTCATTCACCTGTACATCTACCAATGTGATATATGCCATCATGTTCCAGCAATGCCCCTCTGCCATGTACATTGGCCAAACTGGACAGTCTCTATGCAAAAGAATAAATGGACACAAATCAGACATCAATAATTATAACATTCAAAAACCAGTTGGAGAACACTTCAACCTCCCTGGACACTCAATTACAGACCTAAAAGTCGCAATTCTTCAACAATATAACTTCAAAAACAGACTCCAATGAGGAACTGGAATTAATTTGCAAACTGGACACCATTAAATTAGGCTTGAATAAAGACTGGGAGTGGATGGGTCATTACACAAACTAAAACCTATTTTCCCCATGCCAATTTTTCCCTTACTGTTATTCACATCTTCTTGTCAACTGTTTGAAATGGGCCATCCTGATTATCACTACAAAAGTTTTTTTTTCTCCTGCTGATAATAGCCAACCTTAACTGAGATTAGTCTCATTAGAGTTGGTATGGCAATCCCCATTTTTTCATGTTCTCTGTGTATGTGTATATATCTTCCTATTGTATTTTCCACTGCATGCATCTGATGAAGTGGGTTTTAGCCTATGAAAGTTTTTAAGCCTAAATAAATTTGTTAGTCACTAAGGTGCTACATGTACTCCTCATTATTTTTGATTTAAGGTTTAACCTTAGTATCAACACTGATTTATTTGGAAGATTTGCTGTTGGTGTGTATATCTACTTGTAATTTGTGTTCATTTCTGGATATGTTCTTAGTTTCTTTAATTTTATGATTCACTGTCTCTGTTTATTATCTCTAAATAATGGGTATTTTCTCATGTCCTCTCAGTTTGGTGATATACTCCCTCTTCCCCAAAAAGCTCTTTTAGGTCTTATTATTTCTTGTGTATTGAGGTTCTGCTGCGATAAAATATATCTTTATTAGCTGAAAAGTGAGTTTGGTGATTTCAACCAAGCTGCAGATGGATATTCTCTACACCCATAGACTCATAGACTTTAAGGTCAGAACGGACCAATGTGATCATCTAATCTGACCTCCTGCACAAAGCAGGCCACAGAACCCTACCCATCCACTTCTATAACAAACCCCTAACCTATGTCTGAGTTATTGAAGTCCTCAAATTGTGGTTTGAAGACCTCAAGCTGCAGAGAATCCACCAGCAAGTGACCCATGCCCCACGCTGCAGGGGAAGGCGAAAAACCTCCAAGGCCTCTGCCAATCTGCCCTGGAGGAAAATTCCTTCCTGACCCCAAATATGGCGATCAGCTAAACCCTGAGCATGTGGGCAAGACTCACCAGCCAGCAGGAAAGAATTCTCTGCAGTAACTCAGATCCCATCCCATCACCACCCACATGGCATACTTATCTGCTGATAATCAAAAATCAATTGCCAAAATTAAGCTATCCCATCATACCATTCCTTCCACAAAATTGGTCCACAAATGCCTTAATAAATTTACTGCCTTGAAAAACACTTACAGATTTTGTGTTTCCTTCCAAAATCTCTTCTTCCAGTGGCTCAAGCTTTAGATCCTTGTGATCAAGGGGGAAAGAATGCAAATATAAACACCAAAGGTTAGCTGTGGGCAATGACTTAGACTTTTATTTTTGGGGACTGGAGGCGGGCCTACTTGAGTTTGAACTAAGACCTTTCTGCTTATTTATTGGCTGTTAGTCTGACATACAAGTTGCTTGCAGAATCTCACCCACTTCAGTGGCTGTACAAGAGCTACAGGCTGGATCAAATTTAGCATTTTACACACACACACACACACACACACACACACACACACACACACACACACACACACACACACACACACACACACACACACACACACACACACACACAGTTCAAATCTCATTAATAGCTAGACGGAGAAGCAAGTTGTTCATTTGTGATAAATCTGCTCAGTCACATTCATATTTTAGATCTGACTCACAAAAGCAAAACTCTGCTGAAGATGTCACAAACGAGGCAAGTAGGAATGAATGAACGAACCCTGCGATTTAGCATAATATAGGTCTTGTACAGGAGAAACTTGTGTAGATTTTATTCATAGGTAGTATTATGAGCAAATCGCTTTATTAATAAGTAGCTGCTAAATGTGCCCAACAGAAGAAGGAAGCTCAATTAGGCCTTGAAGAGTCTTCCACAACTGCTAGCAATCATAGCTGGGAAATCTTCCATATAGCCAACAATACAGTTACAAGAATCCACTCTGCAGCAGTGAACAGTATATATGCTAGAGCAGTGGTTCCCAAACTTGGTTTGCAGCTTGTTCAGGGTAAGCCCCTGGCAGGCTGCGAGACACTTTATTTACCTGAGCGTCCGCAGGTACGGCCGCTCGCAGCTCCAAGTGGCCATGGTTTGCCGTTCCCTGCCAACAGGAGCTGCAGGAAGTGGCGAGGGCCAGGCCACTGCTTCCCGCAGCTCCTGTTGACCGGGAACAGCAAACCGCAGCCACTGCGAGCAGCCGTACCTGCAGACGCTCAGGTAAACAAAGCGTCTCGCAGCCTGCCAGGGGCTTACTTTGAACAAGCCATGAACCAGGTCTGGGAACCCCTGTGCTAGAGGTGGTAAATTAGCTTCTAAACACATCTGCTGGATTAAAGAAACTTCTGGAGAAGGAACAGGCACAAAGTAGAACTGCACGTGGGTAGAACTACCTGCCTGCAATTAGTCTGATTTTCAAGCAGGTGCATTTGTGAGATTGCAAATGTACCTACTTACTTCATATGCATACTACTAGATGTGGACAGGCAAATCTTTGATTTGTGTGAACACATCTAGTAGTGGATGTACAAAGTTAGCAAATGCCCACTGATGATCAGGCCCTCTAATGCTACACATATGGGAATACTTGTAACCCAGTGGGTATGTCCACATGTCGAGCTGGAGGTGTAAATTTCAGCTTGAAGAGATATACCTGGGCTTGCGCTGATCGAGCCACTGCACTAAAAACAGAGTGTAGTTGTGAGCTGCAAAGGGGCTAGCCACCCTGCCTACCTACCTGTCCAAGAGCCAACATAGGTATGTCTCCTTGAACTGGAATGTATACCTGCAGCTTGAATTGTAGACATTCCCAGTGACAAAGGAGTATTTTAGCACCAGAGACAGTTTCTTCACACTTCAGAACAAACAAGAAATACTTGTAATAAAGACGTGAAGCAAAATTCAAGATTTGGCAAATTGCAACAGGCTACATTGTGGCAAATGGCAACACACTGTAGGAGCTGCTTTGTATATGAAATTTAAAGATGCTTTTTCTTTTCCCAAACATGAATACAATTGGGCAATGACTTCTTAACCTTGGGAAGCAGGCATTTTGCTAGTGCAAACACAATAGGTGGTTAAAAGCAAACAAAAGATGTGATGCTGCTAGTGGAGTTTAAGTAAACATGGTATTTGCTGGAGCACCACCAACAGCATGCGGCAGAATAAGTCAGTAGTGAAATGACATTCACTCATCAACTGCTGTGTAATTGTGCATCTCATGCAGAATTTGAATGGGAAATCACAAAATTTGTGAGGAAACTATTTGTAATGGCTCATCTGTCAGCACAGAGACTTCAGATAGAAAACCATGCAGGAAACTGCATCTCATTATACTTCCTGTGGCCTCCATATACTTCTCATACTAAACTCCAAGGACAGGAATAAAGTAAAAGAGGTGAAGCAAGAGATAACATAAAATAGTAACAAGAACTACTGCAGATTTCACCCTATTATAGAATGAAGTAGGCCAAATTCTGCTCTCCTACAAAATTTGTGGTATTTACGTAACTGAGGGAAAAATTTGGCCTCAGAGTTTTGACAGGCAAATTTAAAAATGTTTAAATTCCTTCTATAAATTTGAAAGTACAAGACTGGTCTAAGGTGAAATTCACCCTACGCAGATGGCCTGAATAAGGGCTATGCACCACTTAAACCTTCCAAATTGATCTGAAGTGGGATTTAACTGACACGTAGGCTTTGTGCTGGCCCTCTGTGCAGGGCTGACTTTCACCCCACCGGCTTGGTTGGTAATAATGTGATACCATATGGCAGCTCAAGCTGGAAATGGGAAGAACTGTACAGATAAAAGTGATTTTGTTTGGTGGAGGATTTTGATATTTCAAAATTTCCTGAAAAAGGAATGGAGCTTTGGCTCTAGGGGAGTCTAAGCTGTGGGCTCCAGAAACTTTGGGGTCCCGGCTCAGGGACTGCAGGTTGCCTCAGAGCTGTGAGCCCTGGATGCTCAGACTGCCAAGGAGCCACAAGCCTGGGAGCTAGTGCTCACAGGGCTGCCAGGTTTCCAGCTCCCCTGTCATCCCATCCAGTGTGCTGAAGGGGAGCTGGGAGCCTAGAAGCCCTAGCTGAGTCAGAAGCCAGGGTTATCAGACTCCTGGCTCCTCATCAGGCCACTTGGCAGGCTGGTGGGCAAGTTGACAGAAAGCCAAACAGGACTCAACTGGAACCTTGTCAAAATAGAACCATCTCCACAAAATGTTTTGATTGTGACCAACTGGCATTTTCTGACAGAAAACCCTGCCATCAGAGAATTTGTGACCAGTTTTAGTGGGAAGATTCAACCAGGAAAAGGTGAAGAACATTCCCTGATCCTACAGCGAATGGACACTGGGGACCCTGTGCTTGCAGAATGGAAAATAAATACAGATAAGATATATGAAATGTTATTCCCCAGACACAAATGAGTGTGATTTTTCATATCTTTGCACAAAAGGGGTGTGAAGTCTGATCTGTTTGTTATGAAGGAGCCGAGGACCTTGGGGTAGGAGAAGCTTGAAGACTATAAGGTGCCACAGGACTCTGTTGCTTTTACAGATCCAGTCTAACATGGCTACATGACTAACATGGCTACCCCTCTGATACTTAACAGAGGGTAGTTGATTTTGCATATTAATATAGCAGGCCAATGCTCAAACCACTGAGCTATCCCTCCCGCCATGCATGTACATATACAGCAGATACAAATACCAACTCAGGAAAAAAAAGAGCTGTGAATATTCAGTGAAGTGTTTTTTTTTTTATGAAATCATCAAGTAGGAATAAGCAAGATGAAAGGGAGACATGGGCATGTAACGTGCTTTAGCTCATGTAGCTGTTGTGCTAGTTGCTGTCATTATTAGTTGGAACAGCAATGTGAATATGACATGGCAGGAAAAACATTTATGGTTTCAGGATTGCTTCAGAAATTTTTACTGAAAATAAGAGCGAGAGAACAGATAAAAGGAAATATATACCTTCTTTTCCAGCCTGTCAATCAACTTCTGGAGTCTGTTTATCTGGGTCATCCATTGGTTGTCTTCCTCTAACCAACCTTTCAGAAACATAAATAATGAAGGATAAAATGTTACTGAAAGCTGGGATGTAGTGTACTTACTTATGTTTATATTGTTATAAATACACATGTAAGAATGTTTTGTTAGCTTGTAACTTATTTTGCATCTTGAAAAAAGGCTAGGATGAATTTGATTGTTAACATTTGTTTATGCGTAACTAGTAAATGAAACCAACCATTTTTCCTGTGATAGCGATTTCCTAAAACAAACGATTCTTCACAGGATGCAGTAGAAACTATCGAGCTTTTTTATTTTTAAACTGAATTCCATGTTAACGCCAGTGTTTTGAAACTCTATTGGGTGTTGTTGGAATTGTTGAAACGCTGTTGGAATTGCTTGTCCAGGGCAATGAATCCAAGCCCTAAACTATGTTCAGAGCGGAACGCAAGCCTCACCTTTCTGTTGCTCAAGCCTTCCCCCAGTAATGTTTCCACAACTTACAGTGAGTCAATGACAGGGAAAAAGAAGATAGGAAGGAGAAGAGAATAAAACACACACAAGTTCTGATACATGGCAAGATGGAGACTTGAACTTTTCATTTTTTTAGCTCTTTGATAACAGTGATGGGCAACTTAGGAAAGGGATCTGACCCTTTTTCTTCGTGTTGTCCACTTCTTAACAGAGACGCTGTCTTGTGGACCATCTCTCTTCCCATTTGCTGTCACATGGACAATCTCTCCTCCCGTTCCACATAATTTCCCTGTGTGTCTTAATGCAATTTAACAGTTGGAAATGAGGGAAGCCTGCACCATGTGACCAGCTAACTCTGTGGGAGCTACATGGACTACCACTGGTTCATAGACCACAATGTGGGTGCCACCAATTAGATGTACCTAATACAGATATTTTGTATATACCATTATATGTTTGTCAACCCATGGGGTCACTGTTTTGGCACTCTGAACAGAGAACACAAGACAATAATTATCAGCTATATTTATGAGCAGTGAAGAAGGAAAAAAATGGGACAATAACATAGAGAGAGAATCTAAGAACCTACTTTGTGATGCATGCATTACTAAGATTAAATATCACAGTTGATGTTCAGAGTAAAAGAAAGGAGGAGAAAAAAGCAGGGATTGCAGCTGGAGACAGAGCCAAAATCTCCTAGGTCATTATGAAGGTATCAGAAAAGTCAATTTTGCCTTAGGAAAAAGAAACCTTGAAACTGTGCTAACAAAATAGGAATTCTGAAACAGAAGAGGCTTGTCTAACAAAGTACATTAGATTAACTGTTTGAGGAAAATGTTTTGTTAATTCTTTATAATTTCACAATAATTAAAAGTGGTCTGATATAGGTTTTCCACTGTATGCTGTGATTTAGAAATGTAGTAACTAGGGCTGTCAAGTGATTAAAAAAATAACAACAATGAATCGCACAATTAATCACACTGTTAATAATAGAATACCATTTATTTAAATATTTTTGGATGTTTTCTACATTTTCAAATACACCTCTACCCCGATATAACTCTGTCCTCGGGAGCCAAAAAATCTTACCGCGTTATACATGAAACCGTGTTATATCGAACGTGCTTTGATCTGCCGGAGAGCGCAGCCCCGCCCCTCTGGAGCTCTGCTTTATCTGCTTTATTCGGGTCGCGTTATATCGAGGTAGAGATGTATATTGATTTCAGTTACAACACAGAATACAAAGTGTACAGTGCTCACTTTATATTTATTTTTTATTACAAATATTTGCACTGTAAAAAAAGAAATAGTATTTTTTAATTCACCTAATACAACTACTGTAGTGCAATCTCTTTATCATGAAAGTTGAACTTACAAATGTAGAATTATGTACAAAAACCCTGCATTCAAAAACAAAATGATGTAAATCTTTTGAGCCTACAAGTCCTACATCTTGTTCAGCCAATCACTAAAAGAAACTAGTTTGTTTACATTACGGGAGACAATACTGCCCTCATCTTGTTTACAATGTCACCTGAAAGTGAGAACAGGTGTTCAAATGCACTGTTGTGGCTGGTGTCACAAGATATTTACATGCCAGATGCATTAAAGATTAATTTGTCCCTTGAAGCTTCAACCACTATTCCAGAGGACATGCATTCATGCTGATGACGGGTTCTGCTTGATAACAGTCCAAAGCAGGGCAGACTGACGTATGTTCATTTTCATTATCTGAGTCAGATCCCACCAACAGAAAGTTGATTTTCTTTTTTGGTGGTTCAGGTTCTGTTGTTTTCACAGCAGCGTGTTGCTTTTTTAAGACTTTTGGAAGCATGCTCCACACCCCATTCTCTCAGACTTTGGAACACACTTCAGATTCTTAAACCTTGGTTTGAGTGCTTGAGTTATCTTTAGAAATCTCATATTGGTACCTTCTTTGCGTTTTGTCAAATCTGCAATGAAAGTATTCTAAAAACGAACAACGTGCTGGATCATCATCCGAGACTGCTATAACATGAAATATATTGCAGAATATGGCTAAAACATAGAGCAGGAGACAATCAATGGCCCCCCAAGGAGTTCAGTCACTAAGTAATTATCACATTATTTTTTATCCTTTAGCGCATCTGGCACATAAATATCTTTCAACATTGGCTACAGCAGTGCAATTCGAATGCCTGTTCTCACTTTCAGGTGACACTATAAATAAGAAGGGTGCAGCATTAGCTTATTATTATTATTGTAAACAAACTTGCTTGTCTTAGTGATTGGCTGAACAAGGACTGAGTGGACTTGTAGGCTCTGAAGTTTTACATTGTTTAGGTTGTGAGTACAGTTATGTAACAAAAAAAATCTACATTTGTAAGTTGCACTTTCATGACAAAGAGTGCACTACAGTACTTGTTTGAGGTGAATTGAAAAATACTATTTATTTTATCATTTTTACAGTGCAAATATTTGTAATAAAAATAATAATATAAATTAGCTCTGTACACTTTATATTCTGTGTTGTAACTGAAATCATTATATTTAAAAATGTAGAAGAATATCCAAAAATATTTAATAAATTTCAATTGGTATTCTACTGTTTAGCAGTGTGATTAAAACTGTGAGTAATCACAATATTTTTAATCACGATTAACTTTTTTGAGTTAACTGCGATTAATCAACAGCCTTAGTGGTGACATAATTACATGACACCCTATCGTGAAAAAGTGATTGAAACCAAAAATTCACTGCATCACAGCAGGACAGGGGGCCTAACACTGTGAACATTTAATTTTGCTGGATAGGGGACACAGAAAGCCTATGCAATGCGGGCCCTTCACCAATTTTGTGTGCCATAGAAGGTGCTTCACAAGAGAATACATGGGGGGAAGTGGACACATCACCTGCAAATGGGAAGAATTACATGGCCAAGAGCACGAGTGGAGAGAAGTGGGCTGTGTCAATCCCTCCCCATCATGCTCTGCGGTGTCTGTGTTGCACAAATGTCATGGTCCTGAGATCTATATGTAGACTGAGGATTCCTTTCCTGCACCTTTCTGGGTTAGTGACAATTCCAACATTTATCTTCGGCTTAGTATCCTCTCAATATTTCTTTTTCCTAAGGCAAAATTGTCATTTCTACTTCTTCATATCAACCTAAGAGACGTCTGCTGTGCCTCAAGCTAATGTGCTTATTTTCCCCTCTTTCTTTCTCTCTCTCTCTCATAAAAACACTTTCTCCCCTCAACCATGACACATGATTACTCTGTGAGTAATGCAGACAGCATAAGCTTATTTCTTGGTGTTTTTTCCCCCTCTTCATTATAATCACATCTCTTCTCATCACCACTATCTATAAATATAGCTAAGAAATATAGACTGGTGTTTTCAGTTCATAGCACAAAAACAATGACTCTACAGGATGGCAAAACAGCGCTATGGAAGGGGACACTTTGAAGCTGTAGCAGTGTACTTATTTGTTCTGCTTCAACAGCTAGAGCTAATGGCTGCTTATTAAACTGAAGACTGCTTTCAGCTATAATAGCACCTTCACTGATTAAAGACTGTTTCAAAATTTAGAATTTTTAAAATGTGTTTTCTGGTTAAAATTTTGAGGACAAGTACATGGCTGCCTTGCTTCTGTGTGTGTTTTAAATACATTTAAAAGTTGAAATGACAATACCTATATTTAAGTGAGGACTGTTTGGTGATAAACTACTGTTCCTCTGAAATCTTCGATTTGAACGTTTTCCTGGCCACTGAATTGAGAACACCTCTGGCTTTGTTGGTCCTTGTCTAAATAGAAACAGATAGTAGTTAATCCATGTGCCAAAGTCTCTATCTTCTTTCTGCTGTCAGGATGCTGATTAAAAAAAAGGAATCAGTGAGAGAGAAATATCTGTTGAAACTACAGAGTGATTTTCTAGGCTTTTACTGCTACAGTTAGCTGTGTCCACTTTGATACTCACTGAGGAGGAAAAAGAAAGAAAGTTAGTATCTCACAAATATCATATAGGGACATAAAATTGGTGGCTTGACTGTACTGTGGTCCTGGTCCTGCACTAGGAACCACTATTACAGGCCTTTGGATCTGTGCTGAGCCCCACTGATTTCAGTGGGTCCCCATAAAGGCACTGGGGTCATGCGATCAGTTACTAATGAAGGATCAAAACGTATATGTTCACTTGAAAAGGGAAATTTTCTGTTTTAAATTCGTGATAAATACCATTGTGAAAGGATTTTAATCTGGGATTTATGAAGCAAAGAAGACCAGGAATGGATAGTATAGAATGAGGGCCAGGTACACTAGTGAAAAGAGCTGTGTTGAAATATATCCATTAAATAAAATATTTAATGCTATGGCTGCAATTAGGATGGCTGGTCAAATTGTTTATTTCAAATAATGTAAGTTTGGAAAGTAGCCATCTCTTTAGTTAGTGAATTGTTCTCAGACGAATCTTGATTTATATTCATTAGTTGTAAGTAGTCTCCAAACAGTTATCTGAATAAATTTCAGCCGAGCTATCCACTTCCCCACTGTTTGTGACTTTGCAGATGCTATAGCAGAGGCAAAGAAACTTAGGGCTTATCTACACACTGTTTTTGCTTAGAAATTCACTGGGGACTTCACTACTGCTGTTGATTTTATATAGAAGGCACTCAGGTACTACAGTAATGGGTGGTGGTGTTCTTTTGCTCTTTACTCAACAAATGTAACAGGAAGGACAACAAATGTAACAGTGGGGACAAAATAAGTATGTTTACTAACTATATATTACATTGCAAAGCCTATGCACAATGCTTATGGCTGGTCTAACAGAAAACATACTGCTCCCCAAGCAACTGGCAGCAGCTCAGAAGGCAAAGCAGCAGCAGATGGAGCAGGGGCAGCGCTGCAGGTGTTATGCTGTCGGAAGGGCAGAGAAGGGACGCAGTCCCCTTTATCGCCTTCCCCCGCCTCCTGGGTCAGCACAGCCCTTCTACAGAGTCTTTGACCATAGCGCTCCCCTGACCATGGCACCTTGGTGGTCACCCATGTCACCCACCCTTAAGGCTGGCCCTCACACTGCTGCTCTGGAAGCACTCTGGTGGCTTGTGGAAAATAGAGGGTTCGTTAACTATTTAAAGGGATACTACCCAATTCCTATCCACTTCAGACAGCAATATTACCTCCCCCACCCCCCGAGTTAATTAAATCAGTGCAATCCCCGGGTGTGGACACTCTTAAATCTGTTTAGGAGAGTCTTAAATTGGATTACCTGTTTGTAATCAATTTAAACTAAACCAATTTAAGACACTTATACTGGTGTAAAGAGAATCCAAACTAGAGGGTTGCACCAGTTTAGCTGAATCTGTGTGTAGACCAAAGCTTTGCTACAACATAAGTCTTTAAAGATGCAGTTGTATTGGGACTTCTGTCACCAGCTCTTTAGCCCTTTTCAGTCTCATTTCATCTCTTGTATGTCACGGTGACCTGTGAGGAGGGAACATCAGAACAGTTATATTGGGTTAGACCAATGGTCCATCTAGCCCAGTATCCTGTCTTCTGATCAATGACAGGTGCTTCAAAGGGAATGAACAAAACAGGAAATCATTGAGTGATCCCCTATCATCCACTCCCAGATTCTGGCAGTTAGAGCTAGGGATGCCCAGAACATGGGGGTTGCATCCTTGACATCATGGCTGATAGCCACTGATAGACTTACCCTGCAGGAACTTATCTAAATCTTTATTGAATCCTGTTTAAGATTTGGCCTTCATAAGAACCCCCTGGCAATGAGTTCCACAGGTTGACTATGTATTGTATGAAGGAGTACTACCTTTTGTTTGTTTTAAACCTGCTGCCTGTTGATTTCATTGGGTGACCCGTTTCTTGTGTTAGGTGAAGAAGTAAATAACACTTTCTAATTCACTTTCTCCCTATGGCCTGCACCGCTTCCCGCAGCTCCCACTGGCTAGGAACAGCAGACAGGGGGCACTGGGAGCAACAGGTGGCCGTGTCTGCGGACAGTCAACATAAACACTGTCTTGCGGCCCGCCAATGGATTACCCTGATGGGCCACAGGTTGCCCACCACTGCTATAGGGCATTTAGGAACAGCTGTATCTAGAGTCCTAGACAAAAAAAATCTCCATATTGCCCCACTAGACTATTAACTGAGAGGAGGGCTGGTAACAAAATACTCTCTTTTAGACCCACTGGAAACCTATTTGGTGCTATCAGTGACTTTGGGAAAACCAATAGCACAGGTGGACCTCAGTGGAAGAGTGTCCCAAATTCAAACTGAAAAGGAGCTTCATAGAATCACTATGCTTATATTTTGATGTAAAGATAAGGAAGTAAAAGAAGAACTGTGATTCAAAACCAAACAAGATATCCAAGTCACTCTATTGTTCCTTTATGATGTATAAAGATGGTCAAACTTTTTTTCTTTAAAGATTTTGATGTTTATTTTTACATCATAAATATCAAGCCATCCCATATTTCCCACTCCCCCTTCTCTTAGTCTTAGACTATGTGAAAAATAAGCATTCCCAACCTCCTTAATTGCTTTGGGAAAGAAATCTGCAGTTCAGGTAATATCCCTCTGTCACATTATTATTCAAGCATCAGCGATGCCACCATCCAACAGCAAAGCAAAGGAAACAAGGACCTGGCATTTCTAATATAAAAACATCAAGAGAAAACACATTTTAAAACATTCTAAATTTTAAAACAGTCTTTATCCATCATAAAGCAGCATTAAGGGGCAAAACCAGCAACTTGCTTTGCCATTCAACTTGAAAGGTCACCAAGAATATTCTGGGTAGCACTTTAGGATTAGCTGAGAAAATGGATTCAAACACAGGTATAGTAACACAGTGATTGGGGAGAACAAAGGAAAAACTAGAGAGAAAACCCCAAAATATATTTTCAAATACAATGAGCTGCTTTAATACCTGATCTTTCAAACCTTACGCATGTGGGTGGTGACACTGACTTCACTGGAACTACTCACACGAGTAAAGACTGCTCATGTGAGTAAAAGTTTACAGGATTGTGCCTTTAACATCTAAGACCCTGATCCTCCAAACACACATGTACATGTAAGTGTGCATTGGGCCTAAGTTAAACCAAAATCTGTGCTTGCTGGGAAAGTACACATTTGTAGTAGATGTTAAAATAATTTTTTTTAAAAAAAAACAAGCTTAGATTGTTTTATAATTGTAGATGTAGCCTAAGCACAGGTGAGCCTGATGTATGCTGGGGCCACGCAACCATCTATACTTGCATAAATCACCATAGGCAGCGTGTAATGGTGTTGATAATAACAGGGCTTCAGAATAGGTCAATTTAGAGGGTCTACTTACATGCAAAAATGTGGCTGCCCACTAGTTGAGGAGTGCATCAGAAAGGAACCCTATAACAATAATCTGAGCACTACATTAGATCCCAATAAGTTTCCAGCGGGAGTTCAAGATGCTGGTTTTTCTCTTCTTGGTCTGCCAGAGACCAGATTTGTTAACTTTCTGGGCACTCTGCAAAGTGCGTCTTTTGTCACAGGCTTTTAGGGAAGTTCAGGAAACTTGTAGGTGGAGGGGCCAGAGATGATTTTGGTAGGGTCTCATGTTGTAGCTGGACAGAGAAGCCTTAGTTCTTGTGAGAGAGTCTATTAATAGGAAAACTTTTATTTGGAAAGACTAATGAACTAAGGTTTTGTACTGACAATGTTAGATTCTTATAGTGTGTTTTATGTTTTGGGAGGCTCCAAAGAAATGAAATAAAATAAATTAAGCAAAATAAGCATCCCAAGTAGCAACAAAATGGCTGCACTCTCATAGATGAGGCAGTGAACCCACATGTTATCAGAGGATCAGAGCCTTAGAACCAGATCCTGCACTCCTACCTCTGGCAAAACTCCCACTGACATCTGACTAAGGGGTGCAAGATTTGTCCTTTAGTGTTCTATTTAGTCTCTAAGACATCAAAATAAAATGCAAAACAATCTTTGCAAATTCAGGGTATGTCAAGTACATCCCACTGGAATATTTTTAAATCCACATAGCATCTTAGATACAGTACTTTTATTTCTAATGTCACTTAACCCCTAGTTCCAGACCCCTGACATACACCCAACTGGGGAAAACATTTAGTTTACCTTTCTTGACGAGTTTGCTCTTCTGTGGTTTCCATGGCACAATCCAGGGAGTTCTGGAGAGACTGCAGCTGATTCAATGTTTCTTTCAGTAAGAAACGAGTCACAAACTGTTCCAAGTTAGAGGCCTTTTGATAGTCCTAAAATTACGCACAATATTGATGAGAATTAGTGTAATATATTAACAATATAAGAGAGTGAAAAAAATCCTTAATCCAAAACAGGAGATGCAGCTCTCTGGGAAAGCTTCAGCAGGCAGAAAGTAAAATTGACAAAAGTCTTCCATGTGGGCATGCAACATTTTGATTTTCCTGATGGAAAAATCAAAATTTTTCAGCAAAATGGAAATTTTCCCTTGGAAAATTTTGGTTTTGAGAAAAAGATGTTTTTCATTTGAAAATCAGTCTGATGAATAATTTGCAACCAGCTCTAACCTTAATATGAATATAAATTCCACAGAGCTCAAGGTAGCATATGCCTTTAGGGATTACAAAAGGATCCTTAGAAGCAGACTCCCTGTGCAAAGTACCATTGGAGGAATAGGTCTTACATTTGCCCCAGTAAAGAGCTGAAAGCTCATCTTTAATGAGAATAATTTTGCAATCTATGCAGCAAATTAATGGTGGAAATTACTATAGAACAATGGCCTTCCATTAAAACAACAGATTACAGTTTTGTAACGTATTCAAATAAATGTATGGGTATTTAGGTATGTACATTTGAGTTGTGTCGCTAAGTTATAGATTCATAGATTTATAACACCGGAAAGAGACCATTTTGATCATCCACTCTAACCTCCTGCATACAACAGGTTATAGAATTTCATTAAGTGGTTCCTGCATCAAACCCATAACTGTTGGTTGAGCTAGATAATATCTTTCAGTTCTTGATTTTGAAAACTTTAAGTGATACATCCCTAGGTAAGCTGTTCCAATTGTTAAGTAAAAATTGCATCTTATTTCCAGTCTGAATTTGTCTAGTTTCAAATTCCAATCATTGGATCGTATAATTGCGTGCTAGATTTGGGAACCTTCTACAATCAGAAATCATTTTACCATGGAAGTACTTATAAACCATGATCAAGTCACTGCTTAATTTTCTGAATAGTTTTGTATGTTTATCTCATTTTTGGCCTATACCATTTTTAAATTTCTTTTATTTCTGACATATTCTAAATATTCCTTCTTATTGTTGTTAACCCTACAAGATGTAGACTTTTCACTGATACCTTTAGCTGCCCTTATCAGTTGTCCGCTTTTCATAACTTCTAATGTATAGTCATTGGAATCAACTTTCCCTAATTTCCTTTTTTATATTTTTTTGAACAATTAATTTTGTCTTAACCAGAAAGTTCATTTAAACTTCCAATGAAATCTTCATAAACCTCTTTTAAAATGAAGGGCTAAGGACTCTGTTCTGTCTTTTGCTGCCTATTTGCACTTATTTTCAACACAGTGCACGTTGTTAATATTTCTGTTTAATATTTGCATTTTATTTTAGTAAGATTTTTGTATCATAGATACAGTTTTATAGATAAAACAGCCAACAAAAGTGTCATCTTGGCAGCAAAACAAAAATAACCCTCAAAACTACAAAGATCAATAAGAAATGAGAACTTTGATAAAAGTAAAACTACTTTTTACAAAATTTCCCTATATTTAGGATAAACTCACAAATCAAACACGGTCCTCTGTTAAAATAATTTCCATGCAAAGTATCTTCTAAAATCTACATCGTAGATCTCTTCGGGAATATGCACAAGTGATTCACAAGGTAAAATATATATAATATATATATATACGCAATAAACAAAGCACAGAACAGAAATGAATGCAATAATCAAGGAAAAAAGAATATATAATTTCTAAAACATTAATCTGTAATGTTCCTTGAGTACTCAAGCCATGATTATACAATAATATGGGTACAGCTGTTTTCATCTGTCTTTCATTTGTCTTCATCTGAACCAACTTGTATTTAGCTCAGACAATTTGCTTCCTTCTCCAGACATGAAAAAGGGCTCTGTGTAGCTTGAAAGCTTGTACTTTCCAACAACACAAGTTGGTCCAGTAAAAGATATCTCATCTACCTTGTCTCTTTCATCTTCAAAATTCTTTACAAATGTATTTATTTTTCAAAGCAGCCCTGTGAAAAGAAGGAGATATAATTGTTCTCATTTTACAGACTGTGAATTTAGGTGACTTCCTTAAGACCAATTGGGGAGTAACTATCAGAATTGAGATTAAAAGCAAGATTTCTTTGGGTGAATCCTGACCCCCCAATCTGGTTCCTTTCAGATGTGTAAAAGACTGGAGTGGCGAATAAGCTTAAGTTTGCCAGGCGCCCAGTTTTTTTTTTACTGGAATGCCTGGTCAAAAAGGGACCCTGTTGGCTCTGGTCAGCACAGCTGACCGTGCCGTTAAAAGTCCAGTTGACAATGCTGCAGGACTAAGGCAGGCAAGTCCCTACCTGTCCTGTCTCTGTGCTGTACCCCGGAAGCAGTCAGCAGCTCCTAGGTGGGGGAAGGAGGCTCCATGCGCTGCTCCCGCCCTGAGCATCTTCTCCGCACTCCCACTGGCCAGGAACCATGGTGCCTGCGGGCAAGACCAGCACACGGAGCCTCCTGGCCTTCCCACCTAGGAGCCAGACCTGCTGGCCACTTCCAGGGTGCAGCGCGGAGCCAGGACAGGCAGGGAGCCTGCCTTAGCCCTGCTGACCAGGAGTCACCCGAGGTAAGTCCACACACCAACCCTGAGCCCCCTCCTGCACCCATAACCCCTCATCCCTAGCCGCACCCCAGAGCCTGTACCCCCAGCTGGAGCCCTCATCTTCCCTGCACCCCAACCCCCTCTCCCAACCCAGAGCCCTCTCCCACACCCTGAACCCCTCATCCACAGCCCCATCCCAGAGCTCGCACCCCCAGCCAGAGCCTTGACCCCCTCCTGCACTCCAACCCCCTGCCTCAACCCACAGCCTGCTCTCACACTCTGAATTCCCCGGACCAACCCTCCAGCCTGGAGCCCCCTCCTGCACCACAAACCCCTCGTCCCCAGCCCCACCCCAGAATCCACAGCACCAGCCAGAGCCCTCACCCCCTCCCACACCCCAACCCCTGCCCCAGCCTGGAGCCCACTCCCACACGCTAAACCCCTCATTTCTGGCTTACCCCAGAGCCTGCACCCCCAGAGCCTTCACTCCCAGTTAGAGCCCTTACCCTCTCCCACACCCCAACCCCCTGCCCCAGCCCTGTGAAAGTGAGTGAGGGTGGGGGAGAGCAAGCCACCGAGGGAGGGGGAACGTAGTGAGCGGGGGCAGGGCCTCAGGGAAGGGGTGGGGCAGAGCATCGAGAAGGGGCAGGACTAGGGCATTCAGTTTTGTGCGGTTAGAAAATTGGCAATCCTAAATAAGCTCCATATCCATCCTGGGGAGTATTTCTCTGCAGTAGGCACTGTGGGCAACAGCTCTAAGGCTGCCTCCTTAGGATCCACTGGCATAGGGGGTATGTCAGGGTGGGGTGCAAATGAGAAGGGTGTATTGGGGTAAAAGATTCCAGGCAGCACTGCAGTTCATAGGGCAGCCCAGGGAGGCTGCCATAAGTTAGACAGGTCCTCTGTGCTGTCTATATTAAATTAGAGGCCTCTCCAGCTCCAGGAGCAGCCCAGGATTGGAGGGGCACAAAAACAGCTTAAAACAACCTTTGATCCATGTTCCTTGGGCTGCAAACTGTGCTTTTCTCTTAGAATCTAACGGCCCAGAATCTAACCCCAGGTTTCTAGGTCTGTGCTTAGATCTCTAGAACGTACCACTTCTTACCCAAATTAATAACTCTTCAATCTTCAGCAGTTTTCCACATTGAATGCTAGGCACTCAAACTGAAGACTTCCTTTACTAAAACTAGACTGCAATATGGGTCCGTGTACAATACTAAGGGGTTCCCTTTTGTCTTCTATACACATGGGTAACTCCCACTGATTCATTAAAAATGAATTGTTTTCCACACTGCAATGACTACACTACAACAATATCTCTTTCATGTTAAAAGGCCAGGGTACTGCAGGCAGCTGTGGTGGTGAATACTGAGTTTTTATTCCCATTCACTGTTCATCGGAAGAAGCCACTGTGATTTTCATGTGTACTCATTTCAGGGTTATGTGAAATGTGAGCAAGTTACTTTCTGAGGTGTTCAAGATTAAGCTTGGCATCATATTTTAGCAGAGCTATAAGGTTTCTTTGTATAATGAATTTTTTATATTTGTATATGTTTAAAAGTCCTCAATCCTACTCTATTTTCCCCCAGATAATCCTAGAAGTCTGACTATTAGGGCATCTGTTCTTCAACCAAAAGGTGTTATTAGTAATGGTCCTGAAAGTGTAACTTTGCCTCAGCAACCTGGGACTATCTGTACCATTAAAGTAGGCTCTGAAGTTATTCACATGTTATTTAGACACTGATTATACTGTCTTCTCCAGAGAAGACAAGTAGTTTAATTTTTTGTGTATGTTCTACAATGCAGCTCTTTCATCAATGCAAGGCTATAAAAAAATCTACTGTACATTATTTCCTCATAATGGTTCTGTAATTTATATGGCAGCCTGTATGAAAAAATGGTAATAATTAGAGATTACTAGGGCCCAGGCTGCAAATTTCAGAGCATGTGAGCTGGATTCTGGCCCTTCTCCAGCTTCACTACCAAAATTACTGTTTCCAATCAGCTGCATCTGGCAATAGAGCATGCATGAAACAAAGGGCCTGGTTATGTTTGCAAAACCTTTGCTGTTGTAGCTGATAGAACAGTTAAACAACAAATTCAGCCAATTTAAACACATTTTATTAAAAAACAGTGGCCCCAATTCTGCAAGCTGTTCTATCTGGTGGGCACCTCTTGGGAACCTCACTGACTTCCATGGGACTCCACACTGTGGAGCTCATTGTAGGATTGGGGCCTATATATGGAATATTGAACAGCTGGCACTCTACCGTTTCACTGAAAACTCAGTTAGATGTCCAACTGCTGCTGAAATGACAGATTGCCATTAAAACTCTCAGGGCTAGATTCACAAAGGACTTAGGTACCTAACTGCCATTTTAGGTGCTTAAATCCCACAGACCACATTAGGATTCACAAACCTTGTAGGTGCCTAAACTCATTCCACACCTAAATATTTGCAATAGAAGTTTCCTAGGTGCCTATGTTTCCGAGCATGTTCACTACAGCCCCATGCCAAACAGCCAAGCCCTAGCTGATGCATGAACTGGGAGAAGACAGTTGTTCCTGCGGGGTTTGATCTGATAAGTGTGGTCTGAGCTTGCCTATCCAAATGGGTCCTTATAGGTGAACTTGCTCTCACCAGCCATTTTGAGCAAACTGCCTCATAACTTTTAGCCCAGTGGTTAGAGTACTCACCTAAGATGTGGGCAAGCCCATTCCACAGTCCCCCAGCTGAGCTGGTTTGAACAGACTAACCCCTAGAACAGGGGCCAGCAACCTTTCAGAAGTGGTGTGCTGAGTCTTCATTTATTCACTCTAATTTAAGGTTTCGCGTGCCAGTCATACATTTTAA
Organism: Gopherus evgoodei; assembly: GCF_007399415.2. Lineage (NCBI taxonomy): Eukaryota > Metazoa > Chordata > Testudines > Testudinidae > Gopherus > Gopherus evgoodei. The sequence goes on along the minus strand of NC_044323.1, from coordinate 251,269,302 downwards.
CGTTTTTTAGAAGGTCTCTCTCTACAAGTCTATATCTTATATAACTAAACTAGTGTTGTATTGTAAAAGAAACAAGGTTTTCAAAATGTTTAAGAAGCTCCATTTAAAATTAAATTAAAATGTTGATCTTACGCCACCGGCCCGCTCAGCCTACTGCTGGTCTGGGGTTCTGTTCACCTAGACCGGGAGTGGGCTGAGTGGGGCCTGCGGCCGAGACCCCAGCTGGGAAGGGCCTGGCAGCCAGAACCCCACACTGGCAGTGGGCTGTGCGGGGCCAGAAGGAGGGACCCCAGACCGGCTGTGGGTTGAGCAGCTCAGCCCACTGCCGCTCAGGGTTCCATCCTCCGGCTCCTGCCAGCCAGGATCCCAGCTGCCGGACCCGCTCAGCCCACTGCCGGTCTGGGGTCCTGGCCCTGCCCACATACAGTGGGTACCTACCTTCTCCCTGGTTCTGGCCCATTCTCTTCCTCTCTCTGCACTGAGCTGAGGGTTGGAGTGCACTGAGCACAGGGCTGGGGGTGAAGGGTCTGGCCGGGAGCTAGAAAGAAGGAGGGGGCTTAGGGTTGGGGCAGGAGGTTTGGGTGTGGGGGCAGTTACCTGGGTAGCTCCCATTTGGTGTGAGGGGTGCAGGTGGGAATGTGACTCCCGTTTGGTGCTCAGGGTGGGGGTGGGGATGTGCAGGGTGCATGGGATGTGGGGGTGCAAGAGTCAGGGCAGAGGGCTGGGGGCATGTGAGGGGGTGCAGGTGCCAGGGTAGGGGGGCTGGGTATGTGTGGGGGTGCCAGAGTCAGGGCTGGGGTCATGGGTGGGGGGTGAAGGAGTCAACAGAGGGCTGGGTGGTACAGGGCTCAGGGCAGGGGCCTGGGGGGTGGGTGGGGGTGCAGGGCTCAGGGCAGAGGACTGGGTGTGTGTGGGGGGGGTCAGGGCTCAGCGTAGAGGACTGGGTGACTGCACCCCCCCAGAGTCCCCAACCCCCCTCCACTCCTTGTCCCGACTACCCCTCCTGGGACCCCAGCCCCATCTGAGCCTCCCTGCCCCTTGTCCCCTGACTGCCCCCCTAGGACCTTACCCCCTACCTGTCCCGACTGCCCCAACCCTTATCCACACCCCCACACTCAGACAGACCCCCTGGAGTCCCATGCCTATCTAACTGCTCCCCACCCCCTGACAGGACCCCCAGAACTCTGGACCCATAACCCCCCCCTGCTCCCTGCCTGCCCCAACCCCTCTCCACACCCCTGCCTCCTGACAGCCCCCCCCGAACTCCTGACACATCCAACCCCCCCGCTCCTTGTCCCCTGACCGCCCCCTCCAGAGACCCCCCACCCTAACTGCTCCCCCAGGACCCCCCTTGCTCCCTGTCCCCTGTCCATCCAACCCCCCCTGCTCCCTGACTGCCCCCTCTAGAGACCCCCGCCCCAATCACCTCCCTGGGATCCCACCCCCCCATCCAATCCACCCTGCTCCCTGTCCCTTGACTTCCCCCCCAGCCCCCTTACCATGAGGCTCCTTGCTCATCTGGAGCCCTGCTGCTGCCGCCGCTGCGCGCGCAGCCCAGCCCAGCCCCACTCCACCCCTCAGAGCGATGTGTGTGCAACAGCAGGGCTCTGGATGAACGGGGAGAGTCTTTCCCTCCCCACGGAGCCAAATGTTGCCCCACGGGAGCACGCAGCCCTGGCCCCCAGAGCACTGCGCACGCGGCGGCAGGGCTCTGGGGGAAGGCGGCTTGTTGTGTCGGCAGGATTTTTAATGGCACGCGGAGTCCCAGCAGGCAGCCGCGTGCCATAGGTTGCCGATCCCTGTCCTAGACTATGGGGCATTTTGATGTAGGGTTCCCTCTGCCTCTCCTGTTGAAGATGTTACATGGTGGCTAAATAATTTTTGAAAAAATAATTAGAGCAGGGGGGACTGGATCGTGGGTCTCCCCCGTGAACGCACTAATCACCAGGCTACAGAGTCATTGTCTCTCCTCCTCCCCTACACTCAGTAATTTCATTATTTATCCACAGTGGTACGGCTTCACGAGGAAAGACTGAGGGAGCCTCATGTCAGACTGTATCTTAGCCTAGTCAGTAGGGCACTACTCTGTTCAAATCCTTTCCCGTCATTGGTGGGTGGGTGGAGCTTGAATCAGGGACCTCCCACATCCCAGGTGAGTACCCTTGCCACTGGGCTAAAAGTTAGGAGGGAGGCCCTCTTCGCCACAGTTCTTTGCAGATACAGCTTTGGTGCCTAATTCCATCAGAGGGTTTGCAGAGAGAATCATGAGCTGAGAGAGGTGCTTCCTGCTGGCTGGACATAGGTGCCCATCTCCGAGAGTGGTGGGGCTTAGGACACACCCATCATCTTAACTAGTTTAGGCAGCTCTCTGCCTAGCATGCTGGTCTTCGTGAATCATAGTCTAAGGAGCCTTTCTTTCCCCATTCATTGTATAGGGAGCCTAGGTACCTAACTCAGGCTCTGGGAATCCCAGTGATTTTTTAGGTGTTTGCAGGTTAGGGTGGTAATGCTCAGTGTTAGCATGTCTAAATTGCTTTGTGAATGTAGCCGTCACATGGCATCCCCTTCCCTCAGCTTTCTTGTATTTCATATCCACAGGGTTCCTTATTATCTTTGTCCTCCCCCTCAACATTGCTCCACTTTGAAGATGCCACTGCCTGATATTGAGGTTTATTTTGATATAAAAAAGATCTTGGTGAAATCAACTACACCTCTACCTCGATATAACACTCTCCTTGGGAGCCAAAAAATCTTCAGTTTATAGTGAAACCGCATTATATTGACCTTGCTTTGATCCACCGGAGTGCACAGCCTCAGCCCCCTGGAGCACTGTTATATCCAAATTCATGTTATGTCGGGTGGCGTTATATCGGGGTAGAGGTGTATATGTGTTTAAAACAAAAAGCTTCTTTTGAAACAAAGCTGACTGCAACAATTCAAATAACAGGCTCTTCTATCACCCTTCATGCATTTAAGTTTTCCCATTGGAATGCATTATAAAATCTTTTGACTCATAAAAGGAATTTGTATGTTCTCAAAATAACATTAGACTTCTGAATTTCAGTAAAGAATTCTCCAAGTTCAAAACCTACTATAAATATGGAATATATATATAATTTAAAAAAAAATAATTAAAACAGTGGGGACTGGATCCTGGGTCTCCCCCATCAATGTGCTAATCACCAGGCTACAGAGTCATTGTCTCTCCTCTTCTCCCACACTCAATAATTTCATTATTTATCCACAGTGGAACAGCTTATCTATCTGTCTATAATTATATAGATATAAAAGCAGCAAAGAGTCCTGTGGCACCTTATAGACTAACAAACGTATTGGAGCATGAGCTTTCATGGGTGAATACTCACTTCGTCGGATGCATGCACCCACGAAAGCTCATGCTCCAATACGTCTGTTAGTCTATAAGGTGCCACAGGATTCTTTGCTGCTTTTACAGATCCAGACTAACACAGCTACCGCTCTGATAATAGATATAAAAGATGTGCATGTGCACTTTTTTCCAAAATGAGGGATTTGTAACTTAATGTAACAAAGTATACTCCTGGACAATAATCTTACCTTAAAAGTTCTGGGTCAGATCCTCTGCTCCAGTACATTTTTGTAGCTCAACAGCCTTCTGTGATGCTATGCCTAGTCCCAGTAGCTATAGACCTGGCCCTAAATATAAATAATCTATGTGCAGATTTCTTTTGAAAGGATCAGTATGCTTTATTAGAACTTCAATCCTTTGAACTGCTACCCTTTATTTTTACAAAGGATAATTATACATTTATTTTAGCATTTTCTCCCCACATTGTTATATCTTTGTGCCACATTATGGCTCCAATTCAGTAAGATAATAAGTACATGTCTAAATTTGAATTTATGAGTAGTGCTATTTAAGTCAATCTTCTGAATTCTCAGTTATGCTCAAGCCTCATTATACCAAGTAGCACAGAATAAAGGATCCACAAAGTAAACTACACCTGCTCTCACTTTAAGGTCTGTTTATGCTGTCAGGTGTTAAGAGACTCCAGCATGACTGAGAATCAGGCCTAATGGCCTATTTCTAAACTCATGTGGTTGAAGTGAGGCACAGGCTTCAGCACCTTGAATTAGAACCATTATTCCTACCTTCTGGAGCTTGCAACATAGCATCCTAAACTTTCAACTGCAGCCTGAAAACGGGCCAGAGACTCTGTTGTTACCAGTCTTCCTTTAGCAAATTTTGAAGTTTTATAACCAATTTTGCAAACTTATGGATATATTCAAATACAAGAAGCTTATGTAAGGTATACATTGGGGAAGAGGGAAATTTTCAGGTAACTGGGCCTCACCCCAGAAGACACCTGAAGATAAGTGAGGAGGACCTGTTGATTTCAAGCTTTTAGGAAAATTTGTCAAATAACAGTTACTCCTGCTCCAAATGAAAACCTATATTGAAGATGTACATGATAAAATGTGTGTTTTTTACTCTTTACTGTGTTTTTTGGTGTGAATTATGGATGGAGTGTCCTCTGGCTATTAAGCCTTGTCTTTGAATTTCCTGGATATACCATTTTATTTGTTTTGTTAGTGTGTGTTTGCAATCAGCATGTAAACATCTTTTTTGTTTTTTTGACCTTTAAACTTGGATATAAATGATTCATTTCCTATGTTGGATAATAGCTTTGGAAGCACTGTGTTTTCAAATATAAACATTTGTGTGATCAAAGATACCTCACACAGCGTACTGCATGTCAAATATTTTTCTTCACCACCAGGATAGGCTGTTAAGCTAGTTATTGCACTGTTGGAAGATTTAAACTGTTGAAATCTCAGATGTTAAACACCCATGAATCATCAGAGTTAATTATGTAGCTGGGAGCATCAAAGTCGCCTATATTTATTTACCATATGTTAAAATTAATCAAGTCTTAGCTCTCTCTCCAATCAAAGTACCTTGTTGTTTTTTAGGTTATATAAAGAAATGTTAATAGGCTACATTATCCTGCAGTGTCTTTAGAGCAAGTACCTAAGGCAGATACCAGCCCTGTATGAAACACCTGTGGCAGCCTTTTAAAAGTGGCAGAATTAATTTGTGTAATGCTAATGCTGATTTCTTCCTCCACCTAAGTTATCTGACCTCCCTACACTAATTGGTTTAAAGATGTTGTATCTGATAGAGTTAATTTACTTTCCATGAGCTTTGATTCTGTGTGACACATTAGAACAACATGTGCAAATTTATTCAGAATGGACAACTAAATTCAAGCCTACAGCAGAAATCTAGGGTCTGTTTTAATTTATCTTTGATCAATATACTTTGAAAGCTCTGAACAAAACATGGATGGACCTAATAGAGATAACCCTCACTTGTGTTTAGATGCCAGAGCTATTTCACAACATACATCTTCAAATTCTGAACCACCAGAGAATAAACATTACAGACACCTTCATAGAGCTTCCTGTCTGCATATAGTGAATCTGATTAATCACTGAGCTGAATTAAATCTTCAAAAATATGTCCATAGCTTATATTTACTAAACTATTCTGTAGACTGGAGCTCCTGAAATTGAGGTGCTAAAGAATTGAGGTGTTAAAGAATACTTGTCAGTTCCTGCCGCTGGTTGCTATTTCCTCTTTGGCTCCATCAGAAATGATCTTCTGTGTCGGTGACTTATTTGAGGTTTTTTAATCATAGCTATCAGACTGTATTTTCCAGTCCCAAGATAGATCACACCTTACTAATTCAGGTTTTGTGCACATAATTATTACAGGAAATATCCCTTCAGATACTTTCCCCAAGTGCTTAGCATATTAAGTTATTTATTCTGTATTACTCTACTTACTTACTTGCTCCTACTCCAGCCAATTGACTATTGCTTAACCCCTTTTTTACTTAGAGCATTCTATACAAACATTTTGTACTGTTAGTATTTAACAGTCTTAGTACACTTGGAAGCATTCTTGTTTTTCCAAGGCCTGATCCAACGTTCACAGAAGTTGGTGGGAACCTTTCCACGGACTTCAGTGGGCTTTGGAGTGGGCCTCTATACCTCACCAGCTAAGGAATTAAATGGTCCACTCCTTTTATGAAGAGAGCTCCTAGATTGGGAGCTAGGAGAATTAGGTTTTCTAATCCCAGCTCTGCTGTTGGCTTCACATGTGAGGATGGGTAAATTGCATTATCTCTTTGAATCTCAGAAGCTCTCTCTCTGTAAAAACCCTTTTCAAAGGGTTTTGGAGAGCTGTGGAAGAAGGGTGCTGTAGAAGTAATCAGCATTACTGTTAAATACTTCAGGAAAAAACACCTCCATAGGAATTTAAATCAAGTAGCGAATGAATCGTTTTTGACTATGTTTTATAATACTTTATCATTAGTTGTTTTCTAGGGGAAAAGGCTTTCATTTCCATTATAAACACTGGTGCCAGGTTGCATTAGAAAAGAAAATATTCATTCTGAATTAAGGAAGTTTTGTATCAATTTATAAAACATGCATAAGGTAGTGCAAGGTCAGTTGGCATGAAAAGCATTTAATGCCGTTGGCATACTACACCCATCAATTAATGATGAGAGCCAGTGATGGTTTTTTTGAGAGAACAAGAAAGATGCTCTGTTTCTTGAAAATGTCAACAGCGAATTATAGTTCCTTAGCATATATATTACACTTTACGTTATGGTTCAAAGAAAATATGCCTGTGTTAACATACTGTAGCAGTGGTTGTTTTTATTGGATAAGTGGATCTTAAATAAATATGGATAATTCCCCACTTCTTTCTGGTCCAAGAAACAGGCCCAATCTTGTTGGGTGCTGATATTTATCAGTTGCCTTTAATGTATCTGGAAAAAAGTTATTTTATAGCCTTCACTACAGAATGCCTGCTTGTGATCTTTAAAACTCAGTCGTTTAGGACTTAGTTCCCTGTACTGGTACAGAAAGTTCCTTAACAGGGAGAGCCAAGAATATATTAACTGGGGCACGTGTACCAAAATTTGGAGATGTCAGAATGGATTTATTTGGAGATGTGAGACAGCAGAATTGATTAGCTGATGTGTTAGAGATGGAGTTGATATACTGGTTGGGGAGTGAAGATGTGGCAATGTCATTTATATACATTTCTTATTTACATTGTCATGGACCAGAGCCCCAGTGTGTTAGGCAGGGCCGGCTCCAGGCATCAGCCAACCAAGCATGTGCTTGGGGTGGCACCTTGGTGCGCGGTGGTGCTCAGGGTTTTTTTTGGTTTGTTTTTTTTTTGGTTCGGCGGGGCGGCGTTGGAGGATTTTTTTGCCCGGGTGGCACTCGGAGGAGCAGGGGGTGTCTCAGGGGGGCGGGGGCTTCGGGTGGCACGGGGCTCCTTTTTTTTTTGCTTGGGGCAGCAAAAAAGTTAGAGCCAACCCTGATGTTAGGTACCATACAAACACAGAGCAAAAACACAGTCCCTGGCCAAAAGAGCTTACAATCTAAGTATAGGAAAACAGAGAGATTGTGACAGACAGGAGTGTACAAGGAAAATGAGAGAATATCAATCAACATGATATACATATAACTTAGAGGGGTGTGTGGGAGTGCAGATACTATTCATCCTGGTTAGTAGCCTTAATTATCAAGGAAGTAGATTTTGGTCATGGCCTGTATTTTGCATAATTTAATTACTATGGAAGGATACTTTTATTTCTACAAGAAGAACAAAAAAGGATGAAGCAAAACTAAGTTTATAATGATCATTGTTTCTGCAGAAAAGAGAATTGTGAATACATAAGCTGCATGTTGATGAAAACTTTCAGGACATGGAAAGCCTGTTAGAAAGTGACAAGCTCCTGCTATGAATTTTCTACAGAAAAATTACATCATAATGATGGAGAGAGTGTTTTGGTTCTCTTTGCAATGGACTCAAGTGGCCTTTGTGGTGGTGTTATTGCATAGAAATCTTTTGATCTTGCTCAGTTATTTCTGCATCAATTTCTGTCCCTATTTCTTCAGTAAAAACTTTACTCCTGGCACCTGGAAGAAACAATGATTGACTAGCTGTGTAGTAGAAGGTGAAGCAGGTAGAAATAGCTTATTTGTAACGTGTAACTTATTCCATTCAGGGGCTAAATACCTGATAATGTTCTGCTTCTGTTCATATTATATATACTTTGCCGAAGTCATTTTATTCATAATTTTAATGTTAATCTGAACAGATAACTAAATTGTGTGGTATGCTAAGAATTGATTAAAACTGTGTGTGTGTGTGAGAGAGAGAGGGAGAGAGATCGAGATCCTCTGCTTGTATAAATCAGTGAAGTTTCATTGACTTCAGTGGATTTTTCTGGCCTAGACATCCTGAGTTTTAAGATACTAGTCTATCTAAAGAATTTTGAGCAATGAATGTTTCAGGGAAGATGTGGGGATGTCCTTCATATGGTATCTGAGGAACTGCAGTCTTCAAATTTTTAATTGGAATAAGTTTTTGCACCATTTCCATTCTTGTTACAAAGATTGTCCCAATACTTTATAATATCCCAGTGTAGTGCCATTTGCATCCATGTGCTAAAAAGTTGCAACTAACATTCCCATGTTTTCATTCTGATGACAAAACAAGAATGGCAAAAAGGAATCCATTCTTTGAGAGCCAATGTGGCCCCAGTGCGTAGAGCAAGGGACTGGGAAATGAGAACCAAGTTTTATTCCTGGCTCCACTAGTGACTTGCTGTGTGACCTGGGACAAGTCTCTTCCCCCCCCCCGAGCCTCTATTTCCTCTCCCATCCTTTCTGTCTTGTGTATTTAGATGTTAAGTTTTTCAGGGCAGGGAATTCTTTTACTCTGTTTATACATTGCCTAGCCTAATGGAATATTGATGTAGGTTAGAGTCTCTAGGCATGGCCATAATACAAACAATAATAATAATAGAATCATAGAATATCAGGGTTGAAAGGGACCTCAAGAGGTCATGTAGTCCAACCCCCTGCTCAAAGCAGGACCAATTCCCAACTAGACCATCCCACCCAGGGCTTTGTCAAGCCTGACCTTAAAAACCTCTAAGGAAGGAGATTCCACCACCTCCCTAGGTAACCCATTCCAGTGCTTCACCACCCTCCTAGTGAAAAAGTTTTTCCTAATATCCAACCTAAACCACTTCCACTGCAACTTGAGACCATTACTCCTTGTTCTGTCATCGGGTACCACTCAGAACAGTCTAGATCCATCCTCTTTGGAACCCCCTTTCAGGTAGTTGAAAGCAACTTTCAAATCCCCCCTCATCCTTCTCTTCTGCAGACTAAACAATCCCAGTTCCCTCAACCTCTCCTCATAAGTCATGTGCTCCAGCCAGGGCCGGCGCTTCCATTTAGGTGATATAGGTGGTCGCCTAGGGTGCCAGGATTTGGGGGGGTGGCATTTTGCGGCTCTTGGCGGCAATTTGGCGGCGGGGGGTCCTTCCACGCTCCGGGTCTTAGGCGGCAGTTCTGCAGCAGGTCCTTCACTCGCTCCGGGACCTGCCGCTGAAGTGCCCCGAAGACTGGGAGTGAGGAAGGACCCCCCCCACCGCAGGTTTGCCGCCACCGACCGGGAGCACAGAAGGACTCCTGCCTAGGACTCCAAACACCCTGACGCCGCTCCTGGCTCCAGCCCTCTAATTATTTTTGTTGCCCTCCGCTGGACTCTTTCCAATTTTTCCACATCCTTCTTGTAGTGTGGGGCCCAAAACTGGACACAGTACTCCAGATGAGGCCTCAACAATGTCGAATAGAGGGGAATGATCACATCTCTCGATCTGCTGGCAATGCCTCTACTTATACAGCCCAAAATGCCATTAGCCTTCTTGGCAGCAAGGGCACACTGTTGACTCATATCCAGCTTATCGTCCACTGTAACCCCTAGGTCCTTTTCTGCAGAACTGCTTCCTAGCCATTCGGTCCCTAGTCTGTAACAGTGAATGGGATTCTTCCTTCCTAAGTGCAGGACTCTGTACTTGTTCTTGTTGAACCTCATCAGGTTTCTTTTGGCCCAGTCCTCTAATTTGTCTAGGTCCCTGTGTATACTATCCCTACCCTCCAGCGTATCTACCACTCCTCCAAATTTAGTGTCATCTGCAAACTTGCTGAGAGTGCAGTCCACACCATCCTCCAGATCATTAATGAAGATATTAAACAAAACTGGCCCCAGGATCAACCCTTGGGGCACTCCACTTGAAACCAGCTGCCAACTAAAAATGACCCTCCTGAAATGAGAGACAAAAATGGTTCAAGCCTAATCTATTCTAATGACAACTTTAGGGCCTGATCCTGCTGCATATGACTCAATGGCAAATTTGTCATTTACTTTATTGGGAGTATGACCAGGGCCTACTAATTTACAGTTAGCTTATAGTCTGTCTCAAATGCAATATCGCCTGCACTGTGTTTGTAAGTTATGATTCTGAATAGAAGTGCTAATAGATGCATTATTTGCCAAACCATCACAATGTGTAACTAGTTTGATCCAATTGTCACTTAAAAATTTTAAGTAAATGCTACAAATTCTTTAATTTATTCCATTTTCTAACAAAATGCAACTGCAAGTTTAGCTTTGGCCCAGAGACAACTGGAATGGCCACAGGGGTGAAAGTAGAAATAGGGACTTACCGGTATGGGGCTGGGTTGGGGCCAGCTCTGGCCCCTGGAAGGGGTAGGGTCTCAGGCGGAAGGGGCGGGGATGCGGGGTCAGAGCCAGACCTGACCCAACCTGTATCAATAAGTGTTCTCCCTCTCCAGGGTAGCAGTGGCAGCTGGGGGCTCCGGCAGCAGTTTAAAGGGCCCAGGACTCGGCTGCTGCTACCACTCCGGGCCCTTTAAATCGCTACCGGAGCCCCCAGCTGCTGCTGCTGCTACCCCAGGGCTCTGGCAGCAGGGCTCCGGGGGCTATTTAAAGGGCCCGGGGCTCCCCTGCCTCTACTGCCCCGGGCCCTTAAGTAGCCGCCAGAGCTTGCCGGAGTCCTGGGGTAGCAGCGGTGGCAGGGCTCCGGCAGTGGTTTAAAGGGCCAGGGCCATAGAGGCAGCGGGAGCCCCAGGCCTTTTAAATAGCCCCCAGAGCCCTGCTGCTGCTACCCCAGGGCTCTGAGGGCTATTTAAGGGGCCCAGGACCCTCCCTGCTTCTACTGCCCTGGCCCATTAAATAGCCCCTGGAGCCCTGGGGTAGCAGCAGCGGAGCTCTGGCAGCTATTAAGGGGCCCAGGGTAGTAGAGACAGCAGGAGCCCCGGCCCTTTAAATAACCACTGGAGCCCCGCTGCTGCTGCTGCAGCCGGGTTCTGGTGGCAATTTAAAGAGCCTGGCGCTCCAGCCGCTGCTGGGAGCCCCAGGCCCTTTAAATTGCTGCCTGGGGAAGCAAGGCCACCCTGGTACAGCGCACCGGCTCTTGCCGTACCCCATACCAGGGCGTACCAGCTCACTTTCACTTCTGAATGGCAGTATTCTACAGTAACACCACACAATGCTGATGTAAGCTGTACTGTTCTGAAGGATTCTGACACACATTTTCTTAGGAGTGTCCATTAGAACAATTATAGTCTATCCAGGGGCGGTGCATAATGGAGGCTGGGGGAGGCTAAGCTGCTGCTGGGGACAGTGGCAGATTTGTGGCCCCTGGAAAAATCTCCCCCCTGCTGTGGCCCTGGGGCTGAAGGAGCTTTTGCTCGTCACCATGGCCCTGCGGCTGCAGCAGGGGCACAGAGCTTTTCCAGTCTCGGGGCCACAGTGCGGGGAGGGGAAAAGAGCAAGGGGGATATCAGGGCCTCGGGGGGAGAGGGAGGGGAAGGGAAAAGGCAGAGTAGGGGTGGAATGGGAATGGGTGGAATGGGAGAGGGGATGGAATGGGGGAAGGGCTCGAGGCTCAGAGCTCTAGCCAGGGTCAAGATCTCTGCTGTGGTCCCGGCTGAGGCTGAGAACTCAACCCTGGCTGGGGCTGAGCTCTCAGCCACACACACACACACACATCCTGCCCCAGCTGGGGCCATGGGGGGGCGGTTCTGAGAGCAGCGAGTGGGGGCAGGGTGTTTGCCAGAAGGGGGAGGGCAGGGGCTAGCCACCCTAAGGGGAAGCTTCACCCATGATTTTATCACTGGCTCTTTCATTCTCGTCAGTAATACTGATGTGACTGCTGCAATAGTATCTACAAAATTAATACAGGGATAAAAAGTTCTGTTCATTTTTCTCTCCAGATAAGTTAGAGGCACATGACTGCTGTTTGCTGCTTTTTATAACTGCAGGTAGTTAGAGTATGTATAATTCATTGTTCTTAGGAGGCATTTGTAGGAGTATAGGTAAAACATCAAAGCTGTAGATGATGTGTTTTGATAGATATTGACAGAAGATTAAGTGGATTAGGTACCTCATTTTCTGCTAGAAAGCTATTTCTATGCAATTTTAAATTAAAAGGCATTGGTATTGATTTAATTTGGGATATGGTTTTGAAATTTCTGATTGTTAACGAATCTTCTTTTGCCTGCAGCAGAATCTGAGCACTAGCTTCTCTTGGCCCTGCAGTTACAAAATTTAGGCAAAAAGATCAAAACAGTTCCCATGAATTTTCATTATTCATCATGGGAGGTAATAGGGGAGAAATCTATCAAATACACACAAGATGTGCTTTCCTGATTAAATTGCTCTGCTTACTATCTTAGCCATTGGTATTCTTCTTTAATATTCTGACTTGACTTTGTGGCAGTCATCATGATTATAAATGAACACAAAATAAACAGAAAACCCTATGCAGCAAAGTGCCATAGTTTCACACAGCACTAATACTCTATTACATAAAAGTGGTTTATTGCATTGCTTGTACTTGAGATATTTAGTCATAGACCTATCTCTGCTTTGTATAGGGAACAATTGGTGACACATTCAGTACTGGCACCAGCATTACTGTTAACTTCAGATGCATTTGCCACAAACAGCTGATAAGTAGTTCAGTATATGTTTTTTTAATAAAAATAAGATCCAGATTCCAATTTAAACCAATGGTAGTTTTGCTTGATTAAAGACTGGGGAATTTGGCCCAAGGTATCCATGGCCTAAAGAAAAGGTTTTTAATTACGCTTTTTTCCTGAATTTATGGTCACTCTTTACTTAATCTGTTTTAGGATGGCTTTAGCTGGAGAAAGTGTGGTATGGCAGACCACTGCATCTGAAGGTGGAACCTTACTCAAAAGAGTAACAGCTGTGAGGATTGGGGCTTAGTGACATGTAAAGTCATTAATATGATATTTTGACTTTATTTCTTGATAATCTCAGAGTATTTCTTAGATCTCTCAGTTTGAGTGGGTCAACATTTTTCCTTCAAAACCTTCCCTGGAAAAATTGGGGTTTTGACTAAATGCTATGGTAATACATGAATATTTGTTTATTTTTATTTGAAAAGTGTCTGCTTTCCTTGAAAACTTTCTATTCTTCTTCGAGTGATTGCTCATATCCATTCCAGGTAGGTGTGCGCGCTGCGCGTGCACGTTTGCCGGAAACTTTTTTACCCTAGCAACTCCAGTGGGCTGGCAGGTCGCCCCCTAGAGTGGCGCCACTATGGCTCTAGATATATACCCCTGCCGGCCCGCCCGCTCCTCAGTTCCTTCTTACCGCCATGTCGGTTGCTGGAACTGTGGAGTGCGGCTTGCTGTCCTCCACGTACCTAGCTCTCCTGTACTCTGTTCGTAGTCGTAGTTGTAAATAGTTTTATAGATAGTTTGAAGTAGTATATTAGTTAGTTGTTTATTATATATAGTTGTTTAACTTGTTCGCGGGTGGGCCGTTGCCCTCCCGCCGCCTGGCACCGGGCTCATGCCTGGTTCGCCGGGCTTCAAGCAGTGCTCGGCATGCAAGACGCCGATGCCGACTAGTGATCCCCACGACGCGTGCCTCAAGTGCCTGGGGGAATCGCACATCAGTGAGAAGTGTCGTATATGCAAGGCCTTTAAGCCTCGCACAAAGAAGGAGAGGGATCAAAGACTCCGCGCTCTCCTAATGGAAACGGCACTGACTCCGGCACCGGTGGCACAACCGGCCACTTCTACTCCGGCACGGGACCACGCCGGCACCGGCAAGACTCCCCGGCACCGTCCATCCCCGGCACCGGGAGCAGATCCAAGACCCTCGACGTCTGCAACACCATCGAGGCAGGCTCGAGTGGAACGCCCGGCATCTACCTTGGCCGCGGCACCGCCTGCAGGGCTGCTGTCGACTCCAGGTCCGGAAGGTCCGTCGAGTCCAGCCCCTCCTAGCTCCCCCTTGAGATCAGGGGTCGAGCTGTTAGTCCCATCTACGCCGGAGACCTTTGCCTCGGCACAGGACTTGATAGTGCTCACGGAGCCATCGCAGCCTCAGACCACGGCACCCCCTGCACGGGTAACCTCCAGAGGCAAACCGATGCTGAGAGCACTGTCTCCGGAGTCGCGGCACCGATCACCCCGGAGACGAGAATGCTCGCGCTCGGGGCGCTGCTCGCAGTCCCGGCACCATTCTCCCCAGCGGTACCGGTCGCACTCGCGGCGCCGATCAGCATCTGCACGGTCCCGGTCTGGCTCCTCTTACCACCGGCACCGAGACTCTAGGAGCCATTCACCTCGGCGTTCAGCTCCTCGGTCGACCTCCCGGCACCGAGCCAGTGGTAGGTGCCGATCCCGGTCGACCTCCCGACACCGCGTCGGTGGCAGGTCCCGGTCCCCACTGCCATCCCGGCACCGCGCTGAACGAAGGTCGCGGTCCCGCTCTCGGTACCGACCTCGAGGCAGATCCTGATCCGGATCCCGGCACCGACTACCACGCTGTTCCTGGTCCTGATCCCGGCACCGATATGGGTCGCGGCACCGATCCTCGGCACCGAGGAGAGCGTCGGCGTCGGCATATAGAGAGGTCTATCAAACTGGCTCAGCGCCTCCGTGGCCTTCAAGGGAACCATCCGTGTCCTCTCAGACAGAGAGCGCCTATGCGTTGGGCCAGGACAGACACTCGGCCCTGTTTCAGGACCCTCCACCTCAGGAACGAGGGCCTCAACAGTGGGGGTTTTGGACCCCATGGGCGTACCGCCAAGCCCAGGGTCCACAACATATTACTCCCCGCCCTGCGGCGGAACGCAGGCCACCTGAGGCAACGGTGTCTAGACCCCCTCCCTCCCCGGAAGCAGAAGACAGGTCCAGCCACCAGGACCCAGAGCTCCCTCCAGTGACGGAGGTGCAGCCTCAGACAGAACCCCCCGTGGACGCTCTGTTGCCGGGGGTTTCCTCGTCGTCTTCCCCGGATGAGGCAGTGGCGGGTACCTCATCCTCCAGCCCTCCCCCTCTAGATCTTAGGGCACACCAGGACCTCCTCCGACGAGTGGCACAGAACCTGGACATTCAAGCAGAGGAGATCTCTGAAATCGAGGACCCGGTGGTGAGCATCCTCTCCGCTGATGCGCCCACCAGAGTGGCCCTGCCTTTTATCAAGACTATTCAGGCCAACGCCGCTACTATCTGGCAGTCACCGGCCTCCATCCCTCCGACCGCTCGAGGAGTGGAAAGGAAGTACATGGCCCCCTCGAAGGGCTATGAGTACCTGCACGTTCACCTGACACCCTGCTCCCTTGTGGTCCAGTCGGTGAACGACAGGGAGCGCCACGGTCAAGAGGCCCCGGCACCCAAGTCGAAGGAGGCGAGACAGATGGACCTCCTGGGCCGCAAGGTCTATTCAGCGGGGGCGCTACAGCTCAGGGTCTCGAACCAGCAGGCCCTCCTTAGCCGCTACTCCTTTAACTCTTGGGTAGCGGCGGGAAAATTTGCAGAGCTGTTACCACAGGACGCCCACCAGGAGTTTACCACCATCCTGGATGAGGGCAAAAAGGTAGCGAGGACCTCGCTACAAGCCTCCTTAGATGCTGCGGACTCGGCCGCTCGGACCCTTGCCTCGGGGCTTACGATGCGCCGAATTTCCTGGCTTCAGGTCTCTGGCCTTCCGCCAGAGCTCCAGCATACTATCCAGGACCTCCTCTTCGAAGGCCAGGGCCTGTTTTCTGCTAAAACAGACCCCAGACTAAAGGACCTTAAAGACAATAGGGTCATAATACGGACCTTAGGGATGCATACGCCTGCGACACAGCGCAGGCCATTCCGGCAGCAGAACCAACAACAGCAGCGTTGCCCGTATCCTCAGGTCCGTCCGCGGCAGAACCTCACCAGGCGCGGCGGCAGGAACAACCGACGCAGACAGTCGGGTGGCCAAACGGGGTAAAACCAAGGCTCCGCCAAGGCCCCTCCTGGACCCAAGCCTTCATTTTGAAGGTGCGCCCGAGGGCGCAGTACCAGTTTCTCCTCTGGATCCTTCCCTGCAGTTCTCCAATCGTCTTTCATTTTTCCTCCCGGCGTGGACCCAAATAACATCGGACCGTTGGGTCTTGCGTACTGTGCAGGCCGGTTATCGCCTGCAGTTTTCATCGCTCCCCCCCTCCCACCCACCATCCTCGTCCCTCTTCAGGGACCCCTCTCACGAGCAATTCCTCCATCAGGAGGTGCACACGCTCCTTGTCAAGGGAGCCATAGAGGAGGTTCCAGAGAGCGAGAAGGGCAAGGGGTTTTATTCCCGCTACTTTCTAATCCCCAAGTCCAAGGGGGGCCTCAGGCCTATCCTCGACCTGCGGGAACTCAACAAGTATATGGTGAAGTTGAAGTTCCATATGGTATCCCTTGGAACCATCATCCCATCCCTGGATCCCGGAGACTGGTACGCCGCCCTCGACATGCAGGACGCTTACTTCCATATCACCATATTCCCCCAGCACAGGCGTTTCCTCCGCTTTGTGGTCGACCGCCAACATTATCAATTTGCGGTTCTCCCGTTTGGCCTCTCTACGGCCCCGAGGGTGTTCACGAAATGCATGGCAGTCGTCGTCGCACACCTCCGACACTGCCGCATTCACGTGTTCCCCTACCTTGATGACTGGCTGATCCGGGGCACATCGGAGCTGCAGGTCAGCGACCACGTCCGCAGGATCAGCAGCCTCTTTGCTGCCCTAGGCCTCGTGATCAACGTGGACAAGTCTACTCTGCTCCCCACGCAGAGGACAGAGTTCATCGGGGCCATTCTGGACTCTACCCTAGACAGGGCCTTGCTACCCTTGCCCAGGTTCCAGTCGCTGTCGGCCATCATTCTGCGCTTGCAGGCGGCCC
The DNA here is from genome assembly GCF_007399415.2 of Gopherus evgoodei. Lineage (NCBI taxonomy): Eukaryota > Metazoa > Chordata > Testudines > Testudinidae > Gopherus > Gopherus evgoodei. Next base: position 251,252,172 of record NC_044323.1, on the reverse strand, counting down.
CGCTGACCTCTCTAAGAACATGTCTGGCCCTCCTGGGCCATATGGCGGCCTGTACGTTCGTGACAGCGTATGCCCGACTCCGCATGAGACCTCTTCAATCTTGGCTCATCGCGCAGTACTGGCCGGCCAGACATTCGTTGGACACAGTTGTCACCGTTCCCCAAAGGGTACTGGACTCCCTTCGGTGGTGGCTGGACCAGTCCGTAGTCTGTGCGGGGCTCCCGTTTCATCCGCCCCAACCCTCGGCATCCCTGACTACGGACGCCTCAGATCTGGGCTGGAGGGCGCACTGCAGCACCCAAAGAACTCAAGGCTTGTGGACCCCTCAGGAGCTGGGCTTCCACATCAACATACGGGAGTTGAGAGCGGTCCGTCTTGCTTGTCAAGCGTTCGTCCATCGCCTTCAGGGTCGTTGTCGCGGTGTTCACCGACAACACGACGACCGTGTTCTACATCAACAAGCAGTGCGGCACCAGGTCCTCTCCCCTATGTCTCGAGGCGATGTGTCTCTGGGAGTTTTGCATAGCCCATGCCGTTCACCTTTCCGCCTCCTATCTCCCGGGAGTACGAAACACTTTAGCGGATCGACTGAGCAGGTCCTTCCGCTCGCACGAGTGGTCCCTCCGTCCAGACGTCGCCCTCTCACTCTTCCAGAGGTGGGGTCGTCCCCGGATGGACCTCTTCGTGTCCAGGGAGAACAGGAAATGTCGAACTTTCTGCTCCTTTCAGGGTCGGGACCCTGGGTCTATAGCGGATGCCTTCCTGATCCCATGGGTGACCCACCTGTTTTACGCGTTCCCTCCCGTTCCGCTGATACACAGGGTTCTCCTCAAGGTGCGCAGAGACAGAGCTCGGGTGATTCTCATGGCTCCAGCGTGGGCCAGACAACATTGGTACCCCATGTTGCTGGACCTCTCAGTAGCCAACCCAGTTGCCCTGCACCTACATCCGGACATGATCACCCAGGACCACGGCAGGCTCTGTCACCGGACTTTCCGTCTCTACACCTTACGGCATGGCTCCTGCATGGTTGACAGGCTCCGAGTTACGCTGCTATACCCCGGTTCGGGAGGTTCTCCTGGGCAGTAGAAAGCCTTCCACCAGGGCTACTTACTCGGCTAAGTGGAAGCGTTTCTCCTGTTGGTGTTCGGAGAAAGGTCTTCTCCCTATGGAGATTCCCATCACCACTATTCTAGACTACATCTGGTCCCTCAAGGCCCAGGGTCTGGCGTTGTCGTCCCTCCGGGTCCACCTAGCGGCTATCTCCGCGTTTTATCCTGGAGTGGACGGATGTTCCGTCTTCTCCCACCCTATGGTGGTGAGATTCCTGAAGGGACTGGAGCGTCTCTATCCACAGATCCGCCCTCCTGTCCCTTCATGGGTTCTCAACCTGGTCCTAACTCGGCTCATGTGTCCTCCATTCGAGCCGTTAGCTACTTGCTCCCTGCTCTATCTCTCATGGAAGACCGCCTTCCTAGTGGCCATCACCTCAGCTAGACGGGTGTCAGAACTACGGGCCCTCACAGTAGATCCCCCATATACGGTCTTCCATAAAGACAAGGTGCAGCTGAGACCACACCCTGCCTTCCTTCCCAAGGTGGTCTCAGCTTTCCACATTAACCAGGAGATCTTCCTCCCCGTCTTTTTCCCAAAGCCCCATTCGTCCCGCAGGGAGCAACAGCTCCACTCGCTAGATGTCCGTCGGGCGCTAGCATTTTATGTGGACAGGACCAAACCGTTCCGCAAGTCCCCCTAGTTATTCGTGGCGGTAGCGGACCGGGTCAAGGGGCTACCGATTTCCTCGCAGAGGATATCTTCCTGGGTTACCTCCTGTATCAGGACCTGTTATGACCTGGCCCACGTTCCGACAGGCCGTGTGACTGCTCACTCCACCAGAGCACAGGCATCATCGCTGGCTTTCCTTGCCCGCGTGCCAATCCAAGAGATTTGTAGGGCGGCGACCTGGTCATCGGTCCACACATTCGCTTCCCATTACGCCCTGGTTCAGCGGTCCAGAGATGATGCGGCCTTTGGCTCTGCAGTGCTCCAGGCCGCGACTTCTCACTCCGACCCCACCGCCTAGGTATGGCTTGGGATTCACCTACCTAGAATGGATATGAGCAATCACTCGAAGAAGAAAAGACGGTTACTCACCGTTGTAACTGTTGTTCTTCGAGATGTGTTGCTCATATCCATTCCACACCCGCCCTCCTTCCCCACTGTTGGAGTAGCCGGCAAGAAGGAACTGAGGAGCGGGCGGGCCGGCAGGGGTATATATCTAGTGCCATAGTGGCGCCACTCTAGGGGGTGACCTGCCGGCCCACTGGAGTTGCTAGGGTAAAAAAGTTTCCAGCAAACGTGCACGCGCAGCGCGCACACCTACCTGGAATGGATATGAGCAACACATCTCGAAGAACAACAGTTACAATGGTGAGTAACTGTCTTTTTTTCAATGGAAAACCTGTTTCAGGTCAAAAACAGGATTTTTAATTTTTTTTGGACAAGCAATGATAATTATTAAGTCTTTTAGTTTTTTTGATGATATATCAAAATTTTCTGCAGGATTTTTTTTTCTCCCAAACAGCTCTACACTCAACATGGTAACACAGGTGAGTATGTTTGAGACTGACATTAGAGTTGGGTGAAATGCTTTGTGTGAAAAGTGTAGGCAGCAGCTGAACTAAATTTTCATGATTTTTAAATTCAAAAACAGACAATCACAGAACAATTGCAAGAGATTTTGCTTAGAATAAAAAAGTTGAGCAAATTTTGACCAGGAGGATTAGGGTGTCTTTTGAAGAAGATTATTACTGTACCTCCTGACTACATATATAGGTTTGGGAGGCTTTGATTTTTATCATTAAGTGTCTGTAAATGTCACTTTCACCATTCACACACAAACCAATGAAAAAATATTTCCATTGCTGATAACTGAAATTTACAAATTGGCAAAGTAAGTAAAATCTGCTTGAGAATTTAGTTTGATTTAAGGATATTTACTTTATGTATTTTAATATGTGATGTTAACAGTTTGTGTTTCAGTGGTTAAAAAACTTGAACTTTTTGAATTTCAGTGTCTGTCATTGAATAATTGTCTAGTTCCCCTATGATTTTGCACAGCTATGACAATTTTAATCAATAAAAATCTAAAAAATGCTTAAATATAAATGCTGATATTATCTATCAAAATTATGTATAAAATAATCAAGTTCTCCCAATACATATAGTTGTAGATATCTTAAATCGGGTATGTTTTCCTATCTATGTATCTAACATGCTTAGGTGACCCTGACCACTGTGGTATCTCAGTGCCTCACAATCTTCAATGTGTTTATTCTCGCAACACCCCTTTGCGGTAGGGAAATACAATTATCCCCATTTTACAGATGGGGCCTTGAGGCACAAAGAGGTTAAATGACTTGCCCAAGGTTATACAGGAATTCTGTAGTAGAGCAAGGAATTGAACCCAGCTCTCCTGAGTTCTAAGCTAGTGGTCTAACCTCTGGACCATACTTCCTTTTATCTAGGATAAAAAAAACCATAAGCTCTGTTTCACAGCTAGCCTTTCTGTGTTTGTTTGTTTTTTTCTAAGTATTTTGCTTGGGTGGCACTCTAATATAGTGGATAACTTGCTCCATATAAAAACGCATTTTAATTTTTTTTCAGCGAAGACCAAGTATGAATCTGTTTGGCGGCTGACTAACAGAATAATAAATATTGAAAAACATATCTGATGTTGAATTCAACGACATTTTCAAGATTGCCTTAAAAAAAACCAAACCTTAATGGCACTGTGTTTTGCACCCATGATCCAAAAGCAGCTTTACTTTTAATCAATAGTTTACACCTACTAATTAATTATACAGAGTCACTAAATCTTTGCGAATATAATAAATAGAGCTGCAGTATTTCTCCAAAGTAGCTAATGAAGTAAAATTCTCTGTTGTTCAAGGATATCCTCCAGCAGAGAAATGAACAGGAAGAATTAATTTCATGCAACTAGGAAACATTTTGGGCTTCAGTGATATATCTATTGTCAACTGACTTACTGTATTAAAAATAATAATCAGATGCTGACCGGGTGTTCTGTAGCTGCTGCTTTCTGTATGCCACTAGATTCCTCTTAACCATTCCATGCTTTACCTTGCACTTCATGTGTTTGTCTTATACATTCTTCGGGCCGAGCAGGATTTTAATTCTTTATAGGTGATGACTACTTTATATTGCTACCTTTTTCGATTCCAGCTGAGTTTGGGCTTTTATAGTAGCCACTGTAAAACATGAAACCTGAATAGATGATCATAGAATTTCAGAATGACATTGTCCTGGGAAAAAAAAATAATAAAAAGAATTTGGGAATGAATTGGGCCTAATGCCAGTATGTGCAAATTAATAACTGGACAAAATTAAAATATCCTACTGATGTTTAAATATCTGTACCAGCTGGTGCTCAAGGATGGTGTACAGTTACTCACATAGCTGTATAGTTATTTCCTGTGTATTTCCTGCAGTTCTCTACACTCTAGTTATTGGTGCATAATTTACATAATCACTAAAATTATTACTATTCAAACAAACACTATGCAAATCCAGATAATGGATGATAATGGCTATCAGCCCATCAGTGTGCTGGGGTATACATAATTATTCTAAGGTTATTCTCAATAACTACTGTCAATGTGCAAATCTTTTGGTGCAGTTTGGCTTTTATAATCCCTTTTGTGTCTGATTGGCTCCTATCTTCAGACCGTTCAAGATGTTTCCTAGTAACAGAGAGGATGCCTCCACTACTACTAATTTTTCTTTTTCTCCCCAAACAGAAAAACGCCACAATTTACATGAAGGAAAAGAAATGAAAAAAATAAAAAATCAAAGTATACTGAGCAGTGAAACTGCTGAAAACAAACAGTTTGAAGGGGAGAAATATTAACAAATCGCCTTTTACTCATTTCTTATCTTGGTCCAGAATTCCCTTTCCTACACGTTTGCAGGATTTTTAATCCAAAATAGCCATGGTACATTTGTGCTTATGTTCAGAGAATTGTATTCTCTGCCTCCCAATTTAGCTTTGAAAAAAATGTACTGTAGTCATCTGAGCCATTTGTAGGGCCCTACCAAATTCATGGCCATGAAAAACGTGTCACGGACAGTGAAATCTGGTCTCCCCTGTGAAATCTGGCCATTATTGGAGGGTCACAGTATTGCCCCCCTTGCTTCTATGCTGCCTTCAGAGCTGGGCAGCTGGAGAGCAGCAGCTTCTGGCCAAGTGCCCAGCTCTGAAGGCAGTGCCACCCTCAGCAGCAGCAAGTGACATGGTATGAGTGCGGTCATCACTCCTGAAGGGATGGTCTTGTGGGTGGGTGACCAGCCAGGGCACCATGGTCGTGGGACACTGTGGTCACAATGCCCCGCTCCCACAGACTGCCCAAGGCCCCTTTTTCCTCTGAATGCTGGGCCTTGAGCCAAGGACAGGCTGGGCTGGGGAGCTCCAGTTGAGGGCTCCTACCAGGATCTAGCTGCTAATCCCGGACATGCTAAGGAGAGATGGGCCTTCCTCTTCCCCTGCATGGGCTGCTCCTCGGTCCAGGTGAGACCACCTCTGGGAACCTCCTTAGAATATATTAGCAGCACTGAATCATGAATTTTAATACTTCCTGTTTGTATGACTGAAAAAGAGAGAGGCAAACACAACTATCTCAGCTTTCACTTTGAGCAAGAAAATTGTAACCTGCCAGCTAAAGGAAAAAGAACCCAAACCAACTCATAATCTAACCCTCTTGACTATTGTTGCCAGGCTGGCAACAAAAGTGACTCATACAGTAACTTATCCACAGAAGAGGAATGATCAAATATCAAGTACTGCAAACATCAAATCCACCCCAGCTATAAATTCTCAAAGTTTCCTTCCCTTCGTTGTCCAACTGTGTGTATCTCCTGGATCAGAGCTGTAACAATAGAGCTTTGGCCCAGCATGCTTTAGTAAGCTGGGAACAGAATTAAACTCTTCTTTAACTGCATATGCTTGCCTTTTTACATCTTCTTTCTTTTTGTTCTTTATCTCAGCAATTCTCCTTCAGACATGAATAATGATAGGGCACCTAGTAATCACACAGTACTGAACACTATATTCCACACTATATTCCATGAACTTTGCAGAAGCTTGCTATTTCAGTAAAGAAAGCTAAGGGTAAGATTCTCCTCCTCCATACCTTGCACAGTACCTTGCACCAGGAATAGTCCCATTTACTTCAATAGGACCACTCAGAGTAAGGTACTACTCAGTTTCAGTAAGAATGGCAGAATTTAGCCCTACACTGGAAAAGAAAAGGGGCCTAATCCAAAACCCATTGACATCAGTGGAAAGTCATCCCTGGATTTCAATGGGTTTTTGATCAGATTCAAGATACAGAACATTTGTATAGTTTTGTTGTCTAATTATTTGATGTTTGTATTAATAATACCTAGCTCTTGCATAGCACTTTTTGACCACAGATCTGAACTTCTCAAAGGAGGTCAGTAACATTATCCCCATTTTATAAATGGGGAAATATAGTCACAGAGATGGGATGTGATTTGCCCAAGATCTCTCAGCAGGAGAGCCAGGAATAGAACCCAGGTCTCCTGAATCCCAGTCCAGTGCTCTTAAGAACTAGAAAATATTTTTTGATACTGATTTTGTCCTTTTATCTTTACTGGAAATGTGTATGATGCTCTTGGTTACATGGGATTATGACATCCTTCTCACGATGACAATAGGTCAGACCTGCTGATTTTTATTCAGATTTTAAATGCATTCTGGAATTTGAGTCAGAATGCAGTGAAATACAGCAATCTCTTTCTTAAATAGTTCATCATTTTCATTTAAAATAAATACGAGGGTGAGGGAACAGACACGAGCTGTATCGCTACAGCACCAATTACTACCTTTTCAACCCACCTAATAAATATTAAGCCCCTTCTTGCACTGGTTTTTATTCATTCAAATAGTGATCTTTAGGCAAAGTAGCCTGCTCCCATGTATTTTAATAAATCTGCATTCTTAATCAAATTACCAAACTGAAAGAACAATTAATTAAATCCACAAAAGCAACTTCAAATTTAAGGCATATTAGCCTTTCTAGCCCACTAGTAACTTTCCTATTTCTAAAACCATTTTAAATTCACTTGCTTCTAAAAATCTCCTTTTGGCATTCCCACTAAAGTAATCAGATCCTTTCTGGTTCTTGTCCTTTGTTAGACTTTAGCTACCTGAATATCTTTAGCCCTGAGCTGGATGTCATTCTGCCTCCATAATTTCTGCATTTTCTCATGTAAATTCCATGCCTTTCTTTGCCATCTCTCACTTCTTTGTCACCGCAGAGGCTAAGACCTTGTTTAGCAATGTCCTTGTGTGTGATTGACACTTGTCATCTCTTGCAGGCTTTCTTAGCCATGGTCTATTCAAACATATTCTTATTCATAATCACTTATGCTATTTCTTCCTCTCTCATATTATTTTAAATCTTTTAACAGCTTTCAACAATATTTTGCCCTATATAACTCTCATGTTTGTTTTATCTTGTTTCATATTCATGCTGGGCCAGGCTCCGTGAGCCTTTCAAGCTATATTTTTGAATCCAAAAGGGGTTCTATGTGAACTTACAGATATATATTAATCTACACTGATATTACATTACAGGGGTCAGAATCTGGCCCTGGCTCCAACCCCAGGGTGCCCAGTAGTGCAGGAAGAATATGTACAATTGGAAATATTCTCTGTTGATATGCACAGTTTTGTTAATATTGGTCCAAATCCCACAGCCCGAAGTCAGGCAGAGCTCATACTGGAGTTCTGCTTGACTGAGGACTGCAGGATTTCACATGCTGAGAAGATTTGGGAACAAAACCGCATGGACTTAGTTAATGCAGATGCCTGTAAAAAGTGTTGTTCAACTTCAGAAGACAACATTTAATGCAAATATTTTTAAAAAAAAATCAAACCAGCTTCATGGTGATACCTTGCTGCACATTAAAATAATGAATATTTGCATTTATGAATATGAATCAAGCAATATTGCTCACTCTGTTAGACAAAATGCAAGAACAGTAAACAAGAAATTACACTGAACTCCAATTTTTTAGCTTAATGCAACCTAGCTTTAGCTAAGTTTATGTTTTGAATATGGAAGGGACTGAAAGCTTGTTCACAATTTGGTTTTTAGAATTTCAGACCTGCTGATCCAATGTATCTGTGTTCTCACTGAAGACAGACATTTTCCCCCCCTCTGCTTGGTTACCCTGGAAACTGAGGACGAACGATTTATCTAGGGGCCTGATCCTGCAGTTGTCATATAAAACACCCATTGCCTTAGAGGAGTGCCTCAATTTTGGTCCAGCACTGGTTGATTATCTGGCTTTAAGTTGGGTGGATCAAGTGCATGAAGGGACAAACCAATTTTTTTCTCACGATAAATAGCAGAAGTCATGACTGAAGTAGTTGCCTGATGAAAAGAGTGGTTGCCTAGGAAACAGACCTGACGAAGAGCTCTGTGTAGCTCGAAAGCTTGTCTCCTTCACCAACAGAAGTTAGTCCAATAAAGATATTACCTCACCCATCTTGTCTGTCTAGGAAACAGTCTGTCATTTAAGGGCCTGACTATGAGGTGCTTGAGCTTCCTCAACTCAGTGGGAAGTCCAGGGGGGTTGAGAGCACTTGACATCTCTCAGGATAAGGCCCTTCTGTTGGTGGCATCTGACTCGGATGATTAAAATGAACATGCATCGGTCCGCACTACTTTGGATGGTTATTGAGCAGAACCAGTCATCAGCATGGACGCATGTCCTCTGGAATGGTGGCCAAAGCATGAAGGGGTACAACAGTGCCATGTAAATGCCTGTTCTCACTTTCAGGTGACATTATAAATAAGAAGCGAGCAGCATTATCTCCCATAAATGTAAACAAACTTGTTTGTCTTAGTGATTGGCTGAACAAGAAGTAGGAGGGAGGGGACATGTCGACTCTAAAGTTTTGGTTTTAAGTGCAGTTATGTGTTTAAAAACAAACTATGTTTGTAAGCTGCACTTTCACAATAAAGAGAGAGCACTGTACTTGTATGAGGTGAACTGAAAAATACTATTCTTTTTTACAGTGCAAATATTTGTTATAAAATAATATAAAGTGAGCACTGTACACTTTGTATTCTGTGTTGTAATTGAAATTAATAAATTTGAAAATATAGAAAACATCCAAAAATATTTAAATAAATTGTATCTTGTTGTTTAACAGTGTGATTAAAACTGCAATTAATCACGACAACTTTTTTAAACCTTGTGATTAATCATGATTTAATTTTTTTAATCATTTAACAGCCCTACTGTCGATATATGATGCTGTGTGGAGTGTGCTGTCCAGTGTATCTCCTGAGGAAAGCAAAACCACTAAACATGAATCTGAAGTCAAGATAATGCCTAGGCAAGTTTTAATGTTTTTAATTGAGTTGCTGAGGCAGCCAAATGTAACACTTATTAATATCCCAGATTTTCCCATTTGTTTTGTTTCCAGTCAGTAATGCTTTTCTTCACAACATTCTTACTACTCTACTGAGACTTCTCCTATGTAATTAACTTCCAAAGCAATTCTTAAGTGCAGCATTCTATTTACATCCAGTAATTATCAGATGACATGTTCTGCCTTTAGCACTATTCTGTACATGTGGCTAATCAAGCAGTTTATAGTTAGGCTTATGTCCAGAAAGAATAAATGCAGATATTCCTTATTAATGCCCCTATCTGGCAAGGGGCTGAATACTCTCAACGTCCATTGACTTCACTGGGAATTGGAGGTGCACAGCACTTCCCTGGATCATGCTCTAAAACAGTAAATGTAATAGGGTATGCAAACACCACTCTGGACAACAAGGGGTTAAAACAGTGCTCTGGGATTAGTCAGCCCAGCCCCACCACACCTGTAAAACAGGTACAGGCTGGAAGAAGAGTTAAAAGGGCACAGACCAGCTCACTTGTTGGCGGACCAGGGAAGAGAACAGACCTTCAACCTCTGAGGAAAGGCGAGAACTTCTCCGACAACCACTGCTTGATAGTCCCTCCCTGAGGTAAGGGAGGGCCAGATCCTGAGATACCCTGAGAGAGGTGCATTCCTTGCTGTCTTACTAACTCAACTTTTTTTGTGTTAACGCCCCTGGCTTTCTGTTTATGGATTACCCTGGAGCGGGAGAGACTTTGAAGTGATCTGGCCAGAGGGCCGAGTCACAGGAAGGGGCAGGCCACCGCAGAGAGCAACTAGCAACAGATCCTAGTGGAGAGATGCCACGCCATGCCCAGTCATGAGGAGGTGCTGGCAGTGAGCCAACCCCTGAACAGTAAGATATAAACTTTCTGGCTGTTGTACATGTCAGTTGCTCAATTAAAATATATACATTCTGTACTCTTGGAAAAGCCTTGATGCAAGAGATGGCATCTTCTGTAATTATGATACTGATGAGAATCCCCATATTTCTCTTGTCTATATGATGCTGTTATGGGCTTGATGCAGGAATTACTGGGAAAGATTCCATAGCCTGTGTTATAAGTTATCATTACAGCCTCTTCTGGCTTTAAAATCTATAAATCTGCAACTGGCCATACTGTAAATACTGATCCTGAACACCTAAAACTACTGAAAGCTGCTTTTAGTGCTGCTCTCATTCTGTGCTCAGGTAATTGGCTTAATACAACATTACCATTTTTACTGGAATGCAGCACCTTTACGATATCAAGAATCTTTTGAATGGAATATGAACACCCTACATTATTAGGAGTCGAAGGTCATGTTGTCTGTCATTCAAAAAGATAATTTTGCATGGATTGAAACTAAAAATTTCTTGCACCTAGACTTTAATACCTTGGCATTTTGATCATTTCAGGAAACCTGTTTCTCCTCTAATAATAAAACAACAAAAATGAGGAAATAATTAAACAAGAGTTATCAAATACTTTGCAAATAATGAAATTAAAACCCAGTACATCAAATCACAATAGAAAAAAAGAATATTGTGTAGAAGATAAATACAACTTCCACTTACTTTCTTTGTTTTGTCCATTGCCTTCAGTATAGAAACATTTAGGTCTTCTAAGGCAGACAGCACATTTTCATACTCTCCCAAATGCCGAGAAAAATATTCTGAAAGAATAAATCATGACTCCAGTGACCTTTCATCTAGGATTTTAGGTATTAGACCCAGCTAGTAAAATAAATGTAACAAACAGCTCACCATGTTTTGAGTGTAATGGAAATATATACTTCCCTAAATAACTTTCAATATGAGATGAAACTGAAGAGATTTTCCATAAATTCTATTTTATCAAGGAAAGTAATTAACATAATTATATTTGTTTTTCTTTTAGCAGCACTGCGTGTTCTTTTGAGGGAACTGGGATTGTACAGTGAATAGGGCATAGGATTATGAACTGAGAGACCCTGAGGTCAAATGCAGCTTGACAGCTCAATTAATATCTCTGCACCATAGTGTTAGATGAAAAATAGCTCTGGTGTGTATATGCATGCTGCAATCACATCTCCGATTGCACTGCAGACATAACCTGTGAAGTTTTTTAGTTAGACGTGAAGGAAACAAAGTCAATGGAGTCACTAATGCATAAGATTGAGGCGAAATTAGCGACAGAAGGTGATATTGCATAGAGCCTGAATTCAATTATTTGCCTTATTATTCACAGAAATAAGTGGAATGTAGCATGACTTAATATCCTGGAGATGAAGATGCATTTTATTTGGAGGAGAGGGAAATAAAATATGGAAAAGCTGTAAAAAATCACTGAAGTGAGCATGTGGCTATTTCGGATTTTCAGGGCAAAGGGCTCAGATGAATTCAGTTCCAGAATTATGAAGACCAAAGCAGGGAAGATGAGAAACAAACTGCTGGGAATTTATAAGAGATTTCTGAGGATGTTGGAAAGATCAGATGTCATGAGAGTAGCTAATGTAGTCCATGTTTAATCAAAGTTGATAGAAAGAACAGGATACCTTTAAACCTTATATGCCAAATTCTGCATATAGCATTTAGCACTTACAGTCGGACAATGGAACAGGAGTCTGCTTGCATGGGCCTGACTGCAGAATGGAGCCTAAGTGAGTGCATAGTTGCAGATGTAATAAGCCGATCATTAGCAGTAAACTATAAATCAAAGCTGTAAAAAAAGGGCACCAAACCATTATCCTCCTTTTTGAGGTTAGCTGTAGATAATTTTGGCCAGCTCCTAAGCTGCTGTAAATCACCATATCTCCTTTGACTTGAGCTGAGGATCTGGCCTTGTGTTATTTCAGCCATGCACTCATTGCATTTCACCTTAAAAAGATCATTCATTCTCCCCACATTTGGTCACAGTGTTGCATTAGAGCTGCATGCAAACATGCAGGCATTCAAATGATTGTGGATATTTCACAGTGACCTCCTAAAAGGCGTGCGTTTGTTTGTTTGTTTGTTTGTTTGTATTTGAAGAACTTCTCTGAACTGTGTACTTCTTGCATTATTAACTTGATGCTGTTAAACTAACTCAGGAACAAAAATAAGTGGTTTTCAGGGAAGCACATGTGGTGGACAGCTTTTGTGAGGCAAATTCTGCAGGCAGCGGGGAGTTTGACTTGATTAAGATTTGGCAGAATTTGTCAAGTTGGAGGAGAGTAACAAAGCCATTGGAAATGCTGATGCTGCCTAAGCATTTATACTTGAGGAAGTAATGGAATAATTGGAATAAAAGTTGTCCAGCAATAAGCAAATAAAGTAGAGCAGAGAAAAGCACTTTTGAATTATAAAATAATGAGACAGAAATATTCATGAAGTATTTTTGCAGAATTCTCTAGCAGATTCCAATTTAGTCTTAAAGGTTCATTGAGCCATCTCCATTTTTCCCAGGAGTGCAGACTATGTAGTTTATGTACTTGTTCCATGTTAGCAAAGAAAAAAATGAGCTCAGTCCACATGATGTGTTCACATGCAATACAAGCCTGTTGCAGTCTTGTTGTACGGCTGTCTTTGAAAAGGGAACTTACCACAGAGTTCTTCTGTGTCAAGGTTGCTGGAAAGATAAGAGTACATACATATAATTAATCACTGTTCTTTTGCTTTATTAGTAAGGAGTATGATAGTAAGATTCAAAGAGTGACGGGACACTTCTCTGGTTATTCATGTTATCCATATTTACAACTATATATATATATATAATATAAAGTAGTTTCAGAAGGATAAAAACCTTATGTTTCAGAAGTTATGCCAATCTCTAATTATCAGGGACTAGAACAAGACCTTTGAGGGCCAGATCAATCCACATGTGTCTACTGCTGAGTTCTTACATCTTGCTCTGAGACATCTGGTATTGGCTGCTGTTGGAGACAGAATACTGGATTAAATGGATCACATATCTAACCCAATAAGGCAATTCCTATGTTCCTTGTTAGAACACTTTGTAGTATCTGCATCTCAATATAATTGTGACTGGTACTTCAATATCTAAAATACATTGTGGTGCTTATAATAGTATTTGGAGTCATGGATCTTCCATGGATCACAAAACTCTTTACAAACAAGTAAGCCACATCACATTTTTGTGAGTTAGGTAAGTATTGTTAGGCCTGAATAAAGATATAGCAGACAAAACCAGGTATGCCAACCTGACCAAAGTCAGGCTAACAGAGGTTTGTGGGTAATCCCTGAGTGGAAAACACTGAAAAGCAGCAGCATGTCTCACAAGCGCTGGGAAAAAGTGAGATAAAAGAGAAGCTGCATTCCTGGCATAGTACCAGATGTGCTGTGTTCGGGCAGCTCCTTCGAAGAAGTGATAAGAGCCCTAGTTTCCCAGCCTCCTTGTTTTCACTCCCTGGTTTTGTTCTTTGTTTGTTTTTAACTCCCCTACATTTCTAACTTTAGGCATGCATGTATACTAAAGGTGTCCAGTTTCTAGTTGTTAGAAGAAGGGGGTGGGTTGCTCCAGTGAATAATTTATGACGCAATGAAACTGTCTATATAGGCTTATACTAAGATGTAAGGGGGGGCTGGTTCTCTCTGGAGACGAGCTGCTCTCTATTGATCGTGCACTTGTCAATAAAGAGCTTTTGATCGGACCTTGCTGGTGTTGCCTGTCTCTCTTGCGGTCAGACAACGAACTTTGCCGTCGGGGTTAGAGTCCCTGACAGTATTATGCCCTGTGAAAGTCTATAGGGAAAAGTGAAGTATCCCTTTCAGGGACAGGGTGATTTCGATAGCCTGCAGATAATCAAGAAGGCCCTGCCCCACCCTGATGGCTGAGCCATATAAACAGGGCCAGGAAGCAGAATTGACTCAGCCGAACAAACTAGAGTGGGGAATAGAAGCCAGGTAGGGTGCAAGGGATGAGGGTTGCTTTCTGAGTACACCTGTGCAACAAAAAAAGACTCATGGCAGGGAGTCTCAGAACCCAGGTCAACTGACTTAGACTACGCTGCAGGACAAAAATGGCAGTGTAGGCGAGGCCTGGGTTTTGCTGGGCCCAAATGTCTACACTGCTATATTTAGCTCCACTGTGCAAGCCCAAGTCAATTGACCCAGCTCTGAGACTTGCTGCTGTGGGTTGTGGTTTTTGGTGTGTAGATAAGCCCCAAGCACCAGGAGAGAAGCCTAACCTGATTTGGAGACTGGTGAGTGGACTAAGTTTGGGATCCCTGAACCAGGGTCCTGATGAACAGTTTGTTACAATGATTCCTGTCCTGAAACCTGATTAAAAAGGGGATATGGTATTTTTGTGAATATGGCTTCTTGCCTCGGGTGGCTAAAAAGACTCTTTTACTGCTGCACTGGGTAAATTAAAGTGGGGCACATCGGTAGCGCCATACTGGGCGGTAAGGGGATGTGTAGGGACTGCCCACATCTTTACACATCCATTTCATAGACTAGTAAACTAAGGCACTTGGAGATCACACAGTGAGTCAAGGCTAAGCTGCCAACTGAACCCAGGAGTCCTAACACCCAGTAAGGATTTATAAACATGTTAAAATTTCCTAAATAAATAGTTCAAAAATTAGCTGATTTAAGAAAACATCCATCTGAAGACTTTTCTTTCCATTTTGGGATTAGAAATTGGTTTGAGTTACTGAACCATTTGATACATGTCATCTAGGTATGTTTCTCCTGCTCCTGGAATTTTTTTTTTTTTTGAGATCTCTCTACCTGGAAGCAACAGACAGTCCAAACTGGACTATCTCCCTTTATCATTTGCTTCTGATATATTAGAAGCATGTTTGCTCCATTGAAGAATCTTTACACTGAATTAAATGGAGCTTTCACAGGACCATGTTTTTGCTATGTATTTCTACTGTAATGCAGTAGGGGCTGTGAAGTGAAGTGTTGTTTTAACAGTCAATGGAGGTTATTATTAAAACATAGTACTCCACATTACACACATCATGCAGGATTGCTGACCTTAACTGACACTTGCTCACAGTTTGTAGTTTTTTCCCTAAATTAGTATATTTTTCAGTGTTTTTTATGGAAGGAAACTTGTGTCTCATTGCCACAATTACAAGCTGTTGGGTATGCACTTGAAACTTTTACAAAATGAGTGAAAATTACAGAGAGAGGGATAAAGCTATTAGAAGTTATTTTCTAGGTCTTGAGGGTGTCAATCCAGTGAAATACCAGGAATTAAATGAGCTTGCAAAAACTAAAGAATCCAAAGTAATTTAAGATCTAGCAGTTCAGCATCCAGACTCTTTTTTTCATGGCAAAAAATAAAACCTGAAGCATACTGTACTGTAGAGCAGAAGGAACATTTTCCTTTTTTGATACCTTTTATCTTTGTCATTCTTTCTTCCTTCTCTTTCTCTCTGTAGCCTAGTATCACTGTGAGCCTACTACCTTTACTAATGCACCAAATAGAAATAATAAATATTAGAACATTATTAAATCAACTTAGTGGTACACAATCTTCTTATCTATTGTATTAATGTCAGTCATTTGTTTTACTTATGTTGGTTACCCTTCCAGTACATTGAATGAAATTTAATTGGTCTACATTCCTCTGTTGTTACTGCATCTCTACTTGGTAATTTCTTAAAATAAAGATTAAAAAATGCAATAACAAAAAACCCCTCCAAGAATAAAAATGAAGATCAGAAGGATGTTCAGAAATGCAGTTTTCAGTGAAAATGTATGCTTTACAGATATGGGAATTCACAAAAGTTAAAGGAAGAATACAGAGGCAGATAAATCGATTTTGTTTCCTGAGGCTGATCATGGGGTAAGACTCATTTTCATCCCATCAAATGGAGGGATTCTTTTAAGTAGGGCTGAAATGCTATATTATTTTTAATACCTGAAAGTCTAGATTTTCTGCCCTGCAAGCATTTTAATAATTGAAAAGAACATTATTTAAATAACTTAATTCCCTTATTTACATGCATCCTTGCTTTGCACTTCACACCCAGGTTTTTCTCGGCTTTCTCTTGATTGTGATACTGAATATAATAGATTTTAAGGCTAGAAGGGACATTTATGATGATCTGTTCTGACCTCAAACATAGCATTGCCACCTGTTCAGGTTTTCCCAGGATCATCCTTTTTGTGATAGTTGTTCTGGGAGATCTGTAAGGGTGCTCAATATATCCAAACAGCTGTCTAATTTTATAGGCTCCAGAGCATCCCAAATATCCTGTGTTTTTGTACATCAGAAGTGGCAATCCTACTCCTACCTATCACAGGGCAAAGAACCTCACACAGTTATTTCTGTGTGAAGCCCATAACTTCTGTTTGAGCCACGCTATAAGTTATGGGAGGAGATATACCTGTTCCAGAAACCCACCTTTCATGCTGACTGCCTGGTTCTTGCTTTCTTCAGCAGAGGCATGCCCTCTCACAGGAACTTTTTCTGTGCCTGCCTTTTGAATGTGGCAGAGGTATGTCATAGCGAAAGCAGCCATTTAGTAATTGGCTGCAGCAGCGCCCTCTCTTCCATGTGGTAAATTTTTAATTCCCATTATGTTCCCCTTTTCCTACTCTTGAGGAGATGGTACATTCTTCTCACTCCCATACTACAGCCAGAAAAGTCCCATCTCTCTTCATCAGTGCAGTCCTTTCAGGTTAACCTGCAAAATCACCCTTCCCCATCCCTGATGAACACTATCTGTATTCTGAGTGGATCCAACTTTAGGAGCAGATGGTTAGCTGCTTTGCCAGCTTTTCCTCACTCCCACACCTTCTGCCCATGCCAGTCATCAGTGGCTTTCACATACTAGCTCTGTGTTGTATGAAGGCAAACCTCCGTATTATGTAAGGGCAAACAGAAGGCAATTTCCAGGGTGCATGTGTTGCACAATACAGGAAAAAGAGCATTAAATGGGGCCTAACTCACCAGGGGACATCAGACATCGCTGCTCCAGGCCAATAGGGGTGGCAGGAAGCGGCGGCCAGCAAATCCCTCTGCCTGTGCCGCTTCCCAACCTCCATTGGCCTGGAGTGGTGATGTCTGATGTCCCCTGGTGAGTTAGGCCCCAGGGGACACAGAAGGAGGGCCGCTTGCCAAAGTTTGCCAATCCCTGTATTAGATATTCAATTCAGTGATTCCATAGAGTTTAAAATCATCAAATTTTGGTGTAGACCTGTTTATAAGCCGACCCCTGCTCTTTGATGCGTCATTTTTTTACCAAAAATATTTGGCTTACGAATGAGTATATACGGTACCTATTTTTGTAGGATTTTTATATTGAACTGTCTGTAAACTGGTGAAACAATGTCACCTTAACACCTTTCACCCAGATAGGATCATGGCAGCCTGTGTAATGTATCTGGACTGTTGTCACAGACTCATAGTCTCTGCAATATGCAAAACACTGAATATTTTAAAAACTGCTTATTTAAGCAGAAGTTTTCCAAATGGCACTTGCTGAGGGTGACTTAATTCAAACTTAACTGGATCAAGTTGCACAGCTCCAAGGTAGGCATCACACCTGATTTGTTTGAAGACCTTGGAGAAAGGTGCAGCAAGGCAAAATAAGCAAAGTCTGGATAAGACTCAAGGGTAAAGCTGAGAGATGACTGACCTTCCAAAATCTTCAAGACTCAACCATCTTGGGGAGAGGAAGTGACAACATCAACAACCAGCCCACTCCAGCCTTTGACTATTCTCTCCTTGCACCCAAAGGAGGCCTGCTAGCAAGAAGCACTGTGCCAGCTGAACATAACCATCTACTGCCTTGCCTACGCTTCCAGCTCCTACTCTGCAAGAGTCAAGAAGACAGTGGGAGCAGGAGATTTGCAACCCCCAGTTGTATTAAGTAGATATATTTTTCCTTTTTCTGTGTTTCCTTTTTAGGTGGGAGCTGTCCCAGCCTTTTTAGTTTTAGAGTGTGTAAGTGAAAGCATGGCTGTGTGTGTGTGTGTGAGCACCCATAAAGGTGCTTGAAAGAAAAGTTCTCCAGGCTTAGCCAGGTTTAAATGCTGTTTGTTAAAATTATTCATTAGTGTGTGTTCTGTATTTAAAGTCCTGAGAGACTTGAAATTGTCATCTCTAATTTCTGGTAAATAAGGGTTGTTAAATTTCTGTTTAGCATGCTTGTTAAAGTCTATGTTAGAATATCTATGTTGGGGAGGAGAGGGTTAGCCACCACAGAGGGATTGTAATCTAAGAAGAAAATTGTAATTGGATCTGAGGTTGAGACATTAGATAATAATTTGTTTTTAGTGTTAAGATACTTAACCATTCAAATTATAGATTTTGACTGACTTTGGTGAAATCTTTTTAGAGACTTATAACCATTTGACATATCTTCTGAGACTCCTTTTTGGAATGTATAAGGATAATTTTTAGTACTGATTTGATGACTTAACTTTATTCCAATACTGAGACTAATTTGATGTTGATTTGATGTACCTTATTCTTACTGTAGTTAGTTAATACTATGAATAGTAGTTTAGCTTTGGTGATGTGTGTTCTTGATTTGATTTTAGTTTAAAGGTTTTATATGTTTTATAAAACTGATACTGAGTCACATTTTCTTTCAAAAAGCAACCAGGATCCAGAACCTTTGAGGGCCTGGCAGAGATACCAGCTGATCAACCTAAAAGCCTGACCTGCTCTATTAGGAAGCTGGATCAGTCTTTGGTTCTCACAATGGCCACTTTACTCCATCGTTAGATGGAGGTACTTCCATATGGTACAACATGCTGAAGTCATTGTTCTCTTTGTGTTATTCATGCCACTTACTGGAATTTTGGAAGGATACTTAGCAGAAAAGAGCCACCCTCATCTTTAAACTAAGTGTCGAGAGATAGAAAGATATAAACTAAGCCAGAGCTGAAACTATACAGAACAATCACTGCAACCTGTGCTGCTTCACATCCTCTCTCCTAATTTCTTCCTGTTGAGAAGAAAGCAAATCAAGGCTTGCTTCTTGACACTTATGTTTAAAACCTCTCACAGCCTGTCCTCTTTCACATTCCTCCTTAAACCTCACTTCTTTCATGCTTATTGAGGTTTCCTTCTATCTAAGGTACTTATCTGAGTGCCTTACAGTTGCTGAGTATATTTATCCTCACAAAACCCTTGTGAGTTTGGGAAGTGCTATGATCCCCATTTTACAGATGGGGAAATGAGACAACCAGACAGTGATTTGCTCTGGCAGACACAGAATCAAACCTAGGGATCACACTAGTGCCCAAAATCACTGTACCATCCTTCCTTATCTATTGTACCTACTACCGATTGAGGTCCCATTGTTCTTTGTGTCCAGTCTGAGAGTTAAACAGTACAGTACAGGGCAGGGACCCTGTAATTTTGTATGTCTGTGATAGTTAGATACTATCAACATTAATAATATGTATCTTCAATCAGCACAGGCATGAGTAAACCTAGAACATTTTGTTCTTCCCCAAAAGGCATAGCTAGCTGCAGAATCCCATGTAAGTAATTGGGGACTTAGAGGATATTGGGAGGATAGAGGTGGAAAATGCTTAGCACAGGGTTGTGTCTGCAACATAACTCAAATTTGCAGTGCACAACTTTTCAATGTTCTCATTGGTATACATGCCAAGGAATGCCATAGTATAGACTCCAGTCTGGTAATGCTGAACATATGTTATTTACAGTATTTTCCGGATGACTGGCATTCTCATTCCAGCACTACAATCATTCTGATTCGTGATGAGCATACTAGGCAGTGTATAGTGGAGAGCATACATGTCACATCAGCACAATTATTTTCAGAATCTCTGCTGCCTATTACACACAGAATTTTTCACCTGCCTGACTTTCTCACTTAAAACCTTCTGTGCCTAATATCATGAAGTTATTTTTAAGGACTATTTTAGGTATTCTTTTGAATACTCTTCCCCACCTACGTCACACAGTTGAACATACCTAATATCCAATAAAAGACCAGTCTACCCTTGTGTTAGATGCAGTGAGGGTAAGTGCTGGCAGAGGTCCCTGATGGTAGAATCTCCAGGAATCCAAGATGTGGCAGTGCAAAGTATCTGCAACCTGTTCTTGGCTCCTCCTTTATAAGGGATAAGGGCTTCCCACAAAGAGGGCCTGGCTAGTGCACTGATCCAGTGCTACTCTAGAATATCCACCACCTAAACTCACGTAGAATCTTGTTGGGATTAAAGCTACCTCCACCCCAGCAGATAACCAGCACAGGGCAGTTGCATTCAGGATCTCCATGGAGTGCAGTGAGTTTTGCTGGCACAGGGAAATGTAATTTCCATTTGCTCATTATAGGAAGCAGTTATGCACAAGGCAGACATAATCATGTAAAGAAGGTTACATAAACAGACTTTATTGAAAGCTCTGAATAGTATTTCAAAGATTTTCATAAGCCAGTATCATTTAGACATTTCCCTGCCAATGACTATAGTCTCATAATAAGGGTTTAGAAATTAATTGCGTAGTTATTAAAATCTCTTTGTGTTCTGCAGTCATTCTGCTATCGGGGATTATTGTTTAATTCTGGTAGTTGGACTCTGCTTCTTCCTAATGTTCATGGTCCTATGCTCATTGTGGTAGTGGTGGGAACTCTGGGGCTTGTATCTCTTATTGTTATGCAGAGGTATCCTTAGAATAATTAGTTGTCATTCTCTGTGATGTGGTTACAACAGAGAATGAAATTGTCCTGAATAATGAATTAAGACAATATAATATACAATACTTAGACAACCAAATAAACCTATAAATATACATTATAAACTGTTCCCTTGCACCAGAGGATGATTCACAAGAATGCAATGGCTGTGCAGCTGACTATGCAAAATCAGTACTTCATCCGTCTAGTCATCAAAGCTCCAAATATATCTATGTTGCTAATAAGAGCCTTAAGAGAACTATAAAAAATGGCTGCACATATGAAAGTAAAATCCTCAACAATGATTACAGAGCCAACGCAAAGAGGGAAACAGGGACCATCTACATCTTTTCTGAAAGTAGAGATGAGCAGAAATTGGAATTTTTATCCCAGGGGAAATTCCAGTAGTTGTCCTCCAAATGGGGACAAAAAATTCAAATTCACAATTTTTGCAGTACAGAAATTCCAGACATTTTTTGTCTGGAAGCATCAAAATGTTTTGTTTTCAACATTTTTGATCGAAATAGAACATTTCAGTGTTCCTGAACTTGAAATGTTTTGTTTTGCTTTATTGAACTGACCTGAAATGCTCCAGTCTGAGTCAGTTTAACATTAAACTGCATTATCCAATAGTGGCACAGAGCCTCATGGGAGTTGTAGCTTGGGAGCCTAATGTTCCATTCTCCTCTATGGGCCATGTTTCCTGGTAGGACTACATATTCACTGATGCTCCTAGAGTCATATGCCTCTCATGATGCACAGTACAGCTTGCTTGGAGGGAAAGCCATGTTGTATTATGGGACATATAGTCTTCCTGGGAGCATGGCCCAATGGAAAGAATGGGGCCCTGAACTACAACTCTCACAATGCAATGTGCTGATAGAAAAATGTAGTTGAATCAGTTCAACAAAACATTAAAAACATTTGAGTCAGGACAACAAAATGAAATATTCCAATTTGGGTAAAACTGCCTCAAAGTAAAATACTATGTTTAGATTTTTTCCAGAGGAAAATTGAAAATTTTCTTCAAAACTGAAATTTTCCTCTTCAGAATTTCAGATTTGCAGAAACTGTGTTTTCCTTTGGAAAATCATTCCAACAGAAAATTCCCAACCAACTTTATTTGCACTCTGTTCAGAGAAGCTGTATCAGCATCAGAACTGCACAAAACGTTATGAGCTTTGAAATCTTGTATGTCCACATTATTGTGTATAGCAGTTTTTTAGTAGCCTTGGCGGTTCATGAAATATTGGACCATAAAATCAGATCATTCTGATTACCATCTTGCCTTTTCCTCCGCACTTAGTTTTAGAGCTAAAATCAATGCTATGTATAATCTGAATGTTTATAATCCCTATTGACAAACAGTATAAAATATTAATCTCTGGTTCTGAGAGTTGATGAGAATATTGCTGCAAAATTCATGCTTGAACTGAAGTTTAAGCAAAATGACACAATTTTAAAAGGTGGCATCACCTCATTCGTTATACTTTTTTCCAGTCTATTTGTTGTTGAATGTTAAATATGTACATTTAACTTTTCATCAGTTCCATAAAATTTTAAGGAAAAGTTAATATTTGTCCATCAACTGCAATTCAGCAAATTGGAGAGACTGTGTTCCATTCAGCTGCTTTTATAAAGCCTGTCTTATTTCCACATTGTATTTGGGAGGAAAAAAGATGATGGAGTTCAATATTTTCTCCCTTTATTAGGCAGATGTACATCCTCTTGCATATGGAATCAGAATGTCAGCAGCAGCATGGGACTCAGATGGACTCTCTGATTTTGATGGAAAATCAGGTAAGGGATAAATATTGACCATTCTTAAAGTTTTGCTGAACTATTGAAGTTTTATAGTTTACATTCAGTAACCCTCACAACTGGCACTAACTTGCACATTTTTTGTATCCTTGGCAGAGTGTTATTTGTATGCCATTGTATTGAATAAATGTAGTACACTAAACTCCAGGGTAATGCAGATTGATTGGACCACAGGATCAGAGGGCTGGATCATGACACATTGCTACCTGCCTAATGTTAGAGGCCTGATGTATCCTCTCGGTCCTGGACTGGAGCAAGTTCGGGGCACGTTAGAAAGACAGTGAGAAAAAAGTTTGCCAAGTCTCTCTTGTGATCACACAGAGGAATTGGATTATCAGGAATGTTAATCTGGTACCTTTCGTGAGCATTAAAAGGGGGACAGATGCTCTGCTGTGTCCAAGATCCACTCAGCGCAACAGAGTGGGAGTGGCAGGAAGGTGGTTACAGCTCCTTGATTCTCTGCCCAACTCTGCTCTATCCCTCACATAGTTTAGAGTAGCCTACGCATAAGTTACAATAGCTCCAACTGGCAAGGTCCCCAAGTGATGTTCACTGTGTGGGGGTAGCTGAGCAGCAGTGTACTTTGTCCATGTGCCGCCATCACATATCCCCAGCACTACTCCTATGTCATGTCTGCAGGAACTAGGGGAGTAGCTCTGATGCTGGCTATGCCAGCTCTTCAACCATGGGGATTTGCGTGCAGTTTCTGTTCCTTTTGCACAGCAGAGTGGAGCTGAAAATATGGCCCAGTATCTTTAAAATAAATCTTCAAGAATTATTATCCACTGGCCCATTTCAGTCAGCTGTGGGTGATGCAGTTATCCAACTGTATCCTCCTGCCAATCATGAACATAGAAACCTGGTTACAGTCTGATGGCAGTTCTTATTTTATAACCCTGACAGATATTCTTGTCATCTTCTGACAATTTTTCCCAAAGATGCCATTATTAGAACAATTACTGTGCAAGTGTAGAAGGCACTAGTGGGAGTATTTGCATTTGTAATGAGCTCCAGAAATTATTCACTGTAACCAAGAACTATTTCAGAGACTCCTCCTGGATGGATGCATGGGCTCCTTGTCCTTTACAATAAAACTAAGTCTGGGTTTGAGGGCTCAGAATTAGTGACAGCCTGTAAATATGTACATAGAGCTTGTCCAAGAAAATGTATCACAACCTGGCCTAATGAATCAGTAGTGTATAGAGCAACTATTACGGCAAAAAGACATGCTTTCAGAAGGGTGTGTTTTGGAACTTTGAAGACTGGGGACAAAGAAGGGCTTGGATGGCCCTGAGTAAATAGGTTCACTTTTAAAATTCCAGCAAACTGAAATTAATATCTGAGGAACTGCTGAAGCTGTGATTCTAACGTGTGGCCATGAAAGAGGCCTTGCATCTTGGTTTAATGCAGGCAAAGGTTCCCAGGAGTGGATCTGAAAGGGTGATCTGTATGCCAATGTAGTGGAAAAAATGCAGCACACTAAATTCCAGGATAATGTGATTGATTGGCCTGCCAGATCTTTGGGCTAGATCGTGACACATTGCTACCTGCCCCGTATTTGGGGCAGTGGCTGTTGTGCTGTGATCTGGTCTCCCCATTGCTACAGGGAGCAGTAACCTGCACTTGGTTTATTTCTGTGGCAGTATACATTCTGCGAGATACCAGCACAGTTATGTTACCAGGTGCATTGTGGTGACAGAGCTCAATGTCTGAACTCCCTCCTCACCAATCATCTCATCCTGCCCCCTGCATACGGAGGAGACATAGCCACTCTGAAGAGCCTTCTTTCCCTCCTGTGCTCTTTTATGGGTCACCTTGCACCCCCATACTCCCATGTGCTGCTGCACTAGCTGGACCATTTATAAACATATTGTTGTTTGTTTGTGCAGTGTATTCTCTCTTCTCTTCTGGCTACAACTATTCAAGCAGTAGCACAGATAATCAGCAAAGCATTTTTGAGTCATACAAATATACTTTAATATAATTATTTTGAATTAAATTAGTGAAAAGAGACACAAGAAACACAATATAATATGTTTGGCATCAATGCCACCAAACACTTAAGCCCATGTTGAAAGTGCTTTCCTGAACTGGGATATTTTAAGCATGTGCATAAAGTTAAGTACATACTGGCATGTTTAGGGGAATTGGGGCTTCAGTGACATTTTCTAAAAGTATTACAACCCAATGCACTTAGGAAGGAAAGAGCTATAGTGGGTTTACAAAGCAGGTGAGAACTTACTAAAATACTATGATATAAAGATTCTAATAGGGATAATGAATTCATTGTTCTAGTGCTTAGGTTCACACGATTACAATAAAAATGTCGCCTTTCTTCCTTATTAAATGCAAAATTAGCAATTGTGGGAGGAAGGAGGTTCACAGGTGATTTGGGTTTGACATAAGCTTTGATTTAGTGAGTTATAATTCAAAGGCCAAGAAGCAATTGAATATAAAAAAACCCAGTCCTGAATGTTGTGTGGACATTTACACCTGTGCCAAGTGAATATGAAATGTTACCCAGTCAGAATGATGGTGTTTTACATTCATTTGGCACAGGTACAAATGACCACATAAGGGATAACTAGGTCCTTGAACTTTCAAAGTACTACTTTAAGTAGCGCTTGGTGAAGAAGAGCCAACAATGAGCATGCCTCAACTCCTGTGGAGATAGGAAACCATATTATTAGAATGGAAGACCAATAAATTCTGAAGTGTGTGTACCAAGGAATGCTGTTACACAGCCATTGATCATGTGAGCATGACAAAAGCACAAGTGACATGATAAAATTGCCAGTGGTGGGAGTTGAGTCCTTTATGCCTTTAAAAATCTCTCCCTTACACCTTACCATTAATAATGGTGACAAAGCCAACAATATCACACACAAAATTTAATGCAGATGAATAGCTAAGTGGGTGCCTCCAAAAGCAATTGTTTTGTGTAAATTACATGTCAGGCAGAATGTCTTAGTGGCTTAATAAAAGCAGTCTGCTAGTCTTTTATCTGTAAGCCTGGTTTTTAATCCAGTTTAAAGCACAGAGGCTCTGAATAATCAGAAAGTTGTTTGTTGAAGATCATTCAGATTTCATCTGCCACAAAACTTCATCCTCTGTATTGTCCCTCCTGTCCTGTCTGGCAAATAGGAAATCAGGAGTTGTTGGGACAAGACTAAAATCCAGTTAGTCCACTATCCCTGTGTCTTTATGTGGCCAGTACCAGATGGCTTTGGGAGAAGGTGTAAAACTCTCATAGACAATTATGAAATAATCTGCCTATGGGGAATGTTTCTGCCTAAATCCAAGAAGTTAAATGGTTGGTTAGAAGTAGTTTATAATTTTATAGCCCAGTGATTCTCATGACTGACAGATTTAATCTTTGCAGTAAAATAATCACTAGGAAACAAAATATTTATAATGGTAACAATATATGGAAATACACTCAGTTTGGTATCACATGAGGAACTAATTCAAGTGACATGGCTCATTAAAACCCAACATTTTTAGATTATATTTGTAATGAATAGATATTAATCTTTGTGTCATGCACGTGCTCCTTCCTGTGTCAAAAGAGGGTGTGTGGGGGCGGGGGAGGAAACAGAAGCTAAAAACATACAGCAGTAGACTTGGATGTTTATGTTCCATTGTCTAAGGACAAAAATTTTAGGGACAGATCCTTGACTTCAGTGGGACCAGGAGCAGGCCTTAGAAGAGATGTAAACTATTCCTGGGGGAATTCTGCACCACTGCACAATGCAGAAGGTTGCAGAAATTAATGTTGTGCATGCAGAATTTCCTTTCCTCACAGAAATGGGCTGCAGTGCTACTATCTGCCACTAGGGGCCACTGGACTCGGCAGAGCCCAGGTGGCACATAGAAGACACTGCTGGGAGGAAGGAGAGGGAGCTAGAGGGTTCCTGGCAGCTGCAGTTCCCAGTATGCCCTGAGGGAAGGCGAGGGTAATGCACAGGAAACCCTACAAACCAGGGACCAAGCATCATGCTGTTTCTCCCTCTGGATCCCTGGGCTTAGGTGAAGGGAGGGGGATGAATGTCTGGGCCAGGGGTCTCCCATGGCTGGGCTCTGGGGAGGGATGGGATGTGGATATCTGGGCCGGGGGGGTGGAGGCCCACGGTTGGGTTTTGGGAAGGAGGAGTTTCAGGTGTATTGGCTGAGGGGAGAGGTTGTGGGTGTCTGGCTCCCTGGTTGGACTCAGGGGGTAGGGGTGCTGTGGGTGTCTGTCTCCCTGGATGGGCTCTGGAGGAGGTGGGGGGAAGTGGGCAGAGAAATAGGAACTGGGTTGTCATAGTGGTTTCTTTAACTCTCTACTCCTGGGGGAAAATTTGTGTGTCTCTGTATTGTTACAGACATACTTGCTGACTGGTATTTTGAAATAAATTACCAAATAATTGAAACTGGTGTGATTATGTAGTGTTGTTTTGACAAAGAAAATTTGCAGAATTTTAAAATATTGTGTGCAGAATTTTTAATTTTTTGGTGCAGAATGCCCCCAGGAGTAGAAAACATAAAGCCAACTTCCGTGAATAATATGTGCACACATCAGACTAACTCTCCTGCAGACGCTAACCATTAATGGTAATGATCAATCACCATTTCATACAACAGTAAGTTTTGCTCCATGGTGTTGCATTGGTGTATAATTTTTACATGGCTTTCTTCAGGTAATTAAAGTAACTGAGGCAGCAACTGGTTATACATTTACTTTGCTAAAAGATAAGATTTGTTACAGACTTAAGTGCCACCTGATATGCACCAAACAGTAAGGTGCAGAGCTTACACTGAGTTTCCTGAACAGAACAGGCATGATCTTAATTACTGCAAAATGAAGACTAGTTTCCTTATTGCGTGCCTTAATGTACCACCGACAATGTGCTTTGCTTATTTCAATAGTCAGTAGTATCCAGCATGTGCACTGCTTAATTTTATTCAGCTCTATGGTACTGTAATATCTATTCCATTAGCTTTGGTCTACTCTTTTCAAATATCTAAAATGCAATTAATCCCCCTCTTCTAGCAAATTGAGATGACAGGACCCAAGAAATATAGCTTTAGTACCTATTTGGCTTAGAGAGTTCACTCAAAGGCATTAAAGTCAACTGGGTTCCTCCACACTTACAGCAATGTATATGTTCCTATCTTTTTATTTTTAAATGATTTATAGACTTTTTCCATGGCACTCACCCCAATAAGATCTGATTGCCTCACAAACATCACTGCATTTAGTGTTACAACTCATCAGTGAAAGAGAGGGGGATTTGAGGCATCGGCAGATTAAATGACTTGCCCAAGGTTACAGAGTAATCTGTGTGGCAGACCCAAGAACAGAACTCATATCTTTTGAGCCCTAGCTCAGTGATTCAACTACGAGACCATTCCTCCACTCTAGTGTTAGGCTTCAGGATACAATGCCGTGGTCCCTTGAGGGCACTCATTCTAGGTTCCAGTCTCCACAGCCATCATCTCTTCTGGCAGAGAACCACATCCCTATCCCTTCTGACCAGGATTTTTCCAGGCTGCACGGTTCCCTGCCTAAACTGTGATATCTTCAGCAAGCCAAACTGCCTGAACATGGATGGATTTTGCCTTTTGCTGAGTAAGACAATTTAGCTTTAATAGAAATGATCTATCTTAGACATTTTCATGGCCTCCATCACCCTGGTATCCAAGCCCCTCACCGTCTTTGATATGTTTATCCTTCACACCCTTGTGTGGTAGGGAAGTGCTATTATCCCCACTGTGCAGATGGGGAGCTGAGACGCAGAAAGAGGAAGGGTCAGATTTTTAAAGGAATGTAGATGCCTAACTCCAACTGATTTCAAATGACCCGCCCAAAGTCACACAGGAAGTCTGCAGTAGAGTAGAGGGTTGAACCCAACTCACTCAAGTCCTAGGCTAGTAGTTTATCAATGTAACATCTTACCACAGGCCATTGCCCAGGAAGTCCTAGAGCTCTGCCCTAACCACATAACCAAATTAATAATAAAGAATAGGAAGGATGAGCTGTGTGTCTCTCATTTCCTGTAGAATTCCAGAGAGGTGAAAGCACTTTGTAGATAACCTGGTTTGAAGGTGTGAGGACTGAGTAAATTTCTGGAAGAGCCAGATGACCAAAGGCATAAGCCTCTATGGGGACATTTTAGTGTATGGAAGAGAGAAGTGCCCTCTTTGGTAAGTGGTTTGTTAATTAGTAGGATAAAAGTTGCATATATTGAGTTCTAGGCTTCTTCTATGTGTGGATTCTGCTCCTTTGATTGTGGACCATGAGGAGCATGTTAAAAACAAATCTCTCTTGTTTTACATCATATATTTAGAGTATTGATTGTACACAAAGGTGTTAAAAAGGGACAAACCAATAGTGTTCACCCTCATGGCATAGTACTGCTAAAAAAACACAGGAAAGATATCAGGGAACTCCATTGGTGGAGGCAAGCACAAATAGAGAAGACTTCCAATCCCACCCATTACAGCCAGGCATCTGAGAGGGACTCCAAGACTCTGTTCTGGCTTTTGTAATTCTTTCTGTCATCTTTTTCTCCACCATTTTGGCAGCTCAGGCTAAGTGGAACAAAAGATTTGTCCATGTTGTTGTATCTAAAATCAGTTTTTGATTTGAAACACTAAAATGGGAGGAAAGAGGATTTCACTGAACCTATCAAAATGGCTCTTCAGTGGGCTAACAGGTGCAGCTACATGGGAGAAAAAGATTTTTCAGACCCCTCCAACCCTCTCAAGATGGGCTACCCTAGGGGCTTTTTTGATGCAACTCATGCAGGGTCTCATTCTGCCCCATAGTATTCTGTGGGTCATATCCATATCCCATATGAATTGATGTAGCTCCATGAAAGCAGCTGAGGTTCCTCCATTGTAATGGCTTACATGGAGCTACATGGATTTACACCAGCTAAGGATTTGGCCCTGTGTTTTCAGGAGCAGCTTGGACACAGACTAGGCTAACTTTGAGACCCTTGAATGTTGAAGTTTCAAGTGGAATGTTTCACACTGCTTTTGGGCTGGGGTGTGAGGGGAAGAGAGGGAGGAAAGGATGAGACTGAGAAAGTCTTCTTTGTTAAAGCTTAGATTATTTGTTTTTTATTTAAACTGGATTAAAATGTGAAAACATCTGTACAAATGTTCACTTGCTAGATGTATCCAAGGTACAGTAATTTTATTCTCATTCTTCTCTATTGAACTGCAGCTTTGAGCTACTTAGCAGCCATAAGCATAAATCAAGAATTTCATTTTCTTCTCTAGGATAATTTGCAAGTGAGAGGCATCACAGAATCGATGGTTTAAGGCTGTTTGACATGTACATGATTCTTACACTTGCATAACAAAACTTCATAAGGTTCAATGAACACTTTGATCCTTTTCTGAGCCAATGTGTTAATATCAGACATTTTATGTAACCTGCCCTTTTCAGCAATTGCGTGTGATACTAATTAGTGACATTTTGGCTTTCTTCATGCATGTGAACTTGTGTTCTGGGTTGGAAAACTGTATTAATAGGGACTCAGGATTCATACTGCATTGTCCAGGTTGTCTCTCTCTTCATTAACTCAATCAGATTTCTGGCATGTTGCCACATCCCTCCATCATACTGTCTCCTGATGAGACAGTCTTCAAAGGCAAAAGGGGTTTATGGAAAACCCTAACAATTAATTTTCTGCATTTCTGTTGGGATGAAAGATCAAACAATGTCTGATACTTGCCAGCTGCAAAGTCAGGCATAAAGTATTGTATCATGTAAGAATACAAAATCTCATCACTATTTCAAAACTGAAACTTTTGTATTAGCTCTGGGTATGTTCTGTCAAGTGACTATCGTAAAGAGTCACACTCTTAAAAGGAACCTTATTATCCCTCCCTCCCGCCTGGCTTCTCGATACTGTACCCACTAAAGGGAAGTGGATGGGGGAGAAGCAGCAGATGTGGTGTATCTTGACTTTAGTAAGGCTTTCGATACTATCGTGCATGACCGTCTCAGAAGAAACTATGGATATACAATCTAGATGGAGCTACTATAAGGTGAGTGTAAAACTGATTGGAAAGCTGTTCCCAGAGACTAGTTATCAGTGGTTCAGTCAAGCTGGAAGGGCAAATTGAGAGGAGTCCCACACTAAATCATTCAATAATGATGTAGATAATGGCAGAGAGAGTACATTTATAAAGTTTGTGGCTGATATCAAGCTGGGAGGGGTTGCAAGTGCTTTGGAGGATAGAATTAAAATTCAGAATGCTCTGGACAAACTGGAGAAATGGTCTGAAGTAAACAGGATGAAATTCAATAAGGACAAATGCAAAGTACTCCACTTAGGAAGAAACAGTTGCACACATACAAAATGGTAAATGACTCTCTAGGAAGGAGTACTGTGGAGAGGGATATGGGGACATGGGTGGTGAGTAAACCCCCCCTTTGGGGAGGTTAGCCCGCCGGTCTCACCCTCCCGCAATCTGGAACCCCGAGGCCTGCCCACCCAAGCAATGCTGGCCACCCCATCACTCTCTCAGCGCCTGGCTAAGCTGCTAGCCCCCCTGAGTGCCGGCCCAGCCCCCCGAAGCACCAGACTGCCCTCAGCACCCAACTGAGCTGCTGGCCCCCTGAGTGCTGGGCTGGCCTGCCCCCCCCCCCCCCGGCCCGTTCCCCTCCTGCAGGCCAGCCCAAGCACTGCAGCTGGCTGCCGGTGGGTCCAAGCTCCTGGCAGCTGACTGGAGCTGAGCCCCAGATAACTTCAGGGTAGAGGGGCAGGGAAGGTGGGGCCTCCCAAGGAAACATAGGCAGGGCCATGGCCTGAGGCAGGGAAGGCTTAGCCTTTAATACCCGCGTCCATGCGTGGGGATCATAGTGGATCACAAGCTAAATATGAATCAGCAGTGTAACCCTGTTGCAAAAAAAGCAAACATCATTCTGGGATAGATTAGCAGGAGTGCTGTAGGCAAGACATGAGAAGTAATTCTTCTACTCTATTCCATGCTGATATGGCCTCAGCTGGAGTGTAGTGTCCAGTTCTGGGCACCACATTTCAGGAAAGATGTGGACAAATTGGAGAAAGTCCAGAGGAGAGCAACAAAAATGATTAAAGGTCTAGAAAACATGACCTATGAGGGAAGATTGAAAATTGGGTTTGTTTAGTCTGGAGAAGAGAAGACTGAGAGGGGACATGACAGTTTTCAAGTACATAAAAGGTTGTTACAAGAAGGACGGAGAAAAATTGTTCTTCTTAACCTCTGAGGCTAGGACAAGAAGCAACAGGCTTAAATTACAGCAAGGGAGGTTTAGGTTGGAGCTTAGGAAAAACTTCCTAACTCTCAGGGTGGTTAAATGCTGGAATAATTTGCCTAGGGAGGTTATGGAATCTCCATCATTGTAGGTTTATAAGAGCATATTAGACAAGCACCTGTCAGGGATGGTCTAGATAACTTAGTCCTGCCTTGAGTGCCGGGGACTGGACTAGATGACTTCTCAAGGTCCCTTCCTACAATTCTATGATTCTGTGGGGGTACACACTTCATAATTTCTGTGGGCTGAGCTTGTTGCACACACTGGAGGCTTTTTTCATCCCTCCATTCCCCTCCACAAGCTCTTTTTGTGCTATCCTCCTATCCCCTTCTAGTTCAGTGACTCCACACAACATCCCCAATCTCCCATCTGCCTGGGGTTTTGTGTGCTTCCCATTCCTCCTCTTCCTCCCTTACCACTGTCCCCCATTCTCCCCTACGTGCTGGTGACTATGCACTCCAGCCCCATCCCTATTCTCCCCTTCCACTATACCAGGGTCTCCCATTCTCTGCCCCATGCCAGAGACCGTGTGCATGCCCCTATCTCCCCTTCTCCTCCCACTATTATTTGTCTAGGAGATAAATCGTTCAGGGTGCCAGAATGTCAAGCCCTATTGGGAGAATAAGCAGAGGTTCTGTTATGCTACAGGGCATTAATGGCTACCTGTGACACTCTGTGCCTCGGGGGAACTCCCTGCACCCCTATGTTCATGCTTATAAAATGATTGTGTGGTATCCAATGCAGTTTGTCATGTCGGGTGTCTTCAGCAGGCTCATGATGCACTGCGCATTGTTGTTATAGTAATGTTACAGGTTGTAATTTCATGTACATAGTTATGAGGCTGAAAATGTGTTCTTATGGCTTAAAACAAGCCCAGGCAAAAACTCTCTAGGAGCAGAGACCCAGGCAAAACTCTCCAGGAGCAGAGGGGCAGTTTACACCTCATCACAGCATGTATGTGACAAACCCAGCCCCGCCTCACAGGAACAAAGGACACTGGCCTAGGCAGCCACAAAGGATTTGTTGGACTCTTGAGTGAGTCACCCTCCCTTCCCTTGGTCAGTTTGGGACTACGATGAGGTAATGCTCACCTGACTCTGAATGGGAGGGATCAAAGCCAAGAGGGAAGAAAGAGCATGATAGATGGGAGAGACATTTGCCATGCTCTCTCTCTCTTCCACCTCCATCTACAGACACCACCACCAAGTGACTGAAGTGCTGATCAAAGGGGAGAGCCTGGCTGAAGGACAACCAGCCAGCCTGTGGTGAGAAGCATGTAAGTTTGTAAGGGCATTGAAAGTGTTAAGATCAGCTTAAAATGCATTTTGCTTTTATTTTTTTGACCAAATCTTTGCCTTATAATCACTTAAAATATATCTTTTGTAGTTAATAAATTTGCTTGTTTATTCTACCTGAAGCAGTGCGTTTGGTTTGAAGCGTGTCAGAGACTCCCCTTGGGATAACAAGCCTGGTACATATCAATTTCTTTGTTAAATTGATGAACTCATATAAGCTTGCAGTATCCTGCGGGCATAACTGGGCCCTGCAAGACGGAGGTTCCGAGGGTTGTGTCTGGGACCGGAGATATTGGCTAATGTCATTCAGTTGCAGAATCCAAGCAGTGGCTGGCCAAAAGTGCTCACTCAAGTAGCTGGGAGCAGCTTACATGCCAGAGGC
Organism: Gopherus evgoodei; assembly: GCF_007399415.2. Classification (NCBI taxonomy): domain Eukaryota; kingdom Metazoa; phylum Chordata; order Testudines; family Testudinidae; genus Gopherus; species Gopherus evgoodei. Next base: position 251,218,300 of record NC_044323.1, on the reverse strand, counting down.
TGAGCGTGAATAGCCCGGGAATGGGGGTTCTCACAGCAGAGCAGGGTAAAGCTGGCTCCCAGAGTTGAAGATTGGAGTGACCTAGCAGATCACCGGTCCAGATAACACCAGGGGGACGTCACAGTGCCGTCAACCAGTTCTTTGGTCTGTAGACAATTGAGAGCTGTTTGAAGTGGTGGCTGTGCTAAACAGATGGCAGGATCTATGTTTCCTAGATTTTCTTCCTTTAAGTTTTCTGATTTCCCCCCAAATCAATAGGGTTCTGGCCATTGGTGCCTGGACTGTTCCCTGAAATGTTGGAATTGATCAGATGCAGCATTCAAAATTTGTCACATAATACCTATACAACACCAACACCGCTGTGTGGGTTGTCAGCAGCAGGGATCAAACCTGGGATGTCTAGAGCTTAATGCATGAGCCTCTACTTCCTGAGCTAAAAGAGAGTTCTCTTTTAATCAAGCTTGTAGCAGGCTCATCAGTCTCTAGCTTGCCTAGCCACCACTAGAGGGGGACAGAGTGCCATGCTGAGCAGGCAGGGGTTACGCACCCATTAAGACAGACAAATGCAAAAGTGCCATCAAGTTGAGCAAAAGGCCTGGATAAATGTGGCCAATTAAAAAACAAAACAGACAACCCAACATATCCTCACATATTTCCCACGGGAGTATTTTCTCGACCACTTCTTATACCATGCTTTCCACTATGTGCTTGCTGGATGATTTACATTCCAGATGGCTGTGCCAATTGCACTGCCTGTTCTCAGATATCAACTGTAGCATTTCAAAATGTTCCTTATTTAAAATCCCAACTATTAGTGCTGTCACAAATTCTTCTTTCCTGATAACCAAGTCACAATATTATGCCTATTATTTCCACTCATTCTCCAGACCTGTTTACCTTTGATAAAAACTAAGTGCACTTGTGCATTATATTTCTGTTTCAGAAGAATGAAAAGCAAAGTCAGACATGGAAGTAATAGCCACTATTTTTAGAAATCAAATACTGTACAATGAAAAAGATCAGTCCAATTCCATAGCCCATCAAAAGGACTCGGCCCCCTGCTGAGTCCAGACAAGGATTACTGCAAAACAAGACTGCTTTAGTGAAAAGTCACATTTAAATTATATGTAAGGAAAGTCAGGTGCTGGAGGAGTGTACAAGAAGGGACAATTCTGAAGAACAGGGTTGGAACTCTGTCTGAAGGAGCTTAATCTGCTAAGAAGATGCATGTGGTATCCCACCTAGTTTGCTATTCAGTATGAATAGGATTGTATTTTAGTTCTGGTTCACATTTGTAAGATCAAATTTATGTCTCAGTCTGAATCTTCAATTTTAAGAAATGAGCCTTTTATTCACAAAACAAATAATGCCTATCTGACATGCACAAAATCCCTAATTATTCATTTAGATGGATTTATGCTGCTTTCTGCTTTGAGGATTATAAATATTAAGCACTTTGGGTACATTAGGAAAATTTAGCTTGCTACATCTATCCTCCTATATTTGAGCATAATCAGCTCACATTGCATTTTCTCCTTTATTGTCTAATAGTGGGAACAGTGGTTGTGCATTAATTAAGACAACTGAAACAAAAAATGGTCTATGGCTTGTTGAACAGCACTGGTGTGTGTATATGAAGAGTATGTGGCAGCTTAAACAGACTGCATAATCATAGTAGCAGAGGATCTCCCAAGAATTTAAAAACAGAAATATGGATCTCTTTCTTCTCAGCCTGTAGGATCAATAGCTCGTGTGTGTGTGTGTGTGTGTGTGTGTGTGTGTGTGAGAGAGAGAGAGAGAGAGAGAGAGAGAGAGAGGTTTAAGGTTTATGTGTGAACACACTATATGTTTGTCTATGTGAAGAACTTATCAAAGGAAGGCTAAGCTTAGAAAATGAGTTTTCCCATTCCGTTCTACACCTGGTGAGGTCCGTTGTCATTCTGATTTCTTGCAGAGAGTGATCTCACCATGAAAGTTCATCAGTAGTTTCTTCACTTATACTAACAAGCTTTCCTATGTTGTTCAACAGTTTCACTGTGGTCATGGAGGCAGAAGTGATCTCTCAGATAACTAGAGCTAGTTCTAGGGAGGGCTTTGAACATTGAGACCTTGAACTGGACTCTGTATTCAGTGGAGACAGTATGGAGGGTGGAGCAGCAGATTGGTGTACTCATAGCAACCTGTGTTGCTAGGGCAAAAGGCTGTTTTATGTTGTACCAGCTGGAGTTTTTCAGGGCACATAGCTTCATCCCTAAATATAATGAGTGGCACTAATCAAGCCTAGCAATCAAAAATGAATGAATGGTGTGACCAGATCTGATAGGATGGCATACAATTTTTTGGCCATTCACAGAGGAAATGCATGTTTTTTGCATCTATGGCTACTTGCACTGTGCACTGACTTATTTTGAGGGCAGATGCCCTCAAGAGGAGAATGTTGTCAAGAAGGAAGCTCTCTGAAGTGCCTCCCTCTTCCTATCAGTGTCTTCCCAGAGTTTCCTGTGTTAAGCTTTAACCAACTGGTCTTCGTGCAGGTGGTAATTTTGCTTAAACACTGAGAAAGCAAAAAGATGGTGCGTAATGTTTGCTTTATGTGGAGTATAGAGTTGGGTGTTACCCATGTGCTGTTGACACTTCAACTCATCAACTCTGACTAAAATTCCTTATAGATGTTGTATAGTATGGGGAGGAGGCCTGAGTCTTGTTGAATTCTTACAGGTGAGGTCTTTTATAGGTGGAGGAACAGTTAGCAACCCTTTGTATTTGGGCTGAGAGGAAGGACTGGAGTAATTTCAAGGCCTTTCCGCTCAACTTCTTGTAGGCAGGAAGGAGTGTTTATTGGTCAGCACTATCAAAGAGCTTCAGCATGATGAATATGGATGAGCTTTTCTCATGTATGGACAAGTGCTGTCTGGCTTGAAACCTGCCTGAGAAGGATCCAGAATACTGGCAGCTTACTGCTGGTGTTGGAGACTGGCTTTTCCATTAGCTTGTGTAGAAAAGGGAATTTAGACCTCGGGTGATAATCTTTAAGGGTTCTTTAGTACAGGACAGTTTACTGAATGTTTTAGGAAGGTCCTGTGGACAAGATACTCCTTTCACTCCAATTTTGGACTGGCAAAACTCAGTTGCCTTCAATGGAGTTCTGTCTGATTTACATCAGCATAAGTGAGATCAGAGCCAAGCCCATTAGGAACACACAGGTTATATACAAAACAGGTTTCCTGGCTGTAATCCTTTCATGGTTTTATCTAATCAGAAAGGCAATACTGATCACGAAGACTACTTCATTGACAATCATAAAAAAAGTGGAGAAGCTCTTAAATCATCAAAGTACTGAGTCTCTGAATGTATATTATGTATTACTATAGACGAAGGAACTTGAATACTAAAGATTTGAATTCATGTTAATATTGAACATGACTGAGGAGAAGAACAGAAGTCTTATTAGGTTAACAAATATCCTTAGGGCATTTTAAAGAGTTTTCAGGTTTCTGTCCCTAGAAGCTGCTTATTTAACATTCAGACCTGGAATGTGCATTTTGCATGCATAATAATACTTATGATTTATTTTAGTTTTCTTTGCTTAAGAACATGTTTTTTCTGTGTGAAGCTTTAGTCATAGCCCATAAAAGCTTGTGCTCTAATAAATTTGTTAGTCTTTAAGGTGCCACAAGACTCCTTGTTATTTTAACAATGCCATTCAGATTGAAAATGAATTAAAAAGTAAATTAACTGAGTTGCTTCCTACAAAACTGTGCCATCTAGCTTTCAAAACCCTTTGTTAGAGGTTGAGCTAAAACTTCCAGGGGAGTTGGGCTCAGTCTCATCTCTGGCTAGCTTTCCATTTCTCAGGTGATAGGTTTGGGTTTGGATACGGATAAAGAAAGTTGGAGACATGAGGCCTGGTATAAAAGGCCTAAGGCCAAGTCAGGTCCTGCTGATATAAAGCAAAGTAGCAAGAGCAAAGCTATGAGCAAAAGTCAGGCCCTGTTACAAAGCAGATGCCTGCTCGCAGGTTTACTACATCAGCAGATCTCAACAAGGGGTCTGAAGCCCCCTGGGGGGCTGCAAGCAGGTTTCGAGGGGGCTACCAAGCAGGGTTAGACTTGCTGAGGCCAAGACCAGAAAGTCGAAGCCCCACCGCCTGGGATGGAAGCTCAGGGCCCTGAGAGCCTGACACCCGGGGCCACAGCCGAAGCCTGAGCAATTGCCCTGCTTGCTACCCCATAATGTCAGCCCTGGCTTTTATGTGCAGAAAAACAGTTGTGGCAAAGGTGGGCCGTGGAGTTTTTAATAGCATGTTGTTAGGGCTTCAGAAAGCAAAAGGCTGAGAATCCCTGCACTATGTGATACATGAACTTGGCAAAAACTGGGCTAGCACAGTAAAAACACAAGCTCTTCTAGGTGCTAAGTATTCATGTAGGAAGGCTAGAAATAAAACACCCTGAAACAGGGTTATGGTGTAGACATGCTCCCCGAAGATGGTACAGGGACACGCTGACCTCTCTTAAAGATAAGGTCAGGATGACAGGTGATGGATAGACATGTTTTGATCAAACCAACAGGTACAAGGGTAAAAGTGGTAACTAACTTCTTGTATCAGTGTATAAAAGATGGGTCGCAGAGGGGGTGTCTTTGTCCAGCTGAGGGGGAAGCAGAAAGTCCTGCTGTTCACTGAGCTGAGTCCATTTTCAGAGGCATACATGTATTGAGTGTGTCTCTGTAGCACATACAGGACACTAATATTGTGTCTTATTGGCAATAAACCTGGTTGACCTTTGCTACTGAACCGAGTCTGTGGTCTTCTTGGGCAGTTTGATCAAGGTCTGCTGTATGGGCTAACTGGCCAGAGCCAGTGCAGCACGCAGAGAGAACACATATGCAGCCAACAACTGAGAACAGTTGGCTCAGGTGACTAGGTTTCACCTAGAAAGCCCTGGGCTATCATCATAAGAGTGAGCCTGCTTCATCAGAGATAGGGAGACTAGGGGCTAGGAAAGCTATAGGGCTCTCTGAAGAGGCCTAGGAAAGTGACCTGGGACCAGATACCCTGTGGAAGGATTGAAACTGAGACAGCAGCAGGGACTGGCAGTGCATGAGATCAGAACTTTCATGCACAATAGAGTTAATGTCAGTTACTGCATTAGTGTCTTCATCTATACAGTACCAGTAAGTACTACTGAGACAAGCAAAACTGATCTGCTGAGTTCGCACTGTTTCTAAACAGAACCAAAAAGCCAACAATGACTGGTGCAAATGGGATGGCTTTATAATCTGTTAGGAACCAAAGGTAATAAATGCCATCACTTCGGTATCTTTTGGATGACAGAAATGACACTCAAACTGAATGTAGTCCACATGAAAGGTACTAGATTGGTATCAGTATTAGATACACCTTGCTAATTCATACCAATAACTGGGAGACCCACTGAATTACTGAATGGGATCTGTTTTCAGTAAGAGTGAAAGTCAACCTCTTCACAAGGATATAAATGCCAATTAAATGTAGGGCTTGAGGGACATGGGGGGTTAATGGCAAAAGAGTACCTGTTGTGGACTCTGTATGATGGGCTGCTATGAATCAAAACAAGGATGATGCATCACAGAAATACTTTGTCTATGTCTTTTGACAACTACAGTATCATCTACGTATGGCTAGTAACTATGCTATATTATGTTTATTTAATGTCTTAGTAATGGTCCCCTACAGTGGTCCACTTCCATGTCTTTGCTGAGAAATGGGAGGAGGTCACCAGATTTGTATGTGTGAATCATGCAGCGTGCAGATTAACCAAGTACTGTTCTGATTAGCTAGGTAAACTACCATATACACTTGATTATAAGCCGGTTCGTTTATAAGCCGACCCCCCCCCCCCAAGATGGATAAGTAAAAATGGAAAATTTTTGTGACCCATTCATAAGCCGACCCTATAATTCAGAAGTCAGCAAACTTTGGCTCCCGGGCCATCAGGATAAGCCACTTGTAGGCCGAGATGGTTTGTTTACCTTGAGCATCCGCAGACATGGAGGTAAACCTAAGTAAACAGTGTCCCAGTGCACCAGCTGCTTACCTTGATAGGCTGGGACAGCAACTGATAGGGAACTGTATTTTAGGGGGAGAAGCTGGGAGTCTTCTGGCTCTGCTGGCTGTGCTGCATCTCCTTGCTCCCTCTGTTGGGGGAAAGGGCTATGTCCCACCTTTCCCTCTCTATACCCTATACCCATACTATATATGAACTCTATACCTGTTCATAAGCTGACCCCCTTCTCTGGTGGTTCCCTTTTTTACTAAAAAATTCAGCTTATGAACAAGAATGTACAGTAGTTTATACTTGGAATTAGTTGGAAAAAATCCAAACTTTCAATTATTTTTATGGAACTTTTTTTTGACTGCTCTTTAGTCTATACAAAGACTACACACCACATGGGGAGGAATGATATAATTTTCCCCTGGTGGCCTGGCAGTTGCATTAACCCACTGCAGAGAGAAAGATACTTGGGACAAGAAGTTGATTCACTCTCTATACCCTTCAACCCTCAGCTTCTGCTGACCCTGCCAAGAAGTCAGCCGCTCTGAAATGTAATGTGAGTTTTGTGATTTCCAAGAAACATGAATGAAAACATCAATCCATTTCCTACAGAGCATCAAACAGTCATCAGGTGGTAACGTTTGCTCACTACTTTCTATGATGATTTCATGCTAATTACTTGGGGGCAAACTCTCTGCTCAAAACCCAATTCATTCTATGAGGGCAGAAATCTACCCCCTCATCCTGCAGCCATGTAGCTGTCCTAACAAGGCTATTCCAGCCTGAGAGCTGGAAAGGACCACAGCATCTCTTCCCTTTCCCTGATTCCATCTGCCCTTATGAGAGGACCTACACGGTGTCTGATGCCCACACCACATTCTACAAGCCTGTATTTCTGAATGTTTGGACACTTAAACATATGTAGATCAGCTGACGAGAAGTTTTGCTCTTACTAGAGTACATAATTGGGCATTATAATTTCCCTGAAACAACTCTCTTGTTTAAAAATAGCTTAAGATTTTTTTTGCCAAAATTAAACCTTTTTCCAAATACAAAATGTAGCACTTGGTTGTAAGCCGAGGATACTTACTTAGTATTGTGTGTATCAATGGTGTGAAAAAGCTCGTGCAATTCTTCTCCACTCAGGACTCCATCAGCAAAGTAGGCTTTGAATTCCTCAAAAGACAGTTTGCCATCATCTGAAACCAAGAAAACAAAACATCGTTAGCTACGGATACAATTTGTTGTCTCCTTTAATTTAATTATTCTGAACATAGAAAAAAATAGAATCATGGGACTAAGTGTTTAGATTAAATTTATTTGGAAACTTGATAACCAATTGTGTTCAGGCCATGTAGTGAGTATTAAATTAAATGTATCAATAATAGTATATCTGTCAATCAACTTTTACAGACATTAAAAGTAATTGATCAAATAATGTAACATAGTATTTATGTAATCGGCCCTGCAAAATTTAACACAAATGTTTCAAGCCATGGAGAGGTTACTACCCATTTATTGTCTGACCCTGAGAGTACCACCTTTTCTCCCATTTATATCTATATAGTTTGTTTGGTGAATGGCAAATGTAATTGCAGCTGTAGGTCCCATCATCAGCCAGAAGAAATTCTAGTTTTTGCATTTGTGTTAGGAAGGTTTTATTGAAGACTGATGCCCAGCCACCTTTCTCTAAGTAATTTGCAAACTGACAGGCCACGTAGAACTCTCCACCTCACTACCTTTGGTTGAAACCTAAAAAGGGTAAATGCCATTCTCAAGCATGTACTGGAAAGAATCTCAAGACATTCTCTTGGTCATAAAATATCTTGGAAGCACAGAAAATAGCCAACTCCTGTCTGTCTGTATTTGTGAGATATTATTGCCTGTAGCAGACATCGTAAGTAGACATCAGTAATCTGACTTAATTGAGGCCTAAGTTTTGCAGGTCTTTCTGGACCCTGGGCATCCATAGAAAAATTCTTCTTCTAATACTGCTCCTACAAACATTAATTGGCAAGAAAATCTCAGGCCATCGTGTATATTTTTCTGTCAAAATCTTTCTGTTAGTAGTTGAAGTCTTAGTTGCATCCCATTCTGTGGATGTCTACAAAGGCACCTGGAATGGAAAGAGGGCTGAGAGCTTTGGTAGAATATTCTGTAGGACCTGCACTAGGACCCTCTCCATGAACTTCACAACTCTACTCCTCACAATGGGACTAAATTGGAGACTGAATAATGTTAAGAGTTAGGGGCACCACGTTTCTACCCTAGGGCAAATGAACTTGACAGTTTCTGCTGGTGATTTTACAGACCCACATTTGTGAAGTATTAGGTGTTGCTGTGCTCAGCATTGCAATGCCTAGCTGATTTAGGAATCTAATTCTCATTTTCAGAAGGGATTTAGGCACTTAGGAGCCCAAATCCCACTAGTAGTTGATGGGATTTAGACTCCTTAGTGCCTAAACCCCTTTTGAAAATATTTCAGCTCCTAAATCAGTTAATCATTGCAATACTGAGTGCAGCAATGTCTAATACCATTAAAAATCTGGGCCAGAGTGCTTAAGGTTTGTCTACACTTAATATGCTACAGTAGCCCTGCTGTGCCAGTGCAGCTGCAGTTATTCTGCGTACACACTATCTACGGCAACAGAAGGGATTCTCTTGTCGACACAGGTAATCCATCTCCCCGAGATGCGGTAGCTCGGTTGATGGAAGCATTCTTCCATCAACCTACCACTGTCTACATGGGGATTTAGGTCGGCTTAACTAAAATGAGGATGGAAGCATTCTTCCATCAACCTACCACTGTCTACATGGGGATTTAGGTCGGCTTAACTAAAATGAGGATTTTCACACCCCGACTGATGTTGTTTAACCAGCCTAATTTGCTAGTATACACCAGGCCAAGTCTCAGATGGAACATGAGTCAACCCCATTTTCCAAACTAAAATATAGTCAACTTTTTTTCATACTTGGGTTTAACTTGTTCCAGTTCATATGTCCATCCATAATTATACATCTTCTCTGTTTGAGACGAGGCTAAACCACCACCACCTTTGCCTTTTGATGACTGATGGCTAATTATAGGTGCAAGGGATGCCTAAGGCCTAATGCAATTTGAGAAAAGTACCATATCATGGGAATAGTTAGAAGAACAGTATTAGGAATTGCATTAACCCTGAGGGGAAACAAATAGTCTCATTATAATACTGCTACAGCATTATTTGGCAGAGTCTGTTTCCTCTACTTTTTACTTTGGCCTTAATTGTAGCATGTAGTGAACTAACATGACACAACATCCTTGACTCAATCTCTGCCTAACCTCTCTTATCTAGTATTTCCCAACTATTAGCATTTCAGAGCTGGATTCCATATTAATTTGTTTGCTGGATGAAAACCTCTGATACGTATACTTTTAAAACTGGCTGGTGTCACTGCAGTGTGGTGTGATACATCCTTCCAGGAGGATACAAGATGGGATTTTCAAAATTGCTTTAGGCATTTTTGAAAATTCCAGACATAGTAAACATTGGACAGAAGCCATATTTTAAAACATGTTGGTTTGGATGTGTGGCTGCTGTTTTTCTGTGAGCCACAAAAATGAAATCTGAGTAGCCTGGTACAATCTACACCAGGTACGGAGCTGCTGCAATTGTTATATATGTATGTGGCTGCAAAGCTCAATGGCCATTCTCCATTCTGGAAGGTGTGGTTCTGGACTGCAAAGAGCTGCAGTCAGTGCCAGGCTCTGGTTGCTGTTGTATTTAACGTTTAAATAACAGTAATTGTAATTGTTAAATACAAACTCTTTGCCTTAATAAAGAAAGCACACAGCAGACTCTGATTTTTTAAAAATACTATTTATTAGAGCTGTCTGATTATATACCAAAGAATCTTCCTGTATGTACAATCTTCCTGTAACTACAGTGTGAAGGCTGAAAAAATAGGACTCAGTGCACATATTCCAGTGTGTTTTTAACCAGTGGAATAATCTGACAAAGCATCACATTTTGAGCAATTCTTCTGACTGGAACAGTTCAGAAATAGGCTTTTAATGCCTTCCGAGATCTTACTGTTGAAGTTCAGCAGAACTGACTGCTAGCAATTAATCACTGGATGTGTTTGGCAAACAGCATGGATAACTGAGCCCATTCCCAAAGCAGTCAAAGGTAATTCTTATAGGTCATCCTGCAGTGCAGAACAGACTGCTAATACTACCTTCAAAGAAATTAGAAATAACAAAGAGATTGTTCCAATTAAGCAGGAATCTCTAAGGAAGGTGACTATAATTTTTAACTACTAGAGTAGGACATGGACACTTGCCTTATTTAAGTCATGTTGTAGGGAGAGGATTTAGAGTATATTGGGAAAATAAAAACATAGACGAAACCAGACACAGGGTATCAAGCAGACACTTTGGGCCACTTTTTCAAAAAAAAAGTTGCCCCCTGTGTGCAAACCCGTAGGTACATGCGATTCAGATATTAGCATCTGCATATGCAGGTGGCAGAATTTCAATCTGCAAGCCCTATGATCTGTAGGCAAAAGTGGTAAATTCTATCATCTCTGCACACCGATATTCTCAAAAATTGCAGCCGTACGTACTTTCATGGGCACAAGCAGTGGTTGGGTTGCTAAGAGCCTCCCTTTAAAAATAGCTCTTAGACTCTGTTACTGGGTGTTAAGTTGTAGGACACAGCATAGAGGTGCAGAGGTTTTCTGACTCCTCGTGAAGTCAAATGTTAGGATTCTGCACAGTGACATAACACTCACCCTGGCAGGCAGAGCAGGTGGGTCCTTTTGGCAACCCCAGTGGGGTCATCAGAATTCAGATGGCTTGTTTAGCCTAACCAAAAGAAGGTTGAGGGGGGATATGATTGCTCTTTATAAATATATCTGAGGGATAAATATTAGGGAGGGAGAGGAATTATTTAAGCTTAGTACCAATGTGGACACAAAAACAAATGGATATAAACTGGACACTAGGAAGTTTAGACTTGAAATTAGATGAAGGTTTCTAACCATTAGAGGAGTGAAGTTCTGGAACAGCCTTCCAAGGGGAGTAGTGGGGGTAAAAACATATCTGGCATCAAGATTAAGCTTGATAAGTTTATGGAGGGGATGGTATGATGGGATAGCCTGATATTGGCAATTAATTTGGCAATTGATCTTTGATTATCAGCAGGTAAATATGCCCAGTGGTCTGTGCTAGGATGATAGATGGGGTGGGATCTGAGTTACTACAGAGAATTCTTTCCTGGGTGCTGGCTGGTGAGTCTTGCCCACATGCTCAGGGTTTAGCTGATCGCCATATTTGGGGTGGGGAAGGAATTTTCCTCCAGGGCAGATTGGCATTGGGCCTGGAGGTTTTTTGCCTTCCTCTGCAGCATGGGGCATGGGTAACTTGCTGGAGGATTCTCTGCAGCTTGAGGTCTTCAAACCACAATTTGAGGACTTCAGTAACTCAGACATAGGTTAGGGGTTTGTTACAGGAGTGGATGGGTGAGATTCTGTGGCCTGCATTGTGCAGGAGGTTAGACTAGATGATCATAATGGTCCCTTCTGACCTTAAAGTCTGTGAGTTTGAGACTCCACGGGTAAAATCTTGACGCACACAACCACTGCAGGTTCTAAAAATGATTAGGCGCAGCACCCAGCACAATGGGGCCCTGATGAAGATGACAGGTCACTAATTCAAAGCAATCTGGATCACTTGGTAAACTGGGCACAAGCAAATACTATACTTTTTATTGTAGCTAAATGTAAATGTATACATCTAGGAACAAAGAATGTAGGCTAGACTTACATGGGGGACTATATCCTGGGAGGCAGTGACTGAAAAAGATTTGGGGATGGAGACAGATAATCAGCTGAACAGGTGCTCCCAGTCTGATGCTGTGGCCATAAGAGCAAATGCAATCCTAGGGTGCATGAACTGGGGAATCTTGAGTAAGAGTAGAGAGGCTATTTTACCTATGTATTGGGCACTGGTGCCACTGCAGCTGAAATACTGTGTCCAGTTATGGTGTTCAATTTATCAACATCCTTCTTGAATAGTGAAGAGGATTCAGAAGAAAGCCATGAGAGCTGGGCAAGCTTGGGGGAGGGTAGTTCAGTGGTTTGAGCATTGGCCTGATAAATCTAGGGTTGTGAGTTCAATCCTTAAGGGGGCCATTTAGAGAACTGGGGTAAAAATCTGCCTGGGGATTGGCCCTGCTTTGAGCAGAGGGTTGGACTAGATGATCTCCTGAGGTCCCTTCTAACCCTGCTATTCTATGAGAGTGATTAAAGGATTAGAAAACATGTCTCACAATGACAGACTGAAAGAGCTCAATCCATTTAGTTTAACAAAGAGAAGGTTAAGGGGTGACATGATTACAGTGTATAAGCACCTACATGGAGAACAAATATTTAATAAGAGTCTCATCAGTCTAGCAGAGAAAGGTATAACATGATCCAATGAGTAGAAGTTAAAGCTAGACAAATTTAGAATGGAAAGAGGCATAATTACTTTTAACTTTATTTTTATTGTTTTTATATAAAATATAAACAAAAAACACAACAAAACATATATAAATACATGCACAAGATGGAGACAACATATAAATAACAAAAGTCAAAGTTAATTATTTGCAAAACCTGGAAAAAATTAAACCAGAGGAGGCCATGCAGGGTATCACTTATTAAAATGACTAAATAGATAAATAAGTGAGAACATAACCTCTGAGTATCAGAGATTGTGATGGAATGTCCACCCCACACAAGACTGGAAGGGGTTAAGGTGGCTGGGTAGGCCAATTAACTGCTCAGCGTGCACCTGGAAGAGAAGCCAGGGAGCAGGGAATGAATTAGACAGGAGGCTCACTTGGGCAGAACAGGAGAGGCCTCTATAAAGCCCAGGAGCTGAGGGCAGAAAGAGATAGCAGGGAAGTGGTCTGTAGTCACCCTTGGGAAAGGAGAGAGTTTGGGACTATAGAGGGTAGTCCACAGTTACTCCCCAAGAGGAGTAGACAGAATTATTTTTTCCATCAATCATAGAATATTAGGGTTGGAAGAGACCTCAGGTCATCTAGCCCAATTCCCGGCTCAAAGCAGGACCAACACCAACTACATCATCCCAGCCAGGGCTTTGTCAAGCCGGGCCTTAAAAACCATTAAGGATGGAGATTCCACCACCTCCCTAGGTAACCCATTCCAGTGCTTCACCACCCTCCTAGTGAAATAATGTTTCCTAAATGCAGTAGTAGAGAGCTCACTAAGCCAATCTGTGTATGAGGAAGGAAGTGCAGATTTCCATTTTCTCAAAATAACCTTTTTGGTCACTAAAATAGTTACAGCAAACCATTTCTAAATGTTAACTGGTAATGCCAACTCATCCAGCATCCCTAGAATACACAAGCTTGGAGAAGGAAAGATAGTGGCTCTTGAAGCTTTTAAAAGAGACTGAATATGGTGTTTCAGAATACATGCTTTTTTGACAGGTATTGAGGGTGTGCAAAAGTTTGGTATATAGCTGTTTGCATCTCCAGCATTCATTGTGTTTTGTCAATCTAGCCTTGAACAACTGTTCTGGATCCTGTAATACCTTTTTATATTTGTTCTGGAATAATCACAGGGCTAAAGAACTTGAAGTATCTTTTCCATTGAGCCAGATGTCCTCCAAGGTCTCTGTTGAGGTAGTAAGGCTTTTCCCCCTTTTTGTCTGTGACTTTTGTTTCCATATTTCTTAACATTTTCTTCTAGAGGTGAGAGAGTTTAAACAGACTGGTTTTCCCCTGTCCTTGCATGAATTCTTGAGTGTAGCCTGTGACGAAGTGGGAAATTTCTTAATGTTTTGTGTGTGCCTCTGTTTCCCCTATGTGCTGCATATTTACCTAGGTGGTGAGACAGGTTGTGTGATCTTTGAAGAGACCCCTAGACAGCAGAGGTGACTGCCATCCAAATTTCTAGGCCCAGAGGATGGGCAGACGTTTCATAACATAGCAACTGACCTCTCCCTCCCCACCCCCGCCAGAGCCAGTTGGCTGTGACGAGAACAGAGAGATGAGGTGGAGGCCAGGTGACTGGTTTGCCTTGGAAACACACAAAGGATGGAGGAGTGGCAACTGGGCATGACTGAGGGTGGGCTGTTGTAAGCTGGTCAGTCTCCTAGTTTAGAACTCGGGAGGAGAGCCAGGGCTCTGGATCTCTCCAAGATGGACTTTGCTGTAACTTCCTGCTCTCTATGCTAACCAGAAATGTTCTATACTGACTTCTAGAGGACTAATGAACCCTTTTGGTTTACAATGCTGGCTGAGAGTCACTGCTGACTGTGGAAATTGGGGGTGCATGGCCTCTTTGGGGTGTGTGTAAGGCTTCCCCAGGTGTCCTACTAAGGTGGACTCTCTGTGGGGAGCTCACAGTTTGAACAGGAGTGCTGAAAGCTCCAAACTCAGTCCCAGGAGGCACTGAAGCCAAGGAGCCCAGAGGGGGTGTCACAATGAAGTGAGTGCTGTCTGGGTTTCATTCAGAGCTGTTCCAGAGCACTGAGCCTGTGCACCCATGACATAACTATGGAGAAGGGAACTGTGGGACAGCAGTAGCTGCTATTTGTTATAAATGTAATTGAAGAATGCCAGTCTAACATCTTGTATTATAGCATTATTTTTTGTTATTCCTTTTTCCATCCAAATTATCTTAAGCATGGAGTAGGCCTTGATCCTGAGGCACAGGTTATCCCAGGGTGGTATGAGAAAAGAATTAGTAAGATTGGATGCTGTACTTGTCTTAAGGATGTCCCATGTAGATGCAAAGATTAGATTATTTCTTAAAGGAAGGGGTGGCCTCTTAAGGTATATAAAAGAAGAAGGGGAACCAGACTGTACAGCTAAGCTTTTTTTGATCTGGAACCAGGACTGTGTGTACACAAAGCCACTGGAGGGGAATATCTTTACAGTGATAAGAACATAAGAACGGCCATACTGGGTCAGAGCAAAGGTCCATCTAGCCCAGTATCCTGTCTTTGGACAGTGGCCAATGCCAGATGCCCCAGAGAGAATGAACAGGTAATCATCAAGTGATCCTTTCCCTGTCACTAATTCCCAGTTTTTGGCAAACAGAGGCTAGGGACACCTTCCCTGCATTTGGAATTCTAGATAATATAGATACAAATCTGGCAACCCTCTACCTCTAATTGCCCAGAAGTTTCTAAGGGCCTTGTTTGACAAATGAGGTTGTTTTTTTAACCCATATGAATTGCACAGTAAGCCTATTTATTTGCACAAAGAATGAGAGAGAGACCTAAAAAGGCAATAGGCTAATGACATAAGTCACTCTTGGGCAGATGTTCATTTTGGCCAGGGGCGGCTCTAGGGATTTTGCCGCCCCAAGCACGGCAGACAGGCTGCCTCCGGTGATTTGCCTGTGGAGGGTCCACTGGTCCCGCGGCTTTGGCGGACCTCCTGCAGGCTTGCCTCCGCAGGCATGCCTGCGGGAGGTCCACCGAAGCCATGGGACCAGCGGACCCTCCACAGGCAAGCCGCTGGAGACAGCCTGCCTGCTGCCCTCGCGGCGCCGGCAGAGCGCCCCCCGCGGCTTGCTGCCCCAAGTACGCACTTGGCATCCTGGGGCCTGGAGCCGCCCCTGATTTTGACTATGCCTCTTCTCCACAGTAAGGATAGAGGGAGGAGATGCCACCTCTCTACATCCTTGGAAATTTATCTTTGCATATAGTCCACATTTGTAGCAACAATTTTGGGAAGATTAGGACAAATCTTAATATGTAAATAAGTTATTTCCTTGAATATTTGAAATGGGAAATGCTGAAACTGAGAAGGGTCTTTTAGATACATCCATTGCTTGCTGTTTATTCCAGTTAAGGCAAAAAACACAGCTCTCCACAAAAATGTCAACTACAGTCAATAATGATGGAATTGATTTGAATGAACTCTCCAATAGAACAAAAATGTCATTAGCATATAAACTGATTTTGTATTCTCTCCTGTTTAGAGCTGCTCCATCAGTGGCTGAGCAGCGTATGTACATTGTCAGTGGCTCAAGAGAGAGATTAAAAAGGAGGGACAGGTGTAAACTTTTAGAGAATAATTGGAACAATTTACCAAGGGTTGTGGTGGATTCTCCATGACTGACAATTTTTAAATTGAGTTTGGATGGGGGTTTTTTCCTAAAAGAGATTCTCTGGGAATTATTTTTGGGAAGTTCTATGGCCTGTGTTCTACAGGAGGTCAGACTAGATGATCGCAATGATTCCTCCTGGCCTTTGAATCTATGAATCCTACTTGAGGATTCTAGATGCTGATGTAATACAAATAACATTTCAAATCTTTGCAGAGGCTGACTCACAACAGCATACCCCTACTTCTCCAGAGAACGCAACTGTCCTACGTGTTCTAGAACACTCTAATAGAGCATCTCACCAGCTTTGCTCTTCAACATGGGGCCGCCTAGCCTGGGGTCAAGAGAGTATGCTCTGCCCATGGCCCAAGCCTTCCTTTTAAAGACCTGCTTCCTTAATGGGGCCCAGCTGTATTGACAGTTTGAGTTGTGACAGGCATGTTCCCCCTCCTCTTTTCAAGGAAGCTTATTTATTCCTCTCTGTCTTGTTGGCAGCATCCACATACCCCATAACTCTCCTGTCAGCTCAAACGCATGAGTATAAAAGGCTTCTTTTTTTTGTTGAGCTTCTCTGAGGCTGACAAAATTAGTGGGAGGGGAAGAAGGGGTCCTGCAGGGAAAATCCCTACAAATAGACAAACTCAGGAGAATATTTAGGTTGTTCACTTTGTTTTGTCATTTAAGTTAACAATAAAAGAGAAGCCAGGAAGATGGTAGGCTTTGACTAAATCCTGTGGACTGTTTTAGGAGCAAGGTGGAAACTTTACTTGCTTTTACAAGTTTGCTTGTTATTTTCCCTATACTCTTTGAAAGAGGGCAGTTTCAAAAAATGGAATTTTAATACAAAAAGTCCTAGTGAAAGCTTCAAATATTCAAGATTTTGAAACATAACCATGTTGGCTGGTAAACTGCACAACCAAAAACACTTGTTAGAGACAGAGTAGGAAAACACGTGCAGGAGTTATTTCAATAAGGGTTAATATATATCCACAAAGTGAGTATCTTGCCTTACAAACCTGATTGAATTTTTCTGGCAGTAACACACAGAGAACAAAAGCAATGAACACCATTAACATGAACTTTCCGAGACTGTTTTTAAATATGGCACATGAATACACAATGTAGAAAATGCTCACTGGGCACAGCAACAGAGCTACAAACTGTTGAATTCAAAGAGCGAGAGACCATTGTGTTAAGGCAGCTCAGGACAGACATGGTAAATAGTGAAGTGATACTACAGTCAGTAAGTATAGCCAAAATTTTCCCTAGTAATCTGTATATCAAACTGAGTGAAGAAATATTCATCTAGGCAATGATTCAAGCCTTCAGAGAAGGAATAAACGGAAAAGAGTAGAGGAATAGAATACTGAGTGACTTGGATGGACTAGGAGCTTGGATGGTGCTTTATACAAGTTGCTGTAGACAAAGAAGATAGTGTGAGCAGCAGACTGTTCTTGGATTAAGGGTAGATGTAAAACACCCCAAAATACAAGGCTGTGGGTGAAATCCTGACCCCACTGAAGTCAATGGGAGTTCTCCTGGGATCCCTCCACACTGAAGAGCAAACCTGCTGTTCCTCTGCCATGTCTTCATTCAACAGAAATGAGTGGGTCACATTCTGATTGATTATATCAGTGTAACTCTATAATAACTCCACTTAAATCAATAGCGCTACTCCAGGTTTTTGTGGGCAGATCAGAGCTGAATTTGACCTAGTGTATCAGAGCACTAACAACAAGGCACAAACAAAAGCCAAGGAAATAAACATATAGCATTCACACTTACAAGAGGTCCTGAGCCTACAGAAGTGGTCTGTGGAGGTTGTGGAGAACAAAGGTGGGAGAGGGAAGGTTGGTATTTGTGGGAAGAAAATCTGTGCTGCTCTGAAGTCTTTTGGGAGAAATGGTAGTGTTGGCTCAGTAGGTTGACAGATTTGATTATGGTGGATACATTCAGAAGCTGAACCAACCGTCTGCATGAAGTGCAAACAAAGTTTTCAGTCTGAGGTTGTGTAAACCATTCAAGCAATTTTTGGGGTGTTTCTAAAAGTTTGAGTTCACATAGTTATTCTTCATCTTCTAGCGACACTCTGACTCACTCATGACACCTCATACAACAAGTACAGAGAATGAAGTGGGGGTGGCCTGAATCCAGATATTTACCACAATCCTGCCTCCTTCTCTGGCCATAATGAGGTAGGGGTCCTCTGGAAAAATAGTACATTAATATGTAATTAAATACTGGACTGCAACACACATCCTCAGGGAGCAATGTTAAGGATTTTCGCGCTCTCTCACATTTTTTCTGCTCAAACTCACAATCTTTGCGCAGATTCAAAATTGGGTAAATTTAATTTCTGTTTCAGCTAAACATTTGGAGGTTTGTTGATCGCTGTGTTTGACATGAAAAGAAACAGATAGTAGCTGCAGATAATCAACCTTTACAGTCTAAATAAAATGTAATAAGTGACAAAAAGCCAAAAAATCAAGGTGGCACAATATTTTGCTTTGCACATGCAGTTTTCTGTGACACAACTGCCATAAAGAGCTGTTTGAGAATCTAAATACAGCTGCCATTTGGCACTAGAGACACAGTGTGAATATCAAATAAGTGTTCTATGAACAAGCTTTTCTTAATATATATAATCTTTGGCTGTAGTTTAATCACTTAATAGAGATGCTTTCATTGAGCCATTTACTCAAACTGCCTCCTTTACCTTTCAAAAAAGAAGGCTTCAAATGTAGTAGTATTGGTTATGCATGAGGAAGGAACATGCATGAAATCAATGTTCTCTCTGGGAACCTTTCTTGACCATGGTTGACTCAGAGAGAAGAGGGGTCTATAGTATCGGTTAGGATACAGAACCCTGAGGCACTCCTCTATTAACCTGGTTCTACTCTTAAGGAGACCTGATCCTGTGCCATTAAAGTCACAGGGAGTTTTGCCAATAGGGAGCAGGACTGGGTCTTATAGTGGTTTGTTTTCTATTGCTTAACTTGTTAAATTCATAATCCCTGAGCAGATTTGCCTCTTGCCTCATGGTTACTTATTTTCACTAATGTTCCTATGAGACACCTAATCTCAAGCTTTTTGAAAATCCAAGTAAACAATGTCCACTTTTATCTATTAATTTAAAAAATCCCTGACAGGTTATAGGGGCTTTTTCAGAGTCTATGAAGGTTTGACCCTGTCTTGTTGTTCTCATCTAAAAGCTGTACTAGGCTGTCTTTAGTTACACTCTGAGCTGTGATTCACCAGAGCATTACTCTAATTTTATACCAGTGTAAATTTGCAGTAGCACAGTGGTCAGTCAGGCCCTCCATCAGTTTCCTTGGTACTGAGGTGAAGTTCACAACTAGATCACCCTCAATAAGGTTCTCTTAAAGCAGCACCTCAGAGTATCCTCTGCCTTTTTGGTCTTCAGTAATGGCTGCTGTTTGTAAGAATATGCTTTGTACCTTTACCATTGTGTCTATGTCACACATCGTTTCTCTCACAACCCTCAAATATCATTTGGTCCAGGTTATTTAGTGCAGTGGAACTGAAATTTCTACCTTACAGACTGCATACTTTGTCATGGGTAAATATAAACAGAGGATGATTCATGAAAGACAAATGTTTTTGAATGCAGTGTTGTTGTAGCTGTGTTGGTTCCGTGATATTAGAGAGGGGGATCAGGGCTGCCCCAGGGGGGGCAAAGTGGGGACTTTGCCCCAGACCCCTCGGGGCCCCCACAAGAATATAGTATTTAATAGTATTGCAACAGTTTTTAAATGGAAGAGGCCTTCAAAATTGCTTTGCCCCAGGCCCCTGAATCCTCTGGGCTGCCTTGGGGGGGGATATAATCATGGTCTATAAAATCATGACAGGTGTGGGGTAAATAAGGAAGTGTTATTTACTCCTTCTCATAACGTGAGAACTAGGGGTCACCAAATGAAATTAATAGGCAGCAGTTTAAAACAAACCAAAGGAAGTATTTCTTCACACAACACACAGTCAACCTGTGGAACTCTTTTCCAGAGAATGTTGTGAAGGCTAAGGTTCAAAAAAGAATTCGATAAATTCATGGACGATAGGTCCATCAATGACTATTAGCTAGGATCAGCAGGGATGGTGTCCCTAGCCTCTGTTTGCCAGAAGCTGGGAATGGGCAACGGGGTGGATCACTTGATGATTACCTGTTCATTCCCTCTGGGGCATCTGGTATTGGCCACTGTCAGAAGACAGGATACGGGGCTAGATGGACCTTTAGGTCTGACCCAGTATGGCCGTTTTTATGTTCTTAAGCTTTCCATCTTACACAGAGCTCTTCTTCAGGCCTGCCTCTCTCTCCAACAGAGGTTGGTCCAATAAAAGCTATTACCTCACCTACCTTATCTGTCTCAACTTTTCTGAAGTCATTCCTTCCTTAGACAAATCTAAGTTACACCAAACTCCAGTATCATTTGCCTGGGGAACATGGCCTCAAATTGTTTTGCAAACCTTGCTTGCTTTTGCATGCCTTCTCCAGTGTCTTTCATAAACATGATTTATTTAACCTCCAGCCACAGCTCCCTGTCTGCCTTGGAGTCAGAATACCCCTAGATATCATATGCGGATGGACAAAAGAAGGAGCTATACACTGTGCCTTCCATTCTAGCTCATGGGCACTTATGATACATTTTCACAAGAGTTTTCATTTTGTCTATTTTAGAAGCTTTCCTTCAAAGATCTCCTTCAAAGACCTACACTTTAGTTAATTAAAACTCACATCTCCGTGTGGCCATGCCCATCTTGCAAGAGGTCAGTGAGACAGATAGGTTAAGTGACTTCCCCACAGTGAGTCAGCAGTAGAACCAAGACTAGAGCCTAGGAGACATGGCTGCCAGTAAGTTGCTTTAACAGTTAGCAGTTCCCACATGGGAAATCCACATGCAGGGGAACTATATTGTTCTTTTGAGCTCAAAGACAACCCCATGTGATACAAAATATACATAAAAATAGTGGGGCATATGGTGCATCCAACTGTCCTTCTCCAAATGAGACATAAACAGGTGTACACACCCAGCAAAAGGGAGCTATGGTGAATACAAGATGTGCAAAAGGCAGAGAAAAGTGTGGAATTGCCACAAGATCATAGGGCAGAAGGGAGTTAACCAAAACAGTTCCCCTTCCCGCCCTTTGTTTATCCTGTCTACTCAGAATGTAAGCTCTTCAGCTCAGAAACTCTCTAACTGTATTCAGACAATACCTATCACAAGGGGGCTCCAATCTTAGTTGGGGTCTCTCAGAGCTACAATTCCTAATACAACTATAGTGTCCACAAAGGAAATGTGAAACCCTCTCAGGGTTGAGAAAAGGTTAAAGGCCAGTTGGACTATTCATTCCACCTGGGTGGTAATTAGTTACTTACTTGTCAAACAGATGGTACCTCTACACTGCAATAAAACACCCATGGCTGGCCCTGGCCAGCTGACTCAGACTGGTGGGGCTGGGGCTGGTGGGCTATAAAATTGCAGTGTAGCTGTACAGGTTCAGGCTGGAGCCTGGACTCTGAGGCCACCAGAACCGGGAGAAGGTGGCAGAACCCCAGGAAAGGGTGTGACCCAGGCCCCAGAGGCTAGGTGGATGCTTTAGGACTTTGGACTGCACCTGTACATTTCCTTACCTAGAAGGGGTTTGGACTATCAGCATCTCAGCCAGAGGACTGAGTGGGGTGCAAAGCCAGAGGGCAATGAAGATGGAAAATCCCTGCAACTTTGCACCTGGACACATGAGGTGAATGGGTGATGAGTGCACATGATTACAGGCAGACTTTCAGTAGTGGGGGATGTCACATGACACTGGGAGATCATACAGCTAAATGGAAGCCTTGTCATGATAATGGTCACTGTTCAGCATCTCATGCATTAGAGTGAACAGATGTGGGGAAAAAATTTATTCAGGCCACTAACTTAAAGTGAGAACTCCTCATGGTTAGCTCCCACATGTACAGTATAAAATAGCCAGTAAGCAGGGCTAGTTTAACATTTATGACTAATTGTGTAGTGAAGAATACAAGGGCTACTATATTTCTATTGTCCAAAATTAGCAAGATGCAAATGCACAGTGCAATTCCATTTCAGTTTGCATACTGGGAAATAGTTTTTGAAAAGTGCCATCATCATTTAAAAAAATTATGGCACATGCACAAATTGCAGTTTTCAGCTCTCATAATGGGGCTATACCATGACTAATTTTCAGTGAAGCACACAAAAGCTTTCGTCCTTCCTAAGCATCATCCCTCTGCCAGGTGCAAATGATTAAGCAAGGTAGGGGAGAATCAGGGCCTACGTCTTTAAATTTGCTCTTTCTCAAAACTTAAAAAAAATATGAAAAGGAGGATTTTGAAGCATTGAAAAAGGATAAAGCACAAAGCAACAATCTTCCATCCCCAGCATTTAAGCTGCATCTCTTAATCTTTCTCAGCTTCAAGTCCCCACGGAATAAGAGCGAGGCATTCGCTGTCATACAGGGCAAGAAAAGATAGGGAGCCTTGGGTGGCAGCCAGCAGCTTATGAATGAAGAAAAGTGAGCCAGGCTGTCACAATGATCTCAAAAGCTTTCACTGAAAAGCTGGAGTTCCCAAATTAATTTTAAATGAGTTAATTGGGCTAAAGAACAAGATGGAGGAGAATGAGAGAAACTACTGACATGCGTTGCCAGCCCCGGAGAGCATTCATCTATACGGTAGAGCGTATGAAATTGAAGAGATCCAAACAAAACACTTCTTTCTGCTTTATAAGCACCAAGGGCCAGATCCTCAAAGGTACTTAAGCACCTAATAATTTCAGTGGGTGTTAGGTGCCTAACCTGCATAAGTGCAATTGAAAATCCTACTAAGTGCTTATCTGCATCTTTAGGTATCTACATACCTTTGAAAACCTGGCCTTAAGTGCCAAGTTCAGACCACATTCACTTTTAGGGCAGAACTGAATGTAACTCGAAATTCAGCTTAAATACAAGCCCATAATTAGACCTGACCCATCCTTCGAAACTGCTATGCAATTTGCCCTTGCAGAGGCAGTCAACGTGACTTATAGGACACCCAGATGAGAGAGCACATGTGCAAAAACACACTTCCATGTCCCAGCCCCACATTCTAACTACAGAGGGCTTGCACAAAATTGCCCTAGGCATGGCTGCCTCTTTTCCTTCATTTGATAGAGAGCCATCCTGGGCACAGAACTATCAGCAATAGATTCAAACATGGCATGGACAACTTCAATGATTTAAAATAATTTTCTCTGTCTCTCTTACTTTTGCCTAATTTGACTCAGTGAGTGAAGAGCTGGGAAGCTGGCCAGGATGCAAGGAAATGAAAGAAAAACATGAAATGTGAAGAATTGCAAACAGCATATCAGCTGAAAAAATATTGATGAAGAGTGCAGAGAAGATGTCAAGTAATGAATTTTAATGTGCTATGGAATAATAGATGTTTGTCTATGACATTCAAAGCACTAGAAATAAAAAAGATACAGATCCTTAACCAGCCTGGCAAATGCACTGTGCTTCAATACAGACTGTGTTTTTGGATAGATATAGTGGTAGTATGCTCATTTCACAGATGGAGAAGCTATTTTACATAAGCAGACCCAAGATCACACAACATCTGAGTGGTATAGCTGGAAAGAACTCAGAAGCTCTGGCTCAGTCCCCAACTATAATCATAGTTTTTCTGTAGAATGATTAATAGATTTTAAGGTAAGTAAAATCCATTTATTCATTGTAGCAGCATGACTTCTCAGTAACCTGCTGCACACTGTGGTTAGATGTTGGCTGTGTGTGTGTGTTTATTTAGTGTGCTGTCCCAGCTCTGCACAGATAGCAGAGATAGCAGACCTCAATTAAACTACCCAATAAATTCACAGACTCGGTTTTAAGTGAAGGCTCCTGGCCACATTTATTGTCGATGAAGCATGGTAATAGCACCTGGCAGATTCTATGAGGCTACTAAGACATGTACGCTTGTGACAATGGACACAGCTCACGCAGAGGCGGGACTTTCCATTCCCCCCTCAGCTGGTCAAAGACACTGGCTCTGAGATACATCTTTACACACCAGTACAAACAAGTTGCGTATTGCCCCTGACGTATTAGGGTGCCACCTATTCTCTTGTATCTGTTGGTTTGATTAAAACATCTCTATTTATTATGCTGTCATCCTGACCTTATCCTTAAGGATGAGTCAGTGTGTTCCTGTTATCTTTGGGGAATGTGCTGGTATTGAGGTGTTCTGGTACTTCTGGAGTATGCTTGTGTGAGTGCTCTGTGCCCAGCACCTTTTAGGAATATGTGTTTTTGCAGTATTAGCCCCGTGCTTGCCAAATTCTGTGAGCAGGGCCTGCCTTTTGCTCACAGCCTGACTTTGCTTCATATTGGTAAAGTTTTAACCACTACTTTAGTTCAGGCCTCAGGCCTCATACTAGGCCTCTAATAAAAGGGCTTCTGTCTCAGGCTCTCTTCCTACTACACATACCATCTATTCCTCTCCTTACTGGCTGTCCCCTACTATGATGACCTGCCACTATTCCTTCCATGATAACTTTCTTGAGATTATTTCCATCTCTACACTCGATGTGACCAACGCATGTAAGTTTGCGCCTGTTGCTTTCCGACAGCAGGATCTGTTTCTCTTCAATAATATTTCTAACATAAGTATTCCGTCGTCTTGTCTATCCAGGAGATATGCAACAGTCTTCCCCAGCACCACATCTCAAAAGCTTCAATTTTCTTCTTGACAGCAGCATCAATTTCCTGTGATTCACATCCAAAAGTCATTATGGACAAAATTAAGCTTTTCAGGAATCAAACCTTCATACATTTTGAGATGACAGCTTTTCCAAACTTCTGTAGGTATAGGTCTCTAGGTATACATCTTGCTGGGCATAAGTAAATTTGCCTATAGCTTGATTTGAGTGCCAGGTTAAACTGCAAAGAGTGTGACAGACTGTGTGCTGGAGATGGTGTTTTTGGGCTAGTTGAGATAAGTGGGAATACCCTGAACTGATAACTTTGAAATGTGGATAAGGTGAAGACATAAGTGATTAGTTCCTTACACAGTCTTCAAAGCAATTGGTCCTTACATGATCTGTATGATGTCCAAACCAATTAAATTTAAGAAGCATAGATTTTAGTAGCTAGTAGTGTGTGACATGATTTGGAATTATGCTATCGCTCTGTATATAAACAGCCTGGGCCTGGCCAATGTGGACTTAGAGCTAGCCCATGCCTAATAAAGGAACCTGAGTGATGAGCTGGAGTCAAACTGAGTTTGGATCCCAGAGAACTGGATGGAGTGTTCTCCAAAAGTGGATGAAATGTTCCAGATAAGCCAAGTGCAAAAGGTTTCAAAAGGAATCCCAGCAAGGCCATGGCTGAATGAGCCATTCCTAATCTTCTTCCAATTTCTATGGAACACCCTCTTTTATTGGATATGTTTGATCCCAAATAATTAAATTCATCTACTGCCTCTATGGCTTGACCATTAATTGTGATGTCTGCTCTCATCTTGTTTTTCTTAATTATGTCAACGTACATGCATTTCATTTTTGCTTCATTCAGTGATAAGCCATATTCCTCACTGGCTGTTTTTACAAACTACAACATTTCTTGAATTGTTTTTGTGGTGGTAGCAAAGAGCATCATGTCCTCGGCATATCTGAGGTCAGTTAAGAGTTGTCTACCACTGGAAATTCCAGCAACTTCCACTTTGTCAAAACCTTCCAGGCCTAGCCTCATAATAAATGTGACCAAAAGCGGGGCAGTGAGTGGTTTCCACTGGACAGGGTGTGACACAAGGGTTTATTCTGTCCTCAAGCCTCTTCAACATATAGGTCTGGTCCACACTACGCTGTTAAACTGATTTTAACAGCGTTAAATCGATTTAATGCTGCACCCGTCCACACTACACTGCTCTTTATATCGATATAAAGGGCTCTTTAAATCGATTTCTGTACTCCTACAAAATGAGGAGTAACGCTAAAATCGATATTACTATATCGATTTAGGGTTAGTGTGGACGCAAATCAACGTTATTGGCCTCATTATTTTACAGTAGCTACCCACAGTGCACCGCTCCATAAATCCACACTAGCCTCGGACCACGGACGCACACCACCGAATTAATGTGCCTAGTGTGGACGCGCACAATCGACTTTATAATGTCTGTTTTATAAAATCGGTTTAAGCTAATTCGAATTTATCCTGTAATGTAGACGTACCCATATACACACAATTTAGGGCCTAAGGGACCACCATTATGATCATAAGATCTGACCCCCTGTATGCCACAGGCCATAGAACTTCGTTGAGTGATTCCTGCCTCTAGAACCCAGTATTAAAGGCAGGAATTTGCAATGATCTCAGCTTTGAGTGCTTCAAAAACATTTTGCTTGTAAATCGCTATCATCATAACTAAGATTTAGTGAAAGCCACAGCCCCATAGAAGTTTCGCATGTAAAAATCAATGTTTAGCATGCACTTGAGCTGTCAATTGAAAAACCTTTAAACATGGAAATGGAATTCAGATCTCTGAAGAATGGAACTTGTTACCAGATATTTGACTGATGATAACAATGGTACAATTCCATCATTGTTATGTTCATTTATTCTATGTAAATTATATGACATATGAATTATGAATGAGAACTCAGTGTTAGCATTATGAGTCAATCATGAAGAGGTGCTGAGCAGCTGCAACTCCCGTTGGAACCTGAGGGAGCTGTTGATTCTCTGTCACTCTCTGAATTTTGCCTTATATTAAAATTATCCTGAGTCCTTTGGCAGTACACTTTTGATGAGCCATTGTTTGCATTGTGTTGGAATTGGGGTGAAACCAAGACTCCCTCGCAGTCCATATGACTGACTTCATTGGAGCCAGGATGTCACCCACTGTACTAATGTTTAAGGTAATTCTGTACATAGGAGAGCATATGAAATTATCAAACCAGATATGATGATAGGGATGCTCTTTTAAGACTATTTAACAGTCTTTATAATGCACATTTAAAAACCCACATGACTAAGTGACAACCGAGTTCCTGTGTCATAAAAAGATTGGGATGTATGGAATGAAAACATATCAATGTGAAACCAGTAACAATTTCTGAAGGCGAATCTAATCAGAATGTGTTTTATCAAAAAATTCCACTTAAGTTACTTGCTGAAAGAGAATATTTTTCAAAAAGCTCAGTGCTTGCATCAATTTAAAAAAAAAAGAAAATCAGACAACAAGCTAGACTCAGAATCAGGAGAGAGAGAGAGAGAGAGAGAGACAGTGTTGATCTTGGCATTATAATATTTTATATTGGATCTGCAGGTTTTTTCCACTGGGCACTTGGTATTCAGACCATGCTCTCTTGATCCTTTGTTTTGGTCTGTGCAGTTGGTTTTTATTTTTTCATCATTTACTTGCAGTCATCCTTCATCACATGCTGAGTAATGTTCCTATCTGTAGACAAATAGAGGCATCTACATTTAACTTGTCTCTTGTAGGTCTGCCTATTGCAGCTCTTTGTTTTTATTAGGTCGCTGACTAGAGCTGGTCTTAATATTATTGGGTAAGGTTGTGAAAATAAAGTTGGGACCCCAACCTCAAAATGTAACAAGATCCTGGCCAGTATTGTGATTGCAGCAAGGTGGGTTTTAGCATATGCCAAAACTTTACTTCATATAAAAATGGGTGGGAGAATCTTCGTCCTAATACCAACCTCTTGCTGCAGGAAAAGTGGAGCACATGTACAGGGCCGGCTTTATGAACTGCAGGGCCTGATTCGAATACTTGGTGGCGGTCCAGGGCTTTGGCGGCACTTCAGCGGCATGGGTTCCTCTCTGGGTCTTCCGCGGCACCGAAAGACACCCCCCCACTGAAATGCCGCCAAAGACCTGGAGTGCCCCCCTCCCCGCCGCCAAAATGCCGCCGAAGACCCGGAGCGCCCGCCCCCACGCTGCCAAAGACCTAGAGCCCCTGCCTCCTGCCGCCAAAATGCCACCGAAGACCCGGAGTGGACCCCCCTGCCGCTGAAATGCTGCCGAAGACCCGGACACACACACACACACACACACACACACACCCGCGGAAGCTGGATGAGTAAAAAAAAAAAAAACATTAAAAAGGCATCTAAGGCGCAGGGCCCTCTTAGGTGCGGGCATGGGGCCCGATTCCCAGGAATCAGGGGAATCGGCTTAAAGCTGGCCCTGCAAATGTAGTTTGTTCTGGAGTCCATACATGGTTCCCAACATCTACAAGTTTATTAAGCTTCAGTTGCCCAAGGAAGCTGGAGGCAAGTGGGGGTGCTGCTAGGTTCCCAACCACTGTAGGGTTCAGTGTGATGGCTGGGGAACTTCAGCATGTTCTTCAGGATTTACAAACTTATTATCACAATGAACATCCAGCGAGGTTGATATTTTACACATGGGAAAACTAATGCACAAAGGGTAAGTGACTTTACCAAGGCCTCAGAGAGTCGGTGTCAGAATGGGGAATTAAAGTCTCTTGCTATAGAACTGTGCATGTAGTTCACTAAACCAGATTATTCCCCATGCCACTGGGCTGCTCTCAATTGTGGCCAGAGGTCACAATGGGAGAGGATGTGAATTAAATGCAGACAGCCATCTGGGAGGTAGCTTGCATAGTCCTTTGTGCCATCACTGACAGTTCAGCTAGCAGTAGCACTCTGTTTTGAACTGGTCTGGAGTCAAGTAACTGGTTATTTAGGTCCCCTGAAGCCCAGCCTCAGATGCCTTTAGGTGTGGACTAGATTAGTAACAATTTCAACCTTAGCCATTAGCTGTGTTTTCAAGGCTATCTCCACACAGACTAGGGCTGGGGACTTTTAAAAGACTGAGGGTACGTACGCTTTGCATATAGAAGTCCTCAGAAAAGGAAAAGAGCGTGTGCAGGCCTCATTACATAGCAGGCAGCCCACAGAGAGTTGAGCCAACGTACTAGTGAAGGTCAGGCCAAGCTTTCCCAACCCCCGAGAGACGAAAGCAGAAACTAGCGAGTTCCCCCCTCATTCTCTTGAGTGATAGCAGTGAAAGATTTGAGGATGCTAAAGGGGAAAAGGGCAGTGAGAAGAGAGGAGGCCTCTCCTCACACTCAGCTGCAGAGAGGTGGAGTGAGAATAGAAACACATCAGGATGCAGGTGCTGTGCAACATCAGGGCACTGCCCTGTGATTATTGTGTGGCACTTCATGACTCCATTGAATGGTGAAGCAGCTCTCCAGCAATTCAAGGATAAGTGCCACTTTCTGAGATCAAGAGATCTGGTCTCATCGCCCTTCGCTCTTTCTTTCTGTATTAACACAGACTGTTTGCTGGTGGATTATTGGGGATATAGGGAGTATGTTTGAATGTCCACTCTTGTGCAAACAGGGAAGGAATATAGGAGGATTTTTGGCTCAAGGATCCATGGTCAGAAGAGGCCCCAGTGACCAGTAACTGGTACAGTGCACACTTGATTGTAGTCAACTGACCACATGCTGCTGATGCAAGACCTTAGTTCCATGGTTCAGCCCTGTGTCCTTCAAACCATGTCAGAAGGTGAGCGAGGGGATTACTGCAGACAGTAATGGAATCACGTGGTTCCGATGCAGCCAGCATGCATGGCACACACTGTTGGCTGTGGGGAGAGGGAGTGAAGATTGTTTAGTGGGGAGAGATGGGGAAAGCCAAAGTTTTGGTTGTCCCCACCCAGTATATTTTTGCTTCCCCTAGACCTGGGGGAGGAGGGGGGGGGCAGAGAGGAGGCGGAGGGGGATGACAAAAATGTTTATTTCACAGGGAATTCCACAAATTAAAAAATAAAAATTCTGTTTGAGAATGGAGGGGAGGAAATTTACATTTGCTATGAAATGAAATCCTGAAAAAAATTCATTGCAGGTTGATTGAAAGTTTCATTTTGATTTAGACCTTTTTTTTTAAATTGACATAATGTCAAATAAAAGGATAAAACAAAGTTTGTTTTGAAACAGAAAATTTAAACATTCCTTTCCCCAAAAGGTCTAAACCGAACATTTTGACAATATAAAAATTATTTTTTGCATTTTTTTTCTTTCAAAATGAACTTTCATCATAATGTTTAGCTTTCAATGAATTGGTGTCTATTGGAAAATTTCCAACCAGCTATACTCCTCCTCCTTACCCTTCAATCATTGGCATTTCTTACTTACACGTTGTGCTCCCTCTGAGTAAGAGAATCAGGCACATATAAGATTGCCAGGTATTAAAAATGATGTTGGTCTAATCCATACTTTGCATTTATGGAAATCACCATCAGTTATCATCAGCCCGTTTTGGTATGAAAATATGAACTACAAATATAGCTTAGTCACCTGATCTTGTTGAGAGCGTGGATAACTGGTTAGAACTGGAAGAAATCAACAAAAGAGTTCAAAATTATGCAGTGGTATGCATGCCTGAAGTGGTACAGAGGCCTATGTAACCTGGCCACTTTAGCAAAAGAAACACAACCCACCTGAATGAAAGGTTAGAAAATACTCATGACATTTAGTCGTCGCTTATAGGAATATGACTATTTGGTGGTGCAGTTTATAATTTAGAGCCATATTTAACTGTCATAAGGGTAATACAGCCATTGTAGCATTTGTGAGTGCTGGTAATTATGTTCCTATTTAAAAGCAAGATTTCTATGCTTTTTGATCTCTCATTTCACTTTGTTTTTGGAAGAAGTCGTGTATTGTCCATATCATCCAAGTCTAGATTACAACATTTTATACCAAGGAATTGTACTATTTCAGAATCTACTGAGTAGTTACCTAGCACGAGTAAATACTGCTGTTCTGTGAACAAAATCCTGTCTTTTGTTTAGGGAGATGTATTAGGGCGGCTGGTGGGGTAAGGTGGAACAGGGTAGTGACAGTGACAGCCGTGCATTCTGCACAATACACACTTTGCAGTTGCATGGCAGGATGGCTTGGAGTAAGCTGGCACAATGTGCTGCCAAACTCATTTTAGTTCTCATTTGATCAGGAGCAGCACATGTGCATGGCTAGCTCATTCAACTGACTACATCATAGGGGTTAGCAGGAGGGCAAGACGTATCTCCTATCTGGTGGATATGGGAAGTGGACCAGTGCACTGGCTGAGTGTTCCACCTATTGAATTCTAGAGGAAGATCATGTCCTGCTGCTTTGCTAGGGAGCGGGAAGGGATGATGTTCCTTGTGCCTTCTTACTTCCCAGAAAGCTAGTTCAGGACAGGGCAGGCTCTAGCTTGTAGTGAAGAAGTCAGTTCCCAGAACTGGTCATGGGTGATACCTGGTTCATGAAATAACCTAGATGAATTCTTGATGCATTCCCCATCTGGTTGAGACTGGAATGTTCTCTCTCTTTGGGTATAAACATTGACCTTTTGTTAATAGTATTTTTAGGGCAATACATTCAGTCGGAACACTTGCATTTGAAATACCTAGATTAGTTTTCCTACTACTTGTCAAGCTGTAACTAATAAGGTTGCTTAATATCTAACAGACATATATTTCTTCAGTGTCAGGATACAGTCTGGATATTTTAATTTCTCACTGAAGGTAATGTAAAAGATTGCTATGATTTCAAAACAGCACTATCTTAACAATATGTGCATGAACTTACATACGTTACTGCAACAAACACGATACACTAATGTAAGCAGAGTCAGGATGAGCGCTACCCTAACATCTGGTGGCGAATTGTAGAGAATGTGGAAAGAATTTTAAGAATTTGCATTGGCATCCACTCCCCACCCCCGCACTTAGCATAACCCCACAGCAGCTTGGGATGGTGATTTTAAAAGCTCAGGGATCCCCAATTTCT
This sequence comes from Gopherus evgoodei, assembly GCF_007399415.2. NCBI lineage: Eukaryota > Metazoa > Chordata > Testudines > Testudinidae > Gopherus > Gopherus evgoodei. The sequence continues at coordinate 251,186,320 of NC_044323.1, read as the reverse complement.
TGGTTATTGGGGCAGGAAAAAAAAAGTTTGTCACCCTGATTGTGTGAATGGGGAGCTGTGGGACTGCTTTGTGACAGAAATGACTCGACCTCAGTTGGGTGGTACTTGCTAAACATGGATTCCAAAACCCCATGAATGGAGAGAGGTTGGGGACTAGTGTGTGTACCTGATGGTATGGGCCTCTTCTGAGGGCCTGGAACACCAATTGCACATCCTCCTCTCTCCAATGTTAAAGAGTAGAGCTAATTTTTTATTCTATTAGGAGTCTATCTGGAGACTGCTGAGCTGAATTAATGTTGGGCCAATGGTGCACCAGCACCAGGGCTCCCCTACTAAGAGCTGAAATCAGTGAAAGAGCTGAATTGAGATCACGGAGTGCTGTGTTAACTAGTGGGGGAGCCTGAAGACCTATTGTTAAATGGCTGGCAGAGCAGAGCAGTTTGCAGTGTGTTGGAGCAGTCCACGGAACAGTGGAGTGAAGCAGTTTGCAGGGACAGCTGGAGGAGCGGCACAGCTGGTGTGGTGGAGCTGGTCGGGGTGAAGGCTGCAGCAGAACTCCATGGAGAGGTGGAGCAGTTGGCCCTGGCCCACGTACGGTGCCCCTTAACACCCTGTGTGGACTTTCCCCCCAGGCTGGCGGGGGGGTAAAACTCTGCAGATAAACTCACGAATTCTGGGGTAGCACTGACCAGAGACTTTTGGATTGTTGGACTTTGGGGTGATTGGACTTAAGACCCTAAGGGGAAAAGGACATTGCCAAACGTACCTGGGGGTGGGTTTTTTGTTTGTTTATGGTTTGTGTTATAATCCTGTTTGTGGTGTTTTTCCAGTGGGATGCCTCATTGTTTCCTTCCTTTATTAAAAAGATTTTGCTACACTCAGTCTCCGTGCTTGCGAGAGGGGAAGTATTGCCTCCTAGAGGCGCCCAGAGGGGTGTGGCATGTAAGTGTCCCAGGTCACTGGGTGGGGGCTCGAGCCGCTTATGCATGGTGTTATTGAAACGGAACCCCTGGATACTGAACCCGGCCCTTGTTGCTGCCAATTCAGAGGGGCAGAAGGGTTACACTAATATAACAGTAAATCAATATTTGGTGTCCTATCATACTGAACAGATGTCATTTACAATGCAAAGCACCCAGTTGACAAAAAATATTTTGAAACATTTGCTGACAGCAGCTTAAACATGCTATATATGTGGCTAGCCTTCTAATATGTGACTTCCTCAAACAGCGGTTATTTCATGACAAAGTCTTAGAAACGCACCTGATTGCTTTTAGAGTACATCTACATTTGCGCTGGATGCTGTAAGTCCCAGCTTGCATACACTTACCTGAGCTAATTGGATCTGAGCTAGCACACTAAAAATAGCTGTGTAGCTGGGGTAACATCGGTGAAGGCATAGGCCAGCTGGCTGAGTATAAGCCGGGAGTCTAGGCAGTTACACACTTGGGCAACTAGCCCAAGCTGCTGCCCATGCAGCCCAGGCTACACTGCTACTTTTAGCATGCGAGCTCAAATGGAATTAGCTCAGGTAAGTGTATGCAAGCTGGGACTTAGACCTTCCAGCTCAAATATAGACATACCCTTAATGTGGCTTGAGCGTTTACTCTGCTAAATCACAAAAGATTGGAAATATGTTAGGTTTGTTGGCATTCGGGTTGAGCAAACATTGATACAAGTACAGTTTCAGTTTCTGATTTGTTGAGTCAAGTTAATACTTAACTAACGGGTTAAATTATCACCTTAGAATCAGGATGTTCTTTCCCATGAGTTTCTCCTTGCTCTAGTGAGATCAAGGGTTGTGAATTTCAAAGACAAATTGCCTTTAGGCTTACATGCCATTGGACTATGCTGGGCTAATCAGGTTTGTCACTGACAGGGGATTACTTCCCCCCATTTGAATTAACAGAGTATGGACAATGCTATTCTCTCATTGCGGGACTGGAGGGTCCTGGCTGTCATAGAACCAGCTGTTTCCACTGTGTGTTGGGGCAGTGGAGGGAATGTATGGTTCCAAAGGATCAGGAGACAGATCCTCAGCTGGTGTAAATGGTCACAGCTCCACTGACAACAATGGTGCTCTGACAATTTATAGCAGATGGATATATGGCCCCAGATGTTTTCATCATATGTGGTCCACAAGCAGCAGATCTCCATTAGACTGAGGTCTACAGACTGAAAAAGAGTGAGAGTTGCTGTAGTGGAATATAGCATTTAGGAAGAGTTTCTTCCCATCCCCACTCCAGCCCTCGAATGTGCCAAGATACTATCTGCAAGATTTATTTCTATTTATCTTAGTTACTTACATGGTCCCCATTACACCTCTACCCTGATATAACACGACCCGATATAACATGAATTTGGATATAATGCAGTAAAACAGTGCTCCAGGGGGATGGGGCTACACCCTCCAGTGGATCAAAGCAAGTTCAATATAACATGGTTTCACCTATAATACGGTAAGATTTTTTGGCTCCTGAGGACAGCATTATATTGAGGTAGAGGTGTACCACATGTATGTATCCTCACAACACCCTTGGGAGGTAGGGAAGTGCTATTAGCCTCATTTTACAGATGGAAAACTGAGGCACAGAGCTACTAAAAGCAGGGTACTGGACGAGATGACCTCTCAAGGTCCCTTCCAGTCCTACAATTCTGTGATGGAACAAGGTGTTGAACTTGGGTTAAAACTAGAACCTGATCCTGCAGCACCTACACTTGTATTTAGAAGTCCACTGGTTTCCCTTGTGATGGTCCTCATAATGCAGTGGGACTGCATGTGTGTGTCAGAGCTTCCAGTATTTCATTCTAAACCTACTGTATTTTACCTAACGGAACAGCATCAGTCCATGCTAATGGAAAATCACCAGTCCATGCTAATATACCAAGAGGGTTTTGTATTACTATGAATTACACATGATTCAGCACATTCATCCTGCCTCTGACACATGGACAGACAAACAAATATCTGAAAACTGTGGGAGGAAAGCAAATTTGACTTGAGGAAATATATTTAAGTATTAAAAAATAGTAGAAATTGAGCTATTAGTAATATTTAAATGGCATTTATAAACACAGTTACTAATAATACATCTGCATGCAATGAACAAAGATGCTAGTCAAATGCCTAAGCCAAATTTTGCCTTTGGGTGCATGTGCACTTAATTCACTGAGCCAAATACTGCAGTTATTACTCAAGAAAACTATTGACATCAATGAGAGTTTAGCCTGAGAAAGCAAGATTTGGCCAACTGATTCTGTGTGCACATAGCCAAAGGTAGCATGTGTCCCCACATGCACAGACAATTCTTCTTAATAAGAGTCTGCCTGCTGTATGTAAAAGAACAATTGATAGTTAGCTTATAAAATTAATTGGTATTCAAAATGGCAACCAATTTTACCACCAGAAGGTAGCTGCTACACTCTAAGACCTGCAATAAGATCCACCTGGACAGACCCTTGCACCTGTGCATAGTTCCATGGACTGCAATGGGATTCCATGCAAGCACAAGAGTCAGCCCAGACCCAATTGCCAGATCAAGACAGAAAATCAGAAGCATCAAACATCATGTGTCTGACTTCTAGAGTGACAACTACTACACTAACAAAAGCCAGTTTTCACTTGAATGTGTTCAGTGCAGCCTAGTTTATCAAGCATTAAAACACAGGTTTGGGTCTGACAGATTTGTCTGAAGAGAAAAAAAGAATCGGAAGAGACTGGTCTTACCATTTTTGTCTGCTCTTCTCAGTATCTAAACAGAAAAAGAGAGACAGGAATCACTTTCTGTGTGACACTGTATGACACTGCAGATTGTAAACAATGAGCATTTGCTTCTTTTTCATTCCACCATCATATTTCACAATGTGGTAGCAAGAGAGGCCCCAGGTTTGCTTTTGTTCCTCTCTCAGACTGAGCTTTCTTTAACCCCAGTGCTGTGCACTCATAAAGCCAGGGCCACAGTAATTATTTGTGTTTATATATATATATATATATATATATTGCTGACAAGCACTCGACACATCTACAGGGTTATACATATGTATCACTGCAGTTATACACAGCACTTGTCAGCAATTAAAATGGGAAAATAAAATCTCTGCTCTGAAGGGGTTATAATCTCATCGACAAACAAACTTGCACTGAAATAACTCAATTGGTTTTAATTTGTGATTTCAGTGTGAGTCTGTATGTGAACACTCATTTCAGAATACAAGTATCCTATGACAATTTAACTTGATTTAGTACCCATAAGCTAAAAAGCACCTGGACTTTCACCAAACTTACCAGAGGTGTGAATTAAAAAGCAATGTAATTATTAAGGTGCAAGTTTCTATGTAGACCAGCCCTAAAGGTACAAGGGGTGGTACAAACAATGGACAGAGTGTGGGTATTAGAGTGCAGTCAATCCAGGACTCGTGGGTTGTTAGTGATTTAAAGGAGCAGAAAGAGACTGTGTAATGGAATGTTAAACTGTATTATACTCTTCATCCAGCAGGTGACATTGTGTAAAATACCTCATTTAGACCAACCACAGCCATACCTGGCAGAGCATTAAAGGATCTAATGGTGAACATGTCTGGTATGTATAAGCAAGCTCTGTAGCCAGTCCCTATCTGGTACAGAAGAACATGTCAGGAGGAAACTAAGAACAGAAACAGAAGGAAAACAGCAGCAAAGGTTGCAGACAAAAGAAACAGCAACAAAGGTTGCAGGATCTCATCAACATGCCATTCGTCAATGCTTGAGAGAATTCTGCTTTGATAAACCTTCAGAATGAACAGACTGGAAACAAGATTTTGCATTATTACCAAGCTACACAAAGAAACTGGAGATACACAGGTATCATCTTTTCATATATGGTATGGGGAAGCAGGCAGAGCATATTTTAAAATCATTTGACTTTACTGAATACAGTCACAAAGATGACTACGAAAGGGTTCTGGCTATGCTTGATGAATACTTTATACCTCAGAGAATTGTGGTTTATGAAAGAGCATGTTTTCATCAGAGAATTCAGTTTCATCAGAGAACTGTTGAATGTTTTATTAGAGCTCTGAATGTAATGGATAAAAACATGAAAATATCAGACAAGCTGGTTATTGGGTTAACAGACAAAAATCTTTCACAGCAGCTACAACTGAAGAGAATTAGCCCTAACCAGGGCTATACAGATAGCAAAACAGTCAGAATTAGTTAAACAACAGAACAAAAGGCAGGAGCAACCTGAAAAGCCTGAACCTTGCCTAAAAGCTATAAACGGACATTTGAGTGTTTAAGTCATTATCATAAAATCCCTGAGTCAGGGAGAGAGAACTCCCAGGCTAAGAAGGACAAATTCCAGCCTACATGCCCAAGGTGTGGAAAAAGTCATATCCCAAGATACGATGCACATCTAGCCAGAGGCGCACTGTGTAATACATGTGGACAGTTTGCAGCTCTTTGCTGCACCAAAGCAGTAAGGGAGGAGTTAACTCATATGACAGACAGACAATCAAGAGCATTCTTTCTGGCATCTTTCACTTGTGATGACACAGAGCCGGCCTGGAGAGTGAAACCGAATATTTTTGGCAAGACTACTGACTTTTAAATTGACGCAAGAGCTGAGGTCATACTCATGTCAGAAAGGGCTTAAAATCACCTTCAACCCCTTTCACAGACAAAGTCACTCGATACACCTCTGACTACCCCGGAGGTATTCTGAAGTGCATGAGCCACTTCACCACCAAAACATCTTACAAAGAGAAAAGCTATGCATTTGGAGTGTATGTGACCAAAGACCAGAAACCTCCTCAGCCGCAGTATGGCACCCACGATGGGCCTAGAGAGAAAGGACGAAGAACTCAGTGGAGGATTTGATGATATGGGGCTTTTGAAAGGAGATTCTGTACAAATAAACTTCAGAGACAATGCTGGATCATACAATGTACAAACACCTCTACCAGAGAGGCCTTGGAAGAGACTTGCTGCAGATTTAGGTGAATTCAGAGGACATCATTACCTGGTTGCTGTGGACTATTGTTCCTGATATATAGAAATAATGGACTTGAAAGGCATAACATGGTGCAGTGCTATCAAGAAACTGAAGTGCAGTTTTGCTCACTTTGATATTCCAGAGCAGCTAGTGATGGACAAGCTCACTGCAGCAGAATTTAAGTTGTTCTGAACAAAATATGATGTTGATCATATTACCTGGAGCTCTCAAGCAAATGGAGAGGCTGAGAGAGCTCTACTGACAGCCAAGAAAATCTTTGAGCAGGAAGATCCATTCGTTGTTCTTCTAAACTACAGATCAATACTAATGGCAGCTACTGGATATAGTCCAGCACAACTCCTGATGGGAAGACAACTCAGAACTACTGAATGAACTACAAGGATGAATACATCTGGGGTGTACAAGCAAGCTCTGCAATCAGTCCATACCTGGTACAGAAGAACTTGACAGGATGCTTTGGGAATGCGAGCTGGGAGGCTGCTGCAAATGTAAGAGACTGTGAATAAAGACAAAGGGTTAAAATTGGGCAAGGGAGCCCAAGGGAGCAGTCTGCAAAGAACCTTCTGTGGAGCAAATGGATGAGACTGGGTTCAGGAGGCAGTGAGATCAGATATGCGGGAGCAAGTTTGTGCATTGCTCTGAAATCGGGAGGAAGCTTGAACTGGTTATGGATGAAAAGGGGAAAAAATGAGTGTAGAGGTGTAAGAATGGGGAAAGCAAGGTCAGGAAAATGGCAGAGGAAGATGCTGTTGCCAGCTGTGTTCTGGATGGACTAAAGTGGGGGGAGAGGCCAGGAAGAAGAAGCTTACACTAGACTAGGCAGGAATTAAATAAAGAAAAATACATTTCAAAAGGGAGCTGCTACCATGGTGTGCTGTGGAGATAAGTGATACAAAATTGAAACGTGTGGAGTGTAACTACTTTGTATCATGACTTTTACTAAGAGATCTAAATTGTTATCCACAGATGGTAGAGGCCTGTATTTACCCCACACTGCAAATGGTGCATGTCCCAGAAGCTGTCTAAATAATCAGGGTGAACTGTTGGACTCCTCATGCAAAGCCTGATTTGGGGACTTAGATGGAAGATAAGCAGATGGATTCTTCCAGCCCTCCTACCATCTTGAAGGAAGAACACAAATAATGTGAACATCTGGGATGAAATATAGTTTGTTTGGGGCCCTCCCCACACCTGCCCCTTGCAACATTTTGGGCCAGTAGCTCTGTGTTATGCTCAGCATTCCCCCCTGCCTCCAGCCAGCCCCCTTCCCCCAAGGCTGTTTCTGAGTATCTTGCAGAATGCCACTCTGGAGCAGTGCTCCATGATGCATGGGTGTTTGGAATCCTCTCTCCATAGGCTGCCTCCGCCCCCCAGTACAGAGGTATCTGTTGCCATTTAAGGCCTTGTACCCACCTGAAGGCAGGCCAAGGTAGAAACTTGTTCCTATTGGAATCCGAGGCAACCAGTCAGGTAACAGCTGAGCATTATTAACAGGTTGCCACAAGACAGAAATGGAAAGCTTCATCTGAACAGAAAAGTTTCTACAGAAATATGTAGGCACACAGAATGGGCAACATTTTCCAAATGGGCGTGAGTACTTATGATAAGTCAAGGCAAGAGGTTTGCTTTCTAAGCTAGTTAGAACACAGCAGATCAGTAACGGTGCAGCTAAGAAGCTAGTTAGGATTAGTTTAAATAAATCACCTATAGTAGCATTACTTTATAGTCTTTATTAGAGATTGGACTAACTGAAAACCCAAGATCCAAGCACCCCTGAAATTTGAGTGTCCTAATCCTCTGTGTGATTGCTTTGCCTGAGTGTATGTTGTTTGACATAAGAACAAAGCTTAAAAAAATAAGCGACTGATCCAGATCCAGGCCTCCCTTCATAAACTCAGATCTGAACTTTGGGATGTTTAAAATCTAGATTCAGTCCATTCTAAACTAAATTTAGTGTCTTTAATTAATCTCCAGTTAGTACCTCTGAACAAAGAGGACTTTGCAACTCAGCTCTCAATAGCACGATTGGGCAGCTCGGTTTCTGCTTTTTTTTTTTTTTTTAAAACAGTAGTCTGGAAACACTCTACTAATACTAACACCCAATTGCTAAAGTATGAGGATCTTGAGCTTGAGAAGGTACTATCGAAAAGCAAAAATGCAGGAGGAGCCTTGTCAGAATAGTTTTACACTCGGTAATATTCTTTTAATGGCTAAAATACAACACTAGGATCCTAGCTGATACTGTGGGGTTTTTGCTGTTGTTATTGTTGTTTTGTTTTGTTTTTTCATTTGGCAATCAGTATTCGTTTTTCTTCTGTGTTTTCACATGCAACAAACACCAAAATGTTTCTCCATTTTCCCTGCTTCCTTGTTTGTGCACCAGCAACAGTGATGTCTGTAAGAATGTGCATTGTACTGGAATTAGTAGCTGTTACTTAATATCAGCTGTAGAGACAGCAAGAGAGCTCATGGTGGTTTTGCTTCCTTTTTTAATGCCAAAGGACAGAGAGAGAGAGTTGTGAATTTAAAAAAAATCAATATTTTGAGATCTAGAGCTAATTACTAGGGCTGGCTATGCCAGACTCTGCCTGATGAAAAGAGGATAGCATGGAGCCACCAAGGGGGAGGCAGATCCATAGTGGCAAGTGCAGAAATCCTGCTCCTTGAAAAAAAGGTGCATGGGTTGAATTGCCTGCTGGGAGGGCCTGGGTAAGCATGGCTAATGGGCTGAATAATGAGAAAATAAGTGGGATGTATCCAACACAGAGCAAGTGGCACAACCCCGATAAATAAACCACACAACTTATTTGTGCCCTGAGCAATAATGATGTATGCACAATACCACCATCTGGGTGGTACAGCTAACACACTAACCAGAGACATCCAATGTGCCAGGGTATGTCTACACTACGGGATTATTCCAATTTTACAGAAACCAGTTTTTTAAAACAGATTGTATAAAGTCGAGTGCACGTGGCCACACTAAGCACATTAATTGGGCGGTGTGCGTCCATGTACCGAGGCTAGTGTCGATTTCCAGAGTGTTGCACTGTGGGTAGTTATCCTGTAGCTATCCCATAGTTCCCGCAATCTCCCCCACCCATTCGAATTCTGGGTTGAGATACCAGTGCACGATGGTGCAAAAATAGTGTCGCGGGTGATTCTGGGTAAATGTTGTCACTCAATCCTTCCTCCGTGAAAGCAATGGCAGACAATCATTTCACGCCCTTTTTCCCCTGGATTGCCCTGGCAGATGCCATAGCATGGCAACGATGGAGCCTGTTTTGCCTTTTGTCACTGTCACCATATGTGTACTGGATGCTGCTGACAGACGCGGTACTGCAGTGCTACACAGCAGCATTCATTTGTCTTTGCAAGGTAGCAGAGATGGTTACCATCCCTATTGCACCATCTGCCATTGTAAATTGGCGATGAGATGGTGGTTATCAGTCATTTTGCACCGTTTGCATTTGAAAATTGGTGATGACGGTTATCCATCCTTTTGTACCATCTGCTGCTGTCATGGGTGCTCCTGGCTGGTCTCGCTGAGGTCGGCCGGGGGCGCATGGACAAAAATGGGAATGACTCCCCAGGGTCATTCCCTTCTTTATGTTTGGTCTAAAAATAGAGTCAGTCCTGCCTAGAGTATGGGGCAAGTGTACTAGAGAACCAGAGAGCACAGCCGCTCTGTGTCAGAGCCCCAGAGATCCCGCAGAAATGATGAGCTGCATGCCCCCTTGCAACAACCCCACCCATTGCTTCCCTCCTGCCCCAACCCTCCTGAGCTACCATGGCAGTGTCCCCCCATTTGTGTGATGAAGTAATAAAAAATGCAGGAATAAGAAACACTGACTTTTTAGCAAGATAAAATGAGGGGTAGGCAGCCTGCAGCTGCTATGATAGTCCAGGCAGGACATTAAAGGGTGGGGGGGAGAGAAGCACAGCCTCCCACTGCTATGATAGTCCAGGGAGTACAGAATCTTTTCTTTAGACATGAAGGGGGGCGGGGGCTGATGGAGCTCAGCCTTCAGCCGCTATGAGGAGGACAGTTACCAAGCCTTTTGTACCATCTGCCAGGAATGACCAGGAGTCATTCCCATTTTTACCCAGGCGGCCCCGGCCAACCTCATCGAGGCCAGCCAGGAGCACTCACAGGATGATGAGGACGGTTTTCCACCATTTTATAGCATCTGCCATCAGGAAAGGAAGGGGAGGGGATGCTGCTGTTCAGCGCTGCAGCACCGAGTCTACCAGCAGCATGCAGTAGACCTACGGTGACATTGAAAAAAGGTGAGAAACGATTTTTTTCCTTTTTCTTTCATGGCAGAAAGGGGGGTAAATTGACGAGATATACCCTGAACCACCCCGGACAATGTTTTTGACCCTTCAGGCATTGGGAGCTCAGCCAAGAATGCAAATGCTTTTCGGAGACTGTGGGGACTGTGGGATAGCTGGGTTCCTCAGTCCTCCCTCTCTCCCTCCATGAGCGTCCATTTGATTCTTTGGCTTTCCGTTACGCTTGTCACACAGCACTGCGCTGAGTCCCTGCTGTGGCCTCTGTCTATCATAGCCTGGAGATTCTTTCAAATGCTTTGTCATTTTGTCTTCTGTAACGGAGCTCTGATGGAACAGATTTGTCTCCCCATATAGCGAGCAGATCCAGTATCTCCCATACGGTCCATCCTGGAGCTCATTTTAGATTTGGGACTGCATCGCCACCCGTGCTGATCAGAGCTCCATGCTGGGCAAACAGGAAATGAAATTCAAAAGTTCGTGGAGCTTTTCCTGTCAACCTGGCCAATGCATCTGAGTTCAGATTGCTTTCCAGAGCAGTCACAATGGTGCACTGTGGGATACTGCCCGGAGGCCAATACTGTTGAATTGCGGCCACACTAACCCTAATCCGACATGGCAATACCAATTTCAGCACTACTCCCCTCATCGGGGAGGAGTACAGAAATTGGTTTAAAGAGCCCTTTATATCGATATAAAGGGCTTCGTTGTGTGGACGGGTGCAGGGTTAATTTGATTTAACGCTGCTAAATTCGGTTTAAACATGTAGTGTAGACCAGGCCCCATTCCCAGCCTCTGTGCAAGTGCTTATATTTCAAAGAGCATTGCATTAGAGTATTGGAGGCACTTAGCACTGAACTTGGCTCCTTTAGAGCAGCAGTGCTCAAGCAGTCACTGGAAGGCCATACCATAATACACCCACCCACAGTGAGTTTAACATAAGGAATCACTAAAGTATATCAGCATTACCTTGGACACTCATGTAATAGATAAACATTAGGCAGAAGACTGGGAGCCCAACTATCATTTACTTACCTTCCTCATTATGGTGTTGTGAACAGGAGAAACTTTAATTTTATATAGCTGTTTGAAGATGAAAGTGCTATATAAATGCTCAGCATCATTACTGGGATGTTACCAATAGGCAGTAGTCAGTTAAAAGAGGAGAACACTACTCAACCTAGCCTGTGTGCATCCTATTCTGTGTACACCCTATCCTGTGTGCATCAACACACAGGAACATGACGCTTGGCTAGATAGATGATTTCTTTTCTCGGAATTGCAGCCACACAGATATAGAGAGAATTCAGAAATCTATTATGGCATCCGAACACGATGTATTTAGGTGGCAATGTATTGAAATCAAAGGCAGCCATGCGCCGTATTGTGAGTAGACAGGAGCAAAACGTAGGTAATGTTCACTGTGTTGCAATCAAACTTGGCTATTGTACAGCTTAATATCCAGCTTACCTGCCCCCCACCTCCCTTTGGAGGAGATACTTTGGTGCTCTTTTTAGGGCCAAACCTTCTGCTACTTATGTGTTGGTGAATCTTTGGGCTTGTCTACATCACAAAGTTGCAGCGCTGGTGAGGGGGTTACAGCGCTGCAACTTAGAAGGTGTACACATCTGCAGGGCATCACCAGCGCTGCAACTCCCTGTTTGCAGTGCTGGCCGTACTCCCGTTTTGTCTCGGGTGTAGAGGATCCAGCGCTGGTGATCCAGCGCTGGTAATCAAGTGTAGACACTTACCAGCGCTTTTCTTGACCTCCGTGGAATAAGCAGGTATCCCAGCATACCTGAGGAAGCGTCTGGTAATCAAGCAGGTCTCCTTCCCCGGTTTGCAGGGGGGTTCGGGGAACGCGAGAGCAAACCGCGGGGAAGCTGGTCTCCTTTCCCGGTTTGCTCTCGCGTTCCCCGAACCCCCGTGCAAGCAGGTCTCCTTCCCTGCGGTTTGCAGGGGGGTTTGGGGAACGCGAGAGCAAACCGCGGCGAAGCTGGTCTCCTTTCCCGGTTTGCTCTCGCGTTCCCCGAACCCCCAGTGCAAGCAAGTCTCCTTCCCTGCGGTTTGCTCTCGCGTTCCCCGAACCCCCGAGCAAGCAGGTCTCCTTCCCTGCGGTTTGCAGGGGGGTTCGGGGAACGCGAGAGCAAACCGCGGCGAAGCTGGTCTCCTTCCCCGGTTTGCTCTCGCGTTCCCCGAACCCCCCTTGAAGCCGCCCAACAGCGCTGCAGTGTGGCCACATCTAACACCACTTGCAGCGCTGGTTGCTGTAAGTGTGGCCACTCTGTAGCGCTGGCCCTATACAGCTGTACTAATACAGCTGTAACAACCAGCGCTGCAAAATTGTAGATGTAGACATACCCGCAGTGAGGTCACTCCGAGAGGATATTCCCCAATTTAGGATGCTGTTATCTTTAGCTGTAGGCTCCACTTGTACTCTTATCTCTTTTTTTTCTCCTGCAAACCAGTGATTCCATCTCTTTGTAATGCATGAGTAGAACTCCCTTTTGCTTTAAGGAGAGTTATGCATACACACTAAGGGACGAATAAATCTTGTAGGAGCAAAGTGATATCAAGAAACAGCATTTTTATTATGTCTCCAGGCCATAAATATATATAAATATAATAAAATGCAATAAAGGGTAGGCCTCTCTTAAATTGTTACAGCAGGGATCTATAAAAATCATTAAAAGTAGTGTAGTTTTTACTGAACGCTCAGTAAAATTGTTGGGAAATCACTGGGAATTTTAATGTGGTCACTTCAAAGGTGTTTATAAATGTAGGCCCCTTAGTGCAAGTTTCATCGTTGATGAATATAGATGTATGGGCCTATATAGATGTTATGAACCTATCCTGTCCTTTGTATTTTGAAGCAGTCAGCAGTGAAAGTTGGTGTAATATTGTGTAAATCTATGGAGCTTGTCAAATCAAAAACATAGATGCACTAACTGATTCAATTCTGCAAACTTTGCCTATACTAAGATCTAAAGAGGGGCTACATTCTTTGTTAATGTTGTTACACTCAATTGCACAGCATGTGTAAACAATGTATATGGGCTCAGTCTTGTGCAAGGTGCTGAGCGCTCTGTGGCTGATCCAGCACATAACCAGAGGCTCACCTTTAAGCATGCCAGTTGTCCTGCTGAATTCAAGTTAGACTCCTGCTCAAATGCTTTTCTGGATGAGGGCAAGAATGCTGGGCCCAATCCTGCAGGGTGAGGAGCAGCTCCTGAAAAGGTCTGAGGTGCTGAGTGCCACTTTCAGCAGTGGGAACTGAGGCTGCTTAGCCTCTTGCAGATGGCATTCAGCACACTGTAAATTAGTTTCTAAATGCCTTCAGTTCCTCCAGAATCCATTGGCAATTAAAGGATCCCTGTGCCTTTCAGGAGATACTCAGCACCTTGCTGGATCAGTCCTTCTTGATTGTAAGATAAGAAATACAAGTAGCTGACAGTAAATCCCTGAAAGTTACATTATTTTTGGCTCAGCGGTAAATTCAACTTATTTATGGCTGTGACTCTCCCCTGACAATTTCTTCACATCCAGACCTGACTTATAATCTACTGTTATCTAGGTGTTATTCATTTTCTAACACAAATATTTGATGTTTTAAAATTCATTTACGGTCTTGTAAATAAAAGCAGACCAGATCCTAAACCCGTTTTGTCTATAAGCATATGCTCTAAATTATTATTTTTTAAAAATTAATATGGTCAAATCAGGTAAAGAATATAAACTTAACTGATCCAGAGGCAAAGCAAGACCGTGGTACTTTTTAGATTTCGGCTTTGACCATTTTTCCCTTTCAAAGGACAATTTCATCTGTTCCTCGCTGGGAGAGCTTTTAATGCCACCTTGGCTTAGGAGGCATTTCTAACCCAGTCTAGCCAAACTTGCATTATCAAGGTTTCAGCGGTATTCAAAAAAGATTGCCAATATAGTTCTTCCTTAAAAACACCTCGGCATGCGCCTTCAAAACTTTCCATCACCTGGACCCTGGCTCAGTGCAGATCGCTGGGAAACCCAAGGAAATCGCTGCGAGGGAATTTTTCCTCTGGTGCCCCTCCAAGGTTTGTTTTCTCGGTGAGGTTTGCACGGCCCCCTCCTCGGGATGCGGTTTCTAGCTTTGGTTACCTGTGGCTGTGGTCACATTGCAGCCGCTCCAAGGATGCGCTAGAGACTGACTCCCGCGTACGCTTGGTTTCCCTCTCCCAAGAACTAGCCCCTCCAGCTCTGCTGCAACGCCAAGCGGGCTGCGTCCGGCTCAGCCCCGCACCCCGGCTGCCCCCCGCCCTGGCCGAGCCAGGCTGCCCCGGACTTACATCGAGGAAGATCGACATCCCTTTGGTGAGCGGCGGGGCCGAGCTGAGCTCCTCGGAGGAATTGGTTGAGGAGGGGGACATCTCCTGACCGCCCTCCATGCCTTCTGCCGGGGAGCGGGGGCGCTGCGGCCGCCGTGCCGGGATGAGCTGGGGCTCGGCTCCCGGAGAGACGCTGCTGCAGCCGCTGCTGGAGGCTGCTCACACTGGGCTGTGCCCCCCCCAGCCGCGCGCTCCTCCCTTTGCTGATGGCGCTAGAGCCCGTGTCAGTTTCATGGAGTCACATTGCAACGCGATCGCTCCCCGGGGATCAGCCCTGCGGGTGGGCAGATCCCGCCTCCTTCGCCTCCTTGCAGCCTGAGGGGACTCCGCTCCCCCCGACCCGAGCCGTGATCGCCACATTATCCGGGCTGGCGCGGAAAACAACAGCCCCTTCCCACGCCGGTTGCTGGTGGGGCTCCGGGACTGGACACCCTGAAACTGTCCTCGACGGAGAGTTTTAGCCTGGAGGAGATGCGCTCCCCCGAGCGCGCGCCCTCTGCGCCCCTTTGTGCGTCTGCATAGGCGGGGAGCTCAGCCTGCATGCGCCTAAATCCGCCATTCAAACGAATGCCTAAATCCATCGCACACATTAATGTACTCGGGCAAGGAAACACATTGGGACGTCACCGGTCACCACTGCAACCCGGATAGTGCTGGTGCCTTATACACGGGCAAAACCAGCATGGAAGCTGTAAACAATAGTCCCCACTTGCTCCAGATACAAGCCAGAGAATTCAAAGGAAATATCAGCCTATACCTAAGGCTGCTCCTCAATCTGCCTGGCTCCCCTGCGCAAGGATGCAGCAGGCTTGTGTCTGAGCCCTTTACTGTTTCATCTGGCTCCCTCCCCCTTGGCAGTGGTGGTGTAGCTATGTTTGGTCCCAGGATCTGAGAGACAAGGTGGGGGAGGTGATATCTTTTATTGGGCCAGCTTCTATTGGCGAGAGAGACACGCTTTGGGGTTACACAAAAGAAGAGCTCTACGCCCCTGGAGTCTCTGGCCATGTCTACATCTAAAATTTTGCAGCGCTGGTTGTTACAGCTGTATTAGTACAGCTGTATAGGGCCAGCGCTGCAGAGTGGCCACACTTACAGCAACCAGCGCTGCAAGTGGTGTTAGATGTGGCCACACTGCAGCGCTGTTGGGCGGCTTCAAGGGGGGTTCCGGGACGAGAGAGCAAACCGGGAAAGGAAACCAGCTTCCCCGCGGTTTGCTCTCTCGGTCCCGGAGCCAGCCAGCAAACCGCAGGGAAGGAGACCTGCTTGCTCGGGGTTCCGGGACCGAGAGAGCAAACCGGGAACGCCGCGGTTTGCTCTCTCGGTCCCGGAGCCAGCCAGCAAACCGCAGGGAAGGAGACCTGCTTGCTCGGGGTTCCGGGACCGAGAGAGCAAACCGCGGCGTTCCCGGTTTGCTCTCTCGGTCCCGGAACCCCGAGCAAGCAGGTCTCCTTCCCTGCGGTTTGCTGGCTGGCTCCGGGACCGAGAGAGCAAACCGGGAAAGGAAACCAGCTTGATTACCAGAGGCTTCCTCCTTCCACGGAGGTCAAGAAAAGCGCTGGTAACTGTCTACATTGGATTACCAGCGCTGGATCACCAGCGCTGGATCCTCTACACCCGAGACAAAACGGGAGTACGGCCAGCGCTGCAAACAGGGAGTTGCAGCGCTGGTGGTGCCCTGCAGATGTGTACACCTTCAAAGTTGCAGCGCTGTAACTCCCTCACCAGCGCTGCAACTTTCTGATGTAGACAAGCCCTCTGTCTTTCTCACCCACAGAAGCTGGTCCAACGCAAGAGATTTCCTTGCCCACCTTGTCCTCCTATCTCCCTCCCTTTGTCTGTTTTGCCCACTTATTGAGAATTGTCATGAACCTAGAGTCTGAGTTCGCTGGGTTTTTTTTACTTGTTTGTACAGAGCCTCTGGCATCCCGACCCCACTTGTCTCTGGGAGACAGTGTGTGATGTGATACCAATAAATTACAATCCAATTACAACCACCTCTTTGTAAAGAAATTCTGCCTCCTATTGTCTTATGTTAGAACTTGCATGTCACATTTCATCCTGGTTCAATTTGAAGCACCATGGGGGTAATTTAATTCTGACCTGAGGATTTACCTGCATAAATCCCAATAGCAAAAATATACTAGTCACTTGTAAATGTCTTTCAAAAAGGTATTTTATAAAGGAAAGAGATGAGATTCTTAACTCTGTTACCATTTCCTAGAAATCAGCCAGAAGTTACTTTTTTTTTTTTTAATGATTCTTGCTTTTTGAGTTTGTTACCGGTTAGTATAAAATAAAATGCCATTTGTGTACCTTTTTCATTGCACTCCTGGCAATCCTTCCAAGAAAGGTTGAACTACTTGGGTAATTCACAAAGACTCTAAAAACATACTGAAGAAAATTCAACAAGTCCGAGCATAATGATCTGCATTATAAACACTCTACACCATTTTATGTTGTAAAGTACGTGAATTTGCTAATGGGCTTTACAAACTATGTTTGTGTGTTGGAGTTAGAGAGTGCTACTTTTTGTGTGTGTCTCTCAAACTGCAAAGAAGGAAAACAATGACCAGCAAAGAAAGAAGGTAGCCACTTCTTGCCCTACATGGAAACCCATCAAGCTCACTTGGCTGGATTGGCTGCATTGCCAGACTGGCAGAGAGTGTCTGCTGAGTTGCTGCTCCCACTCCCACTCCAGTGGCTAGGGAAAGGGGGGAGGGGATAGTTCTGTTCCCCCCTAGTACAGGGGCTAAGGCAGTGAGCAGGGGGAAGTAAGCTACTTCATGAATAGGGCTGGCTGGCTTAGCTTCCTTTCGTCAGGAAACAACAAGAAAGCAGGGGCCAAGCTGTGATGCTGGGTATCTCAGCCAGGTCCTCACCTTGTTCCTAGAGAAGACCTTATTGCCCTCACTTGGGCAGGATTATAACTGAGTCCAGTCCCCTGCTGTTGAGACAACCCAATGCCTCAGGAGGTCCCTTCTAGGCCTATGTTCCTATGACTGGCAGGTGCTGGTCCAACTCAAAGGGAGCACAATTTAGCATAATAAGCAGGGATCTCAGTTCACCCCTTCCCTAGCTGTTGTTAGATGGCAGCGCTGGTGCATTTGCCTTGTAATTGGCCCTGCCTATTTTGACAGTTCTATTCTCTCCCTTTACATGTCCAATCAGAAAGTGGAATTATCTGCTGTAATTTTTCAGCACATTCAAATGAAGCAGCTCGTTGTGTAAATAGTCACATGCCAGGATGTAAAGTGCTCTATCTAGGGTGCCCTGAGCCAGCGCTACAGAGCTATTGGAAGGAAGGGTGCGCTAAAAGTCGTACCTTAATTTTTCACCACTTCTGTCAGTTCAAGACAGACTCTTAAGGCTATTTTAATGCACCATTTCATATTTAATAGAGTACAGATTTGCACATTTTCTCTGTGATGCTGCTGTCACCTTTTTTTTGCGTGGGGGTTGTGGGACGGGGAGTAATCTGTCTCTGCTGCAGTTGCCTGTCCAGAGTTTCATGAAAAATAAATTGATGTCCTTGATTTAAACCCTCTCCCGCTTGGTCTTGTTCTGGGCATTCAGAACACACTTCCTTTGTGTATCTCCTCCTTATCTGCGCTTCTTCTCTTTTCTAGTTTTGTGACAGTCAGCAGCGACCCCCAAACAGCTAGTAGCCTTATAATAGCTGGCAATCATTAGGGGAAATTGGACACCTCACGGACACAGTAGCCTGAACTTTTGAACTGTCTTCCCTTATTGGTCTTGAGGCAGTTGAAGCTGGTCCTAAGCTGGTTTTTGCTGAGCAGACTGCAGAAGTTCAGGGTTTGCTAACCACCAATCAAATGCTAACACGACCGAAGCCTGTGTGTGTGTATATAAGATTCTTGGTTTTTGTATGGAGTAAAGTCTTTGTACCAAGATAAAAACTCTCCTTTCTTCTGCAGTATAAAACAACCTTTCCTTATCCTTGTCGGGCTATCACTGGCTCTCAGCTAGGCGGACCCAACATTCTGCTAACAATTTCAAGAGAAAGTGTGATTTAGCGGAGGCATAACTCCCCAGTAATAAACAGAGAGGCATTAAAAAGAGGGAAGGGCTCTATTATCCTAACTGAAGACGACCTGAAAATAGGGGAAAAAAAACCAAAAAAACCCACTGTCTGGTTATTTGTGCTTCTTAATTATATGCACAGAAATCCCGGACATTTTGCTTTATTTATTTGCTAATCTACTTGTTTTTAAAAGATTGGGAAACACGTGACTGAAGAACTACAATACAATGAGGACAGCACAAGAGCCAAGAGAGTGAAAGCTGAGCAATTGAGAGAGGAAGGGATTCTTTGCGTTTGTTTTTGTTAACACATTTAACTTCAATGAAACTACCATTTTAGAGAATGGAAGCCTTTGTTAAAGAGCCCAAACCCTCACCCCTTCAATAGAAGGGATTAGATCTCACAGTTAACACCCCCGAGACCTCTTACAGATTCTTTAGCAAAATCAGGGAAGAAGCGATTTGGTCATCCTGATATATTTAAAGGTATAAACAAGCAGTTTGTTATCCTCCCCCCAAACACCTTTAATGCTTTTGTGGTTGTATGTAGAAAGCTTGAGCCTAATAATTAAAAAAATCCTTTTTAAGAAACTTTTATACAGATGCAGACTCTTACATAGTGCTTTTCATCAATTGATCTCATAGTGCTTTGCAAACCCCTACTTTGACACATGGGGAAAATGAATCACAGAAGTGAAGCAAGTTTCCAAGGAGAAAAGGCTTAATTTGCTGCACAGAATGTTTAGATCAATAATTTTAAGATTGTAGGTAAGCAAACAAACCTTACCCATGTGAATCAAGGATAGGTTTGGATGAAAGGAGGTGGTCAGAATTTTCCAGTGGAACATTTTTCCCCATCAGAAAATACTGTTTTGTCAAAAAAAGAAAAAAACCAAAAACTTTCTGCAGGAATATGCTGCTTCTGATAAAATTTTGCTTAGAAAAAATTGAAAAACAACAAAAGTAGTGTGAGAGGTTGAAAATAGAACACTTTGACCTTGTTTTTCACTTTGAAATAATTTTTTTTATTTTATAATGAAGTAAGTCAAAATTTGAACCGTTTTTTATTGTTATCGAAATAGGCTGTTTCAGTTGACACAAAACAGTTTTTTTTTCTGGAAAATTTCATTGTGGGTGTCAAAGTTCAGGGCTGCCCAGAGGATTCAGGGGGCCTGGGGCAAATTGGGGGAGCTGCGGCACTTGTACTCACCCAGTGGTGGTCTGGGTCTTCAGTGGCATTTCAGCGGCAGGGGGCCCTTCAGTCGCTCCATGTCTTCAGCAGCACTGGAGGTCCCCCCGCTGCTGAAATGCGCCAAAGACCTGGACTGCTGCTTGGCCAGGGCTCGTGGGGCCTGGGGCAAATTGCCCCACTCCCCACGTGGCCCTGATAGAGTTAGTCCCCCAAGAGACCTTTCAGGCCTTACCTACAGACCACAACCCCTCCAAGTCTTCTTTCCCTCCTTTTCAGGCAGTAGCCAGATTCCCCACTTACTTCTGGGTAGACTAGTACTAGTATTAGCCAGGACTGTCTATTTCTGCTTTTTTTCCAGGCTCCTACTTCTCCTCTCAGTATTGGCTTCCCGTTTATAGTATTAGCTGCTGGGGCTACTTCCAGCCAACTGGCCTGTCAGTTGGGCCACTCATTTGTTTCTGCTCACTTAATTGGCCTCCTCCTCTGTCTGCCTGTCTTTCAATAAGCACCCAATTGATATAAACTGGTGGGTAGTTGTGTGACTGTGTGCTGAGTTAGCCCCTGAGTCCACACATCTTGTTGCTGTGGGACATGATTTTTTTTTTTTTAACATTCCAATTTGGGAATGAGCAAAATTTCTAAATGTCAGACTTTTAGGCAGAATAGAAATTCTGAGTTTCAACCAGCTCTATTAATGAATTCAGCTCTCTGCCCACTACAGAGGAATGGGCTAGGTGGCTACTGAAGGTTCCTTCCAACTTTAATAAGTTCTATGAAATAATAATTCTATGAAATATCCATAATAGGCAGGGTCAGCTCTAGGTTTTTTGTGGCCCCAAGCAAAACAATTTTTAGCTGCCTGTAAACAGGTTGGGACTCACCACCTGCGGCGCCTCCTGCTGGTGACTCTGGGAATTAGCTCGATTCCAGGGGAGCACCCCCTCCTGGTGGTGTCCCGTCCGTTGTTCTGCCCTCTGCTCTCCGCTGCTGTTGCTGGACCCACGTTGCTCCCAGCTCAGTGGCATCCTCTTCGAGGCCACTGCCCTCCAGCAATGCCCCTAGTCCATCTGCACCCCCTTCCGGGGATCAGTGATCAGCAGTCCTCCACTCCAGCCACCATGTGCAACCACACACCCCAATGTCTAATCCCTCTTGTCAGGGATCGGGCATAGTCTATAATGGCCGCTCCCTATGGCAAATGGCTGGATGTACTGCAAGAAGGAAGGGGGGACCCAGGCCCGCCCTCTACTCTGGGTCCTGGCCCATGGACCCTCTGGCGTCAGCCTCGCTGTCCTCTTTCTTTCCCCGGGCCACTTCCCCTATGGCCCCTTGCACCCACTAGGCCCTTCCCTTCAGGGCCTGCAGCCTGGCGGCTATGGGCTAGAGCCTTCTAGCCTCCCTGAGCCTGCCCAGCACTGTGCTGTCCACGGTGCTAGTCTCCCCCTTGGAAACTGACCTTCCCCTGTGGAAGGCCTGGGACAGCCTGACTGCTCCTGCTCTGGGCAGCCTTTATATATGGCTGAGCCTGGCCCTGATTGGTTCCCTCCAATCTGGGCCTTGATTGGCTCCCCATAAGCCCTTTTCTGATTGGCTCCCAGGCTGCGCAGGCTCCCTGGCCTGCCACAGCCTATCCTCCCAGGGAGTGGGGCAGTCTGCCCCACTACACATCCTTCCCCTTAAGAATCTACCGGGGGGGGGCAAAATTCCCTAGCTCTCCAGTGCTCCTCGCAACTGGGCCCGCAGGGAATCTCTCTCTTGCCGCAGGCTCTCCAGTGTTTGGGGCAGCCTGCCCGCTCATTCCTCAGTTGTTTGGGTCCCCACCGTAGACCTCTCTGGTCCTACAGGGGTTCCCATATCTATTTGGGTTCCTACCTCAGCCCTCTTGGCCCTTGTGTGGGTTCCCTCATTAAGGTGGGGCCTCTCTACCCCAGCCCCCTTCTCCTTGGGGGCCTCAGCCTGCACTACCCCTTCTTGGCAGCTAGTCCCAGACTGAGCCTTGGTTTCTGACATTCCCCCTTTCTGCCTCGGGGGCAATGCCTCTTTATGTGGCCCTTGGTGTGGCAGTGGAAGCACCCTCGGTGCCTTCCCCCACCACAGTCCTATTCCTGCTTGTGTAGGCCCTAGTCCTTCCTTCTGGGCTGGCCCAGGCCTTGGGATCCCTGTAGAGGCACTCTCTCCTTAGGTGTCCCTGATCCCCACAGACTCAACAAGCTGGGGGCCCCCCTGTTACCTTCACAGGGGGAGCCTTGTCTGGGTGGGGCCTCTCTGCCCTTTTCCAGTAGGGACACTCCCTCCTGAAGTGGCCCTTTCGCCCACAGGCGTAACATTTCTTAGAGCCAGGTCCTGGCCTCCTGCCTTGGGCGCCTGGTCTCTTATATGGTCTGGGTGCCCACCCCCGCAGCAGCCAGAGCACCTCACTCTGCTGCTCAGCAAGCTGAGCCACCCAGGCCCTCCAGTAAAAGTCCCACTTCTCCACCATCTTTGTTTCTCCACCATCTCTGTTTCTCAATCACTCAGTTCCCCAATGTGGCACAATCTGCCTAGTCCTTGTTCTTGCCCCTTGTATCAGGGACAGACCGCTCATGCCCGCGTTCTCCACCACATGTAAATGGGTTGGGACTCACCACCCGCGGCGCCTCTTGCTGGTGACTCTGGGAATTAGCTCGATTCCAGTGGAGTGCCCCCTCCTGGTGGTGTCCCATCCGTTGTTCTGCCCTCTGCTCTCCACTGCTGTCGCTGGACCTGCGTTGCTCCCTGCTCGGCGGCGTCCTCTTTGAGGCCACTGCCCTCCAGCAATGCCCCTAGTCCATCTGCACCCCCTTCCGGGGATCGGTGACCAGCAGTCCTCCACTCCAACCACCATGTGCAACCACACACCCCAATGTCTAATCCCTCTTGTCAGGGTTCGGGCGTAGTCTATAATGGCCGCTCCCTATGGCCAATGGCTGGATGTACTGCAAGGAGGAAGGGGAAGGGACGCAGGCCCGCCCTCTACTCTGGGTCCTGGCCCACGGACCCTCTGGCGTCAGCCTCGCTGTCCTCTTTCTTTCCCCTCCTCTGTCTGTTTCCCTGGGCCGCTTCCCCTATGGCCCCTTGCACCTGCTAGGCCCTTCCCTTCAGGGCCTGTAGCCTGGCAGCTATAGGCTAGAGCCTTCTAGCCTCCGTGAGCCTGCCCAGCACTGCGCTGCGCTGTCTGCAGTGCTAGTCTCCCCCTTGGAGACTGACCTTCCCCTGTCAAAGGCCTGGGACAGCCTGACTGCTCCTGCTCTGGGCAGCCTTTATATATGGCTGAGCCTGTCCCTGATTGGTTCTCTCCAATCCGGGCCCTGATTGACTCCTCATAAGCCCTGTTCTGATTGGCTCCCAGGCTGCGCAGGCTCCCTGGCCTGCCACAGCCCATCCTCCCAGGGAGTGGGGCAGTCCCCCCCACTACACTGCCCCTCGCCCCCGGCTTTTTTTTGCCTTTTACATATTTGTACTTTGCAGTTTTGTTTTGACTGTTTAAAATTAAAAAAAAGTGAACTCAGAGAATTTGTAGTTAGTGAAATAAAACAATTTCCTACTAGTGTAATTTTAACATTTATTTTTAACAAAACCCTCCTGTCTGGCCCAACTCTTACCTTGCTGCGGATCTGGCCCGAGGTGGATTCATCTCCCATCACCACTGCTCCCAGGGCTAGGGGTTGGGGCTGCTGCTGGATCCCAGCCCCGCTCATCCTTGGTCTTCGCCTTGGCCCTGGCATGACCTGGTCTCAGCCTGGGCTGCCGCTCTGCTCCCCTCTTCCCATCCCTGGCAGGAGGCGGCGCAGAGGGGAGGAGGAGGCAGAGGCGGGGACAAGCCGAGGAGGAGCAGCTCGCCCAGGTGCCATGTTCCCTCCAGTCTCTGTAGCCAGAGTAGGGCTGTGCTACCGGCTCCCACCTGGAGGGTGGGGGTGACCGCTGACCGCGGGAGAGTGGTGAGGACAAGTCGAGGAGGAGTGGCCCGTTCTCTGCAGCCGGGGAAGGGCTGTGCTACTGGCTTCTGCCCTCTTCCGCGGTCAGCAGCCACCTCCCACCCCCTCTCAGGCGGGAGCCAGTAGTGTGGCCCTGCCCTAGCTGCAGAGGACGAGTCGCTCCTCAGCTTGCAGCAACGGGGACAAGCCGAGGAGGAGCGGCCCATCCTCTGCAGCCAGGGCAGGGCCGCGCTACAGGCTCCCACCTGAGGGGTCGGGGGTGGCCGCTGCTCACGGGAGAGTGACGGGGACACGTTCCCCACTTAGTCGGCTCCCTGCCCTGCCGCACTGAGCAACAGAACAACAGGCTGGTTACCGCCTGCCGGGGCGGTCTGGATCCAGCCCAGGATGCCGCTTCAGGTATGAGCTGGGGCACCAGCATTATGCCGCCCGATACACTTTGCTGCCCTAGGCACCTGCTTGTTTAGCTGGTGCCTAGAGCCGCCCCTGATAATAGGTTAACTGAAAGCAGCATTCAGTAACACTTTCCTGCTGTGCCCTGGTTTCCCCCTATGTAATGGGGATAATGACACTAACCTACTTGTAAAGCACTTTGAGATCTACTGGTAAAAAATCCGTATAAGAGCTAGAAATTAGCTTTATTATTTTATTATACGAATCACACTTCAGCCGTGTAAAAAACAGCTGCTATTGGTAATCTGCAACAGGAAATATATCAGCATTTTTATGTGGGAAAAAAAAAATCTAAAATTGCCTCCTCTTTTCTTTACAGCTTATTGTGTCTTTAAACTTCCATTTAGAAACAAGCCTATTTTGTGAAAGCATTCATACTACACACTGACGTGAAAAGAAAAGTGGCCAACTAGTATTTAATGATTTTGTGCTTCCAACTGAAAACCCATTAGTATTGCATTTAATATGAAACAGGCCGTGCTATAAATGCAGAAAATAACATTGGCAGTTATCTAGGTTAAAATACTTTCTTTTTGCTAAGGAAACTTAAACAGCCTGAAGTCTGTAATGGTGCATCCAAATCATTCCAGAATGATTAGCTCTAAGTGCTCTCTTTAGACTATAAAAAACATGCTGCGGAATGACTGTATACAAACATTGCCTGGAATTCATTAAGGGCCAGATCCTGTTTTCAGAACCCAGCTAGAGTCAATAGGCTGGGAGCCTACTGTGGTGCAGAGTGGATTGGCATGCCGTAGGTAATAAAATATTTGAGTTACTCAGAAGAGCCAAAGGAGATGTACGGAGTCCCCCTTTTCCTCACCACATTTCCATCAGCAGTTATTCCCTCTTGGTTTACACATCTGGCGTGGTGTCCTATAGGCCTCACTGCAAAACAATCTTCTTTTTGATGAATAAAGCCCTGCATCCCATCAGTTCCTCTAGAGATTTCCTGATCCATAAGCTATCACAATACGGGCTGGACCTTTCAGAACTAACATTGGGGGGCTAGTGTGTGTTTGGCCCCAGGTGGTGCATGAGGAATAAAACCCGGTGTTAGATGTAACCTTTATTCTCCATCACCTTGTACCAGTGCCCAGGGACTAGCACAATGGGAATGAGGAATCAAACCTATTTATTTCTTGATGCTTCCATTAGTGGTATTAGGAGGATGGAGAACAGCAAGGACAGGAGAGGACAATGTATCCACTTCTGCTATGCATCAGATGGCAGAGCTGAGCTAATGAAGGGCTGGGGGAGACATGTTGGACCCTGGTGGTGGTTGTGTTCTCAGAAAGCTCCAGAAGAATTCTGGTGGAGTCAGCTAGAATTTATTATATAGGACACCTGTATGTACTGCAACTACAGCTGGGCAAATTCTTTTGGCTGAAACTTTTTGTGGCAAAAAATGCAGATTTGGTGACATCCATGAAGTTGTGTCAGTTTCATCAAACTGTCTGGGTTGAAATCTTTTCCCTCCAGCCTCTCCCCCCGCCCCTTGGAAATGTTTCATTTTGACATTTTTGAAACAAAACAAAACATTTTGATGTTTTGGTTCAGTTAAAAATAGTCAGTATCAAAACAAAACATTTAGATATTGTCCAAACAAAATGTTTCATTCAACCCAAAATGATCTTTCCCCCCAACTTTTAGATTTGCCAAATATTTTGAAAAAAATAGTTTTCAGTTTTGAATTGTGTATGTATTTATGTATAAAATTCAAAACTGAAAATGTAAAGTATTGGAATTGGTAGTAAACTGAAAAATCCATGAATTGTCCAGCTCTAATTGCAACCCCCAGCCCCTCCTCCTTCTTTCCCAGGAAATGTATTGTAGCTTAAAGCTGCAATCACACACAACCTGTTAAAAAAAGGAAGCTGGTGTTTTTAACACAGTCTACAGCACCGAAAGGTATTAGTGTCACCAAAACACTGTTTGAGCTCCTTGTGTAAGGTGTACACTCCTTCTATAATTGTACTTACGTTGGGCAAGTCATATAGGCCCAGATTTTTCAATATTTAGGTGTTCCTGTGCTCAGCACTGCAACAGCTAAGTCGCATTTTCAAAAAAGATGTAGGCACTTATGAGCCAAAGTGCCCTTGACAGTCATAGGGATTTAGGGTCTAAACTGTCAAAATCCCTTTTGAAAAAAGAGAGAAAGCTCCTAAATCAGTTAGGTATTGCAACACTGAGTGCAGCAGTGCCTAAATACCTTTAACAATCTGGGCCTTAGCTCCTCTGCCTCAGGCCCCCAGCTGTAAAATGGGGATAATAGTACTTCCCTATCTCGCAGGAGTGTTGAGAGGACAAATTCATTGCAGATTCTGAGGTGCTCAGCTACTGCAGGAATGGGGAAGTACCTACAATGGATGTATATCAAATGCTTCACATTTGGCATCTTTAGTGTTTCCTGTAGTGTGCAATACAGAAGTTTTTTATGCTGTCGCTATTAAAGATTTAGCTATTAATTAACATACATATTAATTCTAAATTCAGCCAGTTCAGGAAGTCTTGATAAACTTTAGTGGCATGTTTGTAAAATATGTAACTTGCATGACATTATTTATTTACAGCTTTGTCTCCAGTCTGCATATTCTGTTTGTGAGCAGCTCTGTAGGAGCATCTTGGAAGCAGTGTTGTAAAAATAACTGTAATGGAGCTTCCAGCTGAGATTATGGCCCCTGTTCAGAAAGTGCCTGCTATGCATTAGGATGGCTGAGTCAGATATTTACTGATCTGAGTCAAGGATCAAAAGAGGAGACCAGATCAGAAGCACAACAAAACTACATAACAGTGAATGATAAGCACATTAATTCTTTATCCTACACTGTTACCAGGGGAAAAGTGATTATAGTTCATGTGTAGGTGAAAACATTTCTAGTAGCTGCCAGTCCTATGCCACATTTGTATGATGAATAGCTATGTGTATATCCAGTCTAGAGCAGAACTAGTCCAACTATTCTTTAAGAATGTCACAAATTTCCCCTCTTGCAAATCATACACAAACTAATCCTGTTATTCTTCGTGTGTATTTATTATTTGTAAGTATACACTGAATAATGTGAGCAAATTGTCTGGGTAAAGGTCATCTGCGTGCTCCTCATTCTCAATACTTGTTATTCACTATTTGTGATGTATGATTGGTTACTTTAGTGACATAGAAAAGTTTCTGCTCCCTGACCGATGATAAAATATGTAAATGAGTTTTGCAAATAATGAATGGCAAATAATAAAAAATGCATTTTTGGCACAAAATTTATATGGATATTCATTTATGCTAAAATTCATGACAATGCTTTACCAAATACAACCCCACAAATTACAGCTAATTTAATGTAGTTATTTAATTAGTAAGATTATTTATGATTTATTTATTTATACTGTTTGACCAGCTATAGTCTTATGTATTTATTTTCTTCAAAACATCCTGACTCTGGGGAGTTTTGCCTGCATAAGGAAGGCAGGATAAAGCCTAAATATTATTCTCATTTATCGTATTATTTAGAAATAATACGAAACTTTGTTGTGTTTTTAATTATATATTCTCATGTGTAAGTAATACAGAAGATTCTATGGCTTCAGAGTTAATCAAAGATTAAGAACATACTATCAAAAACTAGCTACATCAAAAGATAATCCTGAATTTCCAATTGCAACAACACTGATCATAGACTCAGACAACATTCCTAAACTAATTACCTGATCAACCCATAAAACTCAACAGCTTTCACAGCCAGTGAATGGACTAAACCAAAACTCTGAACCAGCATGTTTTGATTTCAGGGCAGTTGTGACAAGTCCTAGCAGCTTTCTCTTCTTGGACACCCAGATGGCATCCAGCCACAATTGGGCTCACCACATCAACAGTAAGTGCATACGTAACTTATGTGGTACTATGAATCATTCCTAACAAAAAGAGGCTTGAACTCTTAAGGTCAGTTTAGGATTTAGATTTTCATTTTGGTGTTATTCAAATACATGAATATACAATTGTTTAAGAGTAACCATTATATTAAAAATGTAACAATTGAGACATACTTAACAAAAGCCATCAAAATGATGTCAGAAAACTGTTTTTTTTCCCTAAGAACTGTCCTCAGTCATGTGAGTACTTTTCAGATCTTGTCTTAGAAAACGCCATTTTTCCTTTCCAGTGGTTGGCTTGTGTCACCTGCCTTACATGGTACTTTTTTAGACAGACAGAGAAAATGAATGGTTGCATGACATTGATTAAAATATTGCTTGCATCATGAAATTGCTAAAGTATCCTGACTTTCTGAAATCATCAGAATTCTTCTTATGCTTGCACAAAACCATAAAATCAACAGTTTCATATGAGATTCAGGAATCTGTTAGCACATTTCTATCAGATGCATGAATAGAATGGGAAATGGGCTAGCCATGGAAAAGGTGTCTAGAAAAACCAAACCACTGCTAGGACAGTAATGAAACTCCTTTGTGACCGGATGTGCTGGGTCAGGAATGACTCAGCATCCTGTCATTCAAATCTCCACCAATATAGGTTAATTGAGACCCAATTGGAAAGTCAATCAACTGTATAGATCTACAGCTGAGGGCTAATTAGAGAGGGAAGCAATGCCAGCAGCTGGGAGAATATCAACTGAGAGGAAGAAAGCCCTGGAAAGGGGGATGCTGAGGGTCTGAAAAAAGGTAGTGGTAGGCAGATGCTAGTTCTGGTGCCTTCACCAGAGGCAAGTGGGGGAGCTAGCTAGGCTTTAAAATGTATGCAAATAGCACTACAGGTGGAGGCCTGCTGAGGAAAAACAAAATATAACAGGAGGTGGTGAAGGAGACCTGGAGCGGCGTGGACTGTACTTAAGGCCTGACAGGACTCACAGGAGATACCCCATGACATGTTGGCAACCATCTTCTCCAATTACTTCTGACCATTTTGGCTTATAGCTGTTGATGGACCTATCCTCCATGAACATATGTCTCTTGTAAACATTTCTCACTTTAATCCTTATACTTGCACTCACTTAAAAGCTATCTTGTTGGAATTAAATAAACTTGTTTTATTTTAATCAAAACCATTCCAGCACAGTGTTTTAACCGAACTGTTTAGTAACTCCAGTTAAAGCAACAAACTGTTGGATATTAACTGTTTAAAGGAGCAATAAACATTAACATTAACATTACTCGGATTGTTAAAAACATACTTTTTTAATAAAGCATATCTTGAAATGCAACTGCCGAGTCTGTTATATCTGGCTTCCCAAAATCACAGCTGGACCAAAGCAATGAACTTATCCATATTGTTTTTTTCACAGTGATGAAATGAGATCTCTAAAGGTTTACTAAAGATCTACTGACTTGGTATATTGAAGAAACCAGTTAGCAAACCATTTCCTGGATGGTTGGAAGTTCTAATTGACCAACATTGTATTTTAGGCTATAAAGTTGATGAGAGAATGGTGAAAACATTTTGACAAAAAATTCATTACAAATTTTGAAATTTCCATCAAGAAGTCAAAATATGACCAGCCCTACTAGTCATGCAAACCCAAGTTGCAGTTGTTGTACATTTTAGTTTTCACAGTTCTGTAATAATTCTCTACATCAATATTTCCAAAAGTGTGAGGTATGCCCGTTGGGTCATTGTGAAAGGATAGTCAAGAGATCACCAACAGACCTCTCCATTGTTCTCCAGAGTTTCAGCTTTTACTTTTTAAAAATAAGTTACTCTCTACTCTGTTATGGTTGCGGGGAATAAAAACCTTCCAAATGTTATCCTAGTATAATCGATGCAATAATGTTTGACTGAGTTTGCAGAGAGCCTGAAACAATAGCTCTGAGGTATGAACTGCTGCATGTGTGTATCTAACTCAGATATCAGTGATGAAATTTTAAATGTCAACATCAAGTATTTCATTACTCATCATATTATGAATATTATGTAGATCTATACCAGTGTTTCCCAAAGTATGAGGCATGTTCCCAGAGTATGGTATATTTATAGGACCAGCTGAAGAAGGACATGAAAGAAGTACAAATTAAAGTGGGTAAGTCTTTAACAGCATACTGCAGTATGAGCACAATTAGTTTTAATTTAATTTTCTAAAAGGATGTAGCTTTCAGAGGTTTGTGAAACACTGCTCTAAGTGTTCTTCATATGTGTGTTGTGCATATTATCACAGCTGTGTGTATCAAGATCAGTGGAACTAACATTTTCAAGTTTTACATGTTGTTCCTCAAAGTTCTGTAGTCAGTTTCATTAAATATATATCTGTAATAAACATAGACGAGTTCATCTCAGAATAGTTAGTGTCATTTTCATAGTTCTGTACTCTTATTCAGAAAACCATTAACATTTGCAATAAACATCACATTTCAAATCAGAATTGTCTTCCGTAGTTTTATGAACTGGCTGATCATCTTTGCCAGATTCATTAATCTGATAGACATGTGATAACTGAAGTCATGAGTCTGATAAGAGACATAATTTTGTAAACTGAAAGACAGGTTTTAACATTCACAACTGAGTAAACTGTACTGTTTCATGAAGCTAATAGGCATATGATGACAAGAGGCTGTCCCGTGATGAGTTCATGAATCTGAAAAGAGTTTGTTGATTTAATTTATTTATCTGTTAGAGAAAATTTATAGTAGTTTTTAAAAAAATCAATACTATTTCAGTGGTTTAATGAAACATGTAATTTTTGCTTCATCTTTTAGCAGACCGTCTCATCCAGCCTGTGTAATGTGTCCCATGAAATAACTCATATGCAGTTATGAAAGGAGGTCAGTTGTCTCCTGTGTATTCCACCATGCCCTCAGCTCACACTACAGGCAGCCTGTCTCAGTTTCCCTCTTGGACTATTCAAATAAAACTTCACCTAGGCCCTTTTCTTTTTTGATCAAAAATACGCTGCCCTGAGGCTTAGGTTTATTAGTATAAAATAAACTCCAAATAAAACTCAAAGTCCCAGAACAAAATCTATCCAAAAGTGCACACAAAACAAAGTTTCTCTTCCTGCTCCCAGGCCTTCCTCGGTGGGAGCTTTTCTTTTTTGGAAGGCCACTCCCACACCCTACTGGGCTGGAGCTTCAATCCTGTTTCCCAGGACTCTCTGCTAGAGCCCGCTCACTGATCTCTGAGGGCTTGTACACACTATCACTTTATGTTGGTATAACGTATGTTGCTCAGGGATGTGAATAAGCCACCCTCCCGAGGGACATACGTTACACCCACCTAAGTGCAGGTGTGCACAGTGCTATGCTGATGGGAGAGCTTCTCTCACCAACACAGCTACCGGCTCTCATGGAAGTGGTTTTATTATGCCAATCGGAGAGCTCTCTCCAGTTGGTATACAGCGTCTGCAGCAGACACGCTGCAGCACTCCTAGTGCAGACTAGCCCTCTGTATTCACCTGCCACTGCTTCTTGCTGATCTTTACAGGGGAAGTGTCAGCTCACTCCCAGGCGTAGCTCCTTAGTAATCAGGGTTGACTGGCCACAGGCCTTCTAGACCTTCGGCGCAAGCAACCCTGTTACTAGGTACATCAGCTATTTTTCTTGTTTTCCATTTGAAAGCCCAGGCAGTTATTGAAATTCCATGCTCATAAACAGACATTTGGTTTATTCTAGTTCAATGATTTCATTTCTTATAAGCTGGGCAAAAAAATGTTTTTCCCATCCGAACTTTCATTTTGATTTCAACCTTTTTTATTTATGTTTTAAATATAAGTTAAATAACATGTTGAAACACAGTCATTTTCAACTGAAAAATGAAACTTTTTGTTGAGGAAAATGTCAATACAAGATGTTCTGAGAATTTTGAAACTCTGCCCCTCCCCCCATCTGGTTTTTGAAAGCGGAAGAGTCATAGCAACTGACTGTTTCCCAGAAAAGTGACCCTTGCCTGTGAACAGGTTTTGACAAGCTGCCATTTTCCAACAAAACTGCTCAGAGCTAAATATCTTCTAGCAAAAAAGTGCAACGCACTGAGCCCAACTATACATTCTGTGATACATGATGTTTAGCAGCTTCTCCATTTCATGTTCCCTGGATCACCAAGGGCTCTTAAATCTTTTTTAGACTGTAGTTTACAATTGCATCAGCTACAGTTGTAGCTCATGTTCTGTCTTGCTTTCAGAGGCAGTTCTTCAGAGACTGAGTTCTTGGTTAAGAATCAGATATGGAGCCATCTTATCTTCTGGCAGCTTTAGCTCTACATTACCCAAGAATTCACTGGCACCAGTGCTCCTTTTGAGCACAAGCTATTATAAGGGCTTTGAATGCCTTTGCTTGTATTACAGTCTAATATAGGTCTAATACAGTCTAGACAAATGTAGAAAAACAGTGGGTAAGTTTTAGTTTTCACCATTACAGGATTGTTGTATTTTGCTAACACATTTAATAGCAATCTCCTTTTGGAACAGATTTCAGTTAAGTTAACTGACAGAGATGGGTCTGAGCTAAAATCCTGGATCCAAACAGAGAAGAACCTTAGGACAATTCAAATCCAGGCTGTCTGTTTATTTCATTAGGGTTAAGGTGGTATGAGCAGGGAAGACTTGGTCTCATCTATTAGTCCAACTCCTCATGGAAGGGTTGACCGTGTTGGCTTCACAGTAGTTTTACTCTGGGGAATGGCAGACTGATGGCTTAGTATGGCTTGGTCTATACTACGCGTTTAAACTGATTTTAGCAGCGTTAAATCGATTTAACGCTGTACCCGTCTACACTACGAGGCCCTTTATATCGATATAAAGGGCTCTTTAAATCGGTTTCTGTACTCCTCCCCGACGAGAGGAGTAGCACTAAAATCGGTATCACCATATCGGATTAGGGTTAGTGTGGCAACAAATCGACGGTATTGGCCTCCAGGTGGTATCCCACAGTGCACCACTGTGACCGCTCTGGACAGCAATCTAAACTCGGATGCAGTGGCCAGGTAAACAGGAAAAGCCCCGCGAAATTTTGATTTTCATTTCCTGTTTGCCCAGAGTGGAGCTCTGATCAGCACGGGTGGCAATGCAGTCCCAAATCCAAAAAGAGCTCCAGCATGGACCGTACAGGAGATACTGGATCTGATCGCTGTATCGGGAAACAAATCTGTTCTATCAAAGCTCCGTTACAGAAGACGAAATGCCAAAGCATTTGAAAAAAAAATCTACAGGCTACACAGTGCTGCGTGACAAGCATAACGGGAGGCCAGAGACTCAAATGGATGCTCATGGAGGGAGGGAGGGGGTACTGAGGACTCCAGCTATCCCACAGTCCCCAGCAGTCTCTGAAAAGTATTTGCATTCTTGGCTCAGTTCCCAATGCCTGTAGGTTCAAACACATTGTCCGGCGAGGTTCAGGGAATAGCTCGTCAATTTACTCCCCCCCACACGTGAAAGAAAAGGGAAAGAAATCATTTCTTGACTTCTTTTAACGTCACCCTACGTCTACTGAATGCTGCTGGTAGACGTGATGCTGCAGCAGTGAAGAGCAGTATCTGCTCCTCTCCCCTGCCTGGTGGCAGACAGTGAAATATGACTGATATCCGTCATCACCATCAGCCCATGAGTGCTCCTGGCTTGCCTCAGGTGAGGTCGGCCGGGGGTGCCTGGGTAAAAATAGGAATGATTCCTGGTCATTCCCAGTAGATGGGACAGAACGGCTGGTAACCATCCTCATCATAGCAACTGTGGCCTGAGCTCCATCAGCCCCCTCCCTTTCCTGTGTAAAGAAAAGATTCTGTCCTGCCTGGATTATCATAGCAGCGGGATGCTGGGCTCCTCTCCTCTGCACCGCTTAATGTCCTGCCTGGACTGTCATAGCACCGGGAGGCTGCCTCCCCCTCATTTTATCTCCCTAACAAGTCACTGTTTGTTATTCCTGCATTCTTTATAACTTCATGACACAAATGAAGGGGACACTGCCACGGTAGCCCAGGAAGGTTGGAGGAGAAGGGAAGCAATGGGTGGGGTTGTTGCAGGGGCACCCCCTGTGAATAGCATGTAGCTCATCATTTCTGCAGGATCTGACACAGAGCAGCTGTGCTCTCTGATACACTGCTTCTCTAATACACTTGCCCCATATTCTAGGCAGGACTGACTCTATTTTTAGAAACCATAAAGGAGAGATTGACTCAGGGAGTCATTCCCAGTTTTGCCTTTGCACCCCCGGCCAATCTCAGCCAGGGGCACCCATGATAGCAGCAGATAGTACAGAAGGACAGATAACCGTCATCTCATTGCCAAATTACACTGGCAGCAGATGTTACAGAACAACTGGTTACTGTCTCTGCTATTATGCAAAAGCAAATGAATGCTGCTGTGTAGCGCTGGAGTATCGCCTCTGTCCGCAGCATCCAGTACACATACGGTGACTGTAAAAAAAAAAGCTGTACGGGCTCCATGGTTCCTGTGCTATGGCGTCTGCCAGGGCAATCCAGGGAAAAAGGGCACGAAATGATTGTCTGCCGTTGCTTTCCCGGAGGAAGGAATGACTGACGACATTTACCCAGAACCACCCGCGACAATGATTTTTGCCCCATCAGCCACTGGGCTCTCAACCCAGAATTCTAAGGGGTGGGGGAGACTGTGGGAACTATGGGATAGCTACGGAATAGCTATCCACAGTGCAACGCTCCGAAAATCGACGCTAGCCTCGGACCATGGATGCACACGGCCGAATTAATGTGCTTAGTGTGGCCGTGTGCACTTGACTTTATACAATCTGTTTTATAAAACCAGTTTATGTAAAATCAGAATAATCCCATAGCATAGACATACTCTATGTTATTTTGTGAATCTTTCTACAGCTGCAGCCTTTATTTCTGTCTGTTACAAATGATTAATGTGAGTGTCTTGGGGCATTAATCTCAAAAAGCAATAACCATAAAGTTTGGTCATATTTTTCACAAGCACTTCTCATTCTCATCGAAAATATATTTCAGGGGTGAAGAACTACATTTCCCTTTGGCAAAGATAGGGAAATGTGAAGGCCAGCTTTGCAAATGTGCTAGTAGCCAGTAGTTCCCACTGAATCCTGCCCCAAGGAAGAGAAGAGGGACCAGCTGGCCTACTAAATCTTTTTCATTTCTAATGTCTATGAATCTGTTTATGTGAATTATTTTATTATAACAACTCATACACCCATGATGACAGCATCAGCTGTGTGATATGATGCTTCCATCTGAAGTTCTATACATTTTCTTTTCCAAATTACAGAATAGTGATATATTTCCATTCTAGGTACCAGCATCAACCCTCATATGAATGCAGCTAGAAATTGTTGGCAGAGGACATTGGCATCCCAGAAAAGTACACCATTAAATGTCAGCTGATAGTGTAAAATATTAACTGATAATGTACCTTATGCCCTCTCCTGTTAAGGGATTACACTGTTATATATGCACAGGAAAAAGAAATCCCATAGACATACATGTGCCCTCAGAAGAACGCTATTCACTGTTATACAGTTTTGTGAGTCACAGCATTTCAGATTGGTTGTTCTAACAAAGTCTGAGACATACACATATCTAATCACCATGGGATGGAATAAAAAGGAAAGAGGCACTGTCTTTAAATGGATGGCACTGTTACAAGTACATTTTCAGCATGCAGAGATTTGGCTGCAAAACGCCTGTTAAAGTTGATAGGCATTGCAAGGCTAAGCCTTCTGGATTATGTTGAATATTTACCCCCTGAGTAGCTGTAAAATTATATAAAGAGCTTTATTGTCTACAGTGAAAGTATGCTGCTGTGCTAAGTTATTGGACTTCAGCCTAGTCTGAGTTACATTGATGTAGCAGTGGAGTAATTCCCTCCACGGTGAAAATCATAGTTCTATTGACATCAGTGAAGCTACACTAGTTACACGAGCTGAGGATCTGGCCAAGTGAGTTTATGTCAACCATTTGTATACTGCTGTGAGTTAAGAATTAGGCTCATTCTGTTTACATTAGCTGATAAATTGCTAAAATCCATATCTATTATTATACAAGGCTATAAATGTGTGTTCCTTGTCTGGAGGACATTTTAATCTCAAGGCTCAACCCTACAAAATCTTTACAAATGGAACTCCCATTATGAGCATGGAACGCTTGCAGGATTGGGCCCTAAATTAGACATAATGTTACAATGGATGATAATTAACAAAGGTTGAGGAATGACCTATGGGAGAAAGAGCATTATGTATCTAAATCCTCTAGGTTGCTCTGAAAATCTCAGTGATGATTATAAAAGAAAAAAGATAAGTCACTCATTTTGTTAAGCCATAAAAATACTAATAGACACAGCACATCTTTGATTATGATGTTTTAGCCATGACAATTACAGGTATAGCCATTATAAAATGAATGACTTTGTCAATGAAGAACAGGTTGCTAATTAAAATGTCTTATTCGCTCTTTAAAAATTCAGCCTTTCATGAGTCACTTCACTTTAAATGTTAAAGAATGATACATTGGTTTGTAGACTTAGCTAATTTGGAAAGGTCAATTTTCCACTTAGATAATAATCAGAAAGTTTATGAGGAAATAAAGTCTAATTTCTGTGGAGATTATTGTTGTGTTAATATTGGTTTGTTTTCTCCTTCTATAGTTAAATGTAGATACATTTGATAGAAATATGCTTTATATTTGGGTTTATTTACTTGGATTTTTACTACTCTGCATTAAGAGTTCCCCTCTGGGTCCCTTGACAATATTGTTAAAAATAAACTAATAATAAACAGACACATCAATTATAATTTGTATTGCAATAGTGCCTAGGTGCCCCAGGCCTGGACCAGGATTCCATTGTGTTGGGTGCTGTACAAACACACACACACACACAAATGGTTCCTGTCCTAAAAAAATTACTGCAGATCAAATCAAATAACCCAGCAATAACATAAATCTAACAAAACTCAACTTCCTTGTACAATCCTTCTACCTAACCCTTCCCAATACACATCTCCTCATAGGTTGGGGAGAAAATGTTAGTTTTACTGCATGCCTTCAAAACTCAAACTGTGACTTGATAGGTAGGGCCTATGCCATTGAGGGCTGTAAAGAGACAACTATATGTTCATACAGTATAGGCATGCATCTTGTAAATCCATATTAATAGTGTTTTTTAAATAGCATTTGAAATCCAATATACTGTAAACCGTATTGTGAAAGGACAAGCCCACTGGAGTTAAATATCACCTCTCAGGGAAAGCAGGCATTTTTTAACTGCTTCATGCTAGTTTGAGGTGTGTCGAGTCATGCATTGCTGTTACAGAGCTGCCCTCTTGTGGTCTACAAGGTTTTTAAGGTTCTGTAGCTTCAGAGTAAATCAACATTTAACAACGTGCTGTTAACATCTAACTGCATCAAAGGAAAATTCCTGAATTTCCATCTGCCACAAACAAGATCATAGACTCAGATGACAATCTGAGGCAATTATCCAAACAATCCATAAAACATAGTATCCTTCACAGTTAGGCTCAGATCAAAACCCTGCATCAACATGTTCCTGGAACTTTAATTTTAGGGCAGGGTGAGAACTACAGTTATGACAAATTCCAACAGCCTCCTCATCCACTTACACACTCATAAAGGGGCCAGCCACCATCTGGTGCTAAGCATACATGGAAAGAGCATGAGTAACTGATACAAAGCTTTCCCAGGGGATCCAGTACTTACTGTAAATCTGTCATGTGAGAGAAGAGTGCTTGAGGCAGGAAGTTTGAGGTGTTTGGCTCACACATTCCATCTCTTGTTTAGAGGTCAGTAGTCAGACAAATCTACGTATGCTAGTCACAGGACTTGTTTCCCTTGCTTATGCCAGTGTAAATCAGGAGCAATTCCAATGAAATACACTTGTTTACCCTGGTGTAGAACTGGGACCTATTCTTGCGCCTTGATGAGTTGTGCTCAGTGCAGGACCTGGAGTGACTAAAGGTAAAAGTTCCCCCAAGCCAATGGCTCATCCAGCTGAGGGAGTTAAAGCACATCAGTTTCACAGCCAATGGCACACAGGGAAGTGATGTGGCCAGCATCATGTCTGATCACCTTTGTGTGTCCCAAGGGATGGACCATGTACCCATTATGCAGCTGGGTGAACTGGAAAAGGCCTTTCAGTGTAAGATGGAGTGAAGCTCAAACCCACAACCCTCAGGCTTGTAGTCAAGTGTCTTAACCACTCAACCACCACAGAGGAAAGGTAGCTCATACAATGCTTTTTGTGAAAGTCTATACTATTATGGTCACCATTTTGACAAGCTTATGATAAATTTTGTACAAAGTTTGCCTTGTGAGGTATCATTCGAAAAGTCATAATCTGCTGAATATCATTATCCTCTTAAAATATGCGTAGCAACACTATATACAAGATTAGATTCTACTGTATGATTTCAAGTATCAGAAGAGTAGCCGTGTTAGTCCGGATCTGTAAAAGCAGCAAAGAGTCCTGTGGCACCTTATAGACTAACAGACGTATTGAAGCATGGGCTTTCGTGGGTGAATACCCACTTCATGACTTGCATCTGACAAAGTGGATGCTCCACAAAAGCTCATGCTCCAATACATCTGTTAGTCTATAAGATACCACAGGACTCTTTGCTGCTTTTACTGTATGATGGTTACCCAGAATTGCAACATATTTCAAGACTCACAAACCAGTTTTTCAGAGATAGACACACTAGCACCCAAGAGAGGTGTTACAGGGCCATCACCTACTTAAGCAGCCATCCTCCAGCAGGGAGGAAGGTGTAAACAAGAAATGTACATTTCATCACAGGCATGATTCAAACCTCACATGCACAATGAACTGCTTGTCACCATGACTCAGCAAGGATGTTTCTAGCACAAGAAGCTGAGTTATAAAGTGGTAAGAAAACACTTGACCTCACCCCTCTCCTCTTTCATCTCTACTCATCACATCAATGACTTTCAAAGGACTGAACTAAGTGGGAGAGGTCCCAGGCTGAAAGGAGATCCAGCCTCTGAAATTTACTGTAGCCTACAGTGAGACAAAACCTTGTGCTCTAAAGTTCACTTAGCTTGTTAAGTATTAGCTTGTGTTTATCTTTTTTTTTTTTGTAACCAATCCTGACTTTTATGCATCATCATTGTAATCACTTAAAATCTATCTTGCTGTAGTTAATAAACTTCATATTGTTTTATCTTAACCAGTGTGTTTGGATTAGAGTGTGTGGGGAAACTCCATTTGGGAGTTTAATGAAATGATGGACTTTCTATGAGCTTGCATTGTTCAATAATGTGCTGGACAATACTAAATGCACATTTCTGGGGCAAAGTCTGGGACTCAGAATTTGCAGGTGTTGCCCTGTATGTAATTCATGAGTGACTGGTCAGAGTGCTCATGTGTTTAGCTAGGAGTGAATTTGCATGCTGAAGGCTGTGGAAGCAGGCTGAAAGTGCTGTTCTGACACCAAGGCAGTGTAAAAGGCAGGCTAGAGATTTATGAGGACACAGCTGTTCAACAGTCCTGATTGTACCCTGGGTAATGTCACACCTTTGCACTCCTGTGATCCTTCGAGCTTCTGGGGACAGTGTAGGCCCTTTTGTGAGTCAGAAAAGCCTTTTGTTAATGCTGGCATCCTTCCAGAAACTCTTGCCCCAGCAGGGATAGCCAGCGTGCAGCAGAAGTGACATCTGTGGCTCAGCTGGAATGCAGAGGTGTTTACAAAACCACTTTGGGTCACCTATGGCCTCACTCCAAAGAAGCCACAGCTACCTGGATAAGATTCCTTTACAGTTCCTGTATACCACCGGAGTAGCACAAAGGGGCCATATCAGACCCAGAGCTCTGACTTACTATATAAATGAGATCAGAATCTGGTCCGTGGATCCTGAGGTTTGTTCCAGAATAAGACATTGTTAAAGGAATATAAGGAAGTAAAACACTATGAGCTAAAATGAGAATAGAAGATGTTCAGTGTTTATTAGTTCAGAGTGCCTGCCCATTTTAGCTCCATTTCTATTGTTACACTTTTCCTCTGGGCATGTCTGTTTTTTTTTAAACTTACTTTTACATTGATAATTCAATTTAGAATGCCTGAAAAGTATCACACTGACAGCCTGGAGACCGAAGTTCTCCATTAACCTACAGATTAGGTACAGTGTGAGTGGCACAAGTTTTCCAAAGTGGCATCACTAGTCTGCCTCAAACTGTTCTAGAAAAGGCCTCCCAAGGAGTTAGAGCCTAGACTGTAGTTTGTTGTTATGATCCTTGTTCACAAATCATTAATGTAACTCAATGGGATTCATCTACAACCCCCCTCCCCATACTAGATGATGCTCAGAGCTTGGGTTTTCACTATGAGAATAAATTTACCCTGCTCTTGTCTTTAATCTTGGAGATCTGTTATTTTGCTCTTCCTGAGAAATTCTCTATTACAATGTCACTTCTAAAATGATACAGAAATAAAATTGTATTGTGTTGGAGAATCAAGTGTCCCAGGCTGTGTACTCTTATTTAGTATTCCAACTGAATTCTTATCTTCTATAGAAACAATATTCCATCTCAAATTTATATTTTATTTCTGCTGTGCAAAACGGGCTAGCCAAAAGCTTTAGGAAATTTACTGCAGTCTCTTTTCTGATCAGAATGCAACAGCCCCACTTATTCAGCTAACATGCCCTCTTCTGGCTCTTAGCTAGAGTTGGTTGAATATTATTACTCAAATAATTTGACTAAACTTAAAATATTTTTCCTATTAAAGTATTAGACCAGCTTTAAAACTAGGCTAATAAATCAACAAATATGTGTGAACAACTCATTTGACATCATTTGCAATATTTTAAACTTAAATTACTGGACAAATATTTTAAATCATTCTCCAGTTAAGTGTGCCTGAAACAGTATTAACAATTCTTGTTCAATACAGTGATGATAATGTTGTGTTTAACATAGACATCCTTAATAAATGACAAACTGTGGTTCCTAGTTGGGGCACTCCAGCTTGTAAGTAGCTGTGAATTGTCAGTAAAGCCAAGCTAAAGAAGCTCTAGCTAGAACAAATGCAAGAAGGAAATCTGTATTGGCTACACTGCAGTAAAGAATTGTTTGATTTATCCTATTGCCACCTGATTAGACAACTATAACACACTGCTGGGAATATCCAGAACTATGAGCCACTGTTACTTCTCTGCTACAGCAAGAATGAGTTTTTCTCTGGCGATTCAGCTGTGTCAGCTCCCTGCCACACCAGTCTCACTCGCCAGCAACCTCCTCAAGGTTCTCCTGGCCCCAACCTTGCCTAGCAGATAACAATCAATGAACTCCAGACCTTGAGCTCCTCAGACATGTTTCTGTGCAATGCACAGCCCCTTCCACTGTGCATTTATAGATGATCCTAAGTTTGCTGCTCTGTTAAAGAGTCAGCTTATCAACTTCACTAGAGTAAATACATGTGGCCCTTCAAACATAGCCCTGAATTGGTTTATAGTAAAAGTAAAACAAATTTAACACCAGTAGAGCATTGATTAGTGATACCAAGTAAAAGAGGTAAAGCTAGAGATGGTTACATGCAAATAAAAGTGAAAACACAGATCTAAAGGGCTAAAATTTAATCTAGCAAGATTCAGTCTTTGTTCAAGATGGTTTCTCTCACCCCTGGTCTCCTTTCTAACTTTTTACCAGCTGGGCTGGACTGACCAGGATCCATCACAGAACTCAAAGTGTGTGGTTTCTTCTTCTGCTCAAGGTAATGGAGAAAGACAGAATTTCTCTCTATTCCTGTGGCAGTGGTGACGACTCACCGGCACAGTGCCTCCTGCTGGCCGTCTCAGGAATTAGGCAGTGGCTCACCTGTCACTGGCCCCCTATGTCCCTCCCCAGGGGTGGCTCTAGGCATTTTGCTACCTCAAGCACAGCAGGCAGGTTGCCTTCGGCAGCAGCCTGCAGGAGGTCCACCGAAGCTGCAGGACCAGCAGAACCTCCGCAGGCATGCCACCGAAGGCAACCTGCCTGCTGCTCTCATGGCGACTGGCAGAGCGCTCCCCATGGCTTGCTGCTCCAAGCACGCGCTTGGCGTGCTGGTGCCTGGAGCAGCCCCTGTCCCTCCCAGAACCTGGTGCCCCTTTACATCAGGATTCTGCCCTATGCAGTACCCCCTCAGTGTCTGGGTCTCCCCTCCCCAGGGAACCCAACCCTCTATCTCCATCTTGCCTCAGTGGCTTCTGCCAGTCTTCATCTAGACTCCACTCATTGGGGCAGACTGCAGTCTGTGAACCAGGGGGGTTTGGACCTGCTGCCCTTGCCTACCCTGGGCTGCACCTCTGCAACCCCAATACCCTTCCCGGCCTTCAGCAAGGCCTGCAGCCTGAGGGTTTTCCAGCCTGGAGCTCCTCAGTTCCTCTGGCCTTCCCCCAGCCCTGCTCCACTCTAGGTACCCTGATGAGCTCCCGAGCAGCCAGTCTTATCCCTCTCCACAGCTAGAGAGAGACTTTCCCAGCCTCTGGCCCTCAGCCCTCTTATAGGGCCAACTGTGGCCTGATTGGGGTGTAGCCCCAACAGTGGCTGCTTCCCCCAATCAGCCTAGGTTTTCCCTGCCACTGCCCTCTCCCAGGGCTGTTTTAAGCCCTTCAGGGCAGGAGCAGGGTGACCACCCCGCTACAGTTCCTTATATTCCTCAAAGGGATTACCTTTGTCTTGCAAGTTAGGATGGCTTCCTGGGGACTCACTCTCCTGTGTCTCCTTGGGGTGCAGGAGCCATGTTAATTCTCTGTCTCTCAGTTCAAGCCACGGGAGAACCTCCCACTGGTTTAGCTCAATGGCTTTTACTGCTAGTATATAAGCTGAGGTAAAGCCCCATTCTTTTGTCTAGGCCAGACCTATTTGTCACCTTTACCTCGGCTAGGCTGTCTTGTTCTAAACATGTTACATGTCTTAAACATCATACAAAGAGAATCCATAACTTCCCATATAAGGTTAACACATGCATTTTACAGTGATAGTAATAACCTCTTTAGGTGGCAACAGGTCCCACCACTTGATATCAGGTTGGGACATGAGGGTGAGGACGTGAATAGTGCAAAGCACGAGCCTGTCCAAATGTTTCCTGGGCCTGGTTCAGAGGTGGACCAGCTGTCTGGTGGTCAGTCGACTGAGGTTGTGCGTTGAAGGTGGCTGGGGAGATGTGCAGGGAAGACCCCGATGCTGATGTCTGGAAGGCCAGGGGTGAGAGGTGGGTGGGGAGCACCCTCTTGCAGGACTTGCTCGAGGAAAGCAGGCGCACACAACAGGGGATGCATGGGGTGCACAGCCCCATGCGCTGGCTAAGCACCATGCGGTCCACCCAGTTCCTCTGATTATAGTCCAGGAGCTCTCTGAGTGGAACTGGCTAGTGCAGAGGGGTTGCTATATATAGCAGAGAGTAGTCCCTGCACTCTGGAGATTGTTGAGGCTTTCCTGGTGGCTGGCCACTGTGCTGACCGTACAAGAGGAAAGGCTGAGAACAGTTTCCTAATTCCAACTGTCCTGTCTACAGAGTTGGACAACAAATTAATTTAGGTTAAATCAAGACCATTTTCAGTTTGCTGATTATCCACAGCCAAGTTAAGAGTTTTACTAATTATATTGCTAGTTTCAATTATTTGATAAACCATTTGTGCAAACGCAGGTTAGCCTGTTGGTTGTTCCTGAACTGCCAACTATCAGTATTTGCTGTTCACAATTCACACTGTTACGGGGCCCCTAAGTCATGCTGTGTTTCTGTTCCCTGATTTGTGACAAGAGTACCTAAAGAAATCACAGAGAGTGGGGGAGCGTTTTAGGGAAAGAGAGATAGATCATGGGAGGCATATTAAATCTTTTCTGACCATTCTTGAGAAGGAGCATTAAATATGCCTGTGTGTGTGGCCCCCAGATTTGCAAATTCCTTGCAACTTGCATGAATGAGAAATGAAAAAGATAAAATCCCGTACTGGCCACCTAGAAGGCTTCATATTCAGGTTTATCTTGTCACCATCAAGTATTTGTGTATGAATATAAACCTAATTGGAAAGGCAGTGGCTTATCTGGCTTACTTAATTGACTAAGTAGCAGGGCTATTGGGGATATCGGGGAACAACTGTGCATTCCCTCATCTCCTAAATGACAACACACATTATTTTATGTCTGCCATGTGCATGGATTAAATACACTGGCGTCCTTTTTATGTCACGCTACTATTCAGCAATCATTTGCTATATGTGTTAATTTTATGTATGTAAGCAATGGTATTTGCACTTGCAAAGGGTGTGTTCGTTCTACTTAGCCATATGTGCATCCAACCACATCTCAGATTTCCATGTGCACATTTGATAAACACATGCCTCCAAATACTGAAGATCAAGCCCCCAGCTTCTTGCCTTGGCACTTCTTCTTATGCTCACTTTCCTCCTCCATTCTGATCTGAGTCAGCTTTTATGTCAGTATCTGTCCACAGCTGCTTGCCATACGTTTGCCACTGGACACCTTTGGCAGCTTACATTTCCCAAGTCTTTTGCTTTAGCCTCCACCATCTAGGTTTCAGTCTGCACATGTGGCTGAAGACAATAGCTGCTATTGCTTTTTATTGTCTTCTAAAATATGATCTTATAATGAAGGAAATCTCCATCTATTAGCAAAGACTGATATACATCTGTTGTGGAATTTCACTAATAGTTCTTCATCCTCTCTCTCTAATTCCATGGTACTCAAAAGAGAACCAATTATTTTTTTCAACA
Source organism: Gopherus evgoodei (assembly GCF_007399415.2). Taxonomy (NCBI): domain Eukaryota; kingdom Metazoa; phylum Chordata; order Testudines; family Testudinidae; genus Gopherus; species Gopherus evgoodei. The sequence continues at coordinate 251,141,372 of NC_044323.1, read as the reverse complement.
GCTCGCTACAATGTTGAGACTTTGGAAAGCTTTTCCTGTTAGTTGAGATACTCTGTGCTGTTCGGTTTCCAATCTGCTGCTCCTACTCTGAGTTTTCGTTAAGCTTCTTTTCCTAATCCACCCATTTCTCTGAATTGAGTGCTAACTAAATGAGACCCTTCTGTTCTCCAGAAGTGATCAAAAGGATACAAAACTAGAACCGCTGCTCTTACTGATTTGATTGGTTAAATAATGTTACTTGTTTGGTGAGCCTTATAATATCCTTAAGGTTTGGGTGAAACATTGTTATGGATCAGGTGTAACTGTCGTCTTTCAGTTGGGATAAATGTAAAGAAAGCTTTATACACAGGAGGCTGAAACAACAACAGTAGCACCAAAATCACAGGCATGTGGAAATACTGAGTAGATGCTGAATCATGTAACACAAGGATTTCAGAACGTAGGTGCTGAGGCTTTGATTGGTAGAACTGTTTTCTGTGTGTGTACACGCATGCATGCCGAAGGCATACAGGGCCTGGAAGAAGCTAGAGAGGGGGATTCTGGGTCTGGTTCTGGCTAGAAAGGATTGGTGCAGTAAGTAAAGAAGTTATCCTGTTTTTGTTGATGGTAGTGGTATTTTTTTATTCTTCCTGTGTTCAGAGAAGCAAGACTTTTTACATTCCTTGTAACTAAATAAGCTTGCAGCAGAGAATATACTAGACTTCATTAGCAATTTTTCCTCCTCACTGGAACAACCTACATAGCCCCAAAATTTTACTAACAACTTCGGTCAAAATGGTGTAACTATATTTTTTTTAAAAAAACCTTACACAATAGAATTGGCAAGTCTGTTGCTGTAATACACTATTGCACTAGCAGATGAATGTTCCATAATCATACCCAAAAGAAAGCAAATTTAAAAAAAATACAGAGCAAGGGGAAAATTTTGTGCATTCAGAATGTTTTTCCATCAGAAAAATAGCATTTTGTCAAAATCTAAATCTATATGAGTTGACTTCAATTAAAATTTGAGAACAGAATTGAAAAAAGCATTTATATAAGCCTGAAATACTCCATTTCAATTTTTTCTGAAAAGAATGTTTCAATTTTCTGTTTCAAAACAACTTGTCATTTCAATTTTATGTGAATATCCTAATATAAAATTAAAAGTTTCCATTTCGTTAGACCAAAACATTTTGATGGACCCAAAACAATTTTTTTTCCAGAATTTTCTTTTGTGGAAAATGTCAACACTATTTTGTTTTTATTCCAATTTGGGACAAAAATAAGTGTTGAAATGTTAGAATTTCCTGTGAAACGTAAACTCCAAGTTTCAATCAGCTCTAAATATTTAATCATGTATCTGGAAATGAATTTACCAGCTAGTTGGAAAGTAATAATTGATGCAACATTAACTTTTAGAACCAAATTCTAAGGGCATGTTTACACTGGCACTACCTGGGTACTACAGTGGCACAGTAGCTATGCTGCTGTAGCTCTACAGTGTAGATTCTTTCTACAGCGACGGAAAGTTTTGTTTTCATTGATGTAGATAATCAGCCTCCCTGAGTGGTGGTAGCTAGGTCAACAGAAAATTCTTCCCTTTACCTAGCTGTGTCGATATTGAGGGTTAGGTTGGCTTAACTATGGCACTCAGGAGTGTGAATTTTTCACATCCGTGAGTGGAGTGATGTGGAGTGGTCAATTTACATTTTAAGTTTAAACCAGAGCTCTGATTGGCAAATGGGTCAAATTCTTTTCTCATGTATGCAGATGTAAACCCGGAGTAATTAAATTGGTATTATTTCTACTGGGGAATGTGAAATCAGATATTGGCCCAGAGGTTACTTAGTGGAGACTGGAGAATAGCAACTATAATAGCAGTCCAAAAATAAAAGGTAAAAATACTGTGAGAGGCATAGTAGGTATATTTAGCTGTTGATCTGATCATTGAATGAGTTAATTAGATTACTGGCATCTACAGTGGTTCACAGTAAAGAGACCAGTGCTGTTGAAATCTATTTGCAGGATGTTTCTTGGCATACATTGCTCAACAGACACATGGACAAACAATCACAATGACCTGACCTGTAAAGTTAGCTTAATAATGAAATTCAGTACTAATTAACCAAGCTTATGAAAAATCAGTTCTGTTCTGAAAAGTGTCTCTGACATCACGGGAATCTAAATGACATAATGATTTTCACATCAATATGCTCAATTTGTACATAACATTCCCCCAAATGTTTGGCAAATTTTATCTTCTCAGTTACATGAGTGTTACATTGAAGTTACTCCAGATTTATGCTGTTAGTGCCAACTTCACTTCTCACTTCTATTTTCTTAAGTGCCAGTGCTGCAAATTCAGGACCTGACCTTCCTCATTTAGCCTGGTGTAAATCAGGAGAATCTTCACTGAAGCCAGGGGAGTTAGAGCTCTGTATGCAATCCAAATCAACTCCTCAGTCTGGGATCTGAAAATCCAGCTGTGAGCCTTCTGTCTCTTGCATCATCACCAGTTAAAGGATCTGCATATACAATTTAGCTGACAATTTTGTTAATAGTACATGAGCCAGAATAGAATTCACCTCATTCTTTCACATACTGGCTAGTTTCATTATCTCTGCAGCTTTAATAATACAAGTAAAAACTTTCTTTTGATGGCAAAATAAGCAAAATCTGCCCTAAAGATACATGAGAAGGCAGAGGGCAGGAAGGTATGTTGAATATGAAGATACTGTTTTTTTACAGGTACTTTCTGACTATAATCATACCACTTAAATTCAGCTGCACATCTCTAATTAGATTACACTGATAATTAGAGTGAACAATTATCCTTACATTTTCCAAGCGGTGTGTGGGGATTTTATGACATTGCACTTACCAGCATCAGTGGGGGATCATATTGTTAAGATAGAACTGGAAAAGAAAGATTCTGACCCCATCACCTCATCCTCCTCATTTAGGCCTATCCCATCATTGGCTTCTTCTTTCCTAAGGCATAAATTTTAAGCTCCTTATCTTTGCTTTCAAGGCTGTGCACAGCTCCATCACTCCCAATATCTCTGTGATTGTTTCATTCTACTTCTATCTAGATCAATATAACATTTTTAAACGAAATGGTTGTGAGAAAGGTAGTACTGTATTGTTTCAAACAACAGGATTTTTGAGCCTGGATAGCACATAACAAAGATTATTTTGCTGCTTTTCCCTGTTATTGGATAGTCTTATCTACTCTTTAGTCAATGACAGCTTCCTTCTGTCACATTTGCTAAGTGACTGTAAATAGAAAACCATTATACAGAGTGAATACTGCTTAGCAAAAGGGCTTCCCAAGATGACCTAACTATTTGGCAGTAGCATAACTTTCAACCAGGCAGGAGGATTCAAATTTAACACTTGACTTTGATAACTTACAGTGAAAGAAATGCCCTTGGTGCTTATGACAGGAAGTAACTTATGCAACTCCAAACTTACTCCTCTAGCAGGTTTGTGTGATGTTAATGTCTCCATCCTTAGCTTGCAGGATGCTCATCATGACACAGGGTCATGAGGATGGTAGAAGTAAAATGGAAGGAAGGAAAAATAGGGTGGGGGATTCTTGCAGTTGGAAGAGGGGCTCCGATATTGTATAAATACAATAAAACCCCCAAATGGTTCCATGAACAATATATGTATGTTTAATTATCTGCTGTTTTTCTGCAGATCTTGGTCTTGATGAAAGCAGAGAGAAACTGGGCAAGCTGGCTTGGGAAAGCTAATTTGAAAACTAAAGAGACATCACAGCTGTCACATTGGCAAAAGACCTGACAAGTACTAGATCTAAGCAGAATATGAACTTGGCAGAACTGGAACCTTAAGCTTTAAGGGTTTTTTTGTTGTTTTTTAAAATCCAAACCTCCACACTGTACAGATACTCTTGCAATCAAAACAATCCAGGGATCATTACCCTCCACTTTGGTGTCAGTTTTAGAATGTGAGGTCCAGAAAGTAAAGTTCTGAGAGTCTTATACTGTCTGTAAACTCTGAAAAAAATAGTATGATTTAGGAAGCCAATCTGAGAAAACAGCTGTAACAGCAGTAGTGGAAAAATATTTGGCTCACATTTATTGGTACAATAGTAAATATAAACAAAAGTGTGTGTGTATTTTTAATCACCTTTTGAGAGTGAGGAAACACTAACAAGGAAGGCAGAGTTACTTTTCACTTAGAAATTCAAAAGAATGTTTAGTTGGTAACAAAATCAGAGAAGTAGCTTTTACTTCAGAATTTTCTGTGGAAATTAAATATGGGTAGATTTGTTAAGCATTAAAAGCCTGCATCTAAATTTCCCGACCAGTCAGTACTCATTGGAACAGAATTCTTAAGGACCAGTTCTGTAGGTCTTACTCCTGTAAGTAGTTCCATAGATTTCACCTGGGGTGGCCTGGTTATCTGAGCTAAGAGTGGACTGGTTACTGGATGCAAGCATGTTGACCAGCACTTCCCTTTCTTCAATGTTTCTCAAAGCCTCCCTGATTTCTTCTTTGGCAACAATTAACAGTACAATAGAAGACATGATGAGTATGAAAAAAGTTAGACAGACTTGTGCCTGACCATAAAGCTATGCTCTTGTTTTGTGCTATTTTGTGCTATTGCCAAGAAGGCCAACGGCATATTGGTCTGTATTAGTAGGAGCATTGCCAGCAGATGGAGGGAAGTGATTATTCCCCTCTATTCGGCACTTGTGAAGCCACACCTGGAGTACTGTGTCCAGTTTTAGTCCCCCCACTACAGAAGGGATGTGGGCAAATTGGAGAGAGTCCAGTGGAGGGCAACGAAAATGATTAGGGGGATGGGCACATGACTTATGAGGAGAGGCTGGGGGAACTGGGGCTAATTAGTCTGCAGAAGAGAAGAGTGAAGGGGGATTTAATAGCAGCCTTCAGCTACCTGAAGGGGATTTCCAAAGAGGATGGAACTAGGTTGTTCACAGTGGTGACAGATGACAAACCAAGAAGCAATGATCTCAAGTTGCAGTGAGGGAGGTCTAAATTGGGTATTAGGAAGCACTATTTCACTAGGAGGGTGGTGAAGCACTGGAATGGGTTACCTAGGGAGATGATGGATTCTCCATCCTTGCAGGTTTTTAAGGCCCGGCTTGACAAAGCCTTGGCTGGGGTGATTTAGTTGGTGTTGGTCCTGCTTTGAGTAGGGGATTGGACTAGATGATCTCCTGAGGTCTCTTCCAACCCTAATATTCTATTATTCTATTTACTGTAAATGCATGATGGGCCAAATCATGAGGTCTTTCTTCAGTGATTACTTGGGTACCCTGGTTGAAAGTTAATAGTTGTTTTTTTTTTGTCTGAGAAAAACCAAGGAAGAACTTAAGTTTAGACCTTATCAGAGTAAAATAAATCTGAAGAGGAGGACATGTTACTCATTTTGTGTAGAGTGGTTTGACCAGTCCTGTCATTATTTTCCTACAAAAAAACAAAACTGCCTCCAGAATGTTTTTCTCAGTGGCTTCATCTTCCTTCCCTATCTCACTGATCACAATTAACATTTAATTTTCAACAGAAAATAAGGTGAGCTTCCACATGGCAGACATTTTTTGTTTGTTGAAAAATTGGAACAAAAAGGCTCTTTGCAACAACGGTCGCAGAAGAAATGAGTAAAACATAAATGTGTCTTGAATGGAGTCACAGTGTTCCTGTGTTTGCACTGCTCTGCCTCTGTCCAGGAGGTGTGTGGATGTACTAAACTCATTTCCACAGGGCATCTGTAGCCCTTTACTACAGTTCCCTAGGTAACTGCACCGCTTACACCGTCATGGCCTCCTTGAGGGCACCCCATTTAGGTCACAAGCATCTAATCAGCACCTTTTCTTGGGGGCAGGAAGCAGTATTCCTCGCTCTCCAGACTGCAGAGTTGGGCTGCAATGCGTCTTGCAATTCATTGTGAACACCTTAGCAATTTGGACTTTAGTTCAGCACCTGCCGTGTTCTCTCAGGGGTAATGATGGGGTTAACCAGTAACTAGCCAGCCTTCAGAAAGCACAATAGTATTTTTTGCTGAACAAAAGCATTTACAGAGAAAACATCAAAAACAATAAACACCTCACTCACATGCTTATCAGGTAATATCTGTCTACTAAGTAGGAACTGTGAAGGTCTCAAAGTCCTTAAACACTTTCAGCAGGATCTTCCATTGCAGTCAGTTCTTGCATTGGGTGACAGTGATCTCTCCCCTGTGACAAGCTGGCCACTTCATACTATTCTCAGTTCTTGGTTTGGCAGCTGCCTTCAGGATATGCTGTTTCCCTCATGGGTGTTGGTGTGTGTGGCTTCTCCACACTTGTTTACCAACGTAGGGATTTATATTAATTGCCACCAGTGCCTTTAGTTCCTTCAGGAAATGCTGGTAACTCTCCTGTAGCCCACACAGGTGTATATATAACACTTATGAAGTGGATACAATATTCGCTGAACATTTCATGATTGGGTAGCTCAAGTCACAGGTTAACAGCTCATTCATGCTTATGTGACTCCCCCGCAGTCACTGTACCACTTTTTGTATTTCCAGAAATAAATTAGCCCTTTCACACCAGAGTCTGGTTTTTGGGCCAGTGTGATGCTGCATGAAAAGGAAAATGACTATTTATATCATTGTTGCAGCCACTGTTGCACAATTGCACTAAATTTGACACAAAGTATATCCTATAAGGTGTCAATGGAAAAGTTGTAATCTGCTAGGTATGATGATTCTCTTTATATGCATGTATCAGCTTTGTGTCTGAAGTTATTAATATTTGCAATGTATTTGTATCTTAAACATGTTTTATTCTTGGGTGACACCCACAAGGTAGCTTACATCCTATCTAGCCAACTGAGTGTGGATGAACCATTCAATTGTGAATGGACCATTCAGGTGGTGATGGGCCATTAAGGGATATCAGCCCTTCAGTGAGTCTTCCTGGGGATGTCTCAGACAACAAGGAGCCAATGGTCACCCTTGTGATTAGGCAAAACTTGTAAGGGCATCTGATGTGGACTTGTGACCTCGGACTCCATCTTTGTCAGTAACTTTCTATACACAGGAGCTGTGGGCTTTGTTTGGAACAGTAAATTTCCATGCACATGGCAGAGGATATAAAAAACACCTGAGACATCTCCATTTTGCCTCAGTCCTGCTCCAATTCCCTGGACTGTGGATTTACAACTAAAAGGAGTATTTTGAACAATGGACTGAGGACGTTCCAATCTTTTGAAAGTTACCAGAAAGACTTTTGCAAGCCAGAAGTGACTTTTACAAGCCAACAATCTATTCCATCACTGCAACAAACCTGATATAAGAACCTTGCAATCATTTGTATGTATATGATCTATTAATAATTTATAATGCTCTTCTTTTCTTTTATTAATAAAATATTTAATTAATTTACTAAGGATTGGCTGATAGTGTGATATTTGGGTAAGATCTGACATATATATTGACCTGAGGGTAAGTGGGCTTACTAGAACCCCATATATGGTGAATTGGGTTTTCAGTAACCTCTCACTATATTAAACCTGTTTGTCTGGATGAGAGCCAAAGGCTGGGATGCCTAAAGGGGACCATGTTTGGCTTCTTGTTAACTAGTGTGGTGCTACAGAAGCTCCTTTGTTACTGGCTTGGTGAATCTAATTATAGCATAAACTACCAGTTTGCTGGGATTGCCTGCCGTATTTCTTGCAGTCTGCCCTGAGTGTGGCATTCTCAGTGTGGTCTGTCCCAGGGACCTTGGCACAGTCAGTGTTTGTAATAATGATGTGGGGAAGTGTAATGTCTGTGAGCCATTCTCTTTTCTATGGACCGCTAATGTACACTTTTCCGGTCCTCCCTCCCACAACCAAAGAGAAGAGAATCATGTTCAAAGGCTGTATTGTCATTGTTTCTAAAGACCACACTGAATTCCTGGGTGCAGTGCTGTGGGAGATTTATGGATTCATATCAAATGCCTATCAGATGCTGTTGAGAGCCAATGCTTTCTAGAGGGCAGAGGTTAATGTACCTTCTGAGAAAATCTGATTGACATGCTCTTGTTTTAAATTAGACTAGGATAGCCAGAATAAAATTGTGTGGCAGAAAGACTTTAATTGATTTGTTTTGCTTTGCTAAAAAGATACAAGGCATCCTGAGGTGAATAGACTTCTGATGTTTCTAAATGATTCCTACTGAATGCTAAAGAGAAACATTTTTGAGAGTTATGTGAAAACTTCAACCTCTTAAAGACTGATCTCTTTCGATTCTTGTTGAATCATAAAAAATATATCTGCAGGAGTAAGTTTGAATTTGAAGCTGTAGGACTAATCTTGTATCTGGTGATGAAAGAATAATAGCCCCTTTCTTTCATTCTGTCAGATTACTTAACTGATGCCTTACTCTGACAATGTGACATATCATAACCTTTATTCTCTTAAATCCAGGCTTCAAATCTACTCAGATTGAAAAGTAATGGAGCTATAACGAGATGTGTCAAAATAAGTCCTCCATCCTCTATACAAAATAGTTGCTCATTTCTAGAGCTAAACAGAACTAAACCCCTCTCTTATGAAACTTCCACTCATGTTTTGCAGACTCCACAGTGGAGAAAGGAGCAGAACATGGGGCCACTGGATGGCCTCAGGCCTGCAGATCCTCCGGCATGGCTATACTGCCCCCAGACCTGTCCTCCAGCAGGACTACTATACAGACAGTGGAGACCCTGCGTGGAAGGGGTGGGGGCAGTACAGCTGTGACTGAAGGGCTGCTGGCATGGGGCTGCCCAGCGACCCCACATTCTGCTGTTCTTCTTTCTGGTATGTTGTACCAACTATAAATATCTTGCTGGTATGGCATACCAGACCACCCTACTTGCACTGCTGACAAAGTAGCTGCCATTGCTGCTTGGTCTCCCTTCCTCCCCCGGCTGCTGCTCCTCTGGGGGCTGTGAGGGGGGGAGTGAGGAGCAACATCAGTGCTCCCTGCATCCAGGTCACTTTCCCTACCTGGGATGCCTAAGGAGAGGGCACGAGAGCAGCAGCTCCTGAAGCCTCGGAGCACCGCCCAGGTGGGGAAAGTGACCTAGATGCAGGTATACTGTGGTGTGTGTGTTGTAGGGACTGTGTGAGAGAGAGTGTGTGGGTCAAAACAGCTAACAAAAGCTGAAGCTGGCCAACACACCTGCCATGTGCTGCTCCCACTAAAAGGGAATCACCACACTCTCTCATCCTTCACATTTCTTATATGAACTACCAGGGCTTAAATTAAATTGTTGTATGAAATTGGGGCAAATTTATAAACTGTTTGTGATGCATGGCTAGAAAGGGTTAAACATTCTGAAAAATAAGTAATCCAGAGAAGATGTGTGGGGAGATATTTGTGTTTTTATGTATTTACATATGTATGTGTAAGGTGGACAATGTAACCAACAGTCCCTGTGTATGATGTATTCTGATAATTCAGAGGTCAAAAGAACATCCTGTCATGTAAATGAATTGTAAACAAGGGATATCTCAGTATTCATCTCTCTTTGACTTGTACTGTGAATGGTGGTGAAACAAGCAAATGGCCTGATGTCAATTTGTATAGCTAAGTACTGGTGCTGGACCTCCTTCAAAGTAATCCTAATTACCTTTTGTTCCCTGAGGAATTCCAACTTGTCAAAAGACATGAAATTGTATAAAAGATCCTTGGGTCCTGATTCTGTCATCTCACATCTGCTTAGGCTTCATCAGGGGAAGTTCAAGTCGGAAGACTGAAATCCCAGTTATGCTGGTACGCCCCGAGTATGATATTTGGACATTGGACTACGACGTATGAACTGAATTCTAAAGGAACTCCTTGCAATTACAAAGCTCAGCATCTCTGCTAGAATCTGGATCTCAATGGATTGAACTCATGTCTGTATATATATTGATCTTTTAACCATATTCTCTCTCTTGTTTTTTAATAAATTTTAGTTTAGTTAATCAGAATTGGATGTACCGTGTGTTTGGGTAAGATCCAAAATATTCATTAACCTGAGAGTTAATGTGTCTGATCCTTTTGGATTAGTAGAACCTTTTCTTTTATATGATGAAATACAATTTTCAGAAATCATCATATTTGACGTGGGTACCTGCAGGGCCAGCACTTCCATTTAGGCAACTTAGGTGGTTGCCTAGGGCATCAGGATTTGGAGGGGCGGCATTTTGCCACTCTTGGCAGCAATTCGGCGGCGGGGGGTCCTTCCGCATTCTGAGTCTTCGGCGGCAATTCTGCGGCAGGTCCTTCACTCGCTCCGAAGGACCCCCGCTCCGCAGAATTGCTGCCGATGACCAGGATCATGGAAGGACCCCTGCGTAGGGTGCCAAAACCCCTGGTCCCACTCCTGGGTACCTGGATGGAGGCCTGAGGCTGGATCACTTGAAGGGAACTGTGTTGTTTGGACTTCTGAGTAACCAGAAAGGTAATAAAGAAGCTGTTTTCTGCTGGCTTAACTTTTGGGGGTTTGGCTGCCACATTCTTTGCAGTTCACACTAATTGAGTTATCATAGCTGGCTCCCCACTAGGACCCCGGTCACACTGTTTAAAACATTTTAAGTATAAAAAAATATTTAAAACGTTAATACATTTTATTTACAGTGTCATTATTCATACTAGTCTTGGTAGTCCTTCCCCCAGACAGAGAGGCACAGAGACTAGGATCAGGACTAGCTGTGCCCCCCAAAAACCAGGTCAACACTCCAAATCGGACCTAACCCGCATCCCTCCCCAGACCAAAGCCCCTGAACTGGACCTGACCCACATCCCTCCCTAGACCAGAGGTGCTGATGGGGGGCTAGGGCAGGGGAAACTAGGGCACTGGGTCTCCACCCAGGGGCGCTGGTTGGGGAATGGGGTGGAGTAAGGGGCACTGGGTCTCCCCAAAGGGTGCTGGTGGGGGAATGGGACAAAGGGACTTTAGTTGCTGTGCAGGACCCATGCCAAGGGGGCTTACCTGGAGCAAGGAGCACCCACTGTTTGGGGTGTCCACTAGGTACTAATGCTGCCTCCTGCCCTGCGTGGTCTGGGAACCCCATGCTCCCCGGCCTCCACATTTGAATAATGGCCAGGCCAGGACAGGCGCATGAGGTGTCGGGGAGCTTCTCTAGCACTACCCCAAGCCTGAGATCCCAGGAAGGAGGTGGGGGTGAATGAATGAATATCTCTAGGACCATAGAATGTAGGCCATACTTACTGGCTACCGTACTGTATCCTGTGGGAAGCCATGATTCTGATAAAGATTGGGGCATTGTGGTGGATAATCAGCAGAACCTGAGCTCCCAGTGTGATGCTGTGACCAGAAGAGCTAATGCAATCCTGGGCTACATAAACAGGGCAATCTCAGTTAGGAATAGAGTGATTATTTTATCTCTGTATTTGCCACTGGTGGGGCTGTTGCTGAAATACTGTGTTCAGTTCTGGAGTTAATAATTCAAGAAAGATGTTGACAAATTGGAGAGGGTTCAGAGAACTACAAGAACAATGAAATGATTAGAAAACTTGCCTTGTAGTGTTCGGCTCAAGAAGCTCAATCTATTTAGCTTAACACAGAGAAGGTTAAAAGGTGACATGATTACAGTCTAAGAGTACCTACATGGGGAACAAATATTTGCTAATGGGCTTTTCAGTCTAGCAGAGAAAGATATAGCACAAGCCAATGGCTGGAAGTCAAAGCTAGACAAATTCAGACTGAAAATAAGGCCTACATTTTTAACAGTGAAAGTAATCTATCGGTGGAACAACTTACCAAGGGTCATGATGGATTCTCCATCACTGCCAATTTTTAAATCAAGACTGGATTTTTTAAAAGATATGCTTTCGTTCAAAAGGAATTATTTTGGGGAAGTACACTGGCCTATGTTAAGCAGGAGGACAGATCAGATCACCACAATGTTCCTTTCTGGCTTTGGAATCTGGGAACAAGCAGACAAAGCACACACATGCAGTTCAGTCAAATGTCTGTACCCAGTAGGTACTGCATATTTTATTACTTGGAAATCATAGCATTCCTCTCCAGTTTTAGTTCCAAACCGTTCTGATGCAATGACTGTTATAGACTGTTATACGACTATTAAGCATAGCCTGTGAAAGAGAAAGGATTGGTGGAGGGAATGAAGGGGGACTCTGGGGGCTTACTTCACCACAACAATAGCATTTTACATTCACTTTGTGCTGGTGTAAATGACTACATAAGGTGTAGAAGGGGGTGATGGAATGCTAACCTGTATTATATTATACAGTGACAAGGTGGCATGTGTGTAACAAACTTTATTTATGCTAACCTCAGCCATACCTGACAGTGCATTAAAGGATGTTACAATGAACACATATTGTGTGTATCTCTGACGTGGAAGTTCTGTATCCATATTTGGTACAGAAGCCTGACCTGCTAGTAGCAGCCCTGCAACCTGCCATGTACAAGATGTACATAACATAAGAGATGGCTAAATAAGTGCGAAACTTTGAGCACCTGCCCTAATCTCTCCACATCTGATCTGCCCCAGATTGTACTCAACAAACACAGCTGCTTATACACTCACAGAAGAAAATGCAAATTATATAAATGAATCCACTGCCTTAAGAATTCTTCAGATTTAACCACACATTGCATACCTCTCTATAGGATTTGCAAATACACAGCTGCTTCATTGTTATACATGAAGAAATGTCTCTTACTCCATTAATACAAACTAATCAAAACTATGCAGATCAAAGTAAACCTGGAAGGTGTCACATCCTATGAGAAGACCAATAGAAAAACTAAAACCTATCTCTTCAGAACTTGCTTCTCGCAAAGACTCTTATTTGCCTTCTTGCATCTTTTCCCAGTCAGTAGCTGTCACATTTCAAGGTGCGATCCAGACCAGTGAGGGGTCGTATTATCACCTGCCTTGTAGCCCTGGGTGCCTTAAAATGCTATGCAACTGCAGCTCCCTAGTCTGAATGCTCCCAGGCAGCATACAAGCATGCACTCTGACTAGCCACACTCTGATTTCCACTAGTTTTTTGGTTACACCTGGTAAGATGACCCCCAACATCCTTCAGTCCTGAATTTTCCCCAAACGTTGTGCTCTGTAATGTCCAGTCCTGCCCTGGACCATTCAGAGGAATAAGAAGGTTCATTTGCTACTCTAAAGAAACAAAATGCACAGCTTATCATTTTAACTGGAGTTAACAATCTCTTCAGTTCAAGCACATCACTTGATTGGTTTAGATTAAAAGTAAGATAAATTTATTAACAACAGGACTTAGGATTTTAAGTGAGTTCAAGTGTAAAGGGTATAGTAAGACATGGTTACAAGCAAATAAAAGTGAAAAACACTTTCTAGAGACTGATATTTAACATAACTACAATCTTGGTTCAAGCTAAGATTCTTATCACACTACCTTCCAACAAGAGGCCAACCAACCCCTCTGGTCAGGATCTCCCACGAAGTCCAAAGTGCTTGGTTCTTTGTCGTCTTAGGTGAACGATAACCTGGGATTCTTTGCCCCACTCTTTTATATGCAATGAACCTTTGAAATGGATTCTTCTGAAGGTTATGTCCCGGAGGAATGAGACCTGTGGTAAGGGAAGGTCCATGCTGGTTTCTTCCCTCTTCCCCCCCCAACCCCTCCGTGTTTGCTAAAATAAAGATTGATCTGTTCCTGCAATCTCCTCCCCCTGCCTTGATGCTGAGTGGTTCTCTCCTCCCCTTGTTAGCCTGATTGTTCTGTTTGCCTTTTATGTAAATGCATTTGTTTCTTAATTTATCTTGGAAGTACCAACAAGGTGGCAGAACCACATTCCTTTATCTAGGGTGGGGTAATTTCAGCCCTGCCTGGCAGACACATCTAAGAACATAATTCCCAATATGTTTGACATTTTGAATTTGTTCTCCGTACATACACCACACAATAATAGTAATGATCAGTATGTTATTAGCTTTCTATTGATATCTTACATGACACTGTTTTAGACATGGGTTATGGCATTTGTGAGTTGGGATACACTGAACTGGTCAGGCTAGCTGAAACTCACTACCACATACCAGTGAATGGCTTGCTCTCTTGCATTGGGGTGCTGTTTGGGTCATAGTACGTTCAAAACTTTTCTGCCTAGAGCTGAGCAACATTTTTTAACAAACTTTTTTCTGTGAAAAATGCAGTTTCGCATCAACCAAAACATTTAGTGAATTTGGGTTGATTTTGGCGCACTGTTTGATAGGATAAAGCCTTTAAAAAGTCTAAAAGTCAAAGCATTTTGTTTTGACATTTTTTAAACTAAACATTTTGACTTTTCAATTTGAAGTGACTTTTCATTTCAAAATTATCTTTAATATATATATATATTTAAATTTAAAAGGAAAAGAGCTTGAACTTGAAACATTTCCATTTCAGGTAGAACAAAACATTTTCTTTGACAGATGATTTTTTTTCCCAATTTTTGATTCACTGAAAATTTCAGAAGGTTCCTTTTTGGGGTCAACCTAAATTGTGTTTTTTGTTTTACAGTGAACTAAAAAATCTGTTATATGCACAGCTCTATATCCTCCATGAGTCTCAATTATACTCTTTATCTGATCAATCCATTTGTTCTTATTCAGATCCTGCACTTTTTCCAGTCAGGGAGAAGGTGAGCAGAATCAAATTTCAGTAATTCCATAAAATTAAAACAAACAAACAAACAAAAAAACCATCACCACCACCACAACAAAAACCACCCTACTACTTGTTGTAACTTATTTTCCCTCTAGGGAAAATAATAAAATGAAGAGCTCTCCTGAGCAGTGCATCTGTGTAATCTTTAATGCACTTAGATATGGCAAACTGGATGAAGTCCCTAATGTTCTTTCAGAAGAACCGGTAACTAGGAATTCTAATGCAGTGGCCACTTACACAGGAGAGAAACATAATTGCCACCTTCACTTCAAGTCAGCTTTAGTCACAGGAAATTTAAATGATTTGTTAAATCTAGGTTGTTGAAGCAGTTGATCTTCTTTTAAACTGGAGGAACAGTGGGCCTAATTACTCAGTGTGTTTTCTCCAGTTTTCTGCTGATTTCAGAGGTTACACTGGTGTAAGAGTGGAGTAATGCTGTGGTGAATCAGACCCATTCTTCAATTACTGTTTACTGTAGCTATTTTCTGGATATACTTTTTTTTGTTCTCTCTCAAATCTCCTCAAACCTGTAGCAAACATATTTTGAATAACTGACTTTGTAATCAGACACTTCGACTCACCAATTCCGTAAGTTCTGGGAACAGGAAAGTCCTGGCTGGTGATGGAAGCAAATAGCCCATCCAGAGACAAAGATACCCTGTTATGATTTAGTCTGATGTCAGAGATATATGGTAAGGTTCTAAATAGCTGAAGTGAAGGTAAATTACTACATTTTAAAGAGTGTGGGTTAGATAAATGGAAGGGGGCAGTGTAGGGGAAAGAGACTATGGGTATGTCTACACTACGGGATTATTCCGATTTTACATAAACCGGTTTTATAAAACATTGTATAAAATCGAGTGCATGCGGCCACACTAAGCACATTAATTCGGCGGTGTGCATCCATTGTCCGAGGCTAGTGTCAATTTCCGGAGCGTTGCACTGTGGGTAGCTATTCTGTAGCTATCCCATAGTTCCCGCAGTCTCCCCTGCCCCTTAGAATTCTGGGTTGAGAGCCCAGTGGCTGATGGGGCAAAAATCATTGTTGCGGGTGGTTCTGGGTAAATGTCGTCAGTCATTCCTTCCTCCGGGAAAGCAACGGCAGACAATCATTTCGCGCTCTTTTTCCCTGGATTGCCCTGGCAGACGCCATAGCATGGCAACCATGGAGCCCGTACAGCTTTTTTTTTTTACAGTCACCGTATGTGTACTGGATGCCACGGACAGAGGCGATACTCCAGTGCTACACAGCAGCATTCATTTGCTTATGCATGATAGCTGAGACAGTTACCAGTTGTTCTGTACTGTCTGCTGCTGTGTAAATTGGCAATGAGATGACAGTTATCTGCCCTTCTGTACTGTCTGCTGCTATCATGGGTGCCCCTGGCTGAGATTGGCCGGGGGTGCAAAGGCAAAACTGGGAATGACTCCCCAAGTCAATCCCTCCTTTATGGTTTCTAAAAATAGAGTCAGTCCTGCCTAGAATATGAGGCAACTGTACTAGAGAACCAGTGTATCAAAGAGCACAGCTGCTCCGTGTCAGATCCCGCAGAAATGATGAGCTACATGCCATTCACAGGGAGTGCCTCTGCAACAACCCCACCTGTTGCTTCCCTCCTCCCCCAACCTTCCTGGGCTACCGTGGCAGTGTCCCCCCCATTTGTGTCATGAAGTTATAAAGAATGCAGGAATAACAAACAGTGACTCGTTAGGGAGATAAAATGAGGGGGAGGCAGCCTCCCAGTGCTATGACAATCCAGGCAGGACATGAAGCGGTGCGGGGGAGAGGAGCCCAGCATCCCGCTGCTATGATAGTCCAGGCAGGACAGAATCTTTTCTTTACACAGGAAAGGGAGGGGGCTGATGGAGCTCAGCCCCCAGTTGCTATGATGAGGATGGTTACCAGCTGTTCTGTCCCATTTACTGGGAATGACCGAGAATCATTCCTATTTTCACCCAGGCGCCCCCGGCCAGCCTGACCTGAAGCCAGCCAGGAGCACTCATGGGTTGATAACAAGGACGGCTACCAGTCCTACTGCACTGTCTGCCACCAGGCAGGGGAGAGGAGCGGATACTGCTCTTCACTGCTGCAGCATCGCGTCTACCAGCAGCATTCAGTAGACATAGGGTGACATTGAAAGAAGTCAAGAAACGATTTCTTTCCCTTTTCTTTCACGTGGGTGGGGAGTAAATTGATGAGCTATTCCCTGAACCACACCAGACAATGTGTTTGAACCTACAGGCATTGGGAGCTGAGCCAAGAATGCAAATACTTTTCGGAGACTGCTGGGGACTGTGGGATAGCTGGAGTCCTCAGTACCCCCTCTCTCCCTCCATGAGCGTCCATTTGAGTCTCTGGCTTCCCGTTACGCTTGTCACGCAGCACTGTGTAGCCTGTAGATTTTTTTTTCAAACGCTTTGGCATTTCATCTTCTGTAACGGAGCTTTGATAGAACAGATTTGTTTCCCCATACAGCAATCAGATCCAGTATCTCCTGTACGGTCCATGCTGGAGTTCTTTCTGGATTTGGGACTGCATTGCCACCTGTGCTGATCAGAGCTCCACGCTGGGCAAACAGGAAATGAAAATCAAAATTTCGCGGGGCTTTTCCTGTTTACCTGGCCACTGCATCCAAGTTCAGATTGCTGTCCAGAGTGGTCACAGTGGTGCACTGTGGGATACCGCCCGGAGGCCAATACCGTCGATTTGTGGCCACACTAACCCTAATCTGATATGGTAATACCGATTTTAGTGCTAGTCCTTTCATCAGGGAAGAGTACAGAAACTGATTTCAAGAGCCCTTTATATCGATATAAAGGGCCTCGTAGTGTGGACGAGTACAGCGTTAAATCGGTT
This sequence comes from Gopherus evgoodei, assembly GCF_007399415.2. Classification (NCBI taxonomy): domain Eukaryota; kingdom Metazoa; phylum Chordata; order Testudines; family Testudinidae; genus Gopherus; species Gopherus evgoodei. The sequence continues at coordinate 251,123,866 of NC_044323.1, read as the reverse complement.
TAACGCTGCTAAAATCGGTTTAAATGCGTAGTGTAGACCAAGCCTAAATCTAAATCCTTTGTACTGGTTCCCCAAACTTAATATGAGCCATTCAGTGCAACTGAGTACAATAGATGGAACGCTATATCCTAGATGGTGTCTAGAGGCCAATTCACTGATGAGTTGCTGTAGTATGTCCCACTAGTGGTAACTTGGCAAGGAATTGCCCACAACAGGGAGCCACTAAAGCAAAAATTTAGCATTGGACAACTCTATTATTTCTTCAGTTGTTTAATTCTGAAGTTAACTCCAAAGGTGTTGCATCAGAAATATTGTCAGACTTGCAGAAGGCAAATGGGTGTGTGGAGAAGGAGTGGACATCTAGATACCAGTTGGTTAGTTAAAAGTCCACCACAAATATTTTAAGGGAATTCTATATTGTTTTATTGATGTCTAGCCCTAGTGTGGGTTTTAGTCTAGGTGCTGTTGATTTTGCCTTTGATTGTTTCAAGACCAAAATATAAAGCAGCCTCAATAATCTTGTTCACAAATATTCTGGAAAAAAATCTTAACTGGCTGAAGTGGGAGAAAAAAGTGAAAAAGTGCTACATAAGTCTGATAAAATTGAAAGACTATGTGCACTAGTATCACAAACTGCCCCTTCCTGGGCACACACCTTATTGAACACTGGTATCTCTTGGTCACTAGTACAGCCTTTTTGCCCCTCTAATTTTCCTCTCAGAACACTTGCCTGTAAATATTGTGCAGTCTTGGCTGCTTTTCTTAGCTCTGTTTGGAAGGCCCCATAGATGTCTTCAAAATCCACCACTTTATTAAAACTCTAACTTCTGGGTTTGAGAACATTCTAAGCTTCTATTTAGCCTGATTAAACAAAATGGATGTGTTCAGTAACCCTTCTTCTTACTCCAATAAGGACAGCCTACTCTTATAAGAGACCAGTAGTGCTTCCCCTCATGACCACAGTCTAGACCTCCAACTCTATCTGTGATCCTGATCCACTATGATCCCTCAAATTCAATCCCCCAAAGATCCAAAGGGGCAGTCTGGGTGGAGCTTCCATCCAGGAGTCCAATCCTCTGTGTCTCCATGCAGCCAGAGGTGTATGTTCTTTTTGGTCTTCATCCTACAATGTACCCCATTATACAAACTGGCTTAACATTTATCCTGTGAAAGCATCTCATATCAGACAACTTTCAAATCAACATAGTTCCTTCTCCACAACTAGGAATTAAAATTAATACCTATACTGGAAGATGATTTCAGACAATAGAGAGCTCTATAATCTATCCAACAAAAAGGTAACAAAAGTCAGTGGCTGGAAGCTGAAGCTGGAAAAAATCAGACTGGAAAATAAAGCATGCACTTTTAACAATGAGGCTAATTAACTATTAGAACAACCTAACAAGAGGTGTGGTGGATTTGCCATCACTTGAAATCTTTAAATCATGACTGGATATCTTCCGGAAAGATAAACCCTAGCTTCACAAGCAGTTACAGGAATTACTGGGTGAAATTCTATGAGCTGTGTTATACAGGTCAGACTAGATTATCATAATTGTCCCTTCTGGCCTTAAAAACATATGAATCTGTCATATACAGTAAATAACACTTCATTAGACTGTTGCTGCTACTATTGGTCCCCTTTAGGGTACTCTCTTTCTCTCTCTCATTTAAAAAAAATAACTACTTAGGGTATTTTAGGTAGCCTTTCATAAGTTTGCTACACTTTAGCTCATTGGTGGGCAACTTGCGGTCCATGGGCCACACTATAAACATTGACTCGTGGCCTGCCAGTGGATTACCCTGATCGGCTGTGTGTGGCCTGCGGGCCGCAGGTTGCCCACCACTGCTTTAGCCTCATTGAGCCTCTGTGGTGCTTCTCCACACTTGGGGCCCCGAGCCCCAGCACTTAGGGCTGAAGCTGAAACCTGAGCAATTTACCTTTGCTGTGCTATCTGTGGTGTGGTGCCCCAGGCAACTGCCCTGCTTGCTACCCCTGAACGCTGGCCCTGGCTTTTATATGGAGAAAAACAGTTGTTGTGGCACAGGTAGGCTGTGGAGTTTTTATAGCATGTTGGGTGGGCCTCAGAAAGAAAAAGGTTAAGAACCCTTGCAATAGAACATATTACTCACCCACCTTGTCTCTCAAACATCCTGAGACCAACACAGTTACAACACTACTTTAAATAGCCTTAACTATTAGTTTTCTGAATTTTTAAACTTATGAGATATTTATCTTGTTTTCTTATATCTCAAGGAATATTATATAGAAAATATCATGCATTTTATTGGGTGCTTGGTAGGTTCCACTGACACACTTTCAATCTTAATTCTTTCATAAAGATTTTTTGCACAAAATCCCTATTTTTTGAGTATTTCTGTATCTCTTGCTTTCTGTATAATTAATATGCAAAATTATATGCCATATTGAAAGAACTGTAACTTTAAAAATACTTAAGGATGATAATTAATTAATGAGTTTCTCTGCTCTTTAATTTAAAATATCAAAGGGAAAACCCATACTTACATGGGAAAACTCAAATATAAACAGGAAATTCTTTTTTGGTTCTGTGGTGGCAACCAGTTTTTTATACTAGGAGACAACATTGGTAAATTTTCTATATTTATTTCATTATGTTTATATTTGACCAAATTAAACTGTCTACTTACCATAGATAGGAACATATCACATTATACAACTTGAATGCAAACATACATTCACAGTATTCTATGCTACTTACATAACATTATCAATAACTAAGGCTACATTTTAGTCACAGGTATTTTTAGTAAAAGTCATGGACAGGTTATGGGCAGTAAACAAAAAATCATAGCCTGTGACCTGTCCATGACTTGTAGTATATACCCCTGACTAAATCTTGGGTGCTGGTGAGGGCAGCCTGATATGTACTGATATGTATAACATCTTTTTCTTTTGAAATTCTGATTACACTGAAAATCAGTCATATAATGGAAAGTTATTTTCAATCTGAATTACTGAGTGACTATTGTCACTCCATTGTATCTACACTGTCCCTGTGTGTATGTGGGTCTAACAATTACCTTAAAAGTAACTCAGAAATTCAAATCTGGAACACAGGCCCTTATCAGAAATCATTTAGAACTTTAATAAAGTCAATTTATGTTCTAGTAAGGAATATAATTTGGTTAAATTATGAGGAACAGACACTTTGGGCCCAAATTTCAGAAATACATTCTACTTTGCAGGGTCAAAATTGCTCCTTCAAAACCAGGGCCACCCGGGGGTTGGGTGGCCAGTGGGGCAATTTGCCCCAGGCCCCTGGCCCCACAGGGACCCCCATGAGAATATAGTATTCTATAGTATTGCAACTTTTTTTTATGGAAGGGTCCCCCAAAACTGCTTTGCCCCAGGCCCCCTGAATCCTCTGGGCAGCCCTGTTCAAAACTGGAGAGCATTTCTAATAATGAGAAATATTATTGAAGAAATATGAAGAAGAAATATGCTTCTTTTATGTTACCAGTTGGCAGCAAACATTTATGGGTCCAGTGGAACAAAAGCAGTTGCATTTCCCCAGGACCCAGCACAGAAAGCTCATTACTAATGTCAGAGGTGGAGCTTAGAATGCCAGTCAAAGGCCTGAAATACCAATACTGCTGCATTTTCTGGAAGCCACTAACACGTTACAAAGGAAGCCAGGCCAAGGAGTTGATGGAAGCAATAAAGAAATTCTGGCTAGTATAAAAACTTGATACTGCTTCATCTGTCACACCCAAAAGGGGTTGATACGCAAAATATCCCAAATTCATGAATTTTTTTCCATGAAGGAGATAACTTGGACCTTATATGTGGCACAAAGATACAAAAGCTGAATTAAGACAACCCAAAGCCCTAGGCACAGCCAGGATGGCCCCATCTCCCTGTTGCAGGGCATTATAATTCATTACATTTTAAAGTAATATATTCTTGTAGAAAATTATGGGAACAGATAGAAATGCTAGGAATAACTTTCTGAGCATCATAGGTCTGATTCTGAACTCTTTGACATCTGTGTAAATCAGGAGGAAGTCCACTGAAGTCAACACAGCTACATCAGTGACACTGATAAGATAAAAATCTGGTTTTGTTTTGTTTTAAAAGCACAGTAAATCAGTGGTAGATTTTTGAATTAATACATTTGGTTTTTATTCGTTTTGCATGAGGCTCCTAAGAATTGTGGCACAGGCCTACCCTTCAGCCACAAAGGAACAACTAGGTTACTGCTTTCTGAAAAGGATGACTCAAATAAGGGAGGCCACATGAAATTGCATGTTGTGGTTTTCCTTCACCCCTTCAGGAAGAAGCCATTCTCCCCACCTCACTTCAATCTGTATTCCTTCTTCCTTTCTTCCAGCTTGGCTGAGTTCACAGAACATCCCTCGCTTTAGGATTTGCCACTAATAATGTTTATGCTAAACCTCCTTTGAGAGATTGAGAGAGCATGGCTTGTTAACTCCTAACACATGGCTTTCTGTCATGTGACAATTAATTAAATCACTAGTTGAGCCATCAGTGTCAGGGCATAAGTTGTTCTTAAGCAGATCTTTTGTAAAAATTGATTATTTTAAATTCTGGAGCTCGGTCAGGATAAAAAGACAAGAGAGATATGATGCCTCATTGAATTCAAACGCTAAGTTTCCAGTGAGATATTTAAAAAATTCACTGTTTCAGGAACAGAACAACAGCTGCACTGGTCCTTGAGAAAGATTTTTGCCTGTTTTCCCAGCTGATGGTAAAGTGATAGAGCAGCAACAGCTGTTGAGAAAGAGAGGTTATGTCAAAGAGATCAGTTAGTTCAAAGACTGTAACGGGAGGAACTGATGTAAGTTCTCAAAGCACTAAAGAGAAGTGAGCTACACGCATTCCACTCTAAGTTTGTAGGCAGAGCTCCAGGAAGGAGAAAGGAGAGACAGCAGAAAGAAAAATATAGGCAACCCCCATTGCCCCAATTTAGATATTAAAGAATAGGAATTAATGATCATACTAAAATATACCAGAAGCATAATACATATTGCTGAAGGCTGATGTCTTCATAAAGATGCAAAGCTAGTGGGTAAATTAATAATACATATGATTTTATGAAGAAATATTAACTGTTTTTGATGAAACAGTGATTTTAAAGAATATTTGGGGAAACATCTGATGAACAAACTAACTAGTAAAGAAAAATATGTGTGAGCCTGTTTTAAGAGAAATGTGGATCTCAAGAAAGAAGTGCAGTCTGAGGAGTGGGATTGAAAAAAATTCTGATTTCTAATATCAGCTTTGATACTGATTCCTTCTCTGGCCTTGGCCAAATTACTTAACCTTTCTGCCTCAGTCTGCTTATCTGTAAAATGGGGATAATAATATGCAACCCTCTCCACCAAGGTGGTATGAGGATTCCTTAATCTAGCTGCCAGTTGACTTGTGGGTAAAATTTAAGGTGCTTGTTTTGACCACTTGGCTCCATATGATGTATGGTCCAGATCCTCAAAGATATTTAGGCACCTAGCTCCCATTGATGGGTCCCCTGGCTATTTGAGAAAACCTTGGCTCTGAAACTCACTTTACCTCTCAGTTCCCTAGAACCTGGATTTGATGCACACTACAAGAGTTATCTGTTTTCCCAGGCTCTTCCTGGGAAGTGATTTCAATGGGAATTATTATGAGGTGATATTTGGGAAAGGAGTGTATTTTATGGCTGAGAAATCTTCCCAGATATTTTTGACATGTGGCAGGTATGTTTATACTCTGTGGCGGCTAACTGGATTTGTGAAGTGGCTGTTTTGTTTTTATGGCGGGGCAAGAGCTTCAAATATATTTAATATAAAAAAAATCACAAGTGCCTAGAAATAACTGATAGGTGCAATAAATCCAAATACATAACACTTGTATAGCATTTTGAAGATGCAAAGTATGACTATTAATAAATTTGAAGAGGAAGACATTTGAGAGAGTCACTATAGCTCTATGGAATCTGGAGAAGCTTGAAGTTGATATATGGAACTGAGAAGCAAGGGCACAGAGAGTGTTTTAAAAAAACAACCAAACCCTTCAGATCAGACCAAGTAGAAAGATTTGAACAGAAGGAAACAAGAACAGTTGAGTGTAGCAATAAAAATACCAGGCCTGTTTGCCTGAGCATGTCAATATCTGGGACAATTTGTTTCAATTTGCTTGGCAAGGCAATATTAAATTATCCACTGTATCACTTAGAATCTTTTGGCTGTATAAACTACAGCTGATATAGAATTTAGCAAACTGTGCTACTGCCAGCACATCAGTGTGTGAGTGATTACTCAGATAGGTTAAGATTAGCATGCTATTAAGTCTTTGGAAGATCAGGGCCTGAATTATTTTCCTAATTTACTCCTAGGTTCTTGTAAGATGATTAATAATATTATTTAAATAAATCAGTTCTAGTAAATGACTTCAGTTTTAAAACAAACTTTTTTGGGGGGTCAAATTAACTGTATATTTCTGTAAGTCAGTCTCAAAGTAAGGAAATTATTTAAACATAGTCCCAGGACTTTTATCAAATATCACCCTAGCTTTATTGATCCAAGTAAGGTGGGCTGTTCGTGAATATTTCTTCTAAAAGGTCCAAACTGTCATACATCTGGAGTTTTAGTTGCACAGACTGCTCAGTATGGAGACACTGAGCAGCTTCTAGCAAACTCATTAAGTTTAAATGAATAATAACCTTAATTACCTTGGGGCAGGTTTTCTCTTGCTATGTGAAAAGCCTTCCCTTCCCCTCATGAAACAGTGGTCCCCAAACCTGTTGGATCGTGCAGGGTGGGGGTGGCAATAAAGTTGTGGAGGCCAGGTTCATCCAGAGGGAAGCCTTATGCCTCCACATTAGCTCTGGTGGCCCTCTCCTCCACAGCTCTACTGCAGCAGAACTAGCAGAGTCTTTCCAAGGCCACAAGCTCTCTTCTGACATCTTGGATGCTGTACAGAAGAGATAGAACAGCCTTTCCCACCTTCATTTTCCAACACGTTCTATACTGGAAAACATAGTGCTGTGCTTTCTGCCCCTGCTCTCCCATCTGATCCATAATTGTGTGTTGTAGCAATATCTACTTAATTTTGCCTGAAATTGCTAGATGCTAAAAACCTTCTAGAGTTTCTGACTGCCCTCTAATCAGAGCATCATAGGAGTGACTTGGCTTCTCTCCGGATTGGATTTATAGGTCTGGTCAAGGCTATAGCCCAGCTAGAAAAAGGAATTAAAATTAAAACAATGCTACACATTGGAATCAAGTTTGTAATGCATTAGGTGGCACTAGGTTACTGGATATGGTTATATTTGGTATTGTAAACAAGGTGTGATATTGTAAGGTACTCAGGTGAGAGTTTTCCCATTGATTTGTTAATCATTTGCCAACATTTACCGCACTGTGGTACCTCAGATACTGAATAATAGAGATAAAAAGGTTACTTACACTTTTCTGAATACAAGAATATGTATTAAAGATAGACACACTGAGGTAGTTTCTGATCCTACTCTGATATAACTGAGATCAGAAACTGGCCCATTACATATTTACATACTGTTTACAAGAGATTGTTACCCAGATAAAGAGTTCTGCCTCTGTGATGGGTTGAGGCTGACTTCACATCTGCTTGACAAATCTGAACGTGCTACTAAATCAAAATCCTTGATTCTTTGGATTAACCAGTATATGGATTAAATGTTGCTTTTAAAAAAATCTCACTAAAAGTATCATTAAAAACTAAACTCCAACATACAACATTACTACAGATACACCATTAGTGGACAAATAGATAGGAAATACAATCTATTTGTGTATGTGCAACTTAGAGGAGTATATTTTAAAAGGGGACAATTTCGATTTTATATAACAATTATAACTGATGCCAAGATACCAGAATTAGTTTGGGAGTTTCTTGAAGCCTACCAAAGTATTTTTCCAAGAAGATATAAATGTATACTGTATGAGCTGGTGAAAATATGATTGTAAAGGGTTGTTGACAGTTTGGTATTTCTAATCCTTTTATCCCAAAAGTTCACTTGAACATGCTAGATATTTATGTCTGCTGTTACTAGTGACTTTATTGATTGTTAAACAGATAAGCATCTGTATCTAAACAACCCCACTAAAATATTTGTTGAGGCAGTTATCTGTTGAACTTGCTCTGCTCTTTGTGTGTTATTTCATGGCATCTATAATTCACTGCTAAAGCTAAACCTCTAAAAAAGTAGTATTTAAAAACATCAGTGCTCTCAAGAACTGCATCAGTTATTCCATTGTTATAATATTCATATTCTGAATTGGGGGGAAGGGGAATTCAAACAATACCATGGCTAACATCCTGGAGTGCATCCAACTTGTGCTCAGTGCAGTTCAGAACTGTAGTACAAAAGTAAACTTAAGCATCAGTTATATCTACTTTTATCCTGCAGCTGCCAGGGCTTGTCCAGTGCTCTGGAGTAATGCAGAGGATGATTTCATATCTGCTGAACATTACACTGGGTGCCAGTGGCATTGGAACAATTTTATAGTGTGGGGTGCTGAAAGTCATTGAACAAAACTGTGTATATGATAAAAACCACTTCAAGCCATGGGGTGTGGTCACACTCTCAGTACACCTAGTTCCAGCACACCTGCTGAGTGCTCTATATTACACCAGCTGCCTGTGGCTCCAAGGAGCTGTTCTGGAAGTGAGGGAGTGCTGGGATATAGGGATACCCCTGTCATGCCCCTAGTGCTAAGAGATGACATAAGAGTAATTACAATGGCTTGAAGGCACCTGAGGATTTCCATTTGCAGGAAGGACCTCAAGTGACACTTTAAGCTGAATTGAGGGTTGTTTTTCACTTCTGAAGCAGCTCAAAGCAGCAGCAGCTGGACTGAGAATCTGGCCTTATTTTTAATTTATTTATAAGTTTTCAGGATCTTGCTCATTTATTCTTTTTGGACTGGATACTCGGTGTAAATGTAAGTCATCACAGCTCCATTGAAATGGATTTACACCAGCTGGTACTTCTATATAATATCTAATGCCAAGGTGGTAAATGTCTCAGAGTCTCCTTCACAGTAGAAAGTGTTTCAATACATTACTAAACTGTATTCTACTATTACATGTTGTTCTTACTGGTTTAAAGATTCTTACAGATATCGTTTTTAAAAATCTGTATGATTTTTCTGTATAAATGGATGCATAATCATCTATTACACATTTTCCTAATTATTGTGAATAATTTGAACAAGAGTATTGTCAGGCTTAAAATGAACAACAGTATTGTCAGTGTTAGGCCTAAAACTTATAGGAGCTGCAAAGAGCGAGTGCAATAAAATCCTACAAGCATAAGCAAAACTTAGCTAAGAAGCTTTATAGACTAAGATTGAGCAAAAAGGAAGCTCTGTGAAATTAGATATGGACTTGTGGTTACTATGCACTGGAACCAGATACTTTTTTTAGGCTAACTCAAATGTTTTTGAGTCTAGCAAATTGACCGCAATTAGGACAACAAGCCGCATAAAGAAAAGATGAGCTGGGCACAGGTGCCCAGTTCATAAGATCAAAACAACCGCAAACTACCACACTAAAACATTTGGCCACCTCAATTGGTTGAAACACGGACAACAAATAACATATAAAAAGGTGCAAAGACGCAGGTGTATGTGTGTATGTGTGTATTGATCTAAAAGAGATCTCTCTTCGATTGGGCTCACAGACACACCCTGAACCGAAGGGACTTGTGCTTCACTGACTATCTGTGCCTGGCCATTGCAGAAAGCGGTTGACTGAAGGGTAAATTATTCTCAGGAAAATGCAGGGTAAGGTTTTGGAGTAAAGAAGTCTGGTTGTACTAGAGCCGGTTAATCTTAAATTTGTATCGATACTATAGGATTAAGAATATTAGTAAAAAGTTTAATAATAGTAGACGATTGTTTAGGAATGGTAGTAGTAAAAAGTTAATCAATATATAATAACTGTATATGTTCTTGTGCTTACTGGGAACAGACACAGTGCATGTAAAGTTAATAGTGAATGAGTGATAATAGCTTTGCAAATCGCTGAGCCTGTCTACAGCATAACCTGTTATCTATATTGATCTTATTCAGTGCTGGTTCTTAATTTTTCTTTTCCTATTCTGTCTGTGTTACCTTTATAGCCGTAAATCATTAAAAAACCTTCTAGGAATAATTAGTTGTTTTAATTTCTCTTTTGCGGACACTACTCAACCTCATTACATATGTGTTGGGTGGTGGAAAGCAGCGATCACCCAGAGCACTCTGGGGGCCCTGATGCATGTCCCCCTCTTCCATAATCTCCATAATTATGTATAAGTGTATATCTGAATTAATAAAATGTTTTCAAAATGATTCAATACATCTAGCTGGGAGACTGCAACTCTAAGTACATTTACAGTTTTTAGTCACATATGTATCTGACAGGCTGCTATGGAAACTCAGTCAATTCAAACACAATTGTGATGCAAGTCACCACATACTTGATTTACAACCCAATCCTTAAAAAGAGTATATCTTTAAAACTGGGCTTTACTGGTCTTTCATATTAACTTTGGGAAATGTTTTATATACAGAGCCAGTGCAACCACTAGGCAAACTAGGCGGCCGCCTAGGGCGTCAAGATTTGAGGGCAACAAAAAGTGGTGCCCAAAATGTCTGGGATGCTCACCGGGTGCCAGCTAAACATATAACCCTCTTCTCGCTGCTGTGCGAGGGGGTGTTGTGGCTTTGATCAGCTCCGGCAGGCCGGGAAGTGATGTCATTCCTCCTCCGGCCACCGGGGGCACTGCACTGCTTCCTGCTGCTCTGGCTCTGCCCCAGAGTCCCTGCCCCTGCTCAGCCCCGCCCCTCCCCCACTCCCCTGAGCTCTGCAACAGGGCCAGGCCTGCACACACCAGTGGCAGGACGTACAGAGACCCAGCCGCAGCCGCGCTGCTGGGCAGTGCCGGGGGGTGGTTTCCCCCTGCCCACCAAGCCAGCCCTGACTCCCCACAGAAGCCTGGCGCCCCTCCTGCTCCCACTCCCCCAAGGAGACCTGGGGCACCACACACACCCTGCGGAGGGAGGGGCTGCGTAGGGCCCCAGAATATCTAGAGACGGCCCTGGTACCTGCCACCCTGCCCGCAACCAGCCCCTGCTGCACCCGCTGTGCTCCCCGAAGCCAGCCCCACATCCCCTGTCTCCAGCCAACCCCTGCCACACACCCCTGCTCAAAGCCAGCCAGCCCGCCCCACACCTCCTGCCTGCAGCCAGCCCCTGCTGCACCCCCTGCCCTTCCTCCAGTTAGCCCCACGCCCCCTGCCCGAAGCCAGCCCCACACCCCGTCTCTAGTCAACCCCTGCTGCACCCCCCTGCTGGAAGCCAGCCAGCCCGCCCCACACCCACTGCCCTGCCTGCAGCTAGCCCCACACCCCGTCTCCAGCCAGATCCTGATGCACCCCCCTGCCTGAAGCCAGCTAGCCCCTGTCATAAACAGATAGTTAAGGGTTAATGCCTCTTTTACCTGTAAAGGGTTAAGAAGTTCACTTAGCCTAGCTGACACCTGACCAGAGGAACCAATGGGGGAACAAGATGTTTCAAAAGGAAGGAGGGAGGTTTTCATTTGTTTAGAGTTTCAGTTTCAGTGGGAGTGAAAAAGATCAAGGAACCAGCCTCTTATCAGAGTAGTAAGTTTTAGAGAGGGATAAATAGGTTCATGTTTATTTTCTTTGAACTTGTCTTGGTACCATCAAGGGAACTATCAAAATTGGGAATTTGGGTATTTTTTGTGTAAGTAAATTTGTGCCCCGGGGAACCTCCTCTGTGTTTTGAATCTGTTGTCTGTGACAGTAGCTGGTATGCTAATCTCTCCCAGAGGGTTTTCTTTTACCTTTCTTTTCTTTAATTAAAAGCCTTTTTCTTAATACCTGATTGATTTTTCCTTGTTTTTAGATCCAAGGGGATTGGATCTGGACTCACCAGGAATTGGTGGGGGAAAGGAGGGGGGATGGTTAAATTCTCCTTGTGTTAAGATCCAAGGGGTTGGATCGGTGTTCACCAGGAACTTGGTGAAAAAGTCTCTCAAGACTACCCAGGGAAAAAGGTAGTACTTGGGGGAGTGGCAGCGATACCAGATCTAAGCTGGTAATTAAGCTTAGAAGTGTCCATGCAGGTCCTCACATCTGTACCCTAAAGTTCAGAGTGGGGAAGGAACCTTGACAGCCCCACACTCCCATCTCCAGCCAACCCCTGCTGCTCCCCTCTGCCTGAAGCCAGCCCTACAGCCCCGTCTCCAGCCAACCCCTGCTGCAGCCCCCTGCCCAAAGCCAGCCAGCCTCATACCCTGTCAGGTTATTCATTTATTTTCATTAAATATGTAGACTAAATAATGAAATTAATAATTTTTCAAGCCAAATGTGTATTAATTCTAATGAACAATGCCACATTATGCAGTATTCATTTTTAAAAGTTTATAAAGTGGAGGTGGGGGCGCAAGGTGGAAGTTTCGCCTAGGGCACAAAATATCCTTGCACTGGCCCTGTTTATATATAGTATTTAAGATTATTTCCTAATCAACACATGGAAGCAAAGAAGTGTTAGCTTTATTATACCTTGATCAATTTTTTGGTTTTTTTTGGTCCAAAAGATGAAAACACTGGACAACCACGAGTTGTGAGAAGTTGACAGTAATCTATACTTTGATTTCACTGTCCTTCAGACCATAGTCTAATTCTTCATTCTCAAATGCATGTGTATGTCTATATCAGTGGTTCTCAATCTATTTACCACTGTGGGCCCATATGCGTCCCACAATGTGTTACGTGGGCTGCAGGTAATACTATCTGTATGGTCCTGAAGATGTCACATAGGCCGCATCTCTGTGCTGATTAGGCCACAAACTTGAGAGCCACTGGTCTATATAATCTGATAGTCATTCTTCCACCTCCTATCTTTCACACCTGCTCTGACTCTGTCTATGCTTGCAACATTAATTTTAGAAATTCCCCACCGGTGCAGCTCCCAGTGGATGCTATTGCCTGAACCCACTTCCACCCTATATCTTCCCTCTTGCTACTATCAGCAATGATGCACCAGCAGCGATTTGTAGGTATGAAGCTGGGTAGCATAAATATGGCAAAACAACCTCTGCAACACAGCTCATCTTTCCACCTGGGTCGAGATTTAGTACCTAACCTGCACTAAAAATGTGGGTCAGTGCTTCAGCTGAAAATGCATCTCAGCTGTACAGCATTAAACTCTTTTCAAAATATTCAGTAACACACAAAATCCTTCCTGGAGTTGTGTGGAAGAAGTCAAGCAATTACTGCACATCCAGAGATGCCCCCCAAGTTACACTTCTTGTAGGGGTGCCAATTCATCCATATTCCTGGAGGTTTCACCACATGACACAATCTTTAAGTAAAGGTTAATCTTTCATTCCTGGAGATGCTAGGACAGGACAATTGTGGTGGGTTGGCAACCCTACTTCTAGGCCCGACGGTGGGGTCTCTAACTCTCCAACCTCTGCACTTAGGAAAAACCATGGCAGCAAACAGGGAAAAGTGGGCTGTTCGTTTTCCTCATTCAGCTGCCATGACCCAGTCCAACATTTGTCCCGTGATGGGAAGCATCCACGAGAGTTAGGAACGACTATTGGGGGTAGAGTGACCAGCAGCTATCAAGTGTGAAAAATCAGGACACGGGTGGAGCCTAACAGGAGCCTATAAAAGAAAAATACCCAAAAATTGGGACTGTCTCTATAAAATCAGGACATCTGGTGACCTTAATGGGGGGGGGTCACAGTGGCACAGCCCAATAGTGGGTGGGAGCCTCCTAGGGGAAGGGTAAGGCCGTCCCCAGGATCTCGGGGTGAGCCATGCTTCCAGCCGGCTCCCAAGGGGCTGCCAAGGCCGGTGTGCCGCGACCCTACTCCGGCCCCCGCTGGGGAGAAGGAGGCACCGCCCCGAGCCGACCCCTCCCCCCTCGCAACTGGGCACCGCCCCCTGCTCGGCACAGCCACCGCCGCCGGCGGATTTGCCACATCTGCACCGCAGGGGCTCAGCGTCCGCCGGAGCCGAGCGCGCCGGGAGATGGAGCCGCGCTGCCGCCCGGGCCGCCCCCCAGGACTCCCCATCTGCCAGGGCCGCCAGCCCGGAGCCGCCGCCTAAATCCGACCCGCCGCCCGCGCTCAGGACCCGGGATCCGCCCGGCCTCCGCTGGGCGGCAGCGAAGCGCGCCGGCCTCTCTCCCGCCGCCGTCAGCAGCTCGGTCTCTTGGGCGCCGCGGGAGCCAGGCCATGGCGGGGCGATGAAAGAGCGGCCGCCCCTGCCCAGTGGCTTCGGGGAGCGGGGACTGGCCCAGCGCGGCGGCTCGATCCCCGCCCGGCGGAGCGCGCTGCCGGGCTAGCGCCGGCCGGGCCCAGCGGCATGTGGAGCTCCGGGGGCGCCGTGCTCCAGCTCCTCTGCCGGGCCGCCAAGTTCGCGGCTGCCCAGGGAGCCCGGCAGGACCTCAGCCGCTGGCTGGCCCGGGCTGGCGGAGGCGGGGAGCCGGCCGGCGGCGCTCAGCGAGACCTGGCTGGGCTCCTGCGCGGGCCGTACCCGGCGCCGAACGGGCTGCAGCACTCGGAGCTGCTGCTGTGCCAGCTGCCCGAGGCGGGTGGCGCGGGGCCCGGGCTGCCCGAGGCCAGGACGTGGCGCTGCTCGTGCTGCCTGTTGGGCACCTGCTGGTGCAAGAGCTGCCTGGGCGTGTGCGTCCTGGCCGCGCTGTGCTTCGCCTCGCTGGCCCTAGTGCGCCAGTACGTGCGGGACCTGCTGCTCTGGGCCGAGAGTCTGGACAGCGTGGCCGGGGTGCTGCTCTTCACCGTGGGCTTCATCGTGGTCTCCTTCCCCTGCGGCTGGGGCTACATCGTGCTGAACGTGGCCGCCGGCTACCTGTACGGCTTCGTGCTGGGCATGGGGCTGATGGTGCTCGGGGTCCTCATCGGCACTTTCATCGCCCACGTGGTCTGCAGGAAGCTGCTGGCCCGCTGGGTGCTAGCGAGGATCCAGGGCAGCGAGAAGCTCAGCGCAGTTATCCGCGTAGTAGAGGGAGGAAGCGGCCTCAAAGTGGTGGCCCTGGCCAGGCTCACCCCCATCCCCTTCGGGCTCCAAAACGCGGTGTTCTCGGTGAGTGGCTCCCACAAGCAGGGCCCTGCCTGTGGCGGTAGGGAGTGAGGGGTGTCTTGATTGAAATCAATATGAGTCTTCCACTGACTTCAGTGGGGCAATGATTTTGCCCCATGTCATTCCTACAGCCCTGATATGAACCTACAATTTCCCTGATTTTCACACCACTGAGCATTGCAAAACACACAAACAACTTCTTTGTAGTCTGAGTTCCTTGCTTTTGCAGTTTCATAATCACAGTTTTTTAGATTGGAAGTCTCTTTCCTCTGTTGCTGTGTGAAAGACCTTCACAAACAGAAATTGCCTTAGGCAAATGTATCCATGCACCTGGCAAAGGTCTGCCCTCAGGGTTGCAGTTGCAAGATCAGGGCCTAATTCGTCTGCCTGAACAGACCCTTGGGCCCATGTTAGTGCCCACTGGCTTCCATAGGACAGCACAGCTCTGGCTGCCAGCTCTGGGCCTCCTAGGTGGTGCTGTAAAACAGTGAAAAGTTAGGTGACTTGCACATAGTGAGTGAACTGAAACCTCAGTTTTTTTCAGTTCTTTTGGTTGTAGTAATTATAAGTGTTTGGACTGGAATATGACCATTACATTCAGTAGTCTTTTTTTAAAATTAATCTCCCAATTAGGGTGTGTCTCTTCCAGTGATAGATATGGCATTTTGTTCTCCCCCACCCTCTGCTTTTGCAGGCCACCTCTAGGATTGCTTGAGGAAGAAAGAGTCTCAAGACATCAATAGATGAGATTTTGCTGGAATCACTTTAAGTTGGTTGTGATAGAAGATTCTCAGTCTTGTATATTATGCAAAAGGAACATAGTATAAAGCAAAATCTCACAGAAGAGAGAGTTTTAAAAGAACTGCTTTTTAAAAGGGATTCACAATGAATGTCTCATTTTAAATGAGATTGGCTAAATCTGGAGAAAGTCTAATTAAAATGCAATTTGGTAGGAAGGATGCAGATTCCCTTTAACTAAATGGACACTGTTTTAAAAAAAATCCATTTCTTTCTGAATTTTTTTAACCTAAATAATCATAACTGAAAGATGGTAATAATTATTGGGTTTGTTTAGTTTTATGTATTCAGCACATTGTGTGTATATTCAGAGCTGACAGGTATGGTGGGTTGGGGTACACTGGCAGAGCTGAGATGTGCATATAAAAGCCTAAAAAATGGTGAGAATAGAATTAAATTTAATACTTTGATTTACATTCCACCCCAAAATAAAATTGCTACAATGTGAAAGTCCAGGTGGCAATCTCCAGCCACAGTATAAGGCAGTGGGGTGGAAGGAAACTAGTTTTTTTTTGGGGGGGGGGAGGGTGGCTGTAACTTGGAGACCCCTCTGTCAAATGACCCCAAATTTGTATCATTAGCATCACCACACAACCTCATGAGGCACACCATATTTCAAAGCAATCTGAGTAACTGTTTAGATTTTAAAGCGCTTACAAGAGATGAATTTAAACCCTCTAGTCATTTTTCTGTACTAGCAAATGTGCAGTATAAAATTTTTCTTAAATATTGTTCGGTCCAAGTCCCCCAGAGATATAATGTATGCCATGCACTACCTTCATTAATATTCAACAGATTGAGACTGTTTTGCCTTGCATCACATCAGTAGTTTGACTTGTAACTCTGAGCAAAAAAACAACAACCCCAAAACCAAACCAAAAAAACACCTGGCAACTTTTTGAAAAATGACTTTTCCCCCCCTGGACTTATATCTCCACAACCTCTAACTCAAATCATTTCAGATTTGAATCACTAACATTACTCTCTTGATGCACACTACATTTTAAATGAATCTGACTAAGAATGCCAATTTTAGGGAACTTCAGTGGATCTTTAAACAGATGTCATGATGCAACCTTAACTATCATAGCGTTCCCATGCAGCTGTAGTATTCACACAAGTTAACAGTATATAAAAATACAAAACAAATTCTATGTATAGGGTCCAGGCTCTGATTTCTGTAGAAACACTGAAAAAACAGAGACTTTTTCTTGTAAGATGTCAAGTACTATATTGTTAGAATAGTTTTCCAGGACATTTTAAAGCTTTGGTGATACAGTTTTTTCTCATTAGAATACTCCTTAATATTTTTCCCTAACTATGAAAATTTTGCTGGAGATGCATGACTTTCCTCCTGGCTTCCCACAGAAATATTTTACAACTTTTGGCTTTTCACTTAACCAAGTCATTTTTTGTCACCATTGGAAACCTCTTTCGGATTGCACTCTGATCTGAAATTGGAACATGACCAGCCTGGAACCTTTCCTTGCTCTTCCCCTCCAAGGGATAGGATCAGATAACTGGGAGAGCATTATGGAGATTGACTGTTCCACCCTTTCAAACACAAGGTCATCCTCCCTCACCCAGGGTTTGATAGGAATTTTCTCACTGGATACTCAGCAATTAAAAAGTGAAGAACGGCAGCAAGAAAGGGAGCCTTTTCCAAAAAGTATTCAAGGGAAACTTCTTCACTGGGCCTGGCACTCTCACTGGTGCCAAGGAAACAATCTCCTTTGCTTGTCCCAGACACACAGTCTGAGGAAGAACTAAAGGGGCCCATTGAACCTCTGAATGTAGATACATCTCTGAATGGTTAAAATTCACCAGATGACAATGTGGGTGCATCATCTTCCTCCCCTCTAGAACATATGTTCCAATTTCACAACTTATGGAAAAGATAGCTACTGCCTTGAACAACCTGTCAGTAACCTTAGAATAAATTACACAGCTGTTTTTCAATATTCTGGGTTCACCCACTTGGCGGAAGATTGTCTTGTCTGTCTTAAATTTTAGCATCTGTAATAAGCCATCTATCTAGTTAAACTCAACACCTGGACAGGCAGCTTCTAAAAAAGAAAGCTTCTAAAAAAGAAAGGGCTTCTTGTTCTTCTGGTGTCACCCAGCTGCAAATTCATTGGTGGTGGCAACTGCCATTCAAAGAGCTAAAGGGGATCAAGTCCATTCTACCCTTTCTGATAGAGAGAGTAAGAAGTTAGATTTGCTGGGTAGAAAGATGTTCTCACTTGCCACACTCAGCATTAACGTGGCAACTTATCTGGACATTACTGCTTGATACCAATATTACCTGTGGGAGAAAATAGCATTGTTTGTCCAGTGACTGGTGGAAGACCAGCTGACCAAAGCCCTTATTGCTAAAGGTCAGCTTGTTGCAAAACATACCTGGAGAGCATCTTCTACTTCTGATATGTCATCTAGAGCTGTAAACTATGTGATGACTTAGAAGTGCCTTGCCCAGGAAAAAAAAAATCCAGGTATAAGATCTCCCTTTTGGTGGTGGAGGAAGAGATGAGGTTCTATCCCTTTTAAAGGAAACATTACCAGCAGAATCCCCTTATTCAGTATCAGCATAGACCCAAATCATGCAAATTGTGAGCAAAAGGCACATGTGCTGCATTGTTTTCTCTGGCACGAGCCTCTTGGTCTTAGGGTTGATGGGATGTACAAGAACCCCAGACCAGTTTTAAACTTACTATCTGCTTCTCCTTCAGTTGGAAATGGTCTTTTCTATGTCCTTACTTGTTGTGGGACAAAATTAGAAATGCAAATTTAGATATCTGGAAGTAAAATGCTATACTATATATTCACAACGGGAAGAAGTCCCTAAGGATTCTTTGTGATTTGTTTCCCAATTCCATTAGATTTAATGACAAGGCCCTACTTAGCAAATCTTGTATCTGCTTTAGTATTTTAAAGACAGTAATAGCACTGACTGCATCCTCTTGATAATAAAGGTCTGTGCATAGTTCCATGGCCCAGATTCCTACCGTTTTTTTTTTTTTAAAGAAGTACTCTTCTGAGAACATCTGTCAAATAATAAGGTCTAGAGTAGTCATTCATATATCTGTCAATATACCCATTGTGAGAAAATATATTAGCCATGTTGCTGGCATATGTTCAAATCTAGCAAGCAAAATTTGCAATATGTATTTTGGAAATGTCTTAATTTTCCACTCTCCCCAAATAACTTATCTTCTTCCAGTGAAATAACAAAACCAAACCCTAATCTTTTATTTTCCATTTTCCCTCTCCCTTCCCCCAAAAAACCTTTCACTAATATTTCATGCTAAGAACTTTTTGGGATTTTGGCAATGTGACTTAACTTTTCAAAATAATGTTTCTGTGATAATAAATTATTTAATCTGTTTTAAAATAATTACACTGCCCTTAATGGTGCACTCACAGAATAGTCACTAATTTCATTGCACAGCCCTTAAAATAACTTAACTCTGATGTCTTTGTCCTTGTCTTTGACTTTTTACAGATTTGTGCCATTGTCAGTTATTTCCTTTGTAGAAGCTCAGTGGCACTGACTCTGCTTAATTAGAACTTTAGAAGTTGTTTTCTTTCATGTAATGTGTTCTGTTGGATAGTCTGCAGAAATTCTTTAGGAACAAGTGACAGCTTGCTTCAAACTGCCATCAGGTCTGTGAATCAAATAATCACAGCAATCCAGTCTTTAAGCACACCTTGCTAGAGCCATTCCGAAGTCAATAGATATGTTTGACAATGACTTTTTGGCAAGTCTAGTATTTGTCAGTGTTGTCATTAACAGACTGATTTTTATTAATGTCTCAATACCATATCATTTATTGTGACTGATCAGTATATTGAGGACCTATTTTTACTTTACTTGTGTATCTTACTACTTACCTCCATTTTACAAACTGAAGATCCAAGTTGGTCTTGTGGACTGTTTTGTTAATGTTATGATGTGTACACCACTTATAGCTAAACAGTTTAAACCACCACAATGAGAGGCCTAAGACTTTATCAGAGAGATTTTTCAGTGTATGTACTCAAAACATCAGTTCATAAAAATCAGTGGAAGGAAACTTTTTCCCATCATGCAACCTCTGGTAAGCTTTTTTCAGGAATTTTATTTGAAATGAGTTGGTGGTCTTTTTGTTTTTAGATTGTCATATCAGAATTGATGCCAATTGGCATCATTGTTGACAGCTTCCACAGAGAGGTCATGGCTGAAAGAGTTTGGCAGTTGAATTATTCTCTCAGCCCTAAAAGTGGTCCCTTCAAGTCAGGATTGAATCACATTGGCTAAGAATGTGCTGTTGCCAGTGCTTAGCCTGTTTTGTTGGAGTCAGGAGAGAATGAAAACTTCCGTGTCTAAAGCTGTCAGACCTACACCTTTCATAATGACCAAGCAAAATAATCCAGGTATCTGTAGATTAGTTTATGTCCCTTAGCATCCATAAAATTGTATTCACTTTATTTTGAACTCATTCTCTTGCCTTTTGCTTTCATTGCCTGCATAAATACATCCTATGTCCTTCTGGACTCTCATCTTTTATATTCCTCTATTTCTCAACCTCTCCTGATCCCATTTGACTTTATTTAGCTAGTACTGTGTACCTTGCCTCAGTACAAATTGTCTGCATAATAGCTAAGAGCTACTCAAAATGGAAAAAGAAACTCAGGGCTTGTTGGGGCAGGAGAGGGGGACTCAAAAGAACATTCACATTTTCTTTTTTCTGTTTTTCATCACCACTTTCAAAAATATCTGGCTAGCTCTAATTCTGCGCCTTGGCCAATTAAAATGTAATATAAAAAACCTTCCATGAAGGATGTTTTAAATAATTCATATTTTTTTCCTTCCAGAAATATTGTAGCTACACTTCATGCATTTTAACTAAGCAAAGGGATAGCGTAATTGCATCCTTAGGATGTCCAGTTAAAGGTGCAGCCCAGCAAAAGATGAAATATAGTTGAACAGAATTTTAAAAGGGAAAGTTTAAAAGTGTTGCCTTGTTGAATTGATCCTTTACTGAACTTTTGCACTCAGTCATTTTCAGAATATTGTAATATAATGAATTCTAAACTTTTGCTTAGACAGTTGTGGGGGAGGCAGTCAAGACTGGTTATGGGAAAATTATATCGAAATTGTACATTGCTTTTCACACTTGATTTCATTTAGATTACAGATCTGTCGTTACCCAACTATCTGATGGCTTCCTCAGTTGGACTGCTTCCTACTCAGCTCCTGAACTCCTACTTAGGCACCACCTTGCGAACTATGGAAGATGTCATTGCAGAACAAAGTGTTAGTGGCTATTTTATATTTACTTTACAGGTGAGTGGTTTTTAAAAATGATTTAATATTATTTTCATAGTCATTAATCTTAAAGCCAGGATATTCATTGTAGTTTGGGTGACTCTGGAGACAAAGCAGTTACATTTGGAATTTTTTGCATGTGGCCATACTAGTTTAGGGTTGTGATCTTGTTCGTCCTCCAACTAATGGGAGATGTTCTAGGAAAATCCAGCAGGAATACTGGTGATTCAGTGGGTTGGACAATCTTCTTTGAGTTGTTACTGAACCAGTGTCCTAACATGATCTTAGGTATTACTATGCTGTTGGTGATGATGGACAAGAGTCTTTCCTGTGATCTGTACCTTTTGTGCCTTTGGTGGCACAAAGAGTCTAAAAGCCAGTGATCTCCCAGGTGGGGATTTCTCCCAGTGTGTGTGCATCTGACATAGAATCAGCATAACTGGTTCCTCCTCCACCAGCTTCTCTAGCCTCCAATATAAGGGGAATATAGGGAGATGAGAGAGGCTGAGTTTGGAGTGCTAATGAGCTCAGCTAGTCTCTGTTGCTGTAGTGAGCCATTAGGGCAATAGCCATTCACTCCACTTTGGAGCCTCCCTTAAGCCCAAAATATCTACCCTGTTCCATTTCAGCATTGTCTGTGCTTCAGTATTAGAAGACTATAGGATGATCCCAGCTTGTACAGTTTTTAGATGAAAGGTGCTATAGAAATAAGTGGTTGTAGTGGTGACCTCTTGAAACATCCCCATTTAGAAAGTAATTCTGACT
Source organism: Gopherus evgoodei (assembly GCF_007399415.2). Taxonomy (NCBI): domain Eukaryota; kingdom Metazoa; phylum Chordata; order Testudines; family Testudinidae; genus Gopherus; species Gopherus evgoodei. The sequence goes on along the minus strand of NC_044323.1, from coordinate 251,101,849 downwards.
TAATGAGAAGTCTGAATTAAGAACTTTTATAACAATGGTCATACTGGGTCAGACTAGTGGTCCATCTAGCGCCCAGTATCCTGTCTTCTGACAGTGATCAGTACCAGATACTTTAGAGGGAATGAAGAAAACAAGGCAATTATTGAATGATCCATTACCTATTGTTCAGTCAAAGCTTCTGGCAGTCAGAGATTTAGGGACACCTGGAGAATGATGTGTCCCTGATCATCTTGGCTAATAGTTCCATAGAATTACAGAATATCGGTTGGAAGGGACCTCAGGGGGTCATCTAGTCCAACCCCCTGCTCAAAGCAGGACCAAATCCCAACTAAATCATCCCAGCCAGGACTTTGTCAAGCCTGACCGTAAAAACCTCTAAGGAAGGAGATTCCACCACCTCCCTAGGTAACCCATTCCAGTGCTTCACCACTCTCTGAGTGAAAAAGTTTTTCCTAATTTTCAACGTAATTTCCATCAATGGCTATCATGCAGGAATTTACCTAATTTTTGTTGAACCCAGTTACTCTTTTGGCCTTCACAACATCCCATGCCAATGAGTTCCATGGCTTGATGGTGGATTGTGTGAAGTTTTACTTCCTCTGTTTCTTTTTAAACCTGCTGCCTATTTCAGTGAGTGACCCCTGGTTCTTGTGTTACACTTCCCTGTTCACATTCTCCACATGAGTCATGATTTTATAGACCTCTGTTTACTCAAAAGTTGATTTACAGTTAACATGTCATTAAATCCTAGGCAGCGAGCAACGTTGTTAGATCCCTTGAGTGGAGAGCATGGTGAACTGGCATTGCTATACTAGTAGCAGAAGAGGCATTAAAGCGTCGCCTGACACTGTCAGTTAATTTAAGATTGGTTTGGATTTGAATAGCAATTACAGCCATTTGCTTCCAAATTTTCAGATCATACTGTAGTTGTCTTGTGCACTTTTTATAATCTTAAAACCTCTCTATAAAAAGAATAAGATACAAAATCAACACCAGGCCCCATTTAAATAAATTAGTATGTGCTACTTGTTTGCTGATGAAGCTTGCTTGAGAATATTGACATTTGCGTAACAGCATGGGTTAAATAAACTGAAAAGGTAATGAGAGAAAACAAAGGTTATTTGAACATCTTTCATTTTACTTATGAAGCTCTGTTACTGGGCTAGTTCTGTGGTTGTTTGTTTTAAAAATTGCTGAGGGCTAAATCCAGCCACCCCATTCATGGGTACAGAGGCTGCCTATGTAGTGGAACTGGCATGGTTCAGGTGCAGTTGGGGAGGCTGGATATAGGAAGGGATCAGAATAGGAGGTGACTCAAGAGTTGGGGGAAGGATTACTGGAGGAGTCCTTTAATTCACCACTGCCCACTTCTCGTGCTTTTTTCCAGCACTTTGCCTGGCTACCAGGGCTGGACATTTGGGCCCTAATGAGTAATTTAGAGCTCAGTAAATAGCTTAAAAAAACAACTACTCTGAACCTTTCTGAAATATGAAATGTGATTTGGTCTAGCTACTTTTGTGGTTGCTTTCAGAGAGTATTCTAAGGGACAAGCTTACTGGCAGTAATGTTTGTCAAAATGAAATGTTTTGAACATTGCTTGTGAACATTTTGGTATGAATGTTCAGTTGACAGATCAAATATTTTTAGAAACTGTTTGGTGAATAATTCTGAATAAAATTTTCCCAAAGTTGTTAAATGCTTCATGCATAGTTTAAACAAGGCTAAATTTGTCAAATAGTACTATTTAACCGAGCTTTATCAAACAGCAGCAGAAGTTAATGTGGTTTGGGGCGTGGGGAGAGTCAAAATCATATATTTCAATGTGTAAGATTTAGTAATAAATGTTAAGTATCTTCGGCACTGATCATATAACTTGTATGCAAAAAGATCCCTTCACCCACATTGAGCCCCATTGACTTCAGAGGGTCTCTGCCTGCAGACAGCAAATTGTGAGGACAGAGCTTTGATTTTTAATTTGCAGGATACCAATGCAAAATGCCCTTTTGAATGTTTGGGACCTCTGGAGTAAGCTACTCAAACAGGAAGTGTGTGAAGTTGTATCACCTTTGACTGTTTTATCAGTCATTATGGAGTTAATAGATCTGGCCCTGGTCAGTATCTGTGCTCAGCAAAAGAAAATCAGATGCTGCAACAATTACCATTGATTATTGACTAGGTTCATAGTTTTTAAGACTAGAAAGGGCCACTAGATCATCTAGCCTTATGTCTTGTATAACACCGGCCATATAATTTCACCTGGTTACCTCTCTTGTTGAGCCCAATGACTTGTGTTTGGCTGAAAGATGTTTTCCAGAAAGGCATCCAGTCTAGATTAAGACTTTGAGATGGAGAACCCACCACTTGTCTTGGTAGTTTATTCCAATAGTTAATTACCGTAACTGTTTAAATGTGTGCCTTATTTCTAATTTGTCTGGCTTCAGCTTCCAGTTATTGGTCCTTGTTTTGTCTCTCTCCACTAGATTAAAGAGCCCTGTAAAACTTGGTATCTTTTCCTTGCAGTGGTACTTTGAGAGGTGACTTGATTACACTGTCTGTCTTCTTTTTGATAAACTAAACAGATTGAGCTCTGTAAATCTGTCACTGTAAGGCATTTTCCCCCCATCCCTTGATTCATTTTTGTAGTGGTAGTAGTTGGCAGGTTTCTGAGCTAGAAGGGAACCATCCTCAGCTTTGTGCAGTGTATGGGATATTGTACTGCTGAAAGTGCTGTCTTTCAGATGAGGCTTAAATGAGAATTTGATCATTTGTTAAAGATTCTGTGGAATTTTTGAATGGTATTAATCTTGCTGCCCTTGCCCAGTTTCAATGTTAGTAGTTACTTCCGCCTACTTGGAATTCCTTCTGTAGTTCCACTTGGAAAGTTCTTATTAATTTTGCTTTTCTAAGAACAATTGTTTATCCTTGGGGCAGAATGATTTGCCACACTTCACCCTGGAGGCGACTCTATTTAAGTGGTGAGTGCTTCCTATGTCAAATAGTGCCAATAGGTGCCGACTTTGTGGGTGCAAGTGGTGCTGGGGGGGAGCGGGAGAAGCAGGATGGGTTGCACTTGGAGGAGGGGATGGAACCTTTCAGGAAAAGGCGGAGCGGGGGTAGGAAGGGGGTGAGGCCTGGGGCAGAGCAGGGGTTTGAGCACTCCCAGGGCCCAGAGGAAGCAGCTACCTATAGTGAACACGTAGAGCAGTGGTTCTCAAAGCTGGTCCGCCACTTGTTTAGGGAAAGCCCCTGGCGGGCCAGACCGTTTTGTTTATCTGTCACATCTGCGGTTTGCTGTCCCGGGCCAATGGGGGCTGCGGGAAGGGCAGCCAGCACATTCCTTGGCCCATGCCGCATCGTGCAGCCCCCATTGGCCTGGGATGGCGAACCGCTGCCTGTGGGAGCCGTGATTGGCCAAACCTGCGGATGTGGTGGGTAAACAAACCAGCCCGGCCTGCCAGGGGCTTTCCCTGAACAAGTGACAGACTGGCTTTGAGAAGCACTGACATAGAGGGACAATGTTAGGTCAAATGTGACTCCAAATTTAGGTTTTATATCTCCATATAAACTTTTAAAATAGAGCTGAAGAGTAGCTGTGTTTCTGTGGGGGTTTTTGTTTAAATCTCAGCTGAAACAGTTTTCAAGCCAATTAACGTTTCCCTGAAGTGTTCACAACAAAACATTCCAAATTGTGCTGCTGTAGAACCTAAAGGTGAAATTGACTGTTTCCTTAAATGAGGTTAAATGAAAACGCGAGCAACAAGAATAGTGAGAATATTCAGTTAAGATTTAATAACAGTTTGGTTTTGTGGTATTCCTGTTTGTCTAGGAGTATGTGGTGTGTTTTAATGTAGGAAGCAATATTCTGAAATTACTTTCATCCTTCCAGAATCCTTTTTTCAGGTTGCAAAACAACTTGTATTCTAAGCCCTATTTTGAATTCCTTACCACCGCTTTGTAAGTTTCTGACTAAAACTGTCTTCTGACTGAAAACATTCAGGTGTAGCCTCTGCTCAGAGAATAATTTTGTCTCTATGGAACATTTGAAGTTAATTTATGTTGGGATGTTTGAAACAAGTTGTATTTTTGTATCTTGCACTGAAGTGTTTTTAGGTTTTTGGGTCCACTGCTGCTTCAGATGGCTTGATAAAGTATTTTATAGGTGATGGTCCTTAATGCAAACTCAAATTCCTTACATTTGGGAATTTTAGATTCTGTGGGGTTATGTTTTTTGGAGGGTCAGAGCGAGTTCTGCCTGAGCTAAAGTATGTTTATTTGGGATTGTTTAGTTCAGCTAGACTTAGCTAAAGTGGGGTAACCTCTTCAAGTGGTTCTTGTTAGAGAAAACCTGTGTTTTGAACAGCTGGAAAACAGTTTTGTTTTTTAGTCGTTCCCCTGACAACCATAGCTGAGGCTTCACTGAAACAACACACTGTGCTGGTGGAGTTAACTTTGAGGCATCACTGGAGATATATAGGTCTTAAGAAGCAAAACCCATTCAGCTGTTGTTTTTTAATTACAAGAGCGTTAAAAAGGCTTCAATTGGGGCCTGGGGGGAAGGGGAATCCCAGACACATTCAATTAAGATTGAGACTATAATGTCTTCCTCCATGTTGTAAAAGCAGGGAATTTGAAGATTAATTCCTAAAGTCAACCTTAATTTTATAACGCAGCCTAATCTCCATCTATACACAAGAGACCTCCATCCTATCAACATTTCATAGAATCATACATTATTAGGGTTGGAAGGGACCTTGAGAGATCTAGTCCAACCCCCTGCTCAAAGCAGGACCAATCCCCAAATGGTCCTGTCAGGGATTGAACTCACAACCCTGGGTTTGGCAGGCCAAGGCGCAAACCACTGAGCTATCCCTTCCCCCTGCCCTCCTGTGAAGCTCACAAATTATAGAATCCTAGAAATGTAGAGTTGTAAGGAACCTTCAGAAGTCAAGTCTAGTCCCCTGGGCTGAGGCAGTATCAAGTAAACCCAGACCATCCAAACTGTTTTTAAAAACCTGCAGTGATGGAGATTCCACAACCTTCCCTGGAAGTTTATTCCAGAGCTTAACTACCGTTACAGTTGGAAAACTTTTCCTAATATCTAACCCTAAATCTCCCTTTCTGCAGGTTAACCCTATTGCTGCTTTTCCTGCCTTTGGGGGACATCGAGAACAATTGATCAGTCTTCTTTTATAACAGCTCTTAACATATTTGAAGACTGTTATCAGCTCCCTCTTTGGTCATATTTTTTCAGTATTTGCTCAGTATTCTTTAACCTTTCGTCATTGGTCAGGTTTTCTAAACCTTCTAAACATTTGTTTTGCTCTCCTCTATACACTCTCCAATTTGCCCACATCTTTCCTAAAGCATGGTGTCCATAACTGCACACAATACAACAGCTGAGGCCTTACCAGTACCAAGTAGAGCGGGACAACTATCTCCATGGCTTATATACAACACTTATTAATATACCCCAGAATTATATTTTTCCCTTTTCACAGTTGCTTCTTGTTGTTGACTTATATCCAATTTGTGATCCACTGTAACCCCAGATCCTTTTAGCAGTACTACCACCGAGCCAGTTATTCTGCATTTTGTAGTTGTGTATTTGATTTCCCTCCCCCCCTCCCCGACCCCCAATGTGAGCATTCAGACTGTTGGGCTGCAGTAATGGGTTTGGAGTTTTCCTATAAGTTGCTGCTGTAAATGATACACTACTTGGGATATTTATTCTCATAGTTAAACCCTTTGGATTCACTTTTTCCTTGGTACTGCAAAGATCCACCTCACATCTGCAGTTGTAAAATTCCTTCATGGGCAAGGTTAAATAGGTGTCCTGAATGCCATCCTAGTCTATTCCGTCGTGTTGTACTATACAGGGACTGCAGGAGCCTAGGCAATGCTCTGTTGCTTCTGAATGTGTTCAGTAATGGAGGACCAAGAGAGAAAATAGCTTGTTTTCTTTTGCCCCCGAAATCAGTAGAGTATTATCTCTACTGTTCTGCAAATCGCACATCTGTATCAGAATGTAACTGATCATTTGAATTAATTTTACTTGACATCTACTAGGAAAGTGCTGCGGTTCGCACCCCCACGTGTACCTGTCCTTGGGAGCAGGAGGAGGGATTTCTTTACCAGGAGATGAATAGCAAAACCACCTTTACAAATGTGTCAGTTATAACCGCATATGGAAGAAAGCACCTAGATTTAGAGCACCTGCCTACTCTGAAGTTCCATCTAATCTCTGGCTTCTCGCATATCAATGCAGTGTATTAGAATGGATTATCCTGTTGGTTAGGCTTATCTTCCTCTGAATGCATTTACCTCCAAACATTAACAAGTGATCTATAAAGCTGTGTACTGAGAACTCCTTATCTTAATGCTTCACCTAAAGTATTTGCTTTGTATTCCTGTTTTTTGCTCTCTATATTTTTTTCAATTGCAGTGTGTTTGTTTTTGTTCATAGATTGTTATAAGCATCGGTCTCATGTTTTATGTTGTTCACCGAGCTCAAGTGGAATTGAATGCAGCTATCGTAGCATGTGAAATGGAAATGAAAACTTCCTTTGCTCCAGGCAGCCAACCAAGCATCACTTCTTCAACAACATTCTGCAACAAGAGGACAATAGCATTTTCTGGGGGTGGGATCAATATTGTGTGATTTTAAAGTATTAAAAATGTAAGGTTTTGTAATTGTAAGCTATTGCCTAGAAATGTCTATGGACAACTATAACCAGTGTAAAAACACAAAAGAATCCAAATGGTTACAGGTTGTACTGTGACACAGACCAACTCACCAGTTATTAAATTGCACAAGAAGGGTGGTATTTAGCAAGGAACAATAGATAGTTAACCAACTTTGAAATGTAGATGCAAATTACTGCACCTTTTGTCCTTTATTATGCCTGTTATGATCTGTAGCCTGCACTTTAGATTTTGTTTTGTGTTTGCTCCAAGAAACTGATAAAAATGGCCTAGAGGTAAATATTTTTCTGCTTAACATTATTTATAAGGTTGAATAATTATATACAGTAGATCTTTATTACTGAAAGATGAGTGAGTAAAAAGTATGCAGTTCAATGTACAATACTCTTGAATGTGCTTTGCTGTGGAAATATTTCCAGAAATGATAGTGTATTACTTTGCTAATTATGGGACCATTTGGCTTTCCCTCCATATTTTATTTTAAAAAAAGAGAACCCTATATAAATTTTTGGTTGAATGTATTTTTGTAAATCATTGAAATGTTGCAGAGCCACTTGTACTTATTCACACAAGCTTAAATCCTACATTGTGGGACTGAAGTGCTCTTAAATAACATTTTAAGTTACACTGTGTAATATGCAAAGTAAAAGGGAAACTATAGAGGACAGAATGGGTTATGGTGAATATAGCACTATCTGAGGGAGAACTCATGAGTTATCTGCTCCAGTGACTTTACCACATGGATTGTAGCAAAAGGGCTGTTCCATTGCAATTCTATTTATAAATGTTTTTTAAAAAATTTAAAGGATGGATTTTTGTTTTCATTGCATGTGATGCATACAGTAAGAATAGGGACCTAAATCTCTCCCTGTCTCACACATGTTGGGATACTAGCGTAAGGGGTCTTAGACTAAGGTGGCCTTTATTATATAGTGGTGAAAATCCTTTATTCCTTTTAAAAACACTTTAAAAATCAAACTAATTCCAGTCACTGTTTCCCCTCTCATTACATTCTAAAATGATTTAAACTATTCTACCCTTAGGTAGAAATGCAAACTAGAGGCTTTCCTTCAGATAAATTAATAGAAAAGGACAGCAATGTCTTTGAGACTCAGGAATTCAGAATCCATTTTGAAAAGGACAAAATTATACTAGAATTGAGATACTGCTCCTGTTGTGTGAGCTGTGGATTGTTCTTCAGTATGTTAGTGCTTGTGTGTGTAGATATATGTATAAAAACACAAAGATACTGTATGTGTGAGTTACATGCTGTAGATATACATATAAACTCTACTCAGCTGCCTCAAACAGGTGAAAAGTAACTGGCACAAAAATAGCTTGATTTATTACCTTTTCTTTTGAGAAATGACCTTTGTAGTTAGTTTTGTTTTAGCTATAAAAATCATTTCTGGTCTTTTGAGATTTTGTGTTAGAATGTAATTGCTTATTACAGTGCTTCCTTTGTGTAAGGCTGTTGTTAGGATGTGCAAGCATAGGATTTACCAGTGATTAAATAAATCACTTCTTGTAGAGGACAAGGGCCTTTGAAGGTATCTGGGAAGCAGAGATTTGTTAACCTTTTAACAGTCTTATAGTGAGGATGTATCATATTTAAAAAAAATTGATACCTACAGACTTCGCAGTAGTGCAAGTATCCTTTGTAGACCCCTGTTCTTAGGTCTTGTGATGTCAGGAGCTGAATTAGCTAAATGAAACAGTGAAGTTCGAAGTCTCTTTTTAAAGAGACTATCGGTACATGCCTTGAGGTGGGAGGCCAACATGTGCATACACACACAAAACAGCTGCATTCCTTTTCTGTATGAAAACCATGAGAGAACTGGATTACTTCTTGATGGCATTATAAGTCATCAAATAATGATTGATTCCTTTAGTAACAAAGTTTTTTCTTCCAAGAATAATCCCAGTAAATGAATGGATCTGAACTTTACTCCATGTGGGTTGAACCAACAAAGGTGTATTTGTGTGTGAGGTGTCTTATTTGTTTAACTAATTTAAGCAGGCATTCATCATTTAATAACATTTCCCAAATACATATTTTGAAGTGCTTTTATTTAATATTTTGTAACCAGAGTAGCTTCACTATGTGAATGCTTTTTGTAGTATGGAATTAGTTCTTAGAATTATTGCATTTTGCTTGATGCTTGTAATACTTGTGTACAGGTTAATGGGAAATATGCATTAAAAAGAACTATTTCTATTTCATGCCAATCATAATTTTATACAATAAATTCTTTAAACAAATATGTTTTATGCATTAAATTTTCCCAAGTTGCTGTGAAGGGGTAGTTTGTTTTCCTTTGCAGTCACCTCCCAGAAATGTTTGGTTCTCTCTTTTTGCCTGGAAAAGTCTATAGTGACAGAACTAGTGAATTTATTATATAAGATTAAAGAAACTGAGTAGTTGATGGGAAGGGATTTCTAGTCTACTTAATTTTTTTCCATTAACACCTGTTTAACATCACCAAATGTCTGGGACGTTAACTGAAGATTCAGCTTTGAAAGCATGATAGTTCACAAATACATAGCTGAGAAATCTGCTAATCTAGGGAAGACCATGAGTCTTGAGATAGATATAGATAGATTTAAAGAGCGGAAATAAAATCTGGTTTGGGAAACTGTCTTGAAGAATCCTTTTTAGGTTGTCTTCATAGATGATAAAAAAGGGCATGAATCCAATTAAAATTTTTTTGCATGTCACCTTTACAAACTTGTTTGAGCTACAATGTTCAGTTTAATTTGTTTGAAATAAATAAACCTAAATTACAGATAACTGAAAAGACAGAAATGGAAGTATTTGAGTTTATTGGCACTAGAAGAATAGCAAGGGAAACTGTAGCAAAAGGACAAAAGTCAGCTTTACACTAAGTGCTTACTAGCAATGGCTTCTTCATTTAAGAGCTTCATTATGGTAATATTTTCACAGTCTTCACATAATTACTTCAGCCAGTTAAAGTGATGCAGAGGTGGAAAAGAATTCTCTTACACACTGTGTGCAGCCTTTCTTTTGAAGATTGTAAAAAGGTGCTGATCATCTGCTCCCCAAAGTCATTCAAATAGTCAGCAGGAACACTTGCCTGAGCAAAACCAAGCCAGGATTTGGCCCATGATGTGGATTATTTTTTAATGAATCTTCTCCTCCATACCAATGTTGTTCTTGGTGAGGGCAGGGAGTCACTAAAATAGCTCTATGGCAAGTTACTATTATATAATAAAGATGCAGGTGGCAGTCCCACCTATGTAACATCAGGGTGATTTGGATATAGAGCATGAGAATGCTAACATACAATGGAAGTTGATATTAATATTTCCTGTGCTGGGAAGCCTGAGGGTGCCAGGGAATGTAGCTGTTCTCCAACTCCACTGGAGATATACCATGAAGTTCCTATTGTGGTATTTGCACAGGGAGCCTAGCAGTGCAGAGTTTTCTCCATCCAAGCTTCTAGGATGTTTTTTAACCTGTATTAATCTACTTGGCTTCATTCCTCCCAGCAGTGAGGGTGTGAAGCTGTGGTGGTCCTTATTGTCCCATGTTGTGGTGGTAGGGATGCAACCTCTGATGCAATGTGGAAAGGTGTGTGTGGGAGAGAAGTTAGGGAAGCGCTATGCTGAAGGTCTCTGTGGACTGGAAATGGAGGAGAGTCTGGTATTGTTGCACCTGTAGGGTCACACAACGCTGCAGCATCTGTATTTGCTGCCAGAGAAGCCCCATTATGTCCTCATGCTTCTCCCTCTCCTTTTCCTGCTGCTCCTTTCTCCTGTCTGCTTTTTCCCTCTCCAGACAGTATGCAATATTCATCCTCCAGGCCCTCTGTTCATGATCTGATGCAGCACTGGCTTGCAGGATCTCAGAGACCATAACATCCCAAGTCCTCTTCTTTCTGTTGCTTAAATAAGGAGCAGAGTTAACAATTGTGGTGAGAGTTGTCAGTGTCAGGCATTGGGGGACAGCTGCTGTAAACATAGCTAACCATGTCTACACTTGTGCTGTGTTAACCTCAGCATACTGACCATGGCTCTACGCTGCTCAGGGAGCTGGTGTTACTATGTTGGTGTAATGAAGAGCTTACATGGATGGAAGACAAATTTAAGTGTAGACACATGCACAACTAGGTCGACCCCAGGTGGTTTATATTAACCTAACTTTGTAGTGTAGATCAGGCCTCAGTCTGAAAGATACTAGGAAAAAATAAGAATATGAACAAGTTCCTGAGGCAGAGAGGAGAAACAGTGAGTGGATCCTGTTTCAGAAGGTTAAATTAAACAATGTTGACAAAACTACAAGTAAAACTACAAGTCTAGTTTCTGCCTGGATTCTTGGCAGCCTGGGCTTCTGGGATCCCTGGCTCCAGGGCTGGCCACCAGTCAGACTGAGAAAGTAGGGCAATCAGCTAGTTATCTTAAATGCCTGTAAACAAATGCAAGAAGCCTGGGAAACAAGTACAAAGAATTGGAAGTCCTGGCACAGTCAAGGAAATATGATGTGACTGGAATAACAGAGCCTTAGTGAGGTAACTCACATGACTGGAGCACTGTCATGGATGGGTATAAACTGTTCAGGTGGGGGGAGAAAAAGTGGAGGAGTTGCACTGTATATAAGATATCATTGTGATTGCTCGGAGCTCCAGTTGGAATCTGGAGAAAAGCCTGTCTTTGGATAAAATTCATAGGCAAGAGCAACAAGGGAGATGTCTTGGTAGGCTTCTGCTATAGACCACCAGAACAGGAGGATGAGGTAGATGGGGCTTACTTCGGACAACTAACAAGTTTCCAGATCAAATGCCATGGTTCTCACGGGGGACTTCAATCATCCTGACGTGCTGGGAGAGCAATACAGCAGTTTTTGGAGAGTGTTGGGGACAACTTCCTGGTGCAAGTGCTGGAGGAACCAAGTAGGGCCTGTGTTCCTCTTGACCTGCTGCTCACAAACAGAGAAGAATTGGTAGGGGAAGTAGCAGTGGGTGGCAACCTGGGCAGCATTGACCATGAGAGAGTCGAGTTCAGGATCCTGACAAGGAAGAAAGGAGAGCAGCAGAATATGGATGCTGGACTTCAGAAAAGCAGACTTTGACTCCCTCAGAGAACTGATGGGCAGGATCCCCAGAAGGCTAATAGGGGAAACAGAGTCCAGGAGAGCTGGCTGTGTTTTAAAGAAGCCTTATTGAGGGTGCAGGAACAAACCATCCCAATGTGTGGAAAGAATAGCAAATATGGCAGGTGACCAGCTTGGCTTAACAGAGAAATCTTTGGTGAGCTTAAATACAAAAAGTGGAAACTTGGATAGATAACTAGGGAGGAGTCTAAAAATATTTCTTGAGCATGCAGGGGTGTAATCAGGAAGTCCAAAGCCCAACTGGAGTTGCAGCTAGAAGGCATGTGAAGGGTAACAGGAAGGATTTCTACAGGTATGTTAGCAACAAGAAGGTGGTCAGGGAAAGTGAGACCCTTACTGAATGGAGGAGGCAACCTAGTGACAGATGATGTGGAAAAAACTGAAGTACTCAATGTTTTTTTCGGCCTCGGTCTTCACAGACAAGGTCAGCTCCCAGACTGCTGCACTGAGCAGCACAGTATGGGGAGGAAGTGAGCAGCCCTCAGTGGCAAAAGAACAGATTCAAGACTCTTTAGAAAAGCTGGACATGCATAAGTCTATAGGGCCAGATGCACGGCATCTGAGGGTGTTGATGGAGTTGGCTGATGTGATTGCAGAGCCATTGGCCATCATCTTTGAAAACTCATGGTGATGGGGGGAGGTCCTGGAGGATTGGAAAAAGGCAAATCTAGTACCCATCTTTAAAAACGGGAAGAAGGAGAATCTGGGGAACTACAGACTGGTCAGCCTCACCTCAGTCCCTGGAAAAATCATGAAGCAGGTCCTCAAGGAATCCATTTTAAAGCACTTGGAGAGGAATGTGATCCGGTACAGTCAACATGGATTCACCAAGGGCAAGTCATGCTTGACAAACCTGATTGCCTTCTGTGATGAGATAACTGGCTCTGTGGATATGGGGAAAGTGGTGGATGTGATACAAAGATTTTGATATGGTCTCCCACAGTATTTTTGCCAGCAAGTTAAAAATGTATGGATTGGATGAATGGGCTATAAGGTGGATAGAAAGCTGGCTAGATCATCGGGCTCAATGGGTAGTGATCAATGGCTTGATGTCTAGTTGCAGCCGGTATCAAGCAGAGTGCCTCAGGGCTCTGTCAAGGGAGCAGTTTTGTTCAACATTTTCATTAATTTGTTGGATGATGGGCTGGATTGCACCCTCAGCAGGTTTGCGGATGACACTAAACGGGGTAGAGGCAGATACACTGGAAGATAGGGATAGGGTCCAGAGTGACCTAAACAAATTGGAGGATTGGGCCAAAAGAAATCTGATGAGGTTCAATAAGGACAACTGCAGAGTCCTGCACTTAGGATGGAAGAATCCCATACACTGCTACAGGCTGGGAACTGACTGACTAAGTGGCAGTTCTGCAGAAATGCACCTGGGGATTACAGTGCACGAGAAGCTGGATGAAAGTCAACAGTATGCCCCTGTTGCCAAGATGGCTAATGGCATGTTGGGCTGCATTAGTAGGAGCATTGCCAGCAGATGGAGTGAAGTGATTATTCCCCTCTATTCGGCACTTGTGAGGCCACATATGGAGTGTTACATCTAGGTTTGCACCCCCCACTACAGAAAAGATGTGGACAAATTGGAGTGAGTCCAGCAGAGGGCTACGAAAATGATCAGGGGACTGGGGCACATGATTTATGAGGAGAGGCTCAGGGATCTAGCCTTATTTAGATTGCAGAAAAGAAGAATGATGGGGGGATTTGATAGCAGCCTTCAACTACCCAAAGGGGGGTTCCAAAGAGGATGGAGCTCGACTGTTCTCAGTGGTGGCAGATGACAAAGCAGAAGCAGTGGTCTAGAGTTGCAATGGGAGAGGTCTAGGTTGGATATTAGGAAAAACTATTTCACTAGGAGAGTGGTGAAGTACTGTAATGGTTTACATGGAGAGGTAGTGAAATCTCCATCCTTAAAGGTTTTTAAGGTCAGGCTTGACAAAGCCCTGGCTGGGATGATTTAGTTGGGGTTGGTCCTGCTTTGAGCAGCAGGTTGGACTAGATGATCTCCTGAGCAGTGTTACCTCTAATTTTTTATGTCCGTGTGAGGAATGAATTTTATGTGCACCAATATGAAGGTGATGGCACTAATATGGAGGTGATGTATGACACATCACCTTCATATTGGTGCAAATAACAAAATTCATGTGGTGGGGGTGGGGCTGAGGGATTTGGAGTGTGGGAGGGGGCTCAGGGCTGGTGTATGTGTGGGGGGCGAGGGGGGAGGTTGAGGGCTCCAGCTAGGGGTGGGGCTGGGGGTGAGTGGTGTGGGAAGGAGCTCAGGGTTGGGGCAGAGGGTTGGGATGTGGCAGGATGCGGGCTCTGGGGTGGGGCCAGGGATGAGGTGTTTGGGGTGCAGGCTGTCCCGGGGCTGCGGTTGAGAGAGAGGACTCCCGCCAGCCCTCTCTCACTGAAGCAGCTTGGGGCCAGGGGAGAGGTGCCTCTTCCCAGCCGCAGCAGCTCCTGGGGGCTGGGCTGGGCCGGGCCAGGCCAAGTGAGGGGCTTCTCTCCCCGGCCGCTCCGGCTGGGTCAGGCTGGGGGAGGGGGTCCTCTCCCCTGGCAGTGCCAAGTCCGGGGTAGGTCCGGGCTGGGGCTGGCAGAGAGGGATGCCTCTCCCCGCTGCGGCAGGTCCGGGCGGGAGCTGGCAGGGAGGGATGCCTCTCCCTGCTGTGGCAGGTCTGCGCTGGGGGCAGTGGGGAGGGGAACCTCTCCTGGTTGTGGCAGGTCTGCGTTAATAGGCAGCTGCTCAACTTAGAGGGAACGTGGCTTCTGAGGTCTTTTCCAACCCTAATCTTCTATGATTCTGATTCCTCTACAAGCTTGCTCCCTCTTTAATGTCATAGAATATAAGAACTGCCATACTGGGTCAGACCACGGTCCATCTTGTCTAGTATCTTGCCTCCAGTACAGAACAGATCAACTATGGAGTGCGTCATCCCTGTCTTCCACTCCCAGCTTCTGATAGTCACAAGTTGAGGGTCTTTCCAAGCATGGCGTTACATCCATAATCATCTAGGCTTATAGCTACTGATGGACCTATCCTCTATGTACTTACCTAGCTCTTTTTTTAAAACTCACTTACACTTTTTGGCATCACAACATTCTATGGCAATGAGTCAACAGCATTGCTGTGTGAAAAAGTACTTCTGCTAGTTTGTATTAAACCCGCTGCCTACTAATTTCATTTGGTGACCCTGGTTTCTGAATTGTGGGAAAGAGTAAATAACACTTCTATTCACTTTTCCACACAATTTACAATTTTATAGACCAGTATCATATTATCCCTTAGTTGTCTCTTATCTAAGCTAATCAGCCCTAATCTTTTTAGCCTTTCCTCTTATTCCATGGCTACTTAGTTTCCCCAAGAGATTTTGGTGAAGGACCATGTCAACAGCTTTCTGAAAATCCAGATACACGATATCAACTGGATCACTCTTATACACATGCTTGTTTATACCTTCAAAGAATTCTAATAGATTGGTGAGGCATGATTTCCATGCTGAGTCTTCCCCAACAAGTCATGTTTGTGTCTGAAAATTCTGTTCTTCACTATAGTTTCTGCCAGTTTGACCAGTGCTAAAGTTAGGCTCAATAACTATTATTCTCAGTTTAATCAATTGGCTTCTAGTTACCAGGATTTCTTTGGAAGCCCTTTTTAAAAATCAGCATTATATTAACTATCTTCTAGTCTTTTGGTACAGAGACTGATTTCAGTGTGACAGTTACATACCTGTTAGTAGTTCTGTAATTTCTACGCCTGGGGGAATTCTGCGCCACTGCATGTGTGCAGAATTTGTGCCATGCATATTTCTGCACCCTGTAGCTCCTGGGACATGGACCTCTGGGGCAGGCCCAGCCCTTGCACTGTGACAGGGTTGGGTGAAGCCTCACTGTCGAGTCTGTATCCCAGGGGAATGGGAGGGACTGCAGGGTGATCTCCTACCTTCATGTAGCTAGTCGCCAGTGCTCCCCACTGCCATGCTGGAGCCTCCACATTTATTTATTGACAAATAAAATTTGCAGAATTTTAAAATATTGTGTGCTGAATTTCTATTTTTTTTGGCTCAGTATTCCCTCAGGAGTAAATTTCATATCTGAGTTTCTTCAGAACTTCTTGATGAATACTAGGTGGTCCTGGTGACTTCTTATTTAGTTTATCAATTTATTCTAAAGCATCTTCTATTGACACATGAATTTGAGACAATACTTCAGATCTGTAACCCACATCAGAACAGTAATTTTTGGGTATCTCCTCCACATCCTCTGCGGTGAAGACTGATGTGAAGAATTCATTTAGCTTCACTGCAATGGCCTTGTCTTCCTGTTTTGCAGGCTTCCCACTTCTGATGCATGTGATAATATTTTGACTGTTTGTTAGTTATTGCATCTTTACCAAGTTACTTCTCAAATTCTTCTTGGCCTGCTTTATTATACTTGTACATTTTACTTGCCAACTTTTATGCTCCTTCCTATTTTCCTTATTAGGATTGGACTTCCAAATTTTAAAGGATGCCTTTTTGCCTCTAACATTACTTTGCTGATTAGCTATGGTGGCATTCTTTTGGTTCTATTTTGATTTGAGGTGTACACTTAGTCTGAGCTTCTATTATAGTATTTTTAAATAGTCTACGTGCTACTTGCAGGCATTTTACCCTTGTGACTGCTCTTTCTAATTTCCATCTAACTAGCATCCTCATTCTTGTGTAATTCTCTTTTTTTAAAGTTAATTGTTAGTGTGGTGAGGTTTTTTTTCCTAGTATTTTCCCCCTACAATGATGCTAAATTTAATTACATTATGATCCCAGTAAGATATAGTTATTTTCTCTAGAAAGGAGAAAAAGAATGGCCATGCTAGGTTGAGGGAAAGTTTAATAATAAATTGTTGCTCTCTTTCTGAGATACTCTAAGTTTACCCTATTCTCCATTTAATCTTCACAAATATTGAGGGAGAGGGTGATATAAAGAATGTTATGACTGAGATTGTGTGAGGGAGGAAAGAAGCTAGTTCAGTGTTAAATAAAGCACCCAGCTGGTTATTCAGTTCTTTTTGGGTGTCACAGGAACAGTGCAATGGTGAAATATAAATGATGTGAGGATACAGAGATTTCTGTTGCTCCCTGCCTCATTATCGGTGCATCAGAGGTATTTTTCAGCTACCGGGATCAATCTCCTGCAGTAAGAGAGCCTATGAAATGGAGATCCAAACTACTTAGATTTTTACACCACTTTTAACTCAAAGGGCCCTGTGACAGATAATACCTTAGACACTGGCAAGAGCCAGGTGAAAAGTGATGGATGGCCGTCATCAGAAGGGGATGGGGAGAGTGTATTTTTTGCCCACTCCTCTGATATCTCAGATGTGTATGGAAGATGTCTGGCTTGCCTGAATTCCGGAGGCTTTCTTGCTTCATTGATTTATTTTGCATAGCTCAGGTGATGGTGGATTGTGGAACAGCTGTGAACTGTTCTTTCAGGCAGAGAGAATTGCTGAGTAGATGCCAGGAAGGTCGTTCAGCTTATTTCTTTTCCAAAAGCTGTCATCTCCCTGCGTTTTATACAATCCAGGAACCCTAAAATTCCACCCAACCTGCAGGAAAATTAACTTCCTGTGTCCTCCATTGAGGATGTAAATAGAGGTATAGGATTAATGCGCTTTATTTGCAGAGTTGTAGCAAGCTGTTCCATGACCCAACAGTTCATTTACCAGACTAATTTCCACTCTTGCAGGGTTTCTTAGACTGCAATAGCCTTAAAGGGAGACGTCATTACTTTTACACAGTGAATTCTATTGAATGATATTTATTCTTGTTTAAAACCAAATGCATGGAATGTTAAGGTGGCACAACTGTTAGGGATAATTTTTGCTTTGGGATGTATGCATGCAATGTATCTAGCTGAGTAAAAACAAATAACCTCTCATTTACTCCTGTGCAGTGCCTGTTGAAGTTAATGGGGCTACCCAGCTGTAGCAGAGTCCAGAATTTTGTCAAGGTAACTAAATTATTGCATTGGATCTAACAGTAATACAATTGGTTCTGGTTGCTTGGTAAAATAAGCTGCTCTCAGATCTTTTTCTTTTACTGAAAAAAGTGTCCCTTCTTCCCCTCCCCCCAAAAGAAGGCATACAAAACTTCTTCTAGAAGCCAGATCCTAATCTGCATTCAAAGCAGAGACCTGCTGCTTGATGTATGGCATTGATCAGTTCTTCACGACTGTCTTCTTTTAACCAGGCTTAGTGGAGGGGAAACAACTGGGAGTAAAGGAAAATTCTATGAGCCATCTAAGTTTCAAGGTATATGCTGAGGAAGAGCTTTGAGGTAATGAATTTGAAGACTGATTCCATTAACTTGCATTTTGAGGCTGGAAACAAAAACTTAAAAGGTGCAAGAGGACAGGGCTGCAATTATTCTAAGAGCATGAGTGAAGTTTAGCAAGCAGCTAAAATCCTGGCAGCTATAATTAGACAGTGTTACTCTCTCCACTTTAAAATGAGTCATTCCTCAGAGACTGGATTAAAGTGGGTTTTTTTGTTTGTTTTTTAAAATCCCTGTATTTGTCAGAGTTCCTTGTGGAAAGCAGGGGTTTTTTTTGGGGGGGGGCATGCACATGGGGAGATATTAAATGATGCTAATAGTTTGCTCAGAGATGCTTTGGAATTATGCTTGAAACATGCATGCAGGTAAAGATTACAGAATAACACAAATCAAGGAATTTGATTACAGAAGGTAGATTTGCAGTAACCAGGGCATCTGAGCAATATGATAAATATTGAGAGGAAGGAAGTCATTTAGCTGAAGCACATGCCTGGGGTTCAGATCATGTGGGTTGTACTCCCAGCTCTGTCCCAGACTTCCTGTATTTAAAAAAAAAAAAAAAGTGGGCAAGTCACTTAGCCTTTCTGCGTCAAGGACTGGTCCATAGATATTCCACTCTTGATCTGAACAAACCCTATGCACTCGAGACCAGAATCTTTTGGCCAGTGATGTCTGTGAGGGCCCTATCTGATGGCTCCAAGGCTGCTTCTTACTGAGGGTATAAAGGTTGAAGCAAGGCCAACAGTCCCTCAGTTCCTTCTTACTGCTTGGGACTGTGAAACAGAACTGCAATCGGTGTCCTTATCTCTTGTACTTGGCTAGCTTTGTTTGTGAATAGCTTTTATCTTTATGTGTGTAGTAGTTCCAGGGTTTGCTAGTTGTACTTTTTAACCTAAGTTTTTGTTTTGGTATTTCTCTCCCGTCCTCCGCCCCCCCCTCCTTTTTTGAAAATACACAGCACGGGCTTAACCAAAATCCTATAGTTTTAATAATGCCCTTCGTGTGAGGCAACCATGGCTGTCAATGATGGGAATTCCAAATATTTGTTTGTTTAGGTGAAGGGCATATCATCGAAGAATGCTCAGTCTGCCATTTGCTTTCAAAATGAACACACAAGGCAAGTGGAGCTCACCTGAAACTTTTCTTGTATGACAGATTGATTAGACCTGCCTTGGATCTGAGTAGTCAGGGTCCTCCTGGTGTAGAGCAGGCTTCCTTTAAAAGTGCTCCGGTAAGCTCCACCTCTGCTGTTAGCTCTTGGGCACATTCTACTGAAAAGACCTCTGCTGATGCTGCTGTTTCTGCTCTCAAGGCTCCTTCAGCCACTTCTGAAAGGAGTAGGACAGAGAGAGCACTGCTCTGCTAAACAGCACAGGCGCCGATCGCCTGGACTATTTGTTACTGCTGAAGAACTGAGGACTATTTATTAGTTCTATCAGAGTACACCTGACAGCAATATCAGTCCATCCTCTTCCAATCCAGGCCATACAATATTTTCTTACCTGTTGGTGGTTAGGTTTTTCAGAGTAGTCCATGTCTTTCCTCCAACCCAGGGTAAGGTTGCCATCCCTCAAGGATTGTCCAGGAGTCTCCAGGAATTAGAGATTAATCTTTAATTAAAGATTATGTCATATGATGAAATCTCCAGGAATTCGTCCAACCAAAATTGGCAACCCTAGTCCAGGGCCACCTCCTTTCTGAGATCTTGTTGTGGGTTTAACAAGATTAATGGGTCCCCTATTTGAGTCATTGACACCATCCCTCAGTAAAACTAGCCTTTTTTAATGGCAATCACATCAGCTTGAAAGGTAGGGGAGATGCAGGCCCACCATACACTGCCTTCCACAAAAGTTACCCTTAGGGTGCAGCATAGGTCTTTCCCTAAAGTGATCTCTGACTTCCATCTGAGCCAGATGATTCACTTATCTGTTTTCTTCCCTGAACCTCATGCCAACCAAGGGGAGGCTGGGCTCTATACAGTAAATGTACTTAGGAGTCTCTCCTTCTACCTTAGTAGGACCAAATCATGTAGGGTATCACTTAGCCCAGGGGTTGGCAACCTTTCAGACATGCTGTGCCGAGTCTTCATTTATTCACTCTAATTTAAGGTTTTGCATGCCAGTAATACATTTTAACGTTCTTAGAAGGTTTCTTTCTATGAGTCTATAATATATAAACTAAACCTGTGGTCCCCAAACTTTTCATCTGGCGGGCGCCAGACGAAGGACCACTGCGGCGGTGGAGCACTCGCCAAAATGCCGCCGAATTGCGGCGGGGATGCCTTTCGATGGCACCGCTTGCCGTCGACAAGCGGCATCATCGAGAGGTGTCCTTGCCGAAATTTGAGAGCAATGCCTCTCGATGATGTCACTTGTCGACGGCAAGCGGCATCATCGAGAGGCGTCCTTGCCGAAATTTGGGGGTGACGCCCTTTGATGACATCACTTGTCGGCGACAAGCAGCGTCATTGAGAGGCGTCCCTGCTGAAATTCGGCGGCATTTTGGCGAGTGCTCTCCCGGGGGCCAGGATGCGGGCACATTAAGATGCCCCTGTGGGTGCCATGGCACCTGCGGGCACTGCATTGGGGACCACTGAACTAAACTATTGTTGTATGTAAAGTAAATAAGGTTTTTAAAATGTTTAAGAAGATTCATTTAAAATTAAATTAAAATGCAGAGCCACCCCAGGCCGGTGGCCAGGACCCGAGCAGTGTGAGTGCCACTGAAAATCAGCTTGTATGCCACCTTCGGTACTCGTGCCATAGGTTGCTTACCCCTGACCTAGACTATTCATTCGTTGCTTACAGTGAGAGTGTTAGAGCTTACACTGAGAGCCCAAATAATTTCAACATGGATCTCTGATTACATTAAGCTAGGTTGTCAGATAGCTTAGACCCACCAAATCACATTAGGACTCATTGCACCAGAGCACAGACAGCATCAATGGCCTCTTTGAGAAGGATTCCCATCTCTGAAACCTGTAGGGCAGCTACCTGGGGATTTACAAGACACTGCTCCAGGGACTGGCAACCTTTGGCATGCAGCTCGCCAGGGTAAGCACCCTGGTGGGTCACGCTAGTTTGTTTACCTGCTGCGTCCTCAGGTTTGGCCAATCGCAGCTCCTCTGGCCGCGGTTCGCCACTCCAGGCCAATGGGGGCTGTGGGAAGTGGCGACCAGCACATCTCTCAGCCCATGTCTCTTCCCGAAGCCCTCATTGGCCTGGGACAGTGAATCACGGCCAGTGGAAGCCGCGATTGGCCAAACCTGTGGACGCGGCAGGTAAACAAACCAGTCCGGCCCGCCAGGGTGATTACCCTGGCAAGTCGCATGCCAAAGGTTGCTGATCCCTGTACTACTCCCTTGAAGGGATCAGATCTAGATGCCTTTACTTTAGCAGAGCTGTTTTATAGTCTTTATTTAAGTAGATTCTGAGTACCCACCTGTACACCAGGTGACTGCTTGTGAGGCAGTAAGAGTGGAATGTATATGGATGAGCACTCGAAGAACAGTTGCTTACTCTACAGTAACTATAGCTTTTTGAGATGTGTTGTCCATATATTTTTCTACAACCTGCCCTCCATTGCTGCTTCCATGAAGTCTGGTAACACTGTGAGTCTGTATAGGTGAAGGAACTGAGGATGAGTTGGCCTCACTCAGCCCTTTATGCCCTGGGGTGGAGGAGGCATCAGCGTGCAGGTGTGGCCCAACAGCCGTTGCTGGCTAAAAGAGTGCATGGAGTGCATGTGCACCAAGAGTGGAATCTATATGGACAACACATCTCAAAGAACCAGTTACTGTCAGGTAAGTCACTGTTCTGTCTTGTTCCTCAGTTTCCAGGGCTGTTGTAAGGCATAATTAATGAATATTTGCAGAATGCTTAGAGATCCTTGGATGAAAGACTGTAAACAAGTGCAAATTATCAATTTCAGATACTTATAAAGACCTAGCTTGGAAGACAATGAAATTTTAAAAGGTCATTTCTCTCCACTTTGACCTATGAAACACACAATTCCCCAGATTTGCCTAGCACTCTGCAGTTGCAATGAAACATACATGCTTCATTTATTTATATCGAAAAACTGAGTTATTTATGGGAAAGAAGAAATTCTTGGATGAGCAAGGTATCCTTAAATGTTGACCTAGCTGTGGAATTAGCACTAGACAATAAAGAGAGAAATGAAATAAGACCCAAGTGACATCCCAAAGAAACATTGCTTTTCTTCCCCTCCTGACACTGATGATGCATCTATGCCACGTTAGGAAATTATTCCTATGACACCCCAAGATTTTGAACTGTTGGATCTTGTGTCAGATCACTGCTTAAATTGGAATAAGTTACACTCTAAAATACATTATTTTTGTGTGTGCAAATTTTCCTTTCTTTCCAGGAATGTGCCAGTGCATGTATTCATTTGCACTATTTGCAAACACTATCATGGGTTATTTTTTGGCAGTCACTAAAGGCAGAATCTTCTCATCATTCCATTGGGAGACATCAGAAAGAAGCAGCTGAACCAATTTATGAAAATCTCCAGACACTTGTTGCTTCAAATACAGATCATTATTTAATAGTGTCCAAAATTGCAGTGGGGGCTTCACAGATCTCAGCAGCCCCAACAATTGTCTGAAATACCCCGTTACACATGTACGTAAGTATATGACTATAAAGGCAGATGTTAAATCTCTCTCCTTTTATCCTGGTGCAACTGAAGTGAGTTGTAGCCTCTCTTCTTTAGCAAGAGGCTGTCGTGGAAAATGACCACCACCGAGTTTTTCTTTATCAAGGCTCACAGGATTTCCACTGTTTACCAAGTGAATCAGGACAGGACTCCTCAAGGTCTATGAACCAAATGCACAGCTACACTAGCCATCTCACTTCACTTCAGAGAGATCTCACAGCATATGTATGAGTCAGCCTTAAAGGAGGTGATGTTGACACACGTAGTTCATTCTTTGGGTTCCCTGGGTCCTTTTTCACTTCCTATGCATGACTTGAGTGAAGAGAGCATTTGAAACTACAGGGCTAGAAAGCCATTTGTTTGTGTGCATGACTCCAGACTAAATGGATCAACATTCTTATTGCCTACCCACAGGCACATGGGAGTTATGGACTTATAAACACATTTCCTTACAGTCTGACCAATGATCCCTATTTAAGATGTAAAAGCAGCAAAGAGTCCTGTGGCACCTTATAGACTAACAGACGTATTGGAGCATGGGCTTTCGTGGGTGAATACCCACTTTGTCGGATGCATGTCATTATTATTTAAGATGTGGTTCTCCTTTGGAAAGTGACTGTTTGTGCACTCAGTTTACAAATAAGAGATGTTTTTTGAACTGCCACCCTGCAAATTCAAGCTGCACCCCAAAAGACAGATTGTCAAAAGGGGTCAGTGTAACACCAACAGGCCCCAGTCATCGGCGGGCGGGATCAAGCCTGGGACCTCGGGAGCTAAATGCATGAGCTAAGAGTCATATGGCCCTTGGCTGTAGCAAACTCATTAATCTGTAAGTGGTCTCAGTGCCACTACATGGGACAGAGCACCACACCCAGGACGTGTGTGGGTTACATCAGCACCCACAATTGGGGCCAATTTTTCAGAAGAGCTCAGCTGCCATTTAGAGACTACACAATGTGTTTGGATTTTCAGATTGTTCAGCACCTAGTAGCTCCCACTGTTCTTAACAGCGGGGGCTGAAAACGTATGAAAAACTGCCTCTGAAACTCCCATCTTGTTCTTTTTTATGATTTAGCACCAGGATAAAAATTTGGTAGGCCAAACACGGCCTGCAGTTACACCAGAGAAATCCCACAGTCTGTGTGTGTTTTGAGGCAGTTTTGCTCTGGTGACAAAGAGAAGAACATGGCCCACAGGCAGTTATATTACTTACCAAAGATTGCCTTGGGGGAAAAGCCTAGTCCCATTCTTACATAATTTCAACATCAGTCCTGGATTCTTTGCTTTCATCTGTCTCTAGCATTTAAGCTAATTATCTCACAGCTATTCAGAGCTATAGAAGGACTTTGAACTTCTTCAGTAAAGGTAGTACACTTCACTTTACATTACATCATCATTGTGGATTTTTCTAAAGGTAAAAAACACCCAAGATAAACAAACCTACCTTATGAGGCCATCTTCATACATCATCAAAAATGCACAACAAACCACAGACACCCATTTTAAAAAAAAATTCCTTTGCAGTCACCTTTAAAAAAAAAAACACAAAAACCAAAAAATTCAACAGTTTATGCAATTGATAGTCCATGAATAGATTTATAATATAGAAATAATATTCCCTCATATTTCTGAGACACGATAGCTTAAAAAAAGTAACCTCTGAAGGTGGGTTTGTTTGATTGCATGAATGATTTCCCTGCTATGTTGCTGGATAACATCAAAGTTCAGACCATAGCAATTAAGGCCTCAGTCCTCTAAAGACTTAAACAGAGTCTTGTACGTAATGTTAAGCATTCACATAAATGTTTGCAGGATTGTGACTTAATGTGTTAAAATAGTATGACATTTCCAAAAATCACAATATGTTACTTAAACTTTGATATTCTTGAATATTTTATCTTTTTAAACAATTTATAATATATATTTACCATATATATTTACCCTAAAATAATTGGAATAATACTGAATGGGGAAGGAAATAGTATAACAAAAGTAACAATGTATAGTACAGTAACTCCTCACTTAATGTCGTTCCGGTTATGTTATTTTGTTATTACATCACTGATCACTGATTAGAGAACATACTGGTTTAAAGTGCAATGTTTGGTTGTAACGTTGTTTGGTCACCGCCAGCTAGCAGGTAACTACTTTGTGACATAAGACAAGTGATGCTTCTGCTTCAATGTGGCAGCCATTGTTGTTTACGTTATGTCGGTACAAGTATTCTATGAACATTTCTAACTCGTGATTGTATTGCCCAGCATCATGAGTCAAAAACGCCCAGAAAGTGATAGTGGAATGCCTAGCAGTAGCAGTAAGAAAACCAGAAATACTATTAGTTTGGATATTAAATTAAATGTTTTAAGGCGTTTTGATGCAGGCGAGCATGTGGTAGACATTGGCATTGCTCTAAGTCTTACTCTGACCACTGTGAGAACAATTTGGAGTAATGCCAACAAGATTAGGGCTAGTGCTCGGTGTGTAACGCTGCCTAGTGCTACTACAATAAGTCAATCAAGAAGTAGTTTGATGGAAAACATGGAGTGTCTTCTCTCAGTGTGGATAGAGGACCAAAACCAGTGGAACATACCTATACGTTAGCTAGTGATACAAGCTAAGGCAAAAAGTTTTGTATGACAATTTGAAGAGAGACCAAGGTGAAGGATCACAGACAGAGACATTCATGGCAAGTCGGGAATAGTTTGATCAGTTCAAGAGGTGCTTCCACCTGCATAACATCAAGGTGTCTGGTGAGGCGGCTAGTTCTGATACTGCAGCAGTTAAAAAATTCTCCAACTATCTCACGAAAATAATTGAGGAAGGTGGCTATTCACCTAAGCAAGTCTTTAATGTTGATAAAACAGGCTCTACTGGAAGAGGATGCCTGAATGGACTTACATTTCCCGAGAGGAGAAGACAGCGCCTGGATTTAAAACAGATAAAGACTGTCTAACCTTGCTTCTAGGTGGTAATGCTGCCAGAGATATGAAGATGAAACCGCTGACAAGGTACCACTCCGAAACACCAGAAGCTGTCAAGAGATTTTTAAAGGAATGCCTTCTGGTCATTTGAAGATCCAATACGACAGCATGGATAATTGTAGCTATTTTTTCAGAATGACTGACTATGCCATCCCTTCATGGAAGGAATACTGTGCCAAGGAAAATCTTGTTTTCAAGATTTTATTACTTATTGATAATGCACTGGCTCATCCAATCAACCTGGATGACCTGTGTGAAAATGTCAAAGTTGTCTTTCTGCCACCTAACACCACATCATTCATCCAACCCATGGGCCAATGAGCTATTGCTGCATTTGGGGTGTATTACGCCGTACTTTTGACCAGTTTATCAGAGGCACTGATGGGGAAGGCAAGCCTATGATTTGACAGTTTTGGTGTGACTACAACATAGATTCATAGATTCTAGGACTGGAAGGGACCTCGAGAGGTCATCGAGTCCAGTCCCCTGCCCTCATGGCAGGACCAAATACTGTCTAGATCATCCCAGATAGACATTTGAATTATGACCCTATCCTCCAAAGCAGTTGCAATCCCTTCCCTTAATAAGCATACTTTCTATGCCAATATCAATATGCATCCTCAAGTGCATCAGTAACATTGGTGAGTCCTGGTATGCATGAATGGTGTGTGTGGGAAGTTGTGGCCTGAATGTGTCAGTGACTTAAAAAGATTTAAAGATCTTGTCCTCGCTGTGAAGAAGGATATCTTCAGCTTGGCCAAGAAAGTGGGTTTTGATGAGGTGGAAGAAGCCAACCTTGCACAACTTCTGCAATCACACAGAGAAGAGCTAACCAATGAAGATCTGATGCAACTAGAGGTGATAAGAGCAATGGAAGAAGAAGGCCAAGAAGTAGAAGAACCACCAACCTATCGAATTTTGACTACCAAACATCTTTCTGAAGCTTTCCAAATGATTGAAGCTGGCTTGCAAATCCTTACAGGGAACACAGCTCCAATATGATTAGAGAAGTTGATGAAATAATGAATTGCTATAAAGAACTTTACCAAGAAAAAAAAAGGAAAGGAAAACAAAACAACAATCTCTAGATGTGTTTTTTCGCGTTGGGAAAGTTCAGCAAGAGGAGGAGCCAGATGATTCACCCTCTTTCATACTCTGACTTGCCCTGCTCTACCTGCCCAGTGCTCCAGCCAAAAGCTTGCTCCACTCTGCCCGCCCACCCGGCGGTCCTGCCAGGAAGTGAGTTCAGGGCACGGGGGCTTGCCCTGCTCTGTCCATCCGCCTAGTGCTCCTGCCGGGGAATGGGGTCGGGGCACGGAGGCTTGCCTGCTCCCCGGGTGGAATGCCGGGCGAGCAGAGTGGGGCAAGCCCATATACTCCGACCCCACTCTGCAGCAGGAGTGCTGGGCACAGTGGGGTGAGCCCTCGACCCTGCTTCCCAGCTGGAACACTGGGCAGGTGGAGCAGGGCAAGCCCTTGCTCCCTGGCAGGAGCGCCATGTGGAGTGAGGCGAGCCCTCGACCCTGCTCCCCTGCAGGAGTGCCAGGCAGATGGACAGAACAGGGCAAGCCCCATGCCTCAACCCCACTCCCCGGCTGGAGTGCCACAGGATTCTTTGCTGCTTTTATCCTCTTCTATCATCTTCCTCCTGACTAAAACTTAGAGAATCTCTATAAATAGGCTCTCCTCTAAGAGAAGTCTCTGTCCGATCCACATTCTCCTCTGCAGCAATCACCTTTCCCCCATCTCTTAGTTTAAAAACTGCTCTGCAACCATCCACACGTGTGCTATCATGCATTCATGTCCAGGATGCCCATGTCCCTGCTTGGGCCCTTACCCTCAATTGGAAGGATGGATGAGAACACAACCTGTGCCCCCCAACTCCTTCACCCTCATTATTACAGAGACCTGTAGTCACTGCTGATCTGCTCAGGGTCAGACCTGGCAGTATCATTAGTGCCCACAGGGATGAGAAGCATGGGGTAGTGGACAGAGGAATAAATGAGCCTATGCAACCTTTCCAGAATGTCTCAGATTCAGGCTCCAGGCAAGCAGAATACCTTTCAGGACATTGTGTCAGGTTGGCAGATGGATGTCTTCATCTTCCACAGAGGGGAGTCCCTGACTACCAGCACCCTTCACTTCATCCTCTTGGGCGTGGTGGCCATTGGCTTGGGCTCTGGAGCAAGTGGATCCTCCGTCACAGACATTGGGGTCAACTTCTCACCTTTTGTTGCCAGTACAGCATGCTGGTTCTTGGTCACAATGGCCAGGGTACCTAGGTGTGAGGTGGAGCACTATCTACTGCCTGAGGTGGCCAGCACCCACTTTCTTCTCTGTAGAGTAGGTGGTTTGCCTTCCTCCTCTGGTGCTGCTGTAGACATTTGTAGCCAGCCAGCATCCTCCGTTCCAGACATCACATGTGCATCCTGTCAAATATGTCCTCATGCTCTTGGATGCTATGCAGATTTGAGTCATCTCCTCCCACAGCTCTCTTATCTGCTTCCTGAGGGACTCCACCATGAGCCACCTCTCACTCCAGGTGATTTTCCCTGCCTGGCTTTCATTGGTGGGGATATGCAGGCCACATTCCCAGCAAGGATTTCCCTGTAGGTCCCTCAGCTTTAAGAGAGTGAGCTGCTGCTAAGATGAAAAAAAATGAGGTCTATTAGAACATGCAGATTGAGAGATCAAACCCTCAATAATTCACCAATGGAAAGAAGAAGAATTACAGCTTGCAGAAGCTAACAGGAGACTATGATAAAAAAAATCCAGACTCTAGGCAGCCTAAGATACCAGTATTACAAAAACGATACCTGCAGGTTACTGGGAAAGCGATACGCTTGATCAACATAGCAGCATTTAAATGGCTAAGTCACCTGAATAGAAAAGGAAATGGCAAGAGATTTGCATAGTGACTGTTACTACAAAAAACAACTTCCTTCGCACACATGTTTAACCACATTTCTTTCTCTCTCTGTATCCAGCTATTATGCAACCAAATGAGATGGCATTGGGCGAAACAAGAGGATACATTGAAAGGAAAAACATAGCTTAATGATCAGAAAGGAGAGCTAATAATCATCACAGGGGGAAAGTGAAAACAGCCTTCTAGCTCCAAGTAACTAGTTTTGGAGAATATAATTTTTGTTTAATTATTAATATCTATCTGTCTTAGATACTTCTATGCCCCCCCTCACAGTAATACCTGAGCACCTCACAATCAGTCTTTAATGTATTTATCCCCACAGCACACCTGTGAGGTAGGAAGAAGTACTATTATCCCATTCATGGTGTCAAGTATCAGAGGGGTAGCCGTGTTAGTCTGGATCTGTAAAAGCAGCAAAGAATCCCGTGGCACCTTATAGACTAACAGACGTGCATGAGCTTTCGTGGGTGAATACCCACTTCTTCAGATGCATGTGGTGGAAATTTCCAGGGGCAGGTATATATATGCTAGCAAGCAAGCTAGAGATAACGAGGTCAGTTCAATCAGGGAGCATGAGGCCCTGTTCTAGCAGTTGAGGTGTGAAAACCAAGAGAGGAGAAACTGGTTCTGTAGTTGGCAAGCCATTCACAGTCTTTGTTCAATCCTGAGCTGATGGTGTCAATTCATGGAGGTTAAATCCATTAATGGCTATTAGCCAGGATGGGTAAGGAATGTTGTCCCTAGCCTCTGTTTGTCAGAGGGTGGAGATGGATGGAAGGAGAGAGATCACTTGATCATTACCTGTTAGCTTCACTCCCTCTGGGGCACCTGGCATTGGCCACTGTTGGCAGACAGGGTGCTGGGCTGGATAGACCTTTGGTCTGACCCAGTATGGCCATTCTTTTGTTCTTATGATGGGAGGGCTTTGGCTTCCTTGACCAGGAAGAAGGACTGCTGGGAAGAATTGGGGTCCAAGAAGGGGAAGAGCATCTTTGCATACTGACTTCAAAGCCAAGGAGTTGGCTTTAATCTAGGTTCAAAGGAGGCAGGTGACAAAAGTGCACTGGTGACCTTAAAGAAAGGCAACTTTAACAGAGGGCTATTGGAGGTAGTGGGAGACATGGAAAATTTATAATAGAGTCATATGAGGAACAAGAGGGAAATCAGCCATTTTAGACTTGATTCTCACCTTCCTCAGAGCAAGGGGCTGGACTCAATGACCTCTCAAGGCCCCTACCAGCCCTAGATTTCTATGATTCTATGTTTCCACAAACCATTTCAGGTTCAATGAATTAGCATTTTTGTTGGGATATTCCTGTCCAGCTCTTCCCACAACTACAATGAAAAAGTAGTAGGATCTACACTACTTGGTGACATTTATAGATTAATAAATGACTCTGACCCTATTAACATTTATACTTATGAGTGAAATTAAGTAGCCAGTGGGGCTACCCATGCATGTAAGTGTTTTCAGGAGTGGGGTCCAGTATAGATCTCCATAGTTTATTCTCTGAGTAAGATGTAAAAACAAAGAAGAAAACCCTGCTCCCAGAAATGTGCAAATGTATTTTCATTCACGCCTCCACTCATTAATATTGTTATTAACAAACACAGGTAGTTACACAGCAAACTTTTTGTTTGTGATTCATGAATAAATATGGACAATGCTGCATTTTAAATTATAGTTTGTTTCCTTCACTGACAGCATAAGTGTATGCTTGAATATTGTTTATAGTGCCTGTTTATTATATGGGATTGAATCTCAGATTTGTTTTCCAAGTATTAACCTCAACAAAATAGAAAGATGGTCTTAAAATAAGCAGGGAATTAGGACAGATATGAGGCTGTCAACAAAAAATATTTTGTCATTTTCCTTTTCACCTGGCATTGTTGCATGACTTTAATGCATAGTTACTGTTTCCTGAAAAAGATATTAAATTAAATGTCAGTATTTCATTGTTTGAAAACGTTGTAGGCACATTTGCAAGACTTCCTTTCAAACCTCTCTCACAGTCACTGATGGTTGGAAAAATGTGCTGTGATAATACTAGGTTGACATTTCTGAGACTTATATTCTCATTAATCTTACAAGCATATATATTGCTGTGAACAAAAAGGAGAAAGAGGAGCTGCAAAAAGACAAAACTGAGACTTCTTTTCTTATCAATGTTAGTAATCAACATAAAAAAGAAGGTCATGGTCTAACAGCAAAAGAATATTGGGTCATATAAATTGACAGTAATTAATATAGTTCTAGTATTGCTGGTCATAAAAATGAAAATCAAATACTGTACTGCTCGAATCTGATCTCTCTCAAGCAAGATGCTAGGCACATACTGTACACAAAGTATGCTTGAAACTCATAAGAACATAAGAGCAGCCATACTGGGTCAGACCAAAGGTCCATCTAGCCCAGTATCCTGTCTTCTGACAGTGGCCAGTGCCAGGTGCCCCAGAGGGAATGAACAGAACAGGTAAATATCAAGCGATCCATCCCTTTTCCAGCTTCTGGCAAATAGAGGCTAGGGACATCATCCCTGCCGATTCTGGCTAATAGCCATTGATGAACCTATCCTCCATTAACTTATCTAGTTCTTTTTTTAACCCTGTTATGGTCTTGGCCTTCACAACATCCTCTAGCAAAGAGTTCCACAGACTGCGTTGTATGAAAAAAATACGTCCTTTTGTATGTTTTAAACCTGCTGCCTATTAATTTCATTTGGTGATCCCTAGTTCTTGAGTTATGAGAAGGAGTAAATAACACTTCCTTGTTTGCTTTCTCCACACCAGTCATGATTTTATAGACCTCAATCATGTCCTCTGTTAGTCGTCTCTTTTCCAAGCTGAGAAGTCCCAGTCTTATTAATTTCTCCTTATTCATACAGAAGCCATTCCATATCCCTAATCCTTTTTGTTGCCCTTTTCTGAACCTTTTCCAATTCCAATATATCTTTTTTTCAGATGGGGCAACCACATCTGCACACAGTATTCAAGATGTGGGTATACCATGGATTTACATAGAGGCAATATGATATTTTCTGTCTTATTATCTATCTCTTAATGATTCCCAACATTCTGTTCACGTTTTTAACTGCCGCTGTCCATTGAGTGGGTGTTTTCAGAAAACCATCCACAATGACTCCAAGATCTCTTTCTTAGAATCATAGAAGACTGGGGTTGGAAGAGATCTCAGGAGGTCATCTAGTCCAACCCCTGGCTCAAAGCAGGACCAACCCCAATTAAATCATCCCAGCCAGGGCTTTCTCAAGCCGGGCCTTAAAAACCTCTAAGGATGAAGATTCCACTTCCTCCTTAGGTAACCTGTTCCAGTGCCTCACCACCTTCCTAGTAAAATAGTTTTTCCTAATATCCAACCTAGTCTTTCTGCATTGCAACTTGAGATCATTGTTCTTTGTTCTGTCATCTGCTAGCATTGAGAACAATCTAACTCCATCCTCTTTGGAACCCCCTTTCAGATAGTTGAAGGCTGCTATCGAATCATCCCTCACTCTTCTTTTCTGCAGACTAAATAAGGCCAGTTCCCTCAGCCTCTTCTCCAGGGCCGGCTCTAGCCATTTCGCCGCCCCAAGCACGGCGCCACGGCGTGGGGTGTGCTCTGCCGCTCGCCAGTCCTGAGGCTCTGGTGGACCTCCCGCAGACATCCCTGTGGAGGGTCCGCTGGTCCCGCGGCTCCGGTGGACCTCCCGCAGGCATGCCTGCGGGAGGTCCACCAGAGCCGCGGGACCAGCGAACCCTCCACAGGGACACCTGCGGGAGGTCCACTGGAGCCGCGGGACCAGCGGACCCTCCATAGGCACGCCTGCGGGAGGTCCACCGGAGCTGCCTGCCACCCTCCCGGCAACCAGCAGAGCGCCCCCCGCGGCATGCCGCCCCAAGCACGTGCTTGGCGTGCTGGGGCCTGGAGCTGGCCCTGCTCTCCTCATAAGTCATGTGCCCCAGCCCCCTAATCATTTTCGTTGCCCTCTGCTGGACTCTCTCCAATTTGTCCACATGCTTTCTGTAGTGGGGGGCAGGGGGCAAAACTGGACGCAATATTCCAGGTGTGGCCTTGCCAGTGTCAAATAGAGGGAATGATCACTTCCCTCAGTTGGCTGGCAATGCTCCTACTAATGCAGCCCAATATGCCGTTAGCCTTCTTGGCAACAAGGGCGCACTGCTAACTCATATCCAGCTTCTCATCCAGTGTAATCCCCAGGTCCTTTTATGCAGAACTGCTGCTTAGCCAGTTGGTCCTGTTACCAGATTTGCCCATTACTTTGGGGTATGCTCATTTATTAGGGTTACTCTTCTGGGGTTGAGGGGGATTCTGTAATTCTATCCATGTACTGCTTGTGTCACTTGTGTTCTCATACAGTGCTCTACTTCTCCCTGCTGCAAGTTCCCTCCCAATGGAGCTATCCTGCAGGACCTAGGTTCCCTAGGGCTGGGTTGTGGAATCTCCATCACTGGGGATTTTTAAGAGCAGGTTGGACAAACACCTGTCAGGAATGGTCTAGGTAATATTTAGTCCTGCCTTGAGTGCAGGGGACTGGACTAGATGACCTCTCACAGTCCCTTCCAGTTCTGAGAGTCTATGCTTCTATACACTCTTATAGTACAAACTTTATAGTGACTAAAATGTCATTCTATCAAGTTATAAGCTTTGTCTAAGCAGTTTCCTTGCTTACATCAAGTTATCAGCATCCCTAGTCCTCCTGATAAGGACACCAACTTTCATAGGCTCTAAGGATGCTGTACCCTATTGTCCCCTCAGTGATGAATGACCAAATGGCTTTTTCTCTCTGCTTGTATCTTTCCAAAGTTCATTGACCCTGTTTCAAGAGGCAGGGAGGCTTCCTGGAGGTGCAGGCTCTATCTCCCATCGAGAATATTAAATAGTCAGCTTCCCCCACTTGCTTGCCTGATGGCTTGTTTACCTTGCATGTAAATGAGCTTTTCATTGTCTTAGGTCATGCTTTGCTTAATTTACATTGGAGACACAGTCAAGCTGGTGAAACAACATGCCTTTGTCTAGGCCAAGCTGTGCTTAGACACATTGGAGGAACATATTTTCAGAACACATCTATAATGCTTTATGCACCACCCATACATACATTAAGCAACAAATATTAATGACCAGCATGTCACCAGTTTACATATGACAATGTACACGACACCGTTTAGATACAGTTTATGACAACAGTGAGTGGGGGCAATGAGTGGATCAGGCCTGATGAGAATTATGGTATAGTGTGCCCTCTGCCAGTTGCCATTGACACCCTGGGTCACAAATGGTAAAGATTATAACAGGCATAGTCTTGGCACAAGAGAATCTTGTGGCAAATCCTGGAGAATGGGTTTCTCACAAAATCAAGAGCAGGTCCATTTTAAAAGAAGAGATCTTAGTTCTTAGTGCTCCTAAGGGATTTTGCTCTGCATCTGTGTTAAACACTAAACCCTGGAGAAGGCGATTAAGGCAATGAAGCCTCAGTGAGAACATTTAGCTACTGCTACAGTGGACCAAATTCATTCCTGGTCTAACTCCGTTGGGTAATGTTATTATTCATGCTCTGACCAATGTGTTTGAATGTGCAGCATGACACGGGTTTCTATGTTGTTTCTCCTATTAAAATGTTTCGACTCCTTTTCTAATTATTGCATTTTTGTTGATGAAAATACATTGTGTGATTAGCTCAGGATGGTGACTTCCTTCATCCCTTGTAGGTATATAACCTGCTGAAGATTTGGTTTTCTTTGCTGATAACTTCTTGGTTTACAGTAACTTGGTCTGAATGTTTTTTTTACTGCTGACACATGGAAAGCTTTGGGCTATCTGCACATAAGTTGTTATTTTTTACTTGTATCACCATAACACCCCAACAGGATGTCATTGTGTTAGACTATGTATAGTCCTGAAATTAAAAAGATAGCCCTTGCCACAACCTGCTTTATGGCACTATGCAATACTTGGATGAAACAAGCAAATGGTCGGTGATCAGAATGCGATGCCAAGGTAACTGTGAAATGAGCATGCTTTTTCTGGTAAGTAGTAGTTGCAATTTTGCACCTGCCTAACCTCATACAGATTTTGTGATGGCATCGAACAAGTAACCTGTTACCAGGGCCAGCGCTAGGGGTTTTAGCGCCCTAGGCGCATGGCAATTTTGCCATCCTGCGGTTCCGATGGAGCTGCCGCAGTCGTGCCTGCAGAGGGTCCAGTGGTCCGCAGCTCCGGTGGAGCTGCCACAGTGGTGCCTGCGGGAGGTCCACCGGAGCCGCAGGAGCAGCCGACCGTCCGCAGGCACGACTGCGGCAGCTCCACCGGAGCCGCCTGCCGTCCCCTCCGGCAAAATGCCGCCCACCAATAATCCTGGTGCCCTAGGCGATTGCCTAGGCCGCCTAAATGGAAGCGCCGGCCCTGCCGGTTACTAAATAACTTCACATGGAATCTTGGACCCATCTTTTGTTTTATCAGTTGAAAAAGGTCAGTTCTCCTGCAGTGTTTATGTGTTATAATGAACAAGAAGAAAACATTTGCAGACCTTTGCTGTACATTTACAGTGTGTGGATTGTGCTGAGATTTCTAATTTCCTTTAAAATGTTTTTTGCAGTCTATAGAAATAATTGAAAGAAATGGTTATTTAAATATTCATTCAAATGTGTATCTTCATTTCATTTTAATTGCTGAGATGATGTTAGGCTCATGTACCATGTGACTCCATGGAGTATCCTTCATGCCAGAGGGCATAGCTGTTTTTGATTCCCACCAATGAGATTATTTTTAGGAGCTCACATCCCTTCTGTGTCTCCTTCCCTTCCTGCCCCTCAGCCTTACAAGACCCATATGTGGGATGCAATGTTTGATACAGGTCCAAAATGAGGGCTAAAAAACTGTCAATGCAGGAAACTTAAAATACTGTGGGATCGATCCACTGTGTGTGAATAACTCCTGCTGCAACCTCAGTGTCATGGTTCTGCATATCAAATGGAAATGGCCAATGGAAATGAGGGGGACACTACATTTGTATGGAGCATTGTCCAGTTTAGAGACTAACATGAGAGACATTTGTTAGGTGCTCCTTCTCTAAATATCTCTAAATATCCCCTCAGTCGGCTATAGGAAGAGAGGCAGCTAGCAGAGTGTTACACTGTACACTTAGCTGCAAGTTCATCCTACGTTTGTTCAGGAACATCCTCCAAACTGGCTCCCTGTCCCTGGGCACTGATTGGCAGCCATCTCAAAAGCCAGAGCTGTAATCATAAATAAATTGCTTAGTGGTTGTTTTTCTGACAAACTCGGAGGGGAAGAGAAAGGAACAGTCCTGCACTGACAAAGTGATTGGCCTGGTGATCTGACATGTCTTTCCCATCTCTAACTTTTATGACATTGTTGACCCTGGCAATTTTCACATTTCCCCCGAAAAGACAGACATCTGATTCTTGACAACTGATGTGAAGAATGTTGCCCTGACCCCGTCAGAGAGACAGAGCATGCAATTGTACTTACGTTAACCAATAACGAGTTAATTGTTAATAGGTAATAAACGTTAACCCAACTGCTCTTGTTAACAAGCTGAAGCAATATAAACCACTGCGATGATGGCAAATAGCAATAGCCAGCACGCAGAAGCATCAGAAAGGTAAGCAATAAAAGGATACTTAGACATGATCCCAGACATTAAAGCACAACAAAGGCTGCAAAATCCCTGGCGATACAATGGAAATCACAAAACCAACAGAGACTCAGATCAAAGCTATGGAACAGATCAAACAGGAGGTGCCATTCATTGAATCAGCTGTAGGCAAACAGGATGATGACAATGAAAAAAGCCATGGTAATTATGTACACAAAGGTCATCATGATAACATCATTTTTTTTTCTGTTTCTGGACTAGCTGAGTGGGGAATGATTAACTGTTTATCATAATGAATAGGCTGATTTCAGCCCTCATGAATTTTAGCCATCAGGGGAAATTGGGAAGCCAGTTTATACATAGGTTACAATAATGATATAGCACCACTTAGAACACACATTTAGAACAATAAATGAAATGATAGTACAGCTAAAGAGAACAACATTAAAACAGATTCCAGTGCAGTTCTAATTGCATTTGAAAAATAAAAGCCTCAACACTACTGCAGGCCAGAAAACAGAATTTCATTCCCCCCCCAAATTGAGTTTTCAGATTATGTATGTTTTCATCCCCTGCAACTCTAATTTTTTGTAATAACTGAAATTCTGCAATGTTTCCTTTCCACAGCACCCAGCGGTTCCCACCACAGGAGAATCTGGGTGTTTCTGATATGCAATAAGTTCCTTGGGATCCACAGCTCCCTGGCTGGCCACTTGGCAGGAGAGTGGAAGTGCTGGGAAACGCAGCCCCGTGGCAGCTCACCTGCTGGGCTGTTGAGGAGCAGGGAAGCCATTGAGCTGGGAACAATTTTATGGCAAAATTGAAATTGTCCCACAAAAAATGTGGATTTTTGCAGAAACTGAATTTTCTACTGGAAAATCATTCCTCTGGAAAATTCTATTTAGCATCCTCATTGAAAGGGCCCCAATCTATGAGCATTCCTAGCAGCAGGAGGACAGGTATTTCAAAAACTCAGGGTTGCTGAGTCAATATGCTGTTCTATTCAGGTTCTTATGCCACCTTCATCACTGTAGTATCTGAGTGTCTCCCAGAAGTGCAGTGAGTGATGTAACAACTTGTCGCATGTGGTTGACTCTTTCTCTCATCCCCTTCCCAGAGGAATATTATGTGTGTAGTGATTCGTTTTGTTTACATTATATGCATGCTACACTGTGTGTTTATATTAGAGAAATCCAGGCTGAAGAAGTGAGCCTGGCACTTACTGCCAAAAGTGGTGAGATTTGCAATGGACCTTAGTTCCTCAGGCTGGC
Organism: Gopherus evgoodei; assembly: GCF_007399415.2. NCBI lineage: Eukaryota > Metazoa > Chordata > Testudines > Testudinidae > Gopherus > Gopherus evgoodei. The sequence continues at coordinate 251,064,204 of NC_044323.1, read as the reverse complement.
ACCCAAGAAAGCTCTGTCTCCTACACAGGCACACTTTGCCCTTGTGTCAGTCAATTCTAGTGTGCCTGAGCCATCCATGATCCTCATGCCAGAGCCGTAGGTGATCTTCTAGGTATCTTAGGTCCAGGCTACAGAATGGGTTGACGATAAAGACCTAGATCTTGAATGTGACTTGTTATATTCTGCGGGAAACCAGTGCAGAGAGCAGAGGACAGGTTTGATGGGCTTGAGGTAGACATGTTGCTGAGGAGATGCTCTTTAGCAATCCGTATTAATTGGAATGTCCTAAGAGCTGATGACTTCTTGCCCGGATGCATTGCATTGCTGTTCCAGACAGACGGTGGTGAAGGCATGTATAATTGAAGCTAAGTCATCATTTTCCAGGATGGAATGGAGTCTCCTTGCCAAATGCAGGTGGACACTGGTATGTGAGAGCTTACCATTAGTGAAGAATCGAGTAGCACTCCTAAACTATGGACAGAAGTGACCAGTTGAGTATATACGTCTTCAGCCAAAGGAAACTGCACTGCGACTGTAGATTCCTCAATGTGCTTTTCTCTTCCAACCGCCATAACTCCAATCTTGCATAGGTTAAGCTTTAACCAGCTGTTCTTCATGTATGAGCTGGTCTCATTCAAGGACAGGGATGTCCTGGTGTCTGTGGCATGTATGTATGTGGCGGAAGATAGGTAGAGCTGTCGGACATTGGCAAATTGCTGGCACTTGTGTGGAAGTAGAGAGAGAACTGACAGGGATTTGTAGGGGATCTTAATGTATGACAGTCTCTGTTAGCAAGAGTTAGGCTAACTGTAACCCTAATAACGCGAGATTTGTAGAAGCGAGGATTGTGTGAGGCAAGTGGAAAAGAACTGTGTGAGAAGTTGTTTCGACCTTGTGCAGATAATACGAAATGTAGTCTCTTAAGTGAGAAAAACAAGATGAGTCTCTTAAATGAGAAAAAAAAATCAGGATGACCTATGTATAAACAAAATGCAGCTGTTGCTTATTATTGTCTGTAACAAAAGTATAAATGCTCGCTGTAATTGTTTACCTGTTTAGAGACTTGTCTAGGAAGGGGAGACCCTATGTCCTAGTGCACTCTCTTCCTGCTGTAGCTGCTAAACAGAATAAAAATCTGACTTTGCTGTACCCAACCAAATAAGTGAGAACTCTGTTATTCTCCAACACTTGTGTCCATGTCATCTCACCAGTTCTCCTAGTGCCCGCATGTAGATGTTGAAAAGAACTGTAGAGTAAATTGATCCTAGAAGTGATGGGTCTAGTGGTACAGATACAGTTTCCCACCAGCAACCTTTGGGTGCATCTCCCAGGAAGGATGCTAACCATTTTAGCACCTTCATCTGGACTCTGTCACTTCTCTCACTGAGGACCAGCAATATCTCACAGTCAGCAGTGTAAAATGCTGCAGAGTGGCCCAGAAGGATGAAAATGGATGTCTTCCCTCCACCCATTGACAGCAGGAGCCATCAGTGCCACTAAAGCAGTTTTCATCCCATGTCCTGGCCTGAATCCAGATTGTGACAGGGCTAGATCTTTATCTTCAGCTAGATGTGCTTGTAGGTGGCCTTTAGCCAGCTGTTCTGTGCACTTCCTCAGGAACAGACTGACGCTAGATGGTAGCTGGCTTGATCCAGTGTATCCGCTGTGGGTTTCTTCAGTGTCAGTCTCCACTGTTGTATGTTTGAATGATAAATGGAAAATTCCTCCTCTTAATGATGTGTTGGCTATTTCAGTCAAGAGAGGCACCATTCACTCGTGACTCTCCTTCACCCATCAGAAAGGGCAGGGGTCAAATTCACAGGTCTTGGGTTGAGATGCCTTCAGGGCATCCAAGACATCTTGTGAAGTGAATGGAATGAAAACATGGAACGAAGATGAGCTGTTTGTTGGCCAGTACAGGGGGATTGAATCAATGCATAGATCCAAATATAATACTATTGTGCTTATCTTCTGTAAGCCCCTATGAAAACCCTTTCCTCTCTGACCTAAGTAAGTAAGATGGTTCATAGCATGCCAGAAAACTGGGGAGGTACGTAGGACCCAATCTATTTACTGCTTTGAGGGCCAACCTTACAAATCAGCTTCTGAAATTGCAGACATGCGGCTTTGTACAAGCAAACAGGAATTTACAGATGCAAATTATTTCCGTTTCCTGGTATTGTGCATGCAAACCAAAATCTGTCTGCCACGGTGGAATCAAACGCATTGCAGAGTAGAGCACAGTGTCACTCCTCTAGAATTTGCTGCCCCAGTGAGTCTTTACTCTCCAGCTCAGTTCTGCGTGGCAGATCAGAGTGCTAGTGCTGTGCTTTCAGTTCTTATCTAATCTCCCACTCAAAGCACTCACCATAATATCACGTTTATAGCAGGTTACAGTACATGGCTAGCATGAAGCAAATTATTATTGTGATTATTTCCATACTATTAGCGGAAAGGAAGGATAGCCTGATGGTTGGGGCACTGGCTAGGGCTATGAGAGATCCAGGTTCAGTTTCCTACTCTACTGAAGACTTCCTGGATGACCTTGGGTGAGTCACCTAACCTCTCTGTGCCTCAGTTCCCCCTCTGTGAAATGGGGTTCCAGAGAAGAGATGGGCACCACTGAGATAAAACTGCCTGTAGAAACTCACCTGTGATCTAAGGACCCTAGGCAGGATTGGGGTCGCTTGTGCTAGGTATTGTAAAACAACCCACATAAAAAAAAAAAAGGCTCTGTCTTGAGGAGCTAACAATCTAAATAGACAGGGTGGAGGGAAAAGACACAATTTACAAGCAGGACAATCTGGGTCATCAGTAGCAACGGCATGTTAGTTACTTTGTTGTTGGATTATTTGTGTAAACCCAGGGTTAGCAGACTGAGAGAGATGGAGTGCTCTGCTCCCTCTACTGGGATAAGGGGAGAGGCCAGCTCAGGCCACTTCATTTACATAAATTATAATTTTGTTTACCCATAATCCCACCAATTGAGTATTGTTGTTAAAATTAAAATTTGTCTAGGTTTTGATGTGTAAATGTGACAATAGATTAATAGTATTACTGTACTCACAATAGGGTGTAGAAATTGTAGAAGATATGCCCTGTGCCAGGGTCTCCCTGACTCTTTGAGAATGGCTTTTGGTGGAGTAATAAAACTTGGACTCAGCAGAAAAAAAAAAGAAGGGTTTCTGTCCAGGAAACAAGAAGTTTTATCATAGGGAGCAGAGACCATGTCTGATGTTATTGTTTTGCTCTGTCCTCACCTGGCAATTCTGTACCCTGTGTAAAAGAATCTCTGAGACTAACAGCAGTGCTGACTCTATGGTAAACTCTGCTTGGGCTGGCAGCACTAGAGCAGAGCTGAATCAATGATGAGGCCTGATCAGACTGGAAGTGGTGGCTGTACTGAGCTGATTTCATAGTATCCTGATCTTCCTGGCTGGTGCAAGCACAGCTGGAATCATTGAAAACACTGGAGCAGGACCTTGTATGGCAGTCTTCTCTGGACTGGAGCGGACTGGCAGAGGAGAGCCACTCCTAGATGCCCTTGACTAACCTGACCCATGAGTGAGGTTTTCAGTGGGTGAGGTTTGTGGAGACCTAGGGTTCTGGACCACCACAAGCTGGACCTTTATTACTTGGGGCTGGGACTTGGCCAGACTCCTCATGTATTGACCTGGGTTGCTCAGTTTCTTATATGCAAATATATATACTGGCTTTGGTGTTTCTTTTGACTGTTTTCCCCCAAATTACATAGAATATTTTTATCTATGTTCCCAAAGGGCTCTGAGTGCTTGTAAGAGGGGAAAACCTGCCTGCAGGGCTGACCATGGAAGTTTTATTTTAATTCTCCACAGCTAGGAAGAGGAATAGGTGAGGGGGGGAAGGGGAAGGGAAGGGCTTGAGCCAGAGTTTCTTTTATTTTAGAAAAGGTGTGCTAGACATTTTCAATCCAGCCCTCGTTGCTGCCATCAGCACCTAGCAAAGGGGTCATTTTCCTTTGTTCTCTTCCTTATTTTTAAATATCATAATTCATAAAATAGCAAGGGAACAAATTGTCCAGCGGCTGACAGTCTGACAATCCTGCTGGAGTGTGAATATTTCCAGTTCCCAGAGATAGATAAATCCGGAATGAATAGCACAGGCCACTATTACTTAAGACATTTTATTTCACATTTCACATTTATTTCGCATTTGAAATCAGATTTGCTTGTAGTAAAACGTGGAAAGTGAAATAGTCAGTAGGGTACAGTTCCAAAGGGCCACAGCTTAGTTATGTAATTCTCATTCACTGTAAGGCAATAAAAAGCCCATGGCACCGAGCCTCAAAGCCCAGGTCAGTTGATTCGGACTCTCAGGGCTTGGGCAGCAGGGCTAAAAATAGCGATGTAGATGTTCAGGCTCAGGCGGGAGCCTGGGCTCTGAGATCCACCTACCTCATGGAGTTTCAGAGCCTGGGCTCCAGCCTGAGCCTGACTATCTACACTGCAGTTTTTTGCCCCTGGAGCCCGAGTCAGCTGACCCAGGCTGGCTCTGCCACAGGTCTTTTTTTGCATTATAGATGTACCCTAAGAGGAGTCATATAGCTAAAACCCTGCACAAAGCTTTGGAAATGTTCCAGTGAAAGGCTAATTACACTAATTATTGTTCAGTGATAAGAATAATCAAATAATAGCTGCAGCATGTGAAATTTCACTAGAATGGAAGTATGGAGCTGATTCCAAAAATCTTTAGTCACATGAAAAGTACCTTGGACTACTCCTGTGAGCAACAGTTTGCAGAGTCAGACCCCTGTTACCAGAATAGAAACATAGAAATCCATCACTGTTTGTCAGAGAGAGAAACACTGACTGCCTCTGACAGCACCATCTTCAGAGGCAACCTTTAACCTTATTTCTGATCACAAAAGGAAATATAGTAGAAGATTAAATGTTAAAATGGAACTGCTTTGGCAACTGTAATATATCCCAGTAGGACAATAAATTGATAAAAGTTGTTGCATAGAAATCTTTATGCAGACAGCTGTCCAGCGGATTGAATCCTCATCCTCAGTCAGACCCAAATGTCTGCAATGATAAAATGGCAACAAAATGAAGAAAAAATCATCATATTTTATCAGCAGAAGAGAGAACCCAGGAGTCCATATCCTACGATTTCTGATCCCCTGTCCCAAGTAGGCCACACGCCTTTCCTTTTGTGCATAGTTCTCACAGGATAAGGTTATGTATGAGAAACAGATTATGATTTTAACTTCAGTCAGTTTGGATATAGGCATAGCAGGTTCCTCTAGAGCATTTTCAGTGAATGTTAAGTATCAGCCACAAGATCTAAGTAAGCAATTCATTTATTTTAGTAGGCCAGCAGCCACTATAGTTAAGGTTGCATCATGACTTCTGTTTAAAGGTTGATGTTTCTAATTCCTCTACAATGGACATGCTTACTCAGATTCCTTTGAAATTTAGTGTGCCTCAGGAGGGTGCAGGGTAGCGTTAGTGACCCACATTTAAGGTAATTTGAGTGAGCAGTTGTGGAGATAGTAGCAATTTTTCTAAAAGTTTCTAGGTGGGTTTTTTTTGCGCAGAGTTAGAGATCAAACTATTGATGAACTATGGGTCAAAATGTTCTCAAGTGGTTGAGTTTTACCTCAGGTAGGACATAAATCTTTAGGGAGGCCCACACTGAGGTTTTTGTTTTATGGAGAGGTTTACTGTGAACACAGCAGAATAGTCAGCAGCTGGTCTAACCAAAATGTTTGTTATATTGGGTGGGGAGGAGTCAGAGAGAGAGGACTGTGTGTATGTATGGCAGGTGAGGACAAGGGGGAAAAGATGAGGTGACAGAGGGGTTGCAGCTGCAGAGGAGGCAGGAAATGAGCCCTGGTGATAGGTAAGCCTTAATTGGTTGTCTGACAAGTTCTATATTTTACTAGTCCCTTGGAGAGGGGAAGGTCAAGTTGCTACTTCCTGATCTAGGTGCAGATTAATGTGGTGTTTCCAAAGACAAGTAGCGTGAAAGTTTGGAACCGACAGTGCAGGGGAAAAGAAATATTGCATTGCCAGGATTGCCAGCATGTGGATTCTGGGCGGTTCCCAGATCATGAAGTTGCAGAAGTTTGTGGGAGAACATGGTACACCATGACATGGACTTGGTGACTCCAGCCTGATTTGGGTGAAGAGAGGTGATCTGTCTTGGCATCATGCTTTGATTACACTGCAGCATCTAATCAGTGACTTAGGCATTTGTGATCTACTGGACATTGTGTAAAGAACTGGGGCACAGGTCATGGCTGGGCCGAGGTTTGCCCTCCAGGGGATGGTGGTCTCTGGGCTGGAGCTGAAGGAATTGCAACGCCAGATTCCATAAGCAAGAGTCAGGGTCAGGAACGCTGGCACCTGAGTAGAAGTGGCGGGGGGGGGGGCACCAACATTGGAACTGTGGCTCCTGAGCAGGACCTCATGGTGGTGGTGGCGGAGGGAATGTATCTAAGATCCACCTCCACCCCGCAACGGAAAGAGGCTGTCAGGGGCTGTGCTTCACAGCAGGGGGGCTAATCACCTTATCAGCTCCTCTGCCATGAAGTTCAGCCCCTGCCCAGCCACTCCATGCCTGTCTGAGGCTACTATGCCTATGTTAAAAAGTGAGCGGGCATGGCCCTCCAAGTTAGAATCAAGAGGCCAGAATCAGGGTTGGAGTCAGGCTGGACTTGGAGAGTGGAGATTAGGAGATCAAGCAGGGTCTGGTGTTACAGATGGCCAAAGTCTGTGTGGTTGCTCAGACAACTTCCCGGAGCAACCCCCAGGGGTATTCCTCGTGTACACCTCATACAAGGTCTGAGAACCAATTTGGACCACATCAGGGATTTGTGTCCAAGAGCTGTGATAGTTTTCTCTGAGTTGGCCGAGAGTCTGAGTAATTGCTATAGTGACAATATGAACGCTATTTAGGGCATCAGGCTCTGAAATAGAAGAAACAAAAGTAGTCTCTTTTTTTAGGGTTTTTTTGGTTCATTTGGGGGTTTTTTTTAGATGAAAAGCTATAATAAAAATTATTCTTTATTATAGCACATTTGTATATACTGTAAATATAAAATGCATTTTTCATTCAATATGTACCATTTCCAGTAACGTTAATGCTAAATTTCTCAACCAATCAAAATTATACTTTACTTGTAGTACTTCAGGTTGCCACATGATGGCAGAATGATGACATTTTAAATCAGAAGTTCAATCCTTAAATGTACATATCAGAGTTCCTAGTCTGAAATTTGTTCCTGTAAAGCACATTATGTGTGTGTGGAGGAACAATTTTTCTCTTCACTAGGCACATCTTGTGGTGTAAATGTATTTCAAGGCTTTTAGTTATTATGAAAAACAACTCTTTGATATATTAGTTATTATCTTCCAAAGTGCTGAGTTGTGATTGGGAAAAATACTTAAAATAATACTCCCTTTATATTTCTGTCATAGTCTTTTTCTTTAAAAAAAAATCAGTGGAAACAACTGGATGGCTTTCTGTAGGTTCTGCATTTCCTTCAGTTCAGGAAATCTTATTCTTTCTGTACTGCAGATTATCTTTGCCTGCCAGCAGGACATCAGATTATTTGAGTTCCTTGTTCCCTGGAACTTTACTTTTCAGTTGTACCGATAATATCTGCCTTAGGCACCCAGCAGCCCATTGTACTGAAATGCCATTCAAAAGGCATTTTATGACACTTTACATATTGTTTTATGGCAGTCATTACATTGTCACTGAATCAAGTGTAAGTAAACACTGATTCAGTAATATTTTTGAAAATAACACTGAGTTCAGTTTGCTATTTTGTAGGGTCATATTATCTTCCATTTGTGGGTGTATGAACAATTGCCAGTTATCTGTGAAAATGCTTATGAACGTTGAAATAGTCATAGATTTAGCATAAATGATTATTCATCCAAAAGTGTATATCAGAAGTTGATTATTCTCCTGTTTGAAAAGGTTCAGTCATCCAGTTAGGGAGCAGAAAAAATACTATCTGACGCGCATGACCAATCACACAGCACAAATAGTTAAAGACCACAGTCCGTCCATACTTAAGACTAATGAATAAGGCCCAGATCCTGTAATGACATCCGTGTAGGTGCGTGCAAGGATCTGCCCACACAGGCTTTGTTGCAGGACTGAGGCCTATATTTGCAGAAATGAAGACTGGTTCATTAGTTGTTTACTGACCAAAAAAGACTCTAAATCCATAAATCTAAATAGTTCTGAGCAAACTTCAAAACATTTGGAAGCTGGAGTTGACTCAGATAACCAGAAAAAAAAATGGATGTTTAGTCTAGGAAACTGGAATTGGAAATCTTCTGATCACAGGATTTCTTACAAAATCTTCAGCATTTATATTTATGACCAGGACTGGACATACCATGAGCTGTCTCTCATGGTTTGGCACTTTTGGTTCAGACCCTAGTTGGAGACCAGGAAGTATCCAAATATTTCATAGTCCAAGGAGAGATTGGTTGAAATTTAGCATTAGAAATGGGTAAAGGTTCAGAGTTTCTTGACTTTTTCCAAACCAATTTGTTCATCAGTATTGTCATCCACTTGATAAGATTATTGGCCAACCCTAAAATGTGAGGGAGCCAAAGTGTATAGACATACCTGAAACAGCTAACCTCTCTGATATAGTTAGACTAGAACTGGTATTACATTAAACATACACTTTCTGAAAATAGTGTTTGAAACTAAGCGATTTCCCTCTCCCCTCTCCCAGTGTCGCAAACAAAGCTTTGGCCAATATGTTCAGCAAAGCTTCAGGGGATAAGGTTGAAGTGTAATCTCAATAGATGCATTTCACGTATGTTTAAGCATATCTTCTACATCATGTTTCCAAAATAAGCCATAAAAGCCATACCATACTGTTGCTTTGAGGTTTTGTTTTGAAATTTAGTGTTACCAATTTTCATTTATTCAGTCAGACATATGCATAAATAGTTTTTACATTCAGATAACCTGCTGGAACACTAGAGTTTTATCTCTAATAGTCATGAAGAAGTTGCTTTCTGAATTGGGTCTACTGGAAGTTACAGTTCCTTTATAAACAGGGTTTTGAGTTAATTAAATTCAAACAGTCTCTTCAAATGGTGATGTCTGTTGCACATTAGATAAGAAAGAATAATAAATATTTCATAGCTTTTTTAATATAGACCCCTACAGTATCTCTCAGGAGCCGTAGCCACAATACCCATTCAAATGTCAAGAAGAAAGGCTTGCACAAAGGTTGACTTCCGGGTCAGATACCTTAATGGGATATGCTCATCTGTAATTAGTTGCAATGTAATAAACACAAGACTCTACAGATGGACCTATTGTAAAGAATACACTAAATCTCTAGACTTTGAATCTATTTCATGCATGAGTCAGTGCAGTCAAAACAGCTTTAGACTCCAGAAGTGACATATTTAATTTAGGGGAGAAAATCAGTGGGCAACAGACTGCGTGACATCAATGGTCTCATGCTAGCAATGAATTTGTCCCAGGATTAACCTCTCTAAGACTCTGATTTTGCATAGTCCCTACATAATGCAAACATTTGCCTTATTTTTTCTTCTGAGTTACTCTTTTAGGTTGGCATCTATCTGGTGATTAAAGGTGAAACTCAGTGGGGCAAATCTTGTCCTTATTTGCCCCTGTGCAACCCCATTGACCGCAGTAGGATTGAACTATTGAAAATGAGTGGAAAATCTGGCCCAGTATTTGCAAACTTCCATAAATCAAAGCCCCCCGAAATCTGTCAAACCTATATGAATAGTAACTGCTACAGCTCAGATTTCACTGGAAGATTCCTACCCATTTCATCTAAACTTTATTTGATTAGATATATCCATTTACCTTGTAACAGTACATTACGTATTGCTTATATTAACTTATTTGACCACATTTCTTGTAGAGGAGACAAATGTCCCGTCCGTCCCCCCCCATGGAAGAATTTTGGGGGGCAGCTCTCCCGTGGAGCTCCTCCCGCCAAATCCTCAAAGGGAAGTGGTGCAAACCCCGTCCTGGGAGACATTTAAAAACTACATGGCAAAAAGCGATTGAATATGTACCATAGAAAGGCATCCTTCATTGCAGGGTAAGTCTAATTCTTAAAACTACTGAAAACCAACCATGAACTAAGTTGATTTTCAGGTTTTCAGAGTCAAGAAAGCTGAGCAGGAAGTCTGAAATGGTCCATTTGTAAGGTCAGACATGTGGAATATTACTGTTGCTGTGCATTGTTTCAAGAAAGGTGACAAGACTTTTGAGGCCAGATAAGCTGTAATTTATTTATTTCAGATTTATACACATTCCATCTCCCCTTTGTTCTAGGCACGCCCTGGTACAGTTTAAAAATGCGATGATAAAAATAGAGCGCACTACTGACCAAATTTCCCTTCCCCCTCCCTTCTATTTTGTTGAAGTTGAGTTGATAATGTCACTGTTATCTGGGATCAGGGAGTGCATTTATGTAGATTTTTGTGTATTAGAGTCTGAACAAGTAGAAATGTGAAGGACTTTGTTGCTGTGTCTCCTTATCAAAGGGGAAATTTGAGAAATTAGATGAGAGGAGTAAAAGGGACTGACAGGAGGGGAGAATAAAGAAACAAGAAAAAACTGGAAAAAAACAGAAAGTATAAAGAGGAAAAAAAGCGTAAGACCAGATGTGAACAGAAATAGAGTACAATGGAGCTGCACATCATGACACTTTCTTTAAAGGGAAAGTCAGACTGAAGATGTATTTCAAAGGGTGCTGTATAAGGATAAAGGAAGCCTGAAAAGAAAAGACACATAGAACAAAGACATAAGACAGATGGCAGATTTCTTTCTTTTTGTTTTTGAATCAGGCCTTCAAGCCTTTTTGCATTTGGTTTTCTGAAAAGTTTGAAATCTCAAAAGGTCATAATCATCTTTTCCTTTTGCTTGTGAGAGAGCGAAAGCAGAGCACTGTGTTGCATAGAGAGCCTTTAACAATAAAATGGCTCTCTAGCAAGAGGACTAGGCAGACCAGATCAACTGCACACTGAATATTACTCCACACACAGTAGAAAATAGAGGTCAGGCTTTGATCTGAGTTACTGATTTTATCCAATGGGGCACATTCTTCCCCAGTATCATTTGAAAGAAATGGAGTTACACCAGGCATAAATCTGACCCAGTATGAACTTTGATCCATACTCATCATTCCTAGTAACTCTATTTCTCTGTAACCACCACCCTATCTCCCTGGCTTGCAACCTTAGAATTCTCTTCAGTTCATTTTTCTCTCTCCTATCTAGGCTGTCCCCAAGTCCTGCCACTCTTCTATAGTATCACCAAAAACAATCCTTCCCTTTCTGATCCTGCTGCTAAATTCCTTGTCCAACCCTTGGTTATCTTCTCAGTTAATCACTGTAACCTCTCCTTCTCTGGTTTCTTGCATCTCACCTCTCTGCCCAAAATGCTGTTTTGGCCACATCACCCCATCTAATTTTCCTCCACTGGCGTCATGACATTAAGTTCAATCTACTTGTGCCCACCTGCTGCTACCTCATTTCTGCATTTTTTCCACCTGTTTCTCCTTTACTCATTGTGTTACATAGTATCAACTGAACTCTCTTTTCATCTCCTATTCCCTCCTTCTGCTTCCTGCCCTCTTTCATGCTGCCCCCTGCACTTGGGAGAGTCAGTAAGAATGATGGGACAGGTACCATCTTTCAGTCATACGCCTTCTTATAGCTCATTTCCCCCATTTAGCCTGTTCCTGTGGTCTTTTCATGATCTTTCTCCACACCTGCACTGTTGTTTATTATTATAAACACCATAGAGGCAGCACCATAAATGTACATGGCACTTTACACTGGAAACTCAATGACACAGTCTGATCTACAGTCTTGCAAAGACTTATACATGTATTTAACTTCAAGCACATTTTAATCCCCCGAGTTTGAGACTATTCACATGCTCCAAGCTAAACACTAGCTTTGCTGGCTCACGGCCCTAGTCTCTTAGGGCAAGTCTACACTTAAAACACTGCATCGGTGCAGCTGCGCCGCTGTAGCGCTTAAGTGAAGATGCTCCTATGCTGATGGGAGAGCTCTCCTATTGGCATAGTTAATCCACCTCTCTGAGAGGCAGTACCTATGTCAACGGGAGAAGTTCTCCCATTGACATAGTTCTGTCTATGTGAGGGGTTAATGTTGGTATAACTTTGTCGCTCAGAGGTGTGGATTTTTCATTGACAGTTCTGTAGTGCAGACTGGCCTTAGTGTAAGGCCATTCACTGTGCCTTATTGTAGTACAATGTAAATTTAGGTGACATCTACTCTGTATACCTCTGGCAGTGGCAGATAGGATATGTATAGCTTTATGCCACAGTGAAAAGAGGCGGTGTCCATACTGCGGTGAGTAGCTACATGTGTCAGTGAAAGGCTCTGGTGAGGGGGAAGTACTGGGGAAAGGCTCTGGCAGCTGGCTGCAGTGGGGTAAGACTCTGGCAGCAGGATACTACACTGCTAAAGATGTTTTTTTTTGCCATTTAGTTTTCCTAGTTTTTTAAACAGAAAGAAAAATGTTTGTTGGTAGGAGTTGTGGTCAGTTAGAAATTTGTAGTTCTAACAGCTTTTAGAGCACTAAGAAGAGTTGTCCTTTTAACAGGAAGGGATTCTCAGTCATGCTCCACTCTAATATTGTAGAAATTAGAGAGGGAATAGAGAGGAGGGGCTCTACACATCTATCAGGCCCAGAGAGGTGTTAAATGGCCCATTCTCCACAATGAGGTGTTCTCAATTGAAAGAGAATACCTGCTGAAGATGAATACAGCCTGAAACACCAGCTCTTCCCCAGCTCCCAGGTATTCTCTTGTTTTTGTTTTTTCTCTCTGCCCTCTAAAGCAGGGGTTCTCAAACTGGGGGTCAGAACCTCTCAGGGATCACGAGATTATTACATGGGGGATTGCAAGCTGTCAGCCTCCACCCCAAACTCTGCTTTGCCACCATTTATAATGGTGTTGAATATATTTAAAAGTGTTTTTAATTTATAAGAGGGGGGTCACACTCAGAGGCTTGCTATGTGAAATGAGTCATCAGAACAAAAGTTTGAGAACCACTGTTCTAAAGCATCAGGAATGGCCCCAGCTGGAGATGGGCCATCTGACAGGGTGGGCTAGAACTTGGAGGTTACATGGACCATTTGCTCAGGTGCTTGGCTGACTAGTTCTTGCTCACATGCTCGGGGTCTAACTGATCAGCACGTGGGATCAGGAAAGAATTTCCCCCCTGGGCCAGATCAGATCAGGGCCGCCCAAAGGGGAGGGCAAGTGGGCAATTTGCCCCAGGTTCTGGGCCTGCAAGGGGCCCCCACGAGAGTTTTTCGGGGCCCCTGGAGCGGGGTCCTTCACTCCCTCCGGGGGGCCCGGAAAACTCTCGCGGAGCCTGGGCCCTCGGAACTTCTTCTGTTCTGGGATTTTGGCGGTGGGGGGCCCTTCCGCCCCGGGCAGAAGGCCCTCCCGCTGCCAAATTACCGCCGAAGCGGGACCCGCCGCCGAAGTGCCGGGTCTTCGGCGGTAATTTGGTGGCGGGGGCCTCCCGCTGTGGGTCTTCAGGGCATTTTGGCGGCGGATCCCGGAGCGGAAAGACCCCCCCACTGCTGAATTACCGCCAAAGCAGGGGGCCTCCGCTGCCAAAGACCCCAGGCCCCCTGAATCCTCTGGGCGGCCCTGGGTCAGATTGTCAGTGACCTTGGGTGGGGTGGGGGTGATCGTCTTCCTCTGTAGCATGTGGGTGCAGGTCACTTGCTGGGATTATCTAGATATATTTTACTTAATCATCTCCCTGCCTTTGCGGGAGTCTTGGGCACTGGTCACCTGGGTTCCTCCTATTCTCAGCCTGTGGCATATAATAGTCTAGTCTCCTGTGGGCTGTAATATCTTGGTCTAATTTTGGTTTAATTTCATATCATGGGCAGGTATGGGTGGATGGCCTGTTAGACACAGGAAGTCAGAATAGATGATCTGAGGGTCCCTTCTGGCCTTAAACCCTATGATGTGTGAATTGCTCTGCTCATATCAGTGAGTGTTCCCTTACCCTGTGTCCAGTGATGGAGAGTTTCTGATGTGTGTCCCCACCCCAGTGTCAGTAGTGTGCTCTTGGTTCACACTCCAATCCACCCATTTGCAAAGTACACAGCTGCATAGGGCACCAGGAAATTTGAGGCACCACATTTTCTGGTGCCCTGTGCAGCTGCATGCTGCTCCAGTCCCTGCTCTGCCTCTTTCCCATGGCCCCTGCCCCTGCTCCACTCCAGCCCCTCCCCCACTGCCCAGAGGACTCCTGCAGGGGTCAGGCCTGCACTCACCATGTGGTAAGTGGAGTGACCCGACCCCAGCCTGCTCCACTCCCCTGGCTCCCAGCCACACTGCCCCCCAAGGTTGGGAGCCAGGAGAGCAGAGCTGAGCAGGCTGGGGCTGGGGGGTAGTTCCCCTCTGTCCTCCAGGCTCCCCCGTGGAGGCCTGGGGCCCTTCACACACCCCCATGGGGTGGCTGTGTAGGGCACCAAAATAGCTAGGGATGGCTCTGACTCCAGCCATGACTGTTCTCAGCCCTCATCCAAAGGGTTAGGGCTTCCCCAGATCTTTGCTCACAGGAGGGGATAGGGCTGGGGTTCTCAAACTGGGAGTCACGACCCCCCAGGGGGTCACGAGGTTATTACATGGGGGGGGTTGCGAGCTGTTAGCCTCCGCTCCAAAGCCTGCTTCACCTCCAACATTTATAACAGCATTACATATTTTTAATTTATAAGAGGGGTCACACTCAGGGGCTTGCGGTATGAAAGGGATAACTAAGACAAAGGTTTGAGAACCACTGGGCGAGGGAGATGGGCAGACTCCCATAGATAAGCATTGGCCCCCAGATCCTGGCACACTCACAGAGGGCGGGGAGCAGCACTCAAAGAACTCTAGGAGACAGTGACTCCCAGCAGAAGTAGATTAGGGGTTTGTGGGGCCCTGGGCCAGAGCAAGTGGGGGCCCCTCCCCAGTCTTCCACCTGCAGTCTCCCCTGTCAGCTCCCCCACGCTCCTGCCAGGAAGCTAGATCAGGATGCAGGGGCTTCCTCTGTGCCCTGGCAGGAGCACTGGGTGGGCAGAGCATGGCAAGCCCAGTTCCCTGACCCCGCTCCCTGACCCCACTCCCTTGCAGGAGTGCTGGGTGGGTGGGCAGAGTGGGTCAAGCCCCCGAACTCTGACCCTGTGTGATGGATTGGGTCACAGAGACCCCCTTGGGACTACCACCTGATGCGCTGAGATTACCTCTAAGCCCGTTTTCCATGGTAGCTTGGGACTTCAGTACTCTGTCTCGTTGAGCCAGACATGCTAGCCTGACACAAACACAGACCAAGGTCTGAACCACATCCCCCAAAAGCTGCAGACTTAACAGAAAATGGCTTAGAAAGTGCTCCTGTCACTAGCACCCAGATACCCAGTTCCCAATGGGGTCCACAGCCCAAATAAATCCATTTTACTCTGTATAAAGCTTATACAGGGCAAACTCATAAATTATCCACCCTCTATAACACTGCTAGAGAGAGATGCACAGCTGTTTGTTTCCCCAGGTATTAGTCACTAACTCTGGTTTTAGTAATAAGCAAAAAGTGATTTTATTAAATATAAAAAGTATGATTTAAGTGGTTCCAAGTAATAACAGAGAGAACGAAATAAGTTACCAAGTACCAAGCAAAATAAAATAAAACACACAATTCTAAGCCTAATACAGTAGAAAACTGATTACAGAAGAAATTTCACCCTCAGATGTCCGAATAAGCTTCTTTCACAGCCTAGACTCCTTTCTAGTCTGGGCACAATCCTTTCCCCTGGTACAGTCCTTGTTCCAGCTCAGGTGGTAGCTAGGGGATTTCTCATGACTGCAGTCCCCTTTGTTCTGTTCCACCTCCTTATATACCTTTGGCACAAGGCAGGAATCTTTTGTCCCTTTGGGTCCCCACCCCTCCTTCTAAATGGAAAAGCACCAGGTTTAAGATGGATTCCAATACCAGTTGACATGGTCACATGTTCTGTGAGACCCCAAGCCATCATTCTTCCCGGCCTGACTCACAGAAAGGCTTGCAAGTAAACAGAGCCATGTACAGTCAATTGTCCTAGTTGATGGGAGCTATCAAGATTCTAAATCACCATTAATGGCCGCACTTTGCATAACTACAACAGGACCTCATAGGATGAACACACTCAGTAGATTATAAGCTTTGCAATGATACCTTACAAGAGTCCTTTTGTATGAAGCATATTCCAGTTACATTATATTCACATTTATTAGCTTATTTTCATAAAATCATAGGGAGTGCAACATCACACTCTGCTTCTTGGCAGGAGGATGGAACGGACTGGTGGGTGGAACGGGTGTGGGCATGGGGACTCTCATTTTTCTAGGGGGCCCCTATTTGCTCAAGACACCTGGGCAGAGGTCCCACTGGTCCAGTGGTTAATCCGCCACTGACTCCTAGCTCCCAGATCATATGAAAGGGTTGAGGAGTGGGTGGTCAGACACCAGAAAAGGAAGCCTCCTCCAGAACATGGCTTACATGGGGGAGCAAGGAGGGAAGTGAGACTGTCATAGATGGGCAGGAGCCCCCAACAGCCTGGCACATACACATAGGGGGCAGGGAGCAGGGCTCAGACACCCCCAGGGGGCAGGGACCTGCAGATTCCAACCCACATGAGGGACAGAGAGAGAGAGAGAGAGAGGCTCAGACCTCCACCCAGATAGACAAGCCCCTTCCAGTAACAGACACATATGAGGGGGAGCAGGGAAGAAGGAGTCACACCCCTGTAGACTGGGGGACCCAGTTCATGGCACACACACAGGAAGAATATGGGGGGCTGACAGACACCCTGTCCCTATTCTCCCCCAGTCTCTGTCACTCATCCCATGTCCCCCTCCTAGTGTCCTACTCCTCTCTTCCCTCCCATTCCATCTGATCCCACCCCCTCTCTCCCTGTTCTTCCCCTCTGATCATCCTCCCCTCCCAGCAAGCTTTTGCATGTGTCGTTTATCTTCTTTTCTAAACAATAGTTCCAGTGCCTTCTGAACACTCTGCGGTATGCTCAATACTTTTCCCAAAATAAAAATCCCCCTTTGATAAAGGCAGATAGGAGGCATGTGTATCTGTGTTTACCACCGCAGATTTTTGCCCTGGTGGATTTCAACTCATACTGTCTGGGGAGAATGCTCCACGTTAAGTACCATAACACATCTTCAGAGCCACCTAGACTCTGTGCCACAGAGTTCATTTTCCAGACAGCCTCTCTCTGTGCAAATACTCAGTGCAATCCATTAGCCATACAAATAGGGGTGTGGGTTCTAGTATACCTAACTGGAGAAGCAACTCTCTCTTTTTCAAATAATATTTTCATTTGATTTTCCCCAAAGGGCTGGTACACTCTGCTGGGGTTACCCTCAAGCATCTGAGACCCTGGTGCAGCGAGACCCTGGTGCAGTGATCTTAACTGGCATCACAGAGAGTTGGTGGGAGCAAGAGAAAGACAATGGAAAGTGTAGGCCCTCTATTTAAAAGGGAAAAGGAGTTAATAACTGTCAGTCTTCTTTAAAAAGGCTAATGGTGACCAGATATGCAACACAATTAATATTAACAACAGGGGAGGGAGGAATAGGGGAAGAACAGGTTAAAGACTATTTAGATAAATTAGATTTGTTCAAGTCAGCAAGACCTGATGAAGTTCATCCTAAGGTTCTTAAGGAACTAACAGAAGCAATCTTGGAAACATTAGCAATTATCTCTAAGAACTCATGGAGGATGGCTGAAGTCATAGAGGACTGAAGAAGGGCAAACATAGCACCTATCTTTAAAAAGGGTCAGAAAGAGGACCTGGGAATTATAGGCTGGCTAATCTAACTTTGATAATTGGAAAGACACTGGAATAAATTATTAAACAATCAATTTTAAGCACCTAGAGGATAAATAGGATTATAAAGAATAGTCAACATGGACTTGTCAAGAACAAATCATACCAAAACTAATTTTCTTATTTGACATGTTTAGCAGTGTCATGGATGGGGGGAAACAGTAGATGAAATATCTCTTGATTTTAGTTAGGCTTTTGACACAGTCCCAGATGACATTTTCATAAGCAAACTGGGGAAATGTGGTCTAGATAAAAATTACCATAAAGTGGATGTGAAACTGATTTAAAGGCCGTACTCAAAAAGTAGTTACCAATGGTTTGCTGTCAAACTGGGAGGGCATATCCAGTGGAGTCCACTGGGACACAGTTCTGGGTCCAGTACTAGTCAATATTTTAATGAATTACTTGGATAATGGAGTGGAGAGGATGCTTATAAAATTTGCAGAGGGCAACAGGCTGGAAGAGGTTGCAAGCACTTTGGGGGACAGTATTAGTACTCAAAATAATCCTAACAAATTGGAGAATTGGTCTGAATTCGGCAAAATGAAATTCAATTAAGACAAGTGCAAAGCACTACATTTACGAAGGAAAAATCAAATGCACAAGCATAAAATGGGGAATAACTGGCTAGGTGGTAGTACTGCTGAAAAGGATCTGGGGGTGGTAGTGGATCACAAATTGAAAATGAGTGAACAATGTGATGCAGTTGCAAAAAAGGTTACTCTCATTCTGGGGTCTATTAACAGAAGTATTGTATATAAAACACAGGAGGTAATTGTCCAGCTCTACTTGGCACTGGTGAGGCCTCAGCTGGAGTACTGTGCCCAGTTCTGGGTACTACACTTTAGAAAAGATGTGGGATAAACTGGAGAAGGTCCAAAGGAGAACAACAAAAATGATAAAAGGTTTAGAAAACCTAACTTGAAAGGTTAAAGCAACTGGGCATGTTTTATCTTGAGAAAAGAAGACTGAGGGGAAACTGTGATGAGGTGTCCACCCCCACAAGCCATTAAGGGGCAGTAAGAGAAAAACTGCCTGGGACAATGGATCCTGAGATCCTTTCATACCCTGGAAGGGGATGACTACCGTGACCTGGCTGGTGGGCCAAGCGAGTGAGTCTTGAGAGAATGAGACTGCAGGAGTGATGGAGTGCAACAGCAGGAAGGTGCATTGGCCTAGCAGAGCAAATCCCGAGGAGATGCTCCTGCAGAGAGTAGAGTATCCCATGACAGGGACTGATAAGTCTTCAAATATGTCAAGGGCTGTTATAAAGGGGATTATGATCAATTATTCTCCATTTCCACTGAACAAAAGGCATGAAGTAATGGGCTTAATCTGCAGAGGAAGGTGGAAGCTAGATATTAGGGAAATTTTTTCTAACTATAAAAGTAGTTAAGCTCTGGAATAGGCTTCCAAGACAGGTTGTGGAATCCCCACCATTGGAAGTTTTTAAAAGAACAGATTGAACAAACTGCTGTCAGGGATAGTTGAGGTTTACTTGTTCCTGCCTCACTGCAGGGAGCTGGATTTAATGACTTGAGGTCCCATCTAGGGCAGCATTTCTATGATGCTATGGTCCGAGCCCTGGTTGGGTCCCTATCTGAGAGCAAAAAAATGTTGCCAGAATCTGTCAACTTTTAAGAAAAGCTTTATTTTATTTTATTTTATTTTAATTTTTTATACCCCCAGAGAGCTGTATCTCAGGAATCCCATAGTGGAGTGCCCTCAAATTTGGACCACTGACCATACCTTGTTCTGCTAGGTGGCAATTCAAATTTCAAGTCAATCTGACTAACCATACAGATTTTAGAATAGTCAAACTTCGAACAGAAAGCTTGTCTGAACCTTAATACTCAGCTATAATCTACGACCATAGAATCACAGAAGATTAGGGTTGGAAGAGACCTCAGAAGGTCATCTAGTCCAACCCCCTGCTCAAAGCAGGACCAACAGCAACTAAATCATCCCAGCCAGGGCTTTGTCAAGCTGGGCCTCAAAAACCTCTAAGGATGGAGATTCTACCACCTCTATAGGTTACCCTTTCCAGTGCTTCACCACTCTCCTAATGAAACAGTTTTTCCTAATATCCAAACTAGACCTCCCCAACATAACTTTTCTTTAGAAAATTAACTTTTTACAAAACAGCAAACAATGAGACTATATAAATTCTTTTGTGCCAGGGACCAAACCCCCTGCTATGTTTGAAATTTACCTATTACACTGTGAGTGCTACCAACCACAAATAATATTGAAATGAAGCTTTAAAAACTCAACTTTAATCAGTAAACTCTAAGGCTGGGGTAAATGTTTTACTCCCTGCCCTTTGATGGAACAGATTTTTTTTTTCTTCCCACACTTTCTTCCAAGGCTGAGTAACTTCTTCACTGATTCCCCTTAATACACCACAGTGTTAGAGCTAACCTCTCTAGCACTTCAGGTTTGTAAAGCAGTGGCTGTACTTTCACGTCACCATCTCACTGAAGGACATTGCAAAGGTAAACACAAGGAGCCTCCAAAGACTGAGGGTATGTCTACACTACCCGCTGGATCGGCGGGCAGTGATCAGTCCAGCGGGGGGTCGATTTATCTCCTCTAACTTAGACATGATAAATCGATCCCCAAGCGCTCTCCCATCGACTCCTGTACTCCAGTTCAGTGAATGGCACAGGCAGAGTAGACAGGGGAGCGGCAGCAGTTGACTCACTGCAGTGAAGACACCATGGTAAGTCGATCTAAGTACGTCAACTTCAGCTACGTTAGTCATGTAGCTGAAGTTCATAGAATCATAGACTTTAAGGTCAGAAGGGACTATTGCATAACTTAGATCGATTTCCCCTCCCCACCTCCCCCCTATGTAGACCAGGCCCAAGAAGGTCCCAGATGAAGCAGTGTTGGTGATTCCCTAGGTGGCACTCTTCCTCCTGTGTCAGTGCTGAGGCAATGTCCCAGCATAGTGCTATGATCTAACCTTCTGCTAGGTGCCTTTCTGTGGTGAGGGAAGATAATTTTGTATGTAGTTTGTAAAATCAATTTGTGCAGCAATTTGGTTGCCTTCCAGAAGAAAGATATTATATAAATGTGCATCATCATTTTTGACATTACTCCAGGGTAGATAAGGATACTAATATGCATGTATTTTCAATACCACTGTGATTGCAGTTGCCTGTAAACTAATTTAAATGTAATTTGTTTGGTACAACTGCTTGCTTATGGGCAAGAGGTAATACAAACACTATATCTCTCAATTACATTTGAATGTACTGTTTTAGAATCTGTATTAAACTAAGTAAATTTAAGATCAGAGGCATAAGATAGTAGGATATTTTAAAAAGGAATCTGTGCAAAGACATGGGATGGAAAAATAAATCTTCTGATATTCAGAGATAACATTATACTAGCAAACTATGGCAGAAATACATTATTTCTGCATTTTGCTTCACCTTGCAACTAGAGCTCTCAGAAGCTGAAAGAATAATAGACACTATCAATGGAAAGGCAATGGAAGATGGTGAAGTCTGTCACCCTTCCAGTGAAGAATTGTTCTTACAGTTTAATTAGTGGGCTTTTCACACCTCTAGATAAATGTCCCAAACAAAGGAGCTTCCTCCATTTCCTTTTAGAAACTATTCCACAGTCTAATATCTCTCATTGTTGAGAAAACATATCTGCTGTTCAACCGGAATCATCCTTTTGGTAATTATAATCATCTTGGATCTAGCTATGTCTTTCCCTTTCTATCCTAAATAGTTCCTTCCCCACCCCTGTTTTTAATCTTCTTCAAATATTTGTAGATTGCAATCACTTCCCTCTTAGTCATCATTTAGCTAAGCTGTCTGTATTCAGCTCTTCAGTCTTTCCTCATGTTAATCCTTCCAGCCACTTAACTATGGTTTTGCTCTTCTCTCAGTGTTCAACTCACCATCCACTGAAGTCAGTGAAGACTCCCACTGACTTCAATGGGCATTGGAACGGCCACTGAATATCCTGCAACTTTTGTCTTTCTAGTACTGAAATATCCAGGGCTAAGCAATATGGTTTTCGATCTAAATATAAAGGGTGAAATCCTGATTTCCCTGAAAGTCAATGGCAAAACTCCCATTGACTTTCATGGGACCAGGATTTCCACCAAGGTGTCAAGAAACAATGTGCAAGAAAAGGTGCATATCTAAAGTTAATTTCAGAATTTCAATAGTAGACTGAGGTTTTATTTGAGCACTAAATAGTAGTGCTATGTGGGAACCAGAACTTCTGTGCTGTGGAAAATTTCATAGTTCTGAAATGTTATTCTGTACCAGAATAGTTACCAATGTAAAATGTTTTGTGAAGCAGAAATTTTTGAGAATTCCATTCTGGAAGAATTTAAAATTTCTAAGCTGGCCAGCCAGCTCCCTGACAAGTGAGCTGGGCAAACCAGGGACACAGTTGTCCAGGGAGTGGGCCAGCCTGCCTAGCAGCTGGGGGAGCCAGCCAGCTGGGGAGTTAAAAGCCTGGCAGGCTGTCTGTCTGGTTTCCTTCAAAAGTTTCAACTGAACTGACACACTGCTGTTTTGGTTCTGCCTAATCAGCATTTTCCAACCAAACTTCCATCAGAAATTTTTCAACCAGTGCTTGCTACTCCCCTAAAATCCACTCTAGTGTTTTATATCACTAATAATACTACACAAAAAAATCCACAACCTGGCCCACTGTGGATCAGCTAGAAATATAAAATGAACAACAATTTTCAGTTCCCAATTTAATTATAGGGGATGTGATGCGTGGTGCTAAAATACCTGACCAGGCTGGTCAAATTGGTAGGAATCAACAAAACACTGTTGGGTATCTGGGCAACTCAACCTACTTGCTAAAAATCATGAGCTGGGTGGTTCGATGTCTAGAAATATTATTTGACTAGTGATTGACACTACATCAGGACAGATAGCATGACCATAACATAGTCAGAGTTGCTGCAGTATTCCAGTGTGGTGCATTGAAGGAAAATCCATCCCCACTGTGCTTGCAGGTAGTGGCATCTATTAGATTGGCATCCTTATGGAGCCCTTATAAAGGATGTCAGTAAAAATCAGCACATTGGCTTAATTGGCCTATATTACTAATTAGCAGCTGCTCTCTTTAAAAAGACTAGAATGAAATCTGTGCAAGCTGCATGGACACTCTTCAAAGACACCATAACAGAAGTCCAACTTAAATGTACACCCCAAATTAAAAAAAAAACAGTAAAAAAAACTAAAAAAGAGCTACCATGGCTTAACAACCATGTAAAAGAAGCAGTGGGACATAAAAAGGCATCTTTTAAAAAGTGGAAGTCAAATACTAGTGAGGTAAATAGAAAGGAGCATAAACACTGCCAAATTAAGTGTAAAAATATAATTAAAAAATCCAAAAAGGAGTTGAAGAACAGCTAGCCAAAAACTCAAAAGGTAATAACAAAATGTTTTTTAAGTATATCAGAAGCAGAAAGCCTGCTAAACAACAAAAGGAGCATTTAAAGACGATAAAGTAATTGCAGATAAACTAAATGAATTCTTTGCTTTAGACTTCACGGCTGAGGATGTTAGGGAGATTCCCAAACCTGAGCCAGCTTTTGTAGGTGACAAATCTGAGGAATTGTCACAGATTGAGGTGTCACCAGAGGAGGTTTTGAAATTAATTGATAAACTTAACACTAACAAGTCACCGGGACCAGCTGGCATTCACCCAAGAGTTCTGAAAGAACGCAGATGTGAAATTGAGGAACTACAAACTATGGTTTGTAACCTGTCCTTTAAATAGGCTTCTGTACCCAATGACTGGAAGATAGCTAATATAATGCCAATATTTAAAAAGGGCTCTAGAGGTGATCCCTGTAATTACAGACTGGTAAATCTAACATCAGTACTGGGCAAATTAGTTGAAACAATTGTAAAGAATAAAATTGTCAGACACACAGAAGAACATCAATTGTTGGGCAAAAGTCAGCATGGTTTCTGTAAAGGGAAATCATGTCTTGCTAATCTATTAGAGTTCTTTGAAGGGATCAACAAACATGTGGACAAGGGGGATCCAGTGGACATAGTGTACTTAGATTTCCAGAAAGCCTTTGACAAGGTCTCTCACCAAAGGCCAGGGCCGGCGCTACCATTTAGGCAGCCTAGGCAATCGCCTAGGGCACCAGAATAAATGGTGGGCACCATTTTGCCGGAGGGGGTGGCAGGCGGCTCCGGTGGAGCTACCGCAATGGTGCCTGCGGATGGTCCAGTGCTCCGCGGCTCCGGTGGAGCTGCCGCAGTGGTGCCTGCGGAGGGTCCAGTGCTCCGCGGCTCCGGTGGAGCTGCCGCAGTCGTGCCTGCAGACGGTCAGCTGCTCGCGTGGCTCTGGTGGACCTCCCGCAGGCACGACTGCGGCAGCTCCACCGGAGCTGCGGACCAGCGCGCGGGGCGGCGAAATTCCCGTCCGCCTAGGGCGCTCAAACCCCTAGCGCCGGTCCTGCCAAAGGCTCTTACGTAAATTAAGTTGTCATGGGATAAGAGGGGAGATCCTTTCATGGATTGAGAACTGGTTAAAAGACAGGGAACAAAGGGTAAGAATAAATGGTAAATTTTGAGAATGGAGAGGGGTAACTAGTGGTGTTCCCCAAGGGTCAGTCCTAGGACCAATCCTATTCAACTTATTCATAAATGATCTGGAGAAAGGGGTAAACAGTGAAGTGACACAGTTTGCAGATCCTACTAAACTGCTCAAAATAGTTAAGACCGTGAAGAACTTCAAAAAGATCTCACAAAACTAAGTGATTGGGCAAGAAAATGGCAAATGAAATTTAATGTGGATAAATATAAAGTAATGCACATTGGGTAAAATAACCCCAACTATATATACAATATGATTGGAGCTAATTTAGCTACAACTAATCGGGAAAAAGATCTTGGAGTTATCATGAATAGTTCTCTGAAGACATCCACACAGTGTGCAGCTGCAGTCAAAAAAGCAAACAGGATATTAGGAATAATTAAAAAGGGGATAGAGAATAAGATGGAGAATATCATATTGCCCTTATGTAAATCCATGGTACGCCCACATCTTGAATACTGTGTACAGATGTGGTCCCCTCATCTCAAAAAAGATATACTGGCACTAGAAAAGGTTCAGAGAATGGCAACTAAAATGATTAGGGGTTTGGAATGGATCCCATATGAGGAGAGATTAAAGAGGCTAGGACTTTTCAGCTTGGAAAAGAGTAGACTAACGGGGTATATGACAGAGGTATATAAAATCATGAGTGATGTGGAGAAAGTGAATAAGGAAAAGTTATTTACTTGTTCCCATAATATAAGAACTAAGGGCCACCAAATGAAATTAATGGTCAGCAGGTTTAAAACAAATAAAAGGAAGTTCTTCTTCACAGAGTGCACAGTCAACATGTGGAACTCCTTACCTGAGGAGGTTGTGAAGGCTAGGACTATAACAGGGTTTAAAAGAGAACTAGATAAATTCATGGAGGTTAAGTCCATTAATGGCTATTAGCCAGGATGGGTAAGGAATGGTGTCCCTAGCCTCTGTTTGTCAGAGGGTGGAGATAGATGGAAGGAGAGAGATCACTTGATCATTATCTGTTAGCTTCACTCCCTCTGGGGCACCTGGCATTGGCCACTGTTGGCAGACAGGGTGCTGGGCTGGATGGACCTTTAGTCTGACTCAGTCTGGCCATTCTTATGTTCTTATAATTTTTTAACATGGGCAAAACAATGTCATGTTTCCTAGTCTTGTTCTTAGAAACAGCTGAACTATTTTGGCTATAATTGTCCAAAACAATTCATCTTGAGGCGGACATTTGGCATGGGACCTTTCAGACCAACCAGTTGAAGTCTGATAAAATTATAAGCAACTGCAAACAGGATCTGATAATGGAAAGTGCTGGGAAAGTTTAATAATATGGATGCTATTAGCCTCACCTATAACAACAGCAACAACTAGCAGACCAGATCTTGCAGTCCTAGTTCACCTGCAGATCATACTCAGGCAAATAGCCATACTGGAATCAATTCTAAGCTTTCCTCCCTTGGAAGAAAGCCCAATGAGATCCCCCTCATGGATTTCCTTGCCAGTTCTTCCATTGAGGCAGAGGATTTGGCCTTCCTTAGAAAAAGTGTGAGTATTTTACTGGCTCTGTTGCTGACCCAAGAACTTATTTAACATATTTTCTAACTTTGTGTTATTGGCAAATGACTTTTCAATTAGCATCTCTTATAATACTGCAGTGACATTGCCTCTGCCCTGAATGTGCCCTGACAGAGCAATTAAAACAATTATTGACTGATCTGTGGACACACCTATTCGGGGGGGCTCTAGGGATTTTGCTGCCCCAAGCACGGCAGGCAGGCTGCCTCCGGCGGTTTGTCTGTGGAGGGTCCTCCAAAGCCGCGGGACCAGCGGACTCTCCACAGGAAAGTCGCGGAAGGCAGCCTGCTTGCCACCCTCGCGGAGCCAGTGGAGCGCCCCCCGCGGGCTTGTCACCCCAAGCACATGCTTGGCATGCTGGGGCCTGGAGCCGCCCCTGCACCTATTAAGACATGTGCCCTGAAATCTGAAAATATATTCAGTTCAGGAGAGGGGACTCACTTTTGCCTTCCCCTCATCTTGGCTCGCCGGCCACCATACACTCATAGTGGTTAAGGAGAAAACCAACACACAAATGCATAAATCCAAAAGTATATTAATATTCAAAGAAATTTCTTTGGATGGGCGGATTTATCTGTGGCCATGAACAAATACAGTATTGGCACAACAGCATTCAACTTCATAGCCATTGAACATGCCCTAAGTGACCACACAAGGACTCGGCAAAAATCAGCTGCATCTCAGAGGTAGGTTCCAATAAAGGGGGAGCAAACTTGGACGCAGTAGCTGGGAGTTAACTTTGGGATGGTCTTCAGGAAACTCCTTGTCTTCAGAAAGGATGCTCTGGTCTCTTCTGCAGCTTTTACTCTACTAAAATTAACATACTTTTCTTCAGCTTTCAATACAGATGAGTGTGTCGGCTCAAATTATTTTTTATTATTATTATTTGTATTATCATGGCACCTAGGAGCTCCAGTCATGGATCAGGACCCCATTTTGTTAGGTGCTTGTGACGGGAGGGGCCCCTGTTGTTGGTCTAGGCTGCCACTGTTGGCCTAGTGAGAGGTTGTTGAGATTCCTTGTTAGATCAAGTAATTGCAGTATGGTGGGCTCCGGACCCCTGGTGGGGCTGAGCAAACAAAGTCAGTTGTCTCTGAGTCTCTGGCCTGGGACCGACAACAACAGCTGGAGTTCTGGCCCTCTGGGTAGGATGGAACAATGGTCAGCTTGTAGCCAGGGCCGTCACTGGGGGGGTGCAAGGCCCAGGGTGGAAGTGATGTCACTTCCGAGTCAGAAATGACATCATTTCTGGGACCAACCATGTGGGGGTGGGTAGAGGAGGCTGGGGAGGCAGTGCCTCCCCAAACAACCAGGTGTGGCCCCGCCCACACTCCACCCCCCAGGGCCCTGCTTCAATGGCACCGCAGGGCTCCAGAGGGCTGGGGCCATGCCGCCAACCTTCCTGGGGCTGGGGAGGCTGCAGCAGTGCTGCTGAGTGCTCTCCCTCGGGTGGAAGGTGTGGGGCTCCCCCAGCCAGCGGTCGGGTTCACCCACCACCCATGTGGCGCCAGTCAATTTTGCCGGCCCATGGGGACCCCCCAAAGTGTGGGGCCCGGAGCGGTTGCCCTGATTTGCCGTCCCCTAGTGACGGCTCTGCCTGTAGCCCCCAGGCGCGGTTGAGCAAACAGTCTATGGCCCCCAAGCCTCCTGGCTGGGGCAGGCAGTAGTAATTGGGGTTCTGGCCATCTGGGTGAGACAGAACAGCAATCAGTCTATAGCCCCCGGGTGGGGTAAGGCAAATCATTAGTCTATAGCCCCTGAGTCTCCTGGCTGGGGCAGACAGTAGCAGTTGGGGAATTGATTGCTGTTCTGCTCTGCCCAAGGGGCCAATCTGTAGCCCCTGAGCGGGGCAGACCAAACAGTCTGTGGTCCCTAAGCACCCTCTGTGTACTGGAATGGCCACCAATACGCACTACTGCTACTTTTTTGTTCAGATTAAACATAAAAAATAATAGCTTGTAACCCCTACAGTTTGATTGGAAATGTGCAATCACCAGATGTGCCTTCCCTGGCCTCATGCTCTGCTGCCAACTGGTCCTGTGAAGGGATGGGCTCCAGGGTTAAAAACAGTTCTTGGCTGTTGGGCAAAATGGATCCTCTGCTTAACTGCCTTACATTCTCCTCCTCCTCCTCTTCCTTGTCAACAATATCCTCCTCATTGTTGCTCGAGGTCACCTGAGGCTCCTGGGAGGTATCCACAGAACGTTTTGGGGTAGTGGTAGGGTCACTGCCGAGAATCGCATGTAGCTTCTCATAAAAGCAGCATGTCCGTGAGGCCTCCTTTGTTTTCTGGTGCACTTACCGAAACTCCTTTATTTTCATGCTGCACTGCTGCGTGTCCCTGGTGTAGCCCGTCTCCTCCATGGCCCATTCAATTTTGGCATAGATGTCAGCGTTTCTTCTGCTGGATTAGAGCTCTGGCTGAACAGACTCTTCTTCCCACACAACAGTAAGATCCCCCATCCCCTGTGTACTCCATGATGTTTGTGTTTGTGGCCTTCAGTCTCCATGATCAGCTGTGCTGGTGAGCTCTCCGTGCTAATCAAACAGAAATGAAAATTTAAAGTTTTTGGAGCTTTAACAGGAGAGTGAGTGGCTGTTTCCTGTGTACCTGGCTGATGTGCAGTGGAGTTGAAAGTGCTCTCCAGAGCGGTCACAGGAGAGCACTGTGGGACACCTCCTAGAGGCCAATTCATTTGAATTACACAACATAGTGTATACACTATCCCCATGTCGACCTGTGGATGTCGTATCAAGTGCTATGCTTCTCGCACAGGTGGAATACTGAAGCTGACTTTACAGACCACTTAGGTTGGCGGAAGGGACTCAGTATTGTAGACACATACATTACTAGATCTACTTAACACAGCTTATGTTGACCTAAGTTTGTAGTATAGACCAGGCCTAAGATTTGCTCTTCATCTTGCCAGCTATCAATTTTAATGGCAGTTATATTACCCGATATAGCTTTTTTGGCTCTTGTCTTGGGTATTGGGACCCACCTTCAATTCTGATCATGTGTTTGTTATTATTTAAGACTGAGGGGAAAAACAACTGAGGAAAGTTGGCAGTTTTTCAAAGGGACGCTATTAAGGGCCCAAAAGCAAGTATTCCGATGGTTAGGAAAGATAGAAAATGTGGCAAAAGACCACCTTGGTTACCCTTGAGATCTTGCGTGACCTACAAAATAAAAAGGCGTCATATAAAAAATGGAAACTAGGTCAGATCACGAAGGATGAATATAGGCAAATAACACAGGAATGCAGAGGCAAGATTAGAAAAGCAAAGGCACAAAATGAACTCAAACTAGCTATGGGAATAAAGGGAAACAAGAAGACTTTTTATCAATACATTAGAAGCAAGAGGAAGACTAAGGACAGGGTAGGCCCACTGCTCAGTGAGGAGGGGGAAACAGTAACGGGAGACTTGGAAATGGCAGAGATGCTTAATGACTTCTTTGTTTCAGTCTTCACTGAGAAGTCTGAAGGAATGTCTAGTATAGTGAATGCTTACGGGAAGAGGGTAGGTTTAAAAGAGAAAATAAAAAAAGAGCAAGTAAAAAATCACTTAGAGAAGTTAGATGCCTGCAAGTCACCAGGGCCTGATGAAATGCATCCTAGAATACTCAAGGAGTTAATAGAAGAGGTATCTGAGCCTCTAGCTATTATCTTTGGGAAATCATGGGAGACGGGGGAGATTCCAGAAGACTGGAAGAGGGCAAATATAGTGCCCATCTATAAAAAGGGAAATAAAAACAACCCAGGAAACTACAGACCAGTTAGTTTAACTTCTGTGCCAGGGAAGATAATGGAGCAGGTAATCAAAGAAATCATCTGCAAACACTTGGAAGGTTGTAAGGTGATAGGGAATAGCCAGCATGGATTTGTAAAGAACAAATCGTGTCAAACTAATCTGATAGCGTTCTTTGATAGGATAACGAGCCTTGTAGATAAGGGATAAGCGGTGGATGTGATATACCTAGACTTTAGTAAGGCATTTGATACAGTCTCGCATGATATTCTTATAGATAAACTAGGAAAGTACAATTTAGATGGGGCTACTATAAGGTGGGTGCATAACTGGCTGGATAACCGTACTCAGAGAGTAGTTGTTAATGGCTCCCAATCCTGCTGGAAAGGTATAACAAGTGGGGTTCCGCAGGGGTCTGTTTTGGGACTGGTTCTGTTCAATATCTTCATCAACGATTTAGATGTTGGCATAGAAAGTATGCGTATTAAGTTTGCGGACGATACCAAACTGGAAGGGATTGCAACTGCTTTGGAGGACAGGGTCAAAATTCAAAATGATCTGGACAAATTGGAGAAGTGGTCTGAGGTAAACAGGATGAAGTTCAATAAAGATAAATGCAAAGTGCTCCACCTAGGAAGGAACAATCAGTTTCACACATACAGAATGGGAAGAGACTGTCTAGGAAGGAGTATGGCAGAAAGAGATCTAGGGGTCATAGTAGACCACAAGCTTAATATGAGTCAACAGTGTGATACTGTTGCAAAAAAAGCAAACATGATTCTGGGATGCATTAACAGGTGTGTTGTAAACAAGACACGAGAAGTCATTCTTCCGCTTTACTCTGCGCTGGTTAGGCCTCAACTGGAGTATTGTGTCCAGTTCTGGGCACCGCATTTCAAGAAAGATGTGGAGAAATTGGAGAGGGTCCAGAGAAGAGCAACAAGAATGATTAAAGGTCTTGAGAACATGACCTATGAAGGAAGGCTGAAGGAATTGGGTTTGTTTAGTTTGGAAAAGAGAAGACTGAGAGGGGACCTGATAGCAGTTTTCAGTTATCTAAAAGGGTGTCATCAGGAGGAGGGAGAAAACTTGTTCACCTTAGCCTCCAATGATAGAACAAGAAGCAATGGGCTTAAACTGCAGCAAGGGAGATTTAGGTTGGACATTAGGAAAAAGTTCCTAACTGTCAGGGTAGTTAAACACTGGAATAAATTGCCTAGGGAGGTTGTGGAATCTCCATCTCTGGAGATATTTAAGAGTAGGTTAGATAAATGTCTGTTAGGGATGGTCTAGACAGTATTTGGTCCTGCCATGTGGGCAGGGGACTGGACTCGATGACCTCTCGAGGTCCATTCCAGTCCTAGAGTCTATGAGTCTATTTATTCATACATTTAAAGTAATTTACAAGAAAATACCCGTCATAGATAATATATAATTTCAAAGTCTTTTAATAAATAGATTTAACTCATTGGGTCAGATTCTGCTTTCTGTTACACCATTACACATCTGGAGTTAACTCCTTTGAAGTCAATGAAATTATATCAGCAACAAGAGACTCCCACAGTTAGCAAGGGAAAGAAGTGTACCGTTTAATTATATAATTGCTAAATAACCCTAATTAATTAAGACAAGATTAATTATCACCTAGGGAGAAGGTTGCTGTGAGGTGGTTGCGGCTCTCTCCCTGTCCCTCAGGGAGGGAGACTATGGCTCCTTGTTACACTCACATTATTATAAAACAAATAGGAAAAAAAACCTTACTACCCTCTAGTGGAGACCAAGCATGACCATAAGAAACCCAGCTGTAAAACATATCAGTTGATGGAGAACTATCTGCAGATATCTACACTTCTCTCCTGGGCTGGCCTCAGTCACCTGGAACCAAGCACATAGTCTGAAACAGCATAACACAGGAAATATGCCACAGTAAATTACAAATTGTCAACTTTAAATAGTAATAATTGCTTACAAAGGCACCCTAAAGGTAGTCTAAAGCAAAGGAGACCAAACGTTTTAAAACCGTTCAGCTCTGTATAACAATGAGCATGAAGGCAGTGAGTCAGAAGTAACAAACTACCCCCTACTCCTCTCAAAAAACTATAACAGAGCCATATTGTACCATTAGTTTTTAAGCAGAAGTCCCTGATGGAGTCAATTGGGATTCATGCTTAAAAATCAGTGGCATGATACAGCCATAGCCTGTGCCAATTCCTTTGTTTGTACATTGAATCAACATCCCCTACCCTTTGTGTTTGAGTCTTTAGATTGTAAACTCTTCAGGGCAGGGGTTGTCTCTTCTGTGTTTGTACTGCAACCAGCAAAATGGGTCCCTGGGGCCTTCTGGGGACTTATTGCTGCTACTGCTAATAATAGGCCACATACAGCAGACTACAGCAGCCCTGCAAAGGGATCACTGACAGCAGAGCAGCACTAGAGAATAGGTGTTCTGGCCAGCCTTAGATGCTATAGCAAGTGCAGCATTGAAGAAAATTCTTTACACAATAGTGCTTCCCTGCTCAGAGGCACATTGCAATCTGAGTTTAACAAACAGAGCTGGTTGGAAATTTTCCAATGAAACAGTTTCATCAGAAAAATGATGCTTCATTGACCCCGAAACATCTCACACAAGTTTTGATGAATTGTCACCAAACCAGAGGCAGGTTCCTGGTTCTCTGCCAGCTCGCCTGGCAGACTGCTGTGGAGCCTGGGATTCCAGGGTGTGTGGCTCTGGGGCAGCACTGGGGATCCCAGGTCTCCAGTGGAATCTGACTAGAATGTAAAGTTCAGTCAGCAGCTGGCAGACGGAGAGAACATATTTCATTTTGGAAACATCATGTGTTCGTGTTTCTGAAGTGAAAATTTTTCAAGATTTTCAGTTTCCAAGAAAACTCAGAAAAAATGGTTCGGATCCAATTTGGAATGAAACCAAATTTCAAAATATCAAACTGGAAATCCTGAGATTCAGCCAATGTCTTCAGAGCAGATATCTGGGCTTGACTTACTAACAGTTCTGTTTTATATTTTATCAGGTTGTACCATTTTATTAAGTGAGGATTCCAGCTATTTAGATTTTTAATTTGGTTTCCTCAGCCTCTTCTCTCTGACTACTCTCAGTATAGTTCATGGGGGTTCCCCATTGTTTGCACTGGGCCTGATCTCTAGACATTCCCAGTGAAATCAATGGGAGCTGTGGGCCTTCAGCTACTTTTAAAATAAGCCAGTCTCTTTTTAAAACAGGCCCCTAACTTTAGGCACCTATATTTGAGAATTTTAACTTCAACTTTTCACTGCCTTAGCTCATCATTCTGTAAAATGGGGAGAACAACACTTGTCTCACAAGGATGTTTATGAAACTTACCTAATGTACATAAAGGATTCTAGCGATGAAAAGTCTCATTAGTACAAAGTATCATTAACACAATAATGTATATAACATTTCTAAAAACTGAAAAAGTGCAAGAAGACAGCCAGAAACTCTGAATATTTTATGTTCATTGTTTTTTAATTTAATACTGGTGAATTTTGTTCAGTGTCTTTTTTTTCTTTGTTATAGGATCACAGTAAATATCCAAAACCTATGCAAACTCTATCATCATATTTGAACTGAAAGTACTAATGTAATATGAATGTTTACTAATTACAATATCAATAAACATTTCACCTCCAGGTCACCCAATCCTTCCTCTGAAGAGTAAAAACAATGTTTTACTGTTTGCAAAATCTGTAAGCCTTTAAGCTATTTAATGTCACTGTCAAAGTAAAACAGTAATTACCTTAGCACTAGCACATTTAGTTTTTTCCTTAGTTCAACTAAAATGGGTTCCCCTATTGTGCTCCCTCTATAAAAGCAGTGGTTAGAAGTGTGGTAAGGGAACCCTATCCCAGAAACAAAGGTTTGACATATTTGAGGATGCCTGTTAACCTTTCTGAATAGGCTTGAAATACTTTACCCTGACTGTCTAATAATATGAAGAATATTGGGAATTATTTATAAGTCTCCATATGTATTCAAACAAACTAGTATAAAACTGCATTGAAACTGTTATATTCCCACTCACACTAACAATTTACTTTCTCCTGCAGTCTAAGGACTCAACTATTACTGAACTTTAGACATACACTTTGCACAGTCTGAAGATACTAATGTGGGAAAGGATAAAGTATGGATACTTAAGAATTCTCAGTGACTATATGTGCAAATAGGTGAGGTAAACCTTTGAAGTGCTGCAATATTTGCAAGTTACATGACAGATAACTAATATTTGGCTAACAGCTTATGGGCTAATCAATTTAGAATCAAGACAACAGGGCTGGCTCCAGCAGCTAAGGAAGCAGGTGCTTGGGGTGGCCAATACAAAGGGCTGCACTTCGTCTGGGTCTTCGGCGGGAATTCGGCGGAGGGTCCCTCAGTCCCTCTCTTCCTCTTTGAGCTGCCGCCAAAGTGCCGCCAAAGAGGAAGGGAGGGAGTGAAGAACCCACCGCTGAGCTGCTGCCGAAGTGCCGCCAATTGGCCTTTTTTTTTTTCCCCGACGCTTGGGGCGACAGAAAACCTGGAGCCGGCCCTGCAGGACAATGATGAAAAAGTGATGGATGTAGAGATGTGAATTAACATTTGGAAATTCAATTATCTTGATGTTTTGTGTATGTATGAGGGGGCTTAGATTTTTTTTTTTAAAGCTAGAACTTTTGGCCTTGCCTTCACTGTAGTATTTTGTTGCCAAAATTTATGCCATTTTAATTAAAGCACTTTAATTAAATTGCTGTTGCATGTCCACACTATGCTCCTTGTATTGGCAGAGTGCACCTACACTAGCAGCTCTTGCATCGACACAGAGAGCAGTGCACTGTGGGTCATAGGCACCGACTTCAGGGTTACTCTGGGGCTGGAGCACCCGCAGGGAAAAATTAGTGGGTGCACCGCACCCACCAGCAGCCAAGCTCCCCCCTCCTTGCCTCCTTCTCCCTGCCCAAGTGCACTGCATCCCTGCTCCTCTCCCTCCCTCCCAGAGCTTCCTGCCCCCCTGCTGCCTAACAGCTGTTTGGCGGTGCTTAGGACTTTCCAGGAGGAGGGGGAGGAGTAGGGATGCGGCGTTCTCAGGGAAGGAGGTGGAGAAGAGGCAGGGCAGGGGAGAGGACTTGTGGGAAGAGGATGGAATGGGGGTGGGAAAGGGTGGGACAGTTGGGAAAAGGTGTGGTGGGGCAGGGACTTTGGGGAGGGGTGGAATCGGGGTGGGGTGAGGGCAATGCAGGGGGTGGTCAGAGGGAAAGGACCCACTGGGCAGAGGGGAAGTCGGCACCTATGCTGTGGGTAGCTATCCCACTGTGCAACTGACCATGGAGTGCTTTGGGAAGGGTTTGCAATGCCTCACGGGACAGGGACAGCATCACATGATACAGGTTTCTCAATCCCATCATTCCATCGGCATCCTACTAGATTGCCAGCTGCTTTTCAACTTAAGTGTGGGGGAGGAGGAAGACTGTATGACAGAGAGCATGTGTGTGTATGTGGGAGACACAGAGCCAGAGTGTGTGTGTTGGAAGAGTATGTGAGAGAGTGGGGGAAGGAGTGTGTATGTGAGAAAGTGTGTGTTGGGGGCAAGTGAGTATGTCAGCAGAACTTCCTGGAGCTTTGAAAGGGGAGGGGTGCATGCCTGTGTAGCAGGAATGCAGGGCAGCCAAGTTTAAAACAGTGAGCAGAGCAGTCACAGCAGGCATTGTGGGATACTGGGGGAGGCCAGTTATGGCGATATAATGAACAACATCTACACTGATGCTTTATCACTTTTAGGTTGCCACAAAAAGCTTTATGACTCTTGTTGAGGTGGTTTTATTTTGTCGCTGAAACTGAAGAGTTTTGTCATCAAAAGTAGCATTGCAGCGTGTACACCTCCACTGTTTCATCGCCAAAAGCTGCCTTTTGGTGACAAAACTCTGCAGTGTAGATAAGACCTTACTGAAGCAATGTGTCAATGATAATGTTATCTTAAGGGTGTATTAATATGGCAGGTTCGGTAATTAACTGTTTTACATACAGTAGGCTATACTGTTCTTGGCTTTTGCATGTGGAGAGGGCATAAGGACCCTTCCTTTCCCCTACCCTAAGACATCTCATGTGAGGGCTACACCAACCATAAGGAGTAGAGCTGGCCAGATCCCAGAATTCCCATTCTGTTGGAGATACTGACATTTCAAAATAAATCAATTAAATGTGTTTGGCTTTGGAACAGAACCTTGAAGACTGGAATTTTCCCATTGAAAGGGAATTCCAAATTTCATTTTGAAAAAATCAGAACACCATTTCATTTAAACTTTTTTTGAAACAAAATTGAGGAGGTGCCCTAAGCTGCCTGGAGAACCTCAAACTCTGCTTCCAGACTTCCTGCCACACAGCCAGGAGCCTGGCTGCCCTAGAAGCCATGGCTTGAGCCTGGACCAACCCCTGAAAGTTCACTTGGATGTTTGCGTTCCACTTGAACCTTCTTCTCTTCCCTCAACTCATCCCAAAGATATTGAAATTTAAGTAATCGAGCCAAGAAAGTTGTGCAGCTGAAGACAAGCTGTAAAGTGGTATGACTGGGCATAAAGCATCAGCCCAGGTTCAGGAAATTCGCACAGTCTGGTCGGAGCTTTGCAAGAGCAGGGGGTTGGACTAGATGACCTCCTGAGGTCCCTTCCAACCCTGATATTCTATGATTCTATGAGTCTAAGAGCAAAGAATGCCAAGCACTAGTGACTGAACACCGAACCCACGCGACTGGGGGTTGGATTGTGGGCTCTATGCCAACCTTTCACAAGTCGTATCTGACAGTAACTTAAATGAAAAGAAAAAACCTCCACAAGCATTAAAATGAAATGAGAACTTTTGAAATGTGATAGGAAAAAAGATTTTTATTGCTCAGCTCTCTCAAAAAAACCAAAACAGCATAACTGCAGTACTTTGATTAGATGCTGTATTATCTAGCTCCAAACCATGATCTCTTAAAAATAATTTAACAGTAACCACCTCTGGTAATAACAGTAAATCAAGATCTTATCTTGTTTTAAAGGCAGCTTGCTGAATAACATTATCTGCATGTTACTTACTGTTTGGGGAAGTTTACTATGTATAGCTTGATTCTACTGCTCATTAAGATCAGCTGGCAATTTTTCTTGACTGCTGAGCTCAAGCTTCCTGCAAATGATCTTAACATTTCCATGAAGAAAAGTTGTTAGAATACTATGTTAACCTCAAACTCATTCCCCATACTGTGATGGTTTGGGGAATCTATGTACAGCATATGAATTCTGATTGATTTTCCAGACTCTCTATGTAACTCTAACCCTCAGTGTATATTGAATCAGCCATTTGTTTACAGAGACCATGTCATATATCACGCGTACTGTCTGGAAGCTGCTACAGGACAATCAAGAGTGGTTAATATGGAATGACTCTGCCTTGGAAGAACAATGAATTTGCTAAAGAGGTTGGCCAAGCTAAATGAGCTTGTCTGCAGGGAGGTGGGTTGGAGCAATTGAAATTCTCCAGCAGAAGAGGAGAACAAAGAAAGAGGTGTTAGATGCTGCTGATAAAAGGGGCATGCGCTCTGAGCTAGGAGGAAGTTGTCGACCATTGGACCTGAACAAGCTAGGAAGAGCTTGTTTGTTGCAGGGGAAGGGAGTGAGAACCTGAAAGCTGAGGAGGATCTTGAATTCCTGAGAGGACTGACCAAAAACCCAAAGGGCTCTTAAAGTGGTGAGGACACTGGAGGGTTTGCACATGCAGCTTTTGTTGCTTTTGCATGGATCTGTAAATCGCTAGGCTTTCATTAGAAATAAAGTGTGTGTGTGTGTGTGTGTGTAAGAACTTACTTTGCAAAACCTCTGATTTCATTGCTGTAACTGTCATGAGGCCCCAATGGCAGAACCCAGAGAGGGCAGAAGGGGCAGTTGTCCCTCACCTGGTATCCTTTAGGTGTATATATGTCTCCTTTTTAAACATATTTTTCAGTTGAAAAATGGCCACCAATGACTCATCACACCACGGTTCCCCTTAGTTACAAAACCTGGCTCTGCTACTGTGTACCTCCAAAAGGTTTAACCTGTAAACTGGACTACCCGGGGGATGGAGCTCTGGGAAAGGGTGTGCTTAAGCTTCTGGGGAGACTTAGAATCACAGGGTTAGAAGGGACTGCAAGGGTCATCTAGTCTAACCCCCTGCCAAGATGCAGGATTTGTTGTGGTTACACCATCCAAGATAGATGACTATCCAGCCTCCTTTTGAAACCTCTAGTGAAGGAGCTTCCACAACCTCCTTTAGTAATCCGTTCCATTGTCTTACTGTTCTTACAATTGGAAAGCTTTTCCTGAGATTTAATCTAAATCTGCTATGCTGTAGAACCCATTGCCTCTTGTCCTGCCCTCTGTGGAAGGAGAGAACAACTTTTCTCCATCTTTTTTATGGCAGCCTTTCAAGTATTTGAAGACCACTATCATGTCCCCCCTTAATCTCCTCTTTTCCAAATCAAACATACTCAGTTCCTTCAGCCTTTGCTTATATGGCGTGCATTTCATCTCTTTGACGATCTTTGTCACGTGCCTCTGGATCCTTTATGTACATCTTTTCTATACATTGGTGACAAAAATTGGACACAGGACTTCAGCGGAGGCCTAAGCAGTGCCAAGTAGAGCGGGACGATTACCTCCTGTGCCCCTGTTAATGCAACCTAAAATTGCATTTGCTTTTTTTTTTTTTTTTTGCAACAGCATCGCATTGCTGACTCATGTTGAGGTTGTGATCTACCACTATCCCAGATCCTTTTCAGCAGTGCTGCTGCCAAACCAGTTATCCCCCATTCTATATTTGTACATTTGGTTTTTCTTCCCTAAGTGTAGCACCTTACATTTGTCTTTAATTTAATTTTCTTATCTATAGCCCAGTTCTCCAATTTATCAAGAACCCTCTGAATTTTAGTTCTATCCTCCAAAGAGTTGGCAACCCCCTACTAGCTTTATGTCATCTGAAAATTTGATCAGTATCATACATCCAGATCATCAATACAGATGTTATAAAACACCGGACCCAGAACAGATCTCTGTGGACAGTGGTGCTGGAATGGGGTGGCCGGGGGCCATGGCTCTATCACTTTTTACCAGCTGTAAGGGTGAGCGATGGCAGCGGGGCTGGAGAAGCAAACAGGGGGCAGGGCCTGGGGGAAAAGGTGGCATGGGAGCAGGGCTTCAGGGGAAGAGGCGTCATGGGGGGTAAGTGGCTCCCCCTACTTTTAGGGAGCTTCCGCCACTCCTGCTTGTGGAACCCACTTGAGACTTCCTCCACTTCGACATCATTCCATTAACAGTTACTCTTAGTATCCACTTAACGTAATCACTTAATAGCAGTTCTGCCAAGTCCATATTTCTCCAGCTTACTGTCGTATGGGGGACTGTGTCAAAAGCCTTGCTGAAGTCCAGGTATATTATGTCCACCCAGGACCGGCGCTAGGAGTTTGAGCGCCCTAGGCGGCCGGCAATTTCAGTGCCCCACGCGCTGGTCCTGCAGCTCCGGTGGAGCTGCCGCAGTGGTGCCTGCGGAGGGTCCGGTGCTCCACGGCTCCGGTGGAGCTGCTGCAGTCGTGCCTGCGGGTGGTCCACCGGAGCCGCGCAAGGAGCTGACCGTCCGCAGGCAGGACTGCGGCGGCTCCACCAGAGCCACGGACCAGCGGACCCTCCACAGGCACCACTGCGGCAGCTCCACCGGAGCTGCCTGCCGCCCCCTCCGGCAAAATGAAGCCCACCAATTATTCTGGCGCCCTAGGCCCCCTATCCACCAAAACTGTTATCCTGTCAAAGAAGGAAATCAAGCTGGTTTGGCATGATTTGCTCTTGGTAAATCTATGCTGGCTGCTAGTGATCAACCCTTCAGCCTCCAGTTATTTGCAAATTCAATGTTTAATGTTATAAATTGCACTAGTAGCTTCCCAAGTATCAAAGTCAGGCTGACTGGTCTATATTCCCCGATTCTACCTTTTCCCCCCTTTTAAAGATGGGCATTACATTATCCCTTCTCCAGTCTTCCAGGATCTCTCCTGTCATCCATGACTTTGCAAATATTATTATTGCCAATGGCTCCGAGATTTCTTCAGCTAATTCCTTCAGTACCCTCGGGTGAATAGCATCAGGCGCTGATGATTTGAATTAATTCAAATTGGTTAGAAGATCTCTGGTGTGTTCTTTACTTATCCTGATCTGCATCCCTTCCCCTTTATTGTCTATAGTAACATTGGTAGCCATCCGGTCATGTTATTTTTTGTGAGACGACTGAAGCAAAGTAGGCATTGAGCTGCTCTGCCTTCCTATCATCTTCCGTTATCAGCTCACCATCTCCACTGAGCAGCGGACACACACTGTCCTTGATCTTTCTTTTTTGTCTGTCATATTTGAAGGAACCCATTCTCGTTGTCTCTAACATTCATTGCCAGCTGTAACTCATTCTTGGCCTTGGCTTTCCTGATTTTGTCCCCACACACTTGTGCTATTCCCATGTATATCTCCTTCCATTTCCTGTATGTATCCCTTTTGGGTTCTGGATAGCTAAAAAGCTCCTTGTGCAGTCACACTGGCCGCCTATGACTCTTATCATTCTTCTGCATTGGAATAGCTTCATGTTGAGCCTCTAGTCTAGTTTACATCTTTTAGAAACTGCCAGTCCCCTTTGACTCTTTTTCTTCTTAATTGGTCTTTCCATGGGACCTTGCCTACTGT
This sequence comes from Gopherus evgoodei, assembly GCF_007399415.2. Classification (NCBI taxonomy): domain Eukaryota; kingdom Metazoa; phylum Chordata; order Testudines; family Testudinidae; genus Gopherus; species Gopherus evgoodei. Next base: position 251,023,641 of record NC_044323.1, on the reverse strand, counting down.
TTCTCTAAGTTGGTTGAAATGTGCCCCTCTGAAGTCCAGTGTCCTTCTTTTGCTGTTCTCGTTTTGCTGTTCTCGTATCCTCTTTTCAATAGAATCTTGAATCCTATCAGATCATGATCACTTTCTCCCAAGCTCCTGACCACCTTCACATTCACAACTCATTCATCCCTGTTGGTCAAAAACAGATCCAAAATGGATGACTCCGTAGTTGTTTCATCAACTTTCTCAATCAGAAAGCTGTCCCCTATGCATGCTAAGAATTTGCTGACCATATTATGTTTTGCTGCAGTAGTCTTCCAACATTAATACTAGCTCATGTGTGTTAGCTAATCTTCTTACCTGCACGTAGAATGACTCATGCACTTCTTCCTGATTTTGGTGGTCTATAATAATAGACTTGGGTGGGTTTAGCACTGGCCTCAGTGTCTAGGGCCGCTGGACTGCGGAGGGGGTCTCACTTCTGAGAAGGGGTAGTAGACAGAGTGTTTGCACCCTGGGAATGAGCCTGAGAGGCCAGAGACAGTTGCTTGGATGCTGCTCAGACTTAGTAGCCTTAGGCCACACTGGGTATGTGTGTGGGGGAGATCGACTTAAGATACGCAACTTCAGTTATGAGAATAAAGTAGCTGGAGTCGACATAACTTAGGTTGACTTACCTCACGTCCTCACGGTGCGGGATCGACTGCCGCTACTCCCCTGTCGACACCGTGGCAAGAGGCGGAAGTAGAGGAGTACAGGAGTCAACGGCAGAGTGATCAGGGATCGATTTATCGAGTCTACACTAGATGCAATAAATCGATCCCCAAGGAATCGATCACTATCCGGCGATCCGGATCGGCGAGTAGTGTAGACATACCCTTAGAGGCACACAGGAGCTGGTATTGGGAACCAAACACAGCAGCCTTGTTTGTTCAGCATGGGGAGCTCAACCAGGTCAGTCACACACATATTAGAAAGAAAGAATAGATTCCTACAGCACATCATAATTTGGGGACTATTGCACAGGCTTTACTTACAATTAGCATGAAAGATACCCTTTATTCCACTTTATTATTCAAGAATCAAACCTTATCTTCCATCTAGCAAAGAGGGCATGTGCTATATATTGCGCTCTATCATTTCAGAGACCCAGTTAAGTATACTAAAAAAGGCCCTTGTGAAAAATCCCTTTCCTTTTTCAGCTATTATCTTTAACTGTAGCAATGACTTATTTGCTCCAACCTGAAACCCAACTGTTTCGAGTATTAGCCCAATGCTTCTTTAAAATTATTACCTTTGTAAACCACAGGGTTTGTATTGCAGCTGCCTACTTCTATTAAACACAACAAATACAATAAGCTGGGACAAGCCTAATGTCTTCCTGGTCTGTCAATGCCTAATTATAAAATGTTTTTGAAATAGTGTCTGATGGTGTCTGTTAGTGCTACAGTGCAATGACTATAGTTATGGCTATGTTTATGTCACAAAGGCCATAGAAATCACAGAATCCCTGACTTCCAGAGACCTCCCTGACATTCTTTGCTTCAGTCCCAGGGGCTGCAGGACTCTGGAGCTGGCATCCAGCAGGACCCTGGCAAGGTTCCAGTGACAGGCAACAGCACAGGGTGGGGGACGCCTTGGGCAAGTGGCTGAGGGTGTCTCATTTTCTCTCTGGGAAATATGGTTATCCTGCAGCTCCCAGCTGTTGTGGGTGGAGGGCTCCCCCCTGAAGCTTCCAGCAGCTGCGGGTAGAGAGGGAACCCCACAGCTCCCAGCCACCATGGTGGCAGGGTAAACCATGGAGCCACAGCAGCAAAAGTCATAGACAAGTCACGGTCTTCTATGAATTTTTGTTTATTGTCCATGACCTATCTGTGACATTTACTAAAAATAACCATGACAAAATCTTAGCTTTAACTATAGTTAATCTGTTTCCATTATCTACTTCCAGGGGTTTATAGTCAATCCTACAGATGACTATGATCAGCTGATGTGATTTGAAACATGACTTTCCCTGTCTACATGAGATGACATGAGGGGAAAAGTCCTCTTTAAAATCATGTTAGTTAACACATTTTACAACGAGATCTAATTTCCTAGTCCAGGCATGACTTTAGCACCTCCTGAAGCACTAGCCACCCATAGGGCAGGATTCATGGGAGAGGCATGGTTCGCCTCCCTCCTGGAAGGTGTGGTATGCACACTCCCCCTGCACACTTGTTAGCTCCTGGAAGAAACATAGATGCTTGCTAAACTCTCCTGGGTAGTTAAGCCCCCAACATGAACGAGTGTCTATCAATTATACAGATCATGTCCGTCAGTAATATAGTCATTTTGCAGATTAGACCTACTCAGCCAGTCAACTGCATCAATGAGAAATGAGAATCTCAAACCCATGTTCTTACAGCCTCAGACAGTTCTGTTTTAGTCTAACAATTGTTATACAAATTCTGTCCTTCCCTCCACAGTGGCTTCTGGTTGGATTCTGCCTCCACATTTGATGTCCTCCCTCTCCAAAAAGTCCTACATTATCTCCCTGGTTAGAAAGTCCCTGACAACTAGTGTTTCTCCCCAGTTTCCTCTACAGTAGAACCTCAGAATTATGAACATCAGAGTTACAAACTGACCAGTCAACTGCACACCTCACTTGGAACCAGAAGTATGCAATCAGGCAGCAGCAGAGACAAAAGGAAAAAAAAAGCAAATACTCATAGACTAAGGTCAGAAGAGACCATTACGATCATCTAGTCTGACCTCCTGCACAATGCAGGCCACAGAATCTCACCTACCTACTCCTGTAACAAACCCCTAAGCTATATCTGAGTTATTGAAGTCCTCAAATCGTGGTTTAAAGACTTCAAGGTGCAGAGAATCCTCCAGCAAGTGACCCGTTCCCCATGCTGCAGAGGAAGGCGAAAAACCTCCAGGGCCTCTGCCAATCTGCCCTGGAGGAAAATTCCTTCTCGACCCCAAATATGGCGATCAGTTAAACCCTGAGCATGTAGGCAAGACTCACCAGCCAGCACCCAGGAAAGAATTATCTGTAGTAACTCAGATCTCACCCCATCTAACATCCCATCACAGACCACTGTGCATACTCCCTTGCTGATAATCAAAGATCAGTTGCCAAATTAATTGCCAAAATTAGGCTCTCTCATCATACCATCTCCTCCATAAACTTATTAAGCTTAGTCTTAAAGCCAGATATGTCTTTTGCCCCCACTACTCCGCTTGGAAGGCTGTTGCAGAACTTCACTCCTAGCTGCTCCCCTGAATTCCACTGACCAAACACACAAGCGGTCCAGGATTGTAGTGTTCTTGTAGGTTGACTTCATGTAGGCTAGAGATGAAGGGATATTCATAGATTCATAGACTCTAGGACTGGAAGGGACCTCAAGAGGTCATCGAGTCCAGTCCCCTGCCCTCATGGCAGGACCAAATACTGTCTAGACCATCCCTGATAGACATTTATCTAACCTACTCTTAAATATCCAGAGATGGAGATTCCATAACCTCCCTAGGCAATTTATTCCAGTGTTTAACACCCTGACAGTTAGGAACTTTTCCTGATGTCCAACCTAAATCTCCCTTGCTGCAGTTTAAGCCCATTGCTTCTTGTTCTATCATTGGAGGCTAAGGTGAACAAGTTTTCTCCCTCCTCCTGATGACACCCTTTTAGATGTCTGAAAACTGCTATCATGTCCCCTCTCAGTCTTCTCTTTTCCAAACTAAATAAACCCAATTCTTTCAGCCTTCCTTCATAGGTCATCTTCTCAAGACCTTTAATCATTCTTGTTGCTCTTCTCTGGACCCTCTCCAATTTCTCCACATCTTTCTTGAAATGAAGTGCCCAGAACTGGACACAATACTCCAGTTGAGGCCTAACCAGTGCAGAGTAGAGCGGAAGAATGACTTCTCGTGTCTTGTTTACAACACACCTGTTAATGCATCCCAGAATCACGTTTGCTTTTTTTGCAACAGTATCACACTGTTGACTCATATTTAGCTTGTGGTCCACTATGACCCCTAGATCTCTTTCTGCCATAGTCCTTCCTAGACAGTCTCTTCCCATTCTGTATGTGTGAAACTGATTGTTCCTTCCTAAGTGGAGCACTTTGCATTTGTTTTAATGAACTTCATCCGGTTTACCTCAGATCATTTCTTCAATTTGTCCAGATCATTTTGAATTTTGACCCTGTCCTCCAAAGCAGTTGCAATCCCTCCCAGTTTGATATCATCTGCAAACTTAATAAGCGTACTTTCTATGCCAACATCTAAGTTGTTGATGAAGATATTGAACAGAGCCGGTCCCAAAACAGACCCCTGCGGAACCCCACTTGTTATACCTTTCCAGCAGGATTGGGAGCCATTAATAACTACTCTCTGAGTACAGTTATCCAGCCAGTTATGCACCCACCTTATAGTAGCCCCATCTAAATTGTATTTGCCTAGTTTATTGATATGGATATCATGCGAGATCGTATCAAATGCCTTACTAAAGTCTAGGTATACCACATCCACCGCTTCTCCCTTATCCACAAGACTTGTTATCCTATCAAAGAAAGCTATCAGATTGGTTTAACACGATTTGTTCTTTACAAATCCATGCTGGCTATTCCCTATCACCTTACCATCTTCCAAGTGTTTGCAGATGATTTCTTTAATTACTTGCTCCATTATCTTCCCTGGCACAGAAGTTAAACTAACTGGTCTGTAGTTTCCTGGGTTGTTTTTATTTCCCTTTTTATAGATGGGCACTATATTTGCCCTTTTCCAGTCTTCTGGAATCTCTCCCATCTCCCATGACTTTCCAAAGATAATAGCTAGAGGCTCAGATACCTCCTCTATTAACTCCTTGAGTATTCTAGGATGCATTTCATCAGGCCCTGGTGACTTGCAGGCATCTAACTTTTCTAAGTGATTTTTAACTTGCTCTTTATTTATTTTATCTTCTAAACCTACCCCCTTCCCATAAGCATTTACTGTGTTAGACATTCCTTCAGACTTCTCAGTGAAGACCGAAACAAAGAAGTCATTAAGCATCTCTGCCATTTCCAAGTTTCCTGTTACTGTTTCTCCCTCCTCACTGAGCAATGGGCCTACCCTGTCCTTGGTCTTCCTCTTGCTTCTAATGTATTGATAAAAAGTCTTCTTGTTTCCCTTTATTCCCATAGCTAGTTTGAGCTCATTTGTACCTTTGCCTTTCTAATCTTGCCCCTGCATTCCTGTGTTGTTTGCCTATATTCATCCTTTGTAATCTGACCTAGTTTCCATTTTTTATATGACTCCTTTTTATTTTGTAGGTCATGCAAGATCTCGTGGTTAAGCCAAGGTGGTCTTTTGCCACATTTTATATCTTTCCTACCCATCGTAATAGCTTGCTTTCGGGCCCTTAATAGGGTCCCTTTGAAAAACTGCCAACTCTCCTCAGTTGTTTTTCCCCTCAATCTTGATTCCCATGGGACCTTACCTATCAGCTCTCTGAGCTTACCAAAATCTGCCTTCCTGAAATCCATTGTCTCTATTTTGCTGTACTCCCTTCTACCCTTCCTTAGAATTGCAAGCTCTATGATTTCATGATCACTTTCACCCAAGCTTCCTTCTACTTTCAAATTCTCAACGAGTTCCTCCCTATTTGTTAAAATCAAGTCTAGAACAGCTTCCCCCGAGTAGCTTTTTCAACCTTCTGAAATAAAAAGTTGTCTGCAATGCAGTCCAGGAACATATTGGATAGTCTGTGCCCCACGGTGTTATTTTCCCAACATATATCTGGATAGTTGAAGTCCCTCATCACCACCAAATCTTGGGCTTTGGATGATTTTGTTAGTTGTTTAAAAAAAGCCTCATCCACCTCTTCCACCTGGTTAGGTGGCCTGTAGTAGACTCCTAGCACGACATCACCCTTGTTTTTTACTCCTTTTATCCTAACCCAGAGACTCTCAACACTTCCGTCTCCTATGTCCATCTCCACCTCAGTCCAAGTGTGTACATTTTTAATATATAAGGCAACACCTCCTCCCTTTTTCCCCTGTCTATCCTTCCTGAGCAAACTATACCCATCCACACCAACATTCCAATCATGTGTATTATCCCACCAAGTTTCAGTGATGCCAACAATGTCATAGTTGTATTTATTTATTAGCACTTCCAGTTCTTCCTGCTCATTACCCATACTTCTCGCATTTGTATATAGGCATCTAAGATACTGGTTTGATCTTGCCTCCCAGTTTTGCCCTGACACTCTTTTCTCTCTGCCATTATAGCCCACGCTCCCTCTTGTTTCCGACCCATCTCCCAGCTCTTCATATTCCCCACTTACCTGTGGGCTTTGCTCACCTGTCCCTGTTGAACCTAGTTTAAAGCCCTCCTTGCTAGGTTAGCCAGTCTGTGTGCAAATAGGGTCTTTCCCCTCCTCGAAAGGTGAACGCCATCTCTGCCTAGCAGTCCTTCCTCGAATAGCATCCCTTGGTCGAGGAAGCCAAAGTCCTCCTGGCGACACCATCTTCACAGCCAGGCATTCACCTCCATGATGCATCTGTCTTTGGCAGGAAGAATCGAAGAGAATACCACCTGCGCTCCAAACTCCTTCACCCGTACTCCCAGAGCCCTGTAGTCACTCTTGATCTGCTCAGCGTTACACCTCGCAGTATCATTTGTGCCCATATGGATGAGTAGCATGGGGTAGTAGTCAGAAGGCCGGATAGTCCTCGACAATGCCTCTGTAACATTTCGGATATGGGCCCCCGGCAGGCAGCATACTTCCCGAGATGAAATGTCAGGGCGACAAATGGGTGTCTCCGTCCCCCTCAGCAGAGAGTCTCCGACCACCACTACCTACCACTACCACAAATACAGTACAGTACTGTGTTAAATGTAAACTACTAAAAATATAGGGAAAATTTGAAAAAAAGATTTGATAAGGTAAGGAAACTGTTCCTGTGCTTGTTTAATTTAAATTAAGATGGTTTCATGTAGCATTTTTTTTCTGCATAGTAAAGTTGCATTTCTCCAGTTTGTCCAGATCATTTTGAATTTTAATTCTATCCTCCAAAATCATTTACTATCCCTCCCAGCTTGTTATCATCCACAAACTTGGTAAGTGTACTCTCTATCTCATTATCTAAGTCATTGATGAAGATATTGAACAGAACTGGACCCAGAACTAATCCCTACAGGACCCCTCTGGTTATGCCCTTCCAGCTTGACTGTGAACCACTGATAACTACTCTATGGGAATAGTTTTCCAACCAGTTATGCACCCACTTTATAGTATCTCCATTTAGGTTGCATTTCCTTAGTTTAGTTATGAGAAGGTCATGCAAGACAGTATCAAAAGTCTTACTAAAGTCAATATATATACCACATCTACCACTTCCCCCATTCACAAATCTTGTTACTCTGTCAAAGAAAACTATTAGATTGATTTGCCATGATTTGTTCTTCACAAATCCATGCTGACCATTACTTATCACCTTATTATCTTCTAGGTGTTTGCAAAATGATTGCTTAATTATGTGCTCCATTATCTTTCTGGGTACTGAAATTAAGCTAACTGGTCTGTAACTCCCCGGGGCTGTCTTTATTTTCCTTTTTATAGATTGGCACTATATTTGCCCTTTTCCAGACTTCTGGACTCTCTCCAGCCTTCCATGACTTTTCGAAGATAATCACTAATGGCTCAGATAACTCCTCAGCCAGCTCCTTGAGTATTCTAGGATGTATTTCATCCCTGCCAACTTAAAGACATTTAACTTGTCTAATTTTTTTAACTTGTTCTTTCTCTATTTTAGCCTCTGGTCCAACCTCCTTTTCACTGGCATTCACTATGTTAAACGTCCAATTGCTACAAACCTTTTTGGTGAAAATTGAAACAAAAAAGTCATGTAGCACTAATGCCATTTCCTCATTTTTTGTTATTTGCTTATATTAATTATTTGTCATTTGACCTAGTTTCCACTTTTTGTAGGACTGTTTTTTGATTTTTAGATCATTGAAGATCTCCTGGTTAAGCCAGGCTGGTCTCTTGCCATACTTCCTGTCTTTCTTATGTAGTTGGGTAGTTTGCTCTTGTGCCCTTAATAATGTCTGTTTGAAAAATTGCCCCCACCCTTGAGCTGTTTTTCCCATTAGATTTACTTCCGGTTGGATCTTACCTACCAACTCCTTGAGTCTGCTGAAGTCTGCCTTCTTGAAATCCCTTATCTTTATTGTGCTGTCTTCCCTCCTACCATTCCTTAGAATCATGAACTCTACCATTTTATAATCACTTTCACCTAAGCTGCCTTCCACTTTCAAATTTTCAACCAGTTCCTCCCTATTTGTCAAAATCAAATCTAGAACAAACAGCCTCTCCCCCAGTAGCTTTCTCCACCTTCTGAATTAAAACAATTTCCCCAATACATTCCCCAATACATTGTTGGATAATGTGTGTGAAATCCCTATAGCTACTCATTTGAAACATCTCTTTCCTGTAAAACACAAGCCCACAGAAAACATTCTACAAAGCAATCATGATATGTGACAATGAATATGTTAACTATAGAAAAACAGGTTTTGAATTCAGCACAGTGACTGCACTAGCATGGATGAGCTTAAAAAATGAGGAATTACTGTGGGAGCAATCAGGAAGCCCCATCTATCTCCAGTAACACATGATCCTTAGGAATGGATTTCAGCTTTCCATTTGTTGAAAGCCTTTCTGCTGAAGGAATATTGATAACTAAAATGTTAGATAAAAATATTCAGGAACACTGCCAGAAAGACAATCAACAAACCCTTTGCATCTGTTCTTTATATTAGAGAAGCCATCAGAGACCAGACAAAGTTTGATCAAATGTTATTTAGCTATTTGGAATGGATGAAAAACTGGCTGGTGCATTTAAGAACCAATATTCTCTTAGCTAGAAGATCCACTCAGACAGAAACATTAATTAAAGCTAGAAATAGAACAGAAATGCATTCAGATGTTAGTTGTGCTTAAATCTAAATGATTACAAGTATATCCAATATCTTATGCAAGGTAGTGTTCTGATATTATCATGGAAAAACTGAGCCCACAAATAAAATCTATACTACAGGTTAGGAGAAATGCGTTTGGAATAATTCAGATGAACTCACCAATGACATTTTGCAGCACTGTAGAAATAGAAGGTTATAAATCTACTTTGCTGAAAAATATATGGACTAGTATAAGGTGACTAGAAACTGGTATAAGTGTTCTTATATGTACAAATGTCAAAATACATAAATGTTATGTAGTGGAGAGAATTTTTAAGGAGAGTTGAGAACAGAACTCAGGCCTTTCTGTCCCTAGGTGGCAGGTTATATATGTTTGTGGTGCTCAAGCACCAGGAATATTCAGGGCTGGGGGCCCTGCTCCAGCAATATTTGGACCTGGGTCTCTCCCCCGGCCCTGCCTGGATCAGACCCCAGCCCCCGCGGGTCTTCCCGCCCCGCCGCGTCCCTGCCTGACAGAAAGCAGTGTGCGCCTCTCCCCTGCCTGCTTCTGCTGCCGGGGTAGAACGGCAGAACTGCTGTCTGCTGCCCCAGGGTCCTAGTGCCTGCCAACCACTAATGGCAAGGCAGGCTGCCCTTACCCTGCCCTTCGGCCGTTGCCCTGAGCCTCTCCAACACCCTAAACCCCTCATCCCTCCAACCATAATCCTCTGCCTCAGCCCTGAGCCCTCCCACATCATGAATCCTTCATCCTCAGCCCTAACCCTCATCCCCCTGCACCCTAATCCTCTGCCCCAGCCCTGAGCCCCCCCACATCATGAAACCCTCATCCTCAGCCCCGGTCCTCATTCGCCTGCATCCTGATCCTCTGCCTCAGCTCTGAGCCCTCCCGCAGCATGAACCCCTCATCCTCAGCCCCAACCCTCATTCCTCTACACCCTAATCCTCTGCCCCAGTCTTGAGCCCCCCCACATCATGGACTCCTCATCCTCAGCCCCACAGCCCTCACCCCACACCCCAACCCTCTGCCCTAGCCCTGAACCCTGTCCTGCATCATGAATCCCTCATCCTCAGCCCCCTAACCCTCACCCCTGCACTCCCTCCTATCCCCAGACTCCCTCCCAGTGCATGCACCCCCTCCCAGAGTGTGCACCACCTCCCCTTTCCCACACACCCCTTACTCCCAAACTCCCTCCCAGAGCCTGCACCCCTCACCCCTTCCCACACCCTGACCCCCAGCCCAGAGCCTGCACCCAAACTCCGTCCCAAAGCCTGCACCCCTCACCCCCTCCTGCACACCCACCTCCTGCCCAAGCCCGGCGCTTGCACCCAGCACCCAAACTCCATCCCAAAGAGTGCACCCTGCACCCTTCCTGCACCCTAATCCCCAGGCCAGGACCTGCACCCCAGACCTCCCCCCAAAACCCCTTCCAGAGCCTTAGGCAGGTGGGGGCGGAGTTGGAGGCATGGGTTCTGGGCACCACCAAAATTTCTACAAACTTGCCACCCTTTTTTCTGTCTCCTAATCCAATGTGCCTTATCCTATCTTGAGTCGAGAGAAAGCCATTTTAACCTGAATTACTTTCAAGGTAGTCCTAGTTATTGTCAGTAATTCAGAGGACTTAGTATAGCTAAGTTACCTAGGCACAACTAAACCTTCCTTAGGGGCACATTTATGAAACTGAGCTTGTGTACACACAATGTACGTATTTGTATAATATGTACATGCTCATTGTCACAGTTCCCAAGGTAACTGCCTCTGTGATCCATTTGTGGCCTCTCTGAGGGCATGCTGCTTTGGTCTCAGGCCTCTACACATCACCCTTCTCAGGGACAGATCCCAGGGATCCTGGCCCTCCAGGCTGGGGGCTTAGACTGCAGACTCCTGCAATTCAGTGTGATTAGCTCAGCAGGTCTGAGTTTAGTTCAGCACCTGCAGACCTGTTCTCTCAGGGGCAATGAGGGAGTTAACCAGTGACCAGCCTGCTTGCATAAAGCAAAGTACTACTTATTCAGAACAAAAGCATTACAGAGAAGACATAGCATAAAACAATAAACAGCTTATATTCAGGTCTAGTTTACCAGGCAGCCATCCATCTTCCTCAAGGAAACCCTGATAGGGTTAAAGTACTTCAGGGACTTTCAGCAGTGTTTGTCTTTCTTGATCACAGTTTCATGTCAGTTCTTGGATTGTGTGTGAGTGACTTCTCTCTCAGATCAGGCAGCTACTTTATACAGTCTCAAGTCCTTTTTGTTTGTAGGCTTCTTGAACCAGGTCAAACCAATATATGCTATGTCTCCAGGGGTAAAACTTCCACAGACTTGTTACCTGCATTAGGGATTTGCATTAATTACCCCCCCCCCCTTCCCAGTGAATTTGGTTCCTGTAGGAAATGATCCTTTAGCTCACCCAGTGAGAACAGCAATACAATCTCAGGCCAGACCATAAAGATACACATAACATTTATAAAGTCTCTGAATTATCCACATGTCCATAACATCTGTCACAGCCCACTATAATAGTCTTTGAATATTCCATGTTTCCAAGCATCATATCTGTCACACTCATTACATTATTTTCAGATAAAAAATAGTTTCTTCCAGACCATGGTTATACACTGATGCTCAATAAAGGCTATTTTCAAACTGGACTTCAACTTTCTACTTCAGGCTTTTTCAGCTGTAGGGCTGTTCAAAAAGGGTTTTGTCAATATATTTTTAATACGGGGAAGAGCATATTCTTTCATTCTTCTCTGACTCACGTCTAGCTGATCCTTTTTTGCTTAATCTTTAGGAAACAAATCACCTTCAGGAAGAATTCAAGAATGAAAAATGTCATCCCCTAAAGGTTCAGAAAGTTATAGGTCTCTCACATCAGGGGGTTAGAAAAAAAATAGACCCTTAATTGCAGCAGGTCACAGCCAGTTCCCTGCCATCTACATTAACCTCCACACATCTATTAATATACACAGAAGGGGGTTATGAAGAGAATTTCATAGATTCCAACAGCAGAATAGACAACTGTGATCATCTAGTCCAGTAGTTCTCAAACTGTGGGTCAGGACCCCAAAGTGGGTCATGATTCTGTTTTAATGGGGTCACCAGGGCTGGTGTTAGACTTGCTGGTGCCAAAGCCTGAGCCGCACCACCCAGGGCCGAAGCAGAAGCTCCACCACTGGAGCTGAAGCCAAAGCCCGAGGGCTTCAGCCCTAGGGTGTGGGGCTCAGGTTACAGGCCCCCTGCCTGGGGCTGCATCCCTTGGGCTTTGGCTCCCCCACCCAGGGTGGTGGGACTCAGGCGGGCTCAGGCAGGCTCAGGCTTCAGTCCCCCCTCCTGGGGTCATGTAGTAATTTTTGTGGTCAGAAGGGGGTCACAGTGCAATGAAGTTTGAGAACCTCTGATCTAGTCTGACCTTCTGTATAACACAGGCCATAGAACTTCCCCAAAATAGTTCTTAGAGCAGATCTTTTAGAAAAACATCCAATCTTGGTTTTAAAATTGTCAGTGATGGAGAATCCACCACGACTCACAGTAAATTAGGGGGAGGGATAGCTCAGTGGTTTGAGCATTGGCCTACTACAACCAGGGTTGTGAGTTCAATCCTTGAGGGGATCATTCAGGGAACTGGGGTAAAAATCTGACAGGGGATTAGTCCTGCTTTGAGCAAGGGGTTGGACTAGATGACCTCTTGAGGTCCCTTCCAACCTTGATATTCTAATAAATTGTTCCAGTGCTTAATTACTCTTACTTATTTCCAGGGTGAATCTGTCTAGCTTCAACTTCCATCCATTAGATCATGTTATATCTTTTCCTGCTAGCTTAAAAAGTCCATTATTAAATATCTGTCCCCATGTAGATACTTACAAACAATAATCAAGTCACCCCTTAACTTTCTCTTTGTGAAGATAAATAGGTTGAGCTGTTTGAGTCTATCACTATAAGGCTTGTTTTCTAATCCTTGAATCATTCTTGTGGCTGTTCTCTGAACCCTCTCCAATTTATCAATATCCTCCTTAAATATTGGGCATCAGGACTAGACACAGTACTACAGTATTTAAACCTGTGTAAAGCACAGATAGATATGTGATTATTTGAAATAAAAAATATCACAAAATTAATATAATTGGAATAGGAAGCAAAACTATAATAATAATTTCCCTCTCTTGCCCATCCCACTCACTGTTCTGTTAGAAATCAATCCTGTTTTCTTCAGAATTGATTTTCCAATTCCTACTGTTTATTGGTAGCTACCAGTAACCAGTGAGGCTGAAATGCTATTTTTACATTCTGGAGGCTCTTGTATTGTCATTGCAGCTAACCTGTGGGTGAGTCACCAATACAGATGACTTCACTGCAAGGTTATTTCTTGTTACCATACCTACTGGAGTTGAGGAGGCACAGTTACAAAATCTATAAACACTGCAGCTAATTAAAAATTATCTTGCATATCTGTCATAAACAGATAGCTAAGCGTTAATGTTCTTTTACCTGTAAAGGGGTAACACCAGTAACCTGAAATACCTGACCAGAGGACCAATCAGGAAACAAGACTTTTTCAAATTTGGGTGGAGGGAAGTTTGTGTGTGAGTTCTTTGTTCTTTGTCTTGTGTCTGACCCTCTCGGCTCTGAGAGTGATTTTTCTGTCTCCTGCCTTTCTAACCTTCTGTTTTCAAGTTGTAAGTACAAAGATAGTTAGACAATATGTTTATATTGTTTATTTTTTGTATTTACATGTGTGTAGTTGCTGGAGTGTTTTGAATTGTATTCTTTTTGGATAAAGCTGTTTATTCACTTTTTTCTCTTAAGCAATTGACCCTGTATTTGTCACCTTAATACAGAGAGACCATTTTTATGTCCTTTTCTTTCTTTTTATAAAGTTCTCTTTTTAAGACCTGTTGGAGTTTTTCTTTAGTGGGGACTCCAGGGAATTGAGTCTGCAGCTCACCAGGGAATTGGTGGGAGCAAGAAGTCAGGGGGAAAATCTCTTTGTGTTAGATTTACTAAGCCTGACTTTGCATACCCTCTGGGTGAGGGGGGAAGTACTTGTGTTTCCAGGACTTGAAACAGGGAGGGTGGTGTCCCTCTGTTTAGATTCATGGAGCTTGCTTCTGTATATCTCTCCAGGAACCCAGGGAGGGAACACCTGGAGGGGAGGAGGGGAATGGTTTATTCCCCTTTGTTGTGAGACTCAAGGCATCTGAGTCTGGGGGTCCCTCAGGGAAGATTTTGGGGAGACCACAGTGCGCCAGGCACTGTATAGATTCTTGGCTGGTGGCAGCTTTACCAGGTCCAAGCTGGTAACTAAGCTTGGAGGTTTTCATGCTAACACCCATATTTTGGACGCTAAGGTCCAGATCTGGGAAAAATGTTATGACATGGTGGCATAGCGGTGTGGATAGATAGATAGAATCCAGAAGCCAGTAGAAATATTATTTTCTTTTTCTCTGCTAGGGCTTTTAAGCAGAGAGAAACAGTTTGGTTTTAAAAGGAACCAGAGAGAATTTTTTTTTCTGCTCTCTCTTGCAGTTTTTGGCTTGCATATTAAGCAAGGAACCATTAAGGAACTATTAAGGGTCTTTTGTCAGACAATAGCACTCCGATTGTGAGTCAAGTACCAGCACAATACACATGCAAATAAAGTGGTTTTTCTGGTTTACTTACATTTAAAAGATTAGCTAGAGGAAGAAAGGGAAAAAGGCACTGTTGCTAGGCAGACCCCAGGAGACAACAGAGCCAGCAGTTCAGACAATAAACACCAGAGGGCACCCCAACACAAGAAAACAGGAACCATGCCTTCCAAGACAAAAATGGGGGCTGAAGAACAAATCAAAGAAGCAGAACACAGGCGACAACTGGAAAAAAGAGAAAAAGAGGTGGAGCTGAAAGAAAGAGAAGAACAGATCAAACAGGCAGCCCATAAAAGAGAACAAGATGCCAAAAAATGCAGCCCACCACAGAAAACTACAAGAAGAAGAGGTGGCCCACAAAATGAAACAAGAAGAAGAAGAGGCAGCCTACCGCAGAGAAATGGAAAAACAACAACAAGAAAGGGAAGAGAGGGAAAAACAGAGAAAACATGAACTGGAGCTAGCGCAGGTTAGGCAGCATGCTCCAGCAAATCCTAACAACCCTTCACCAATTATGGTTCCACATCCCAAGAAATTTCCCACCTACAAGGCAGGTGATGACACTGAGGCCTTCTTGGAAAATTTTGAAAGAGCCTGTCTTGGGTACAGCATCTCTGAAGACCAGTACATGGTAGAATTGAGGACACAGCTCAGTGGACCTTTAGCAGAGGTGGCAGCTGAAATGCCTAAGGAGAACATGAACAACTATAAACTTTTTCAAACCAAGGCCAGATACAGAATGGGGATAACCCCGGATCATGCCCGTCGGCATTTCAGAACCCAAAAGTGGAAACCAGATGTGTCATTTCCCAAACACGCCTACTACGTTGGGAAAAATTATGAGGCCTGCCTGGATATCAGGAAACAATGTTAAATCCATAGACGAACTGCACCTCCTCATACAAATGGAGCAGCTCTTGGATGGTGTTCCTGAGGACATAACACGGTACATACAAGATGGAAAACCCAAAAATCTCACTGAGGCGGGGGAGATTGGAGCCAGATGGATGGAAGTGGCAGAAAGCAAGAAAGCTACTGTCAAGGGGAACGAATACCCCAGAGGGCACACCGACCATAAACCCTACAACTGAGGACAACCAAAGACCCCACCTACAACCCAAGGAAAGCCACAGACACACTATTCTTCCACCTCACCAGTCTCCAGTAACCCACCTCGACCCAGTGACCAGTCAGATGGAAGATGCTTTAAGTGTAATGAACTGGGACATATCAAGGCCAACTGCCCAAAGAACGCCAACCGAGTGCAAGTCATTACACCACCATCACACCAAAGATCCCCAGGCCCAGATGCCTCTCAAATACCCTTGGAGCGAAGAGAAAATTTGAGAGTGGGCGGAAAGAAGGTTACTGCATGGAGAGACACGGGGGCACAAGTGTCAGCTATCCACCAATCCTTCGTAGACCCCAAATTCATCAACCCAAAGGCCCAAGTGACAATTTACCCCTTCATGTCACAAGCTGTAGACTTGCCTACAGCTGTACTGCCTGTCCAGTACAAAGGCTGGTCAGGAATGTGGACTTTTGCAGTCTATGACAATTATTCCATCCCCATGCTACTGGGGGAAGACTTGGCCAACCACGTGAAGCAGGCCAAGAAAGTAGGAGTGGTTACACATAGCCAAACCAGGCAAGCTTCCAGACCCATTCCTGTTCCTGAGCCATCCACAGACGCCCCGTCTGTGTTACCAGAGACCCAGACAGAGGTAGTGGACCCGGATTCCATGCCAACCACTGAAACAGCCACAGCACCTCCAGTCCCAGGCCCGGAACTGGAACAGCAACCAGCACCAGCAGGTGCAACCACATCTTCAAACTCAATGCCAGAGGGCGCCAGCGAGCCAACACTGGCAGAAGCAACAGACAGCCATACCCAAAAGGCTCAGCCAGAGCCTGAAATACCCACTGGTGCATCAGCAGAGAGCGGTTCACCAGCAACGGAAACAACCCCATCACCTACATCGCTTCCAGAGGGACCAATCCCAAGTTCACAGTCTGAGGAAGAACTGGTGACCCCAGCCTCAAGGGAACAGTTCCAGACTGAGCAGGAAGCAGATGACAGCCTGCAGAAAGCTTGGGTGGCGGCACGGAGCACCCCACCGCCTCTCAGCTCTTCTAATCTATCCCAGTTTGTTATAGACCAAGGATTTTTATACAAGGAGATTCTTTCTGGTGGACACCGGGAAGAATGGCAGCCGCAAAAACAGTTGGTAGTTCCAACTAAGTACCAGGGGAAGCCCTTAAGCTTAGCCCAGGATCATCCCAGTGGCCATGCTGGGGTGAACAGAACTAAGGACTGGTTGAGGAAGTCCTTCCACTGGAAGGGGATGGGCAAGGACGTTGCCAAGTATGTCCGGTCTTGTGAGATATGCCAAAGAGTGGGAAAACCCCAAGACCAGGTCAAGGCCTCTCTCCAGCCACTCCCCATAATTGAGGTCCCATTTCAGCGAGTAGCGGTGGATATTCTGGGTCCTTTCCCAAAAAAGACAGAGGAAAGCAGTACGTACTAACTTTCGTGACTTTGCTACCCGATGGCCGGAAGCAGTAGCTCTGGGCAACACCAGGGCTAACACTGTGTGCCTGACCCTAACAGACATTTTTGCCAGGGTAGGTTGGCCCTCCGACATCCTTACAGATTCAGGATCTAATTTCCTGGCAGGGACCATGAAAGAACTGTGGGAAACTCATGGGGTGAACCACTTGGTTGCCACCCCGTACCACCATCAAACCAGTGGCCTGGTGGAAAGGTTTAATGGAACTTTAGGGGCCATGATACATAAATTCATCAACGAACACGCCAATAATTGGGACCTAGTGTTGCAGCAGTTGCTGTTTGCCTACAGGGCTGTACTACATCCCAGTTTAGGGTTTTCACCATTTGAACTTGTGTATGGTCACGAGGTTAAGGGGCCATTACCGTTGGTGAAGCAGCAATGGGAAGGGTTTATGCCTTCTCCAGGGACTAACATTCTGGACTTTTTGTAAGCAACCTACAAAACACCCTCCGACACTCTTTAGCCCTTGCTAAAGAAAACCTAAAGGATGCTCAGGAAGAGCAAAAGGCCTGGTATGACAAACATACCAGAGAACGTTCCTTCAAGGTGGAGACCAGGTTATGGTCTTGAAGGCGCAACAGGCCCATAAGATGGAAGCATCATGGGAAGGGCCGTTCACGGTCCAAGAGCGCCTGGGAACTGTGAACTACCTCATAGCATTTCCCAATTCCTCACTAAAGCCCAGAGTGTACCATGTTAATTCTCTCTAGCCTTTCTATTCCAGAGAATTACAGGTTTGTCAGTTTACAGTCCAGGAAGATGATGCTGAGTGTCCTGAAGGTGTCTACTACGAAGGGAAAAAAGACGGTGGCGTGGAAGAGGTGAACCTCTCAACCACCCTGGAACGTCTGCAGCAGCGACAAATCAAGGAGCTGTGCACTAGCTTCACCCCATTGTTCTCAGCCACCCCAGGACGGACTGAACGGGCATACCACTCCATTGACACAGGTAATGCTCACCCCATTAGAACCCCACCCTACCGGGTGTCTCCTCACGCCCAAGCTGCTATAGAACGGGAGATCCAGAACATGCTACAGATGGGTATAATCCGCTCATCTACCAGTGCATGGGCATCTCCAGTTATTCTGGTACCCAAACCAGATGGGGAAATACGCTTTTGCGTGGACTACCGTAAGCTAAATGTGGTAACTCGTCCAGACAACTCCAATGCCACGCACCAATGAGCTATTGGAGAAGTTGGGACGTGCCCAGTTCATCTCTACAATAGACTTAACCAAGGGGTACTGGCAAATACCGCTAGATGAACCTGCCAAGGAAAGTTCAGCATTCGTCACCCATGCGGGGGTGTATGAATTCAATGTCCTTCCTTTCGGGCTTTGAAATGCACCCGCCACCTTCCAGAGGCTGGTAGATGGTCTACTAGCAGGCAACTGCATATTCTCCCAGTCCTATCTCGATGATGTGGCCATTTTTTCAGACTCCTGCCCCGAACACCTACTACACCTGAAAAAGGTCTTTGAGCGCATCAGGCAGGCTGGACTAACTGTTAAGGCCAAAAAGTGTCAAATAGGCCAAAACAGAGTAACTTTCCTGGGACACCAGGTGGATCGAGGAACCATAAGCCCCCTACAGGCCAAGGTGGATGCTATCCAAAAGTGGCCTGTCCCAAGGTCAAAGAAACAGTCCAATCCTTCTTAGGCTTGGCCGGATACTACAGGCGATTTGTATCACACTACAGCCAAATCGCTGCCCCACTGACCGACCTGACCAAAAAGACCCAGCCAAATGCAGTTAAGTGGACTGATGAGTGTCAAAAGGCCTTTACCCAACTTAAGGCAACGCTCATGTCTGACCCTGTGCTCAGGGCCCCGGACTTTGACAAGCCATTCCTAGTAACCACGGATGCATCTGAGCGTGGTATAGGAGCTGTTCTCATGCAGGAAGCAACGGATCACAACTTCCATCCTGTCGTGTTTCTCAGCAAGAAACTGTCTGAGAGGGAAAGTCACTGGTCAGTCAGTGAAAAGGAATGCTACGCCATTGTGTACGCCCTGGAAAAGCTACGCCCATATGTTTGGGGACGGCGGTTCCAGCTACAAACTGACCATGCTGCGCTAAAGTGGCTTCATACTGCCAAGGGGAACAACAAGAAACTTCTTCGTTGGAGTTTAGCTCTCCAAGATTTTGATTTTGAAATTCAGCACATCTCAGGAGCTTCTAACAAAGTAGCTGATGCACTCTCCCGTGAGAGTTTCCCAGAATCCAGTAGTTAAAAAGTGTTCTTAAAATGTAAAAGTCTGTTAGTTATATACTTAGTGGTATATGTAAGGTGCATGTGTTGTATTAATCTGTTTATTTTAAAGTTCTAGGAGGAAATCGCCACCAGTGAGGTTCCCCACTGTCTGCAATTTGGGGGGCGTGTCATAAACAGATAGCTAAGGGTTAATGTTCTTTTACCTGTAAAGGGGTAACACCAGTAACCTGAAACACCTGACCAGAGGACCAATCAGGAAACAAGACTTTTTCAGATCTGGGTGGAGGGAAGTTTGTGTGTGAGTTCTTTGTTCTTTGTCTTGTGTCTGACCCTCTCGGCTCCGAGAGTGATTTTTCTGTCTCCTGCCTTTCTAACCTTCTGTTTTCAAGTTGTAAGTACAAAGATAGTTAGACAATATGTTTATATTGGTTTTTTTTTTGTATTTACATGTGTGTAGTTGCTGGAGTGTTTTGAATTGTATTCTTTTTGGATAAGGCTGTTTATTCACTTTTTTCTCTTAAGCAATTGACCCTGTATTTGTCACCTTAATACAGAGAGACCATTTTTATGTCCTTTTCTTTCTTTTTATAAAGCTTTCTTTTTAAGACCTGTTGGAGTTTTTCTTTAGTGGGGACTCCAGGGAATTGAGTCTGCAGCTCACCAGGGAATTGGTGGGAGCAAGAAGTCAGGGGGAAAATCTCTTTGTGTTAGATTTACTAAGCCTGACTTTGCATACCCTCTGGGTGAGGGGGGAAGTACTTGTGTTTCCAGGACTGGAAACAGGGAGGGTGGAGTCCCTCTGTTTAGATTCATGGAGCTTGCTTCTGTATATCTCTCCAGGAACCCAGGGAGGGAACACCTGGAGGGGAAGAGGGGAATGGTTTATTCCCCTTTGTTGTGAGACTCAAGGAATCTGAGCCTGGGGGTCCCACAGGGATGGTTTTGGGGAGACCACAGTGCACCAGGCACTGTATAGATTCCTGGCTGGTGGCAGCTTTACCAGGTCCAAGCTGGTAACTAAGCTTGGAGGTTTTCATGCTAACACCCATATTTTGGACGCTAAGGTCCAGATCTGGGAAAAATGTTATGACAATATCACATTACGATTGCCAGCTTTACAGTTTTGTATCTCTAAATATACCTTTAGAAAGAATTTAGGAAGTGGATATAGCTATGCAGGGGGTTTAACTTATTAATTTTGCTTAGGCTCTTTCAGTTCATATTGCACTTTACTTTTAAGTGTTAACTGGAAACTGAGTCACTCTTGCTGGCCTTCTGAATAGTGCTGTGTATGACTTTTTAAAAGTATAGTGTTTATATGTGGCAACTGGGCTAGATTCTGATCACAGTTACATCAGTGTAAATCTGCAGTGACTCCACTGTAGTCTGCTATAAGCTATTAAAGCTAATGTTGCTGAGTAACCAGAAAATAGAGACTGTCCTCCAGCAGAGCATTAGATCCTTCATTTCAAATTGTTCCTTATAGACCAGAGTTGTAAGAACATAACAACAAATTAAGAGAGAATATTAAAAGGGCATTCTGGTCATCTAAGCTCATTCTCTTTCAGTTCTCTAGATCACACTCCCATTGGCACTGCTTAATTGTTTCTTAGATGAAACAAGCATTTTAACTTCAGTAACTTCACTTAGTAGAGTAGGTCACTCGACACATTTCTGCTGTATTTTCCAGCATATGACTTATTTACATAATCTTCTAGTATCTTCTAAGTCTATTTTGAGCCCTCCATTCACACAACTGCAACCTAATATTTCCCTGCTGATCGAATTGGGTTTTTCTAGCAAATAGTTTGCAGTTATCTTCTCTTTTATTACACTAAAAAGTATGCTTTTCAGAGCAGTGTTTATTTGACATTTGGAGCACCTAGTACATTGTAGGAAGTACCAGAAGCAAATTAATAATATTAGAGCTGTCAAGCGATTAAAGAAATTAATTGTGATTAATCGCACTGTTAAACATTAATAGAATATCATTTACTTAAATATCTTTGGATGTTTTCTACATTTTCAGATATATTGATTTCATATATTCAAAAATGTAGAAACAACAACACAGAATACAAAGTGTACAGTGCTCACCTTATATTTATTTTTTATTACAAATCTTTGCACTATAAAAAAAACAAAAGAAATACTATACGTATGTATTACTTTTCCTCCCAACTGATGGCTGAGTGAAATATTTTATTGACTTAGAGCCTGCAGCTGCAAAGCATTAATCACAGATTTGACTCTATTCATACAAGAGGTCCCAGTAGGTTCACTGGATTCCCCATGAAATTCTGTCTATTTTAGGTACCAATATGGCCACTATTACCATAGTACATGAGTACTCCATGATTTTTTAATATATTTATCCTCTCAATGCCCCTGTGAGGTAGGAAAGTGCTCTATAGAGACTAAGCAACTTGCCTAAAGTCACAGCACAGACACATCTGGGGTTACAGGTCAGGCAGTGCCACAAGCCCTTACTGATCTGGGTTGAACCCCAAAGTGTCACACATGCATTATTACCATGAAAGCAGTTGCTAGTGTCAGGGACTCTAACCCCCAGACAGCGAAGTTCGTTGTCTGACCGTGAGAGAGACAGGCAACACCAGCAAGGTCCGATCAAAAGCTCTTTATTGACAAGTGCATGCATCAATAGAGAGCAGCCTGCTCTTTACATCTTAGTATAAGCCTATATAGACAGTTCTGTCGCGTCATAAATTATTTACTGGAGCAACCCACCCCCTTCTTCTAACAACTAGAAACTAGACACCTTTAGTATACATGCATGCCTAAAGTTAGAAATGTAGGGGAGTTAAAAACAAACAAAGAACAAAACCAGGGAGTGAAAACAAGGAGGCTGGGAAACTAGGACTCTTATCAGTTCTTCGAAGGAGCTGCCGTAACACAGCACATCTGGTACTATGCCAGGAATGCAGCTTCTCTCTTATCTCACTTTTTCCCAGCGCTTGTGAGACATGCTGCTGCTTCTCAGTGTTTTCCACTCAGGGATTACCCACAAACTTCTGTTAGCCTGACTTTGGTCAGGTTGGCATACCTGGTTTTGTCTGCTATATCTTTATTCAGGCCTAACACTAGCGTTATTTATTTTTATCAAAGTTATCATCACTAGAATACTGCAAACTTTTGGCCTAATCCAATGTCTATGGAAGTCATATGGATGTTTGGATCAGGACCTTAGTTACAAGAAATAGTTGTCCAAATTATGCTTCATGTACTCTGTGAAAAGTAATCCATAATACATTTGCTAATTTGAATTTTGCTAAATTCACACAAAAATGTTCACACAAAAATATTAAGCTGCTTCCCAGCTCGCAAAGATTTAATAGTGGAGTGCTGCAGTGAGGTCTCATCTTATTAAGATTTTATTATTTTACCAAAATAGAGCACAATATATTTTCAATATTATTGTAGGTGCTACTGGCAGCAATGCTCATAGTTAAGGTTAGCTAATACTTTCCATATAAGATTCAATTTTCAATTTCTTATAACTTTATCAAAATTAAATTCTTTAGGCTGAATTTTTTTATGCCAGGTCTCTGCATCAGGCTGCATTTGGGGGTATGCTTCAGCTAACATGCTTCATCACTCCAGTGAATGAGGTAGGCAAAATATGTTTGCTCATTTTACAAAGTTTTTTTTGATCCTCTTTTATTAAAAAGCTCCAGCACTTCCAAGCTCTGGAGCAGTTAAGTGATATTTAGCAGGGGAGTCACCCTGGTGTCCTGTATGTGCCTTGTGCCATCCCCAGGAAAATTCACCCACATTTGGCTGAGTTGTAAGACTCTGAAAATCACAGTTCACACATTGTCAGTCAAGGTTTGTTAGAGGTTGGCAGCATTATTCTCCAAAGATTCCATCTGCTCTAACTCTACTTCATCCCCTCCCAGCTTCTATGTGCTGACTGGACTCGTCATATATGATTCCCACAGACTGACTGAGCATGCTCCATCCCAGGAGCTAAGGGGGACCTCTACATCTACACAGGAAAAGAGGGGGGAAGATATAGGTTGGGATTGATAGGAGCAAGCTGTGGGGGATGGAAGCAATAGAAGACAAGTACAGGCTGAGGAGGGACACTCTGTCCCAGTTACTTCTGACCCCTCTTCCGGCCAGTGAGGTGTGTCAGGAGTGTTGGTATGTGGAGATCACAGTAAAAAATAGGGAAGTATCTCCGAGGTTTTGGAGAGACTCTTCAGCCAAGCATAACATTGCACAAAAGGCACTGGATGATCATAGCTAAACAATGTCTGGACTACGTGGAGTTGTCCATGCAAAATGGATAATAAGGAAAGTAATTGGAACCAAAATGCATAAAACTGCCAAAGTGAGAGTGACAAGGCTTGTGCTGGATTGTTATTTACTAAAGTTCTTTAACAAGCGAAAAACATTTTGCTCATGATCCATTGCAGCAATGTGCCGTCGGAGACATTGTTCTTCTAAAAGCTTTGCCTGAGCGGAGGACCAAAAATGTGAAACATGAACTGGCTGAGATTGTTTTCAAGGTTGGAAATGTCATAGACCCAGTGACTGGAAAGGCCTGCGCAGGAACCAGGTTCCTGGAAAGCCTAACAGACTCAGAAAGTCTAAGTGAAAAGCTCCAAGAACTAAAGGTTTCCTCAACAGAGAAATAAAAGGTGGGAAGAGGCTAGTAAACAGAGGGCTTTACCTCTCATCTTTACATGAGGAATTGGTTGTGCCCATTGTCTTAAGATGTAAAATCTTTCTATTGTTAGTAACAATAACTAATAAACTGAATTACTTCCAACACCAAAACGACAGAGATATTTTAAAATTGGGGAATTTATCAATTAGAAATAATGTGGAAATTTCTGCATGAGCATAAGCTTCATGTAGCCCACAAAAGCTTATGCTGAAATAAATTTGTTAGTCTCTAAGGTGCCACAAGTACTCCTGTTCTTTTTGGTTGCTTCTCTCTCTCTTGCTGAACTTTACTCTTTTGTGTTTTTAGCTTCCCCCATCTGCAGCAACTCTTCTTTTACTTAAGCTAAAGATCCCTGCAGTGCCCAAAATACTGTGGGATTTGCTCACCAAGTAGGTTACTGCCAGTACAACTGTGATGTGAGAGTGGGGATAGGAACGTGCTGAATCTGGGACACATAAGGATAACAGCTTGAAAGTGCTGCTTGACTCAGTCCATGGAGCCCAGGGGCTATAAGGAGAGGCAGCTTGAAAGTGCTGCTTCATCCAGCCCAGTGAGTCCAGAGATAAATAAGGGGTCAACTTGACAGTGCTGACTGACCCGGTTTGCTCAGACTTGCTCTGTTAATGTATGTGTGGGTGTGGGTGTGTTCATCCGGTTCTGAGGCTGGAAAACCCAGCCCTAGGGAACCTAGGTCCTGCAGGATAGCTCCATTGGGAGGGCACTTGCAAAAGGGAGAAGTAGCGCTTTATATGAAAACACAAGTGACACAAGCAGTACATTGATAGAATTACAGAATCCCCTCCCGCAGAAGAATAACCCAAATAAATGAGCATACCCCAAAGTAATGGGCAAATCTGGTAACAAATTGGTGGTGAGCAGTGGAGCTGCAGGTTTTTGCCTGGAGCTGGAGCGGAGCCGGAGCATTGGCCACTGTCAGGCGATAGGATACTGGGCTAGATGGACCTTTGGTCTGACCCAGTATGGCCGTTCTTATGTTTTCTCATCCTCAGGCCCTTGCAGTAAGTTTATCTCCGTTTCCTTTCTAGCTATTTTACAACAGTATTTGTATCTTTCGCTGAGGTCTGGACCCCCTATGCAGCATTTGAGAGACATAAAGATCAAAAGTTGTTTGCTAACATGAAAGGATGAATACATAATTAAGTAGCAGTAAGGTGGTGGCTAGCACTGCCTCTCCACATACTCAGTTGTTGAATATAGCTTTCCTTGTTCGGACTGCAGTGTTAGTTTCTTTCAGTTACCCGCCTCCTCCTTTCCAGGGAATCTCTTCCTTCATTGAACTGTTGGTTTAATCAGAGTATGGCTCCCCATATAAACATTTCCCTTTCTATATATTTGTATTCAATTTAATATGATTTTTATCTTGAATGACATTCTTTCCCAGAAGGAAAGAGAAGTCATCAATAAATATTACAAAGAATAAAGAGAAAATACGTGCCAAAATATATAGATGGGCAGGGGCAGAAAAAAGACTAAGATGGGAAGAAAGAGCAAATACTAAAAAGGCACAATAGTCCAAATTCTGCCGTGTTGTAACCTCTTGGTATAAGCTATGTGACACCAGGGATGTATTTCATCCAGTAAGTCTCTTTTCATTTAATATAAAGATTAAAGTCTAATATGATAAATACTAAATGGTATTATAAATCTGTTCCCATGCAAACAACTTTGTTGACTCAGAGTTACACTTGCACAAATACATTTCCTCAGAACAATGCAAACTCTACAAAATCATGTTAAGAAGGCAACAGTCAAGCCCAACTCTCTAATCATTAGCCCACAGCCACTGTGATATTCCATCACACCAACACATGAATGCTCTCACCAACACATTCAATTCCAGTTCAATACTACTGTCATCTTTAATACACACAACAGAGAACTGAAAATCCTGCTGCAGTGCACAATCTGGCACTCTAGGGTTACATTTAATAATAATTATGGTTCCAATTCATCAACATATTTAAGCACATGCTCAATTTTAAGCAGATGAGCAGTCCCATTAACATTAGTTAATGCAAACATCATCAGCTCCTGCTAGTCACTTCTCCAGCTGCCATCGTGCCATGGTCGGGGAAGTTCGGCAGGACAATGACTGGAGGAGCAGTACGAAGAGAGCTCCTTTGTAGGTCAGAAGTCCCCTTCTCTCTGGGTCTTGGGGATTTGCAAAACTGGAAGGCTGCACCTCTCGCTTCCTTTGGGGGCCTCCTAAGGCCTTTCTCCTTTAAGGGAAGATATGATAGACACTTCATAAGGTGACTTCCATGGAGTTTCTTGGGCCTATGCTTATCCTTTCACAAGAATTTCCATGTGAAGATACAATTTGACCTTATAAATACTTATTATCAGGGCTGTCTGATTTTTTTTTAGAGCTCAGAGGGGTTGGTGGGGATATCAACAAAGCAAATGTCCCTATGAAGTTTTGATTCAGTAAGCTGTGAAATATTAACAGTTGGAGGTTAGAGCTAATATGTGCAACATTTTTATGATGTATCTGGAATGGTCAAAACCAGCATCCCATGTGAAGGCACAGCTGGGAGAAAAAGAGAGGAATCCAATGAGTTTCTTTGTGTAGCAGAAGTAAATAAATGTTACACTCTGGTTTGCTGAGGTAAAACTCTATTTTCTTCCAAGATTTTCTTCCCTATCACACTTAAAGTTTAAATACAACCAGTATTCCTGCCAAATGACATACAGCTGACAGAGAAACAAAAAGAAACCTTTTAAAACTGATTTTACAGTTAAAATGGCATTCTACTGCCACAGAGTTATGGTTTCAGATATTTTAAAGAGCCTGTCCTCTGAGTTACAGACTAAAGCTGTGCAAGCACACCCCTCTGTCAATCTGGGGCCCTCTTAAAGTCGGAGGGACACCATGCAGTCTCAGGAGTCCACCCATGGAGGGACAGCTACAGGATCAGGACCTAAAAAGGTAAAAGCCATTCCCACAATGCAAAAAAAGAAAAGAATCTATCAAATGTAGCATGTCATTTCATGCAGTAAGTAAAATACTAAACATTTGTTTTTCATTGCTATTTTCTCAGGCTAGACAGCAATCAAGAAATATTTTCTCACCATTGTTTTCAGGCTACTATGAAGCTGACTCATTTTGTTCCAGGTGGCCTCCTAAGTGTCCGTTAAATGACACATTACTTGGAAATACCTGCTGACTTCTTTACATCCAGTATTAATGACTAGAGAATTGATGAGCGGAGGCTGCCAAACTCATACATCTGGGTTGGATAATCACTACAGTATCAGCCCCACACTTCTGTAACATAGGTCTGGGTGTAGCTGTGAATGTGAGAATGCAGGAGCTTATGAAAACATCCTAATTTTTATTAGCTAGAGATGGATCAACACAATGCAAGCAAGCAAAAAGAACTGGTGTCCCCTGTGAGCAAAACCTCAGTTTCTCTTTCTAAGGCTCTAATCTTGCAAAGATACAAGAAAGTGCACAGTAGCCCTGTTTGACTTTACTGAGGCACACACGTGTTAAAATTCAGGGCCTAAGGCTATCCCTTGCACTAACCCAGAGTGAAGATGTTACTAAGGCCTGGGCTACATTTAAAAGTTGTACCCGCATAACTATTTCAGTTAGGGATGGGATTTTTTTTCTAGAATATTTATACCAGTAAACTGTCATGTGAACACTGTTATAAAGGTGGCTTATTCCAGACTAGTAATTTCCCTTCCTGTATGGGAACATCTATACTAGTACAAGCACTTTCGTACTGATACAACTTGTACTGCTTTGACTATACCAACGTAGTTAAAGTGATACAACTGTTATGCGCAGACAAACTCTTACTGATTGATCACAATTCCCTCATTTCTGGGCTTGCATCTTTTATCCCAAAGCCTTTCCCATTATGTATCCCCCCTGGCAGTAGGTCCTTTATGGTTTAGAAAAACAGCCAGCTGTTGCTGAAGGAGGCCATTTTGTGAGATGGCGGTTGTAACCACAACTGACTTCCACAGGTTACAACTCCCTATTGTTGCCACCACCAGGGCTGGTGCTTCCATTGAGGCGAAGTAGGCAATCGCCTAGGGCGCCAGGATTTTCGGGGGGCAGCATTTTGCCGGGAGGGGGGCAGGCGGATCTAGTGGACCTGCCACAGGCACGGCTGCGGGAGCTCCACCGGAGCCGCGGACCAACGGACCCTCCGCAGAAATGGCTGCGGCAGCTCCACCGGAGCCGTGGGAGAGGCGCACGGGGCAGCGAAATGGCTGTGCACCTAGGGCGCAAAAAACTCTAGCGCTGGTCCTGGCCACCACTAAGTGTTTTTCCTATCTAAGCTGAACATACATGACAGCATTATTGCCAACTTGGTTCGCGAGGAAGCAGGGTAGAAAGAAAAATGGAGCTGCAACTCATTACCTTGCTAGAAGCTTCCCTCCTCAGCATCCCTGTCAGAATGAGCAAGAGAAAGTAACAGCATGACCCTAACAAAGTGTCTTCATTTAGTGTGATTAAAGCAAGCTAGTGAATCCTACACTTAAGACTTTGAAATGACGTTGGATGCCAGCCAGGCCTTATTCATTCCATGGAGAGCCTTGCAGCCTCTTCATCTGATCCTCCTCCCTCTTGATGGGGTGACACATCCTCATATGTTTGTTCTGAATATACAATAATTTTCTTTGTTAAAACATGAACCTTAGGTGACCAGTTCATGTCCTATTTAAAATATATTTTCCCTTTCTCTATTAAGGAATATTTTACCCTAACATTTTTGCCTTCTGGCTTTTCCAGTTTAAAACCTAGAGAAGTTGCCAACATTATTTTACATCAGATACTAATAAAAAAATCTGTGTTTTTTGCAGCTCTGTTTATGCTAATCCCTCACTCCTGTGTAATGATTTATAAACCCAATGCAGATTATATATATATATAATATAACTTAGAAGTAGTTGCTGCTTGCCTTCACATAACTATTTTCCTCCTGGGTTATCGTTCTGGTGTCTGAAGTGTCACTGCTTAACACACTGAAAGCTTTGTAAGCCATTTCTCTTATTCTAAAGAGGTTTTCTAGTTTCTGACTGTAGAGTAAAAATTACAGTTTCTCTTCACATATAGGAAAATCTAAAAGTTATTCTTGATATGGATCTGAGATGAAATGACCTACTTTGTATCCATTCCATCATTCAGAAACCAAATCTTCATCTGAAGTTTTTTCTCAGTTTTTGTTGAGGTTCTTTCTTTGTGTCTCCCACTTGCAGCAAACTGAGTCAGTTAATTATCTCTGCCTACTTGAAAAAAAGGCAGCTGCCAAAAAAGCTGATAGAATATAATGTTCTTCTTGGGTGTTAACCCTTCGAGGTGTTTCTGCCAATTGGTTATTACTTTAAAAGTACTGAGTAGAGTCCCAGTGTAATAGACTTTCACATCATTTATGGCAACCTTTATAAACATTTTAAATCATTCTGTGAAAAGGTTGTTAGATGCAGCTATGTTCTTTAATAGTCTATATAATAAACTTGCTTATTTGACCTAGATTGTAAATTCCCTAGGGATGCAGTTGTCTGTAGAGGTGGAAGATGCCATGTGTACCTCCAGTGTAATATAAATACGGATCCAATTCTTGCTATTGGATCCATGCAGTCAAGCACTTACTCCTGCACAGAGATTAATTGAAGTCAGTGGGACTCCATGCATGCATGTCTGCCCATGTATATCCTGTTACAGAAGTGTAAGTAATAGCACTTAATAGATGACACTGTGAGAAGCTGTTACAAAGCATTCTATGAGGAGAATATCACATGGGAGCAATGAGTCTGCATGCAATGTAACAAATTTGATCAGTTAACATATGGACTGATTAGAGACCAAATTATTTGTGGAATAGTTAATAAAAGGGTCAACATGAAATGCTATCGTTTGTCTTGTGTTTTATCATTTATCTTCTTAAATTATTGTTTCAACCAATTTACCTTTTAAAGATGGGTACAATATTTGCTATCCCCCAGAAAAGTAGCTGGCTTTAATGAAAAAATGCTTTTTTAATTTGTCAGCAGCTCAGTCACTTCATTCTTAAATTCTTTCAGAACACTATAGTGTGCACCACCCACCCAGTTTTGTTGACTTGCTGCTGTTTAACTTATCAATATATTCCAGCACCTCTTCTTTTGACCTGTGAATCTCTCTGACAGTGCTCACCTGAAAAGAGTACAGCCTCTGGAGTAAAGACTCATACAAAGAAATTATTTACCTTCTGTGCAATGTTCATTAGCTTTCTTGATTGTTCTTGTTTATTCCCTGGTAGTGTCTAGCAGACCCACCAAACACCGTCAAAAGCAAAAGATCAATAAAGTTTTAGTTCCTCTACTTCCAGTAAAGAAAATCCAGTAGCATCTACTCTTCCTCTGAATGTGGAGACCAGGCAATGTACTCTCTCTGTTCTACCCTAATGTACATACCAGTATTTCACACAGAATACTTTCCATATATAGTTGTACACATCTCCACTGGTCCCAACCCACGCAGATATTAAGAATTTTGCTCCACAGGAATATAAATAAAATCCTTGGTGTTTGTAATGAGGATAGTAACTGGAATATAAAACTAAGCCATATAGTTTGCAGTAAGGCTAAGTTTGCTCTCTGTTGCTTCAACACAAAAATAGCCTAGATGCAGTGGGGTACGGGGGCGATTTTTGAGTGATATATAACCAATGAGTCATTTTTTTACAATACACATCCTTCAGATTGTTACATAAGTTACAACTCTTACATTTCATGCCATTCTCTTAGTAGTTGTTGTTTTAAATAATGAAAAGCTGATATGTCATATCAATCCTTTAATCTTTTTTGAAAATTAGTGTCAAATGATTATATTTTCCACATCTTAAAAAAGGTCCCAATTATAGTAGCTATTTGTCTCCTGGTATTTGACCTTGATTTAGTATTTACTTTTTTGATGACTGCAAGCAAAACTTTGGGCAATATTCTCCTCTTTGGTACACCAGTGTGAACCTGGAATAATTGAGAGCAGATCTTCACCACATTTTTTACAAAGGTGTGAAGTTGCCTTATGCCAAATCCTCACTAAGTCTTGCCATTGAAGAAATGAGAGTTTTGCCTGTGAGTAAAAACAGAAGGCCAAATTCTGCTTTCAGTCATGCTTGTGTAAATCTAGAAGTACCCTGTTCGCTTTACAATTAAGTGACCGAGAACAAGTTAGTTCTGAGTATGGCCTTACAGATTTGGCCAGTAGTAAATCCCTGTTGTGGTAAGATACCTTTGAATACTTACCATAAGAATACATATTTTCATCTTTCTTAATCTACCTCAGCAGAAATCCCATTAAACAGTTAAAAGGCTAATAAGACCTTCTGAAACCATATTGATTATCTCTGACCAATCTTTGCTTTTCCATCTTACTTAGAATCATAGAAGGTAAGTGTTGGAAGAGACCTCAGAAGGTCATCTAGTCCAACTCTCTGCTCAAAGCAGGACCAACCACAACTAAATCATCCCAGCCAGGGCTTTGTCAAGCCTGACCTTAAAAACCTCTATGGAAGGAGATTCCACCACCTCCCCAGGTAACCCAGTCCTGTGCTTCACCACCCTCCTAGTGAAATAGTTTTTCCTAATATCCAACCTAGACCTCCTCCACTGCAACTTGAGACCATTGCTCCTTGTTCTGTTATCTGCCACCACTGAGAACAGCCTAGCTCCATCCTCTTTGGAACCCCGCTTCAGGTAGTTGAAGGCTGCTATCAAATTCCCCTTGTGACATTCTATACCAGGGGTCGACAACCTATGGCACGCGTGCCAAAGATGGCACGCCAGCCAATTTTTAATGGCACGCGACTGCCTGCTGTGACTCCGCATGCCATTAAAAATCCTGCTGACGTGGCATGCCGCGGGGTC
The DNA here is from genome assembly GCF_007399415.2 of Gopherus evgoodei. Classification (NCBI taxonomy): domain Eukaryota; kingdom Metazoa; phylum Chordata; order Testudines; family Testudinidae; genus Gopherus; species Gopherus evgoodei. The sequence goes on along the minus strand of NC_044323.1, from coordinate 250,991,709 downwards.
TGCGGTCCCAGGCCGGAGCGCTGGCCTAGCGCAGTAAGATGCTGGCCCCTCCCCCGCCTTCTCCCAGAGCCCTGCCACCGCGCAAGCAGCGCTCTGGGGGCTGAGGCTGCATGCTCCTGCGGGGCAATGTTTGGCTCTGTGGAGAGGTGAAGATGCTCATCCGGAGCCCTGCTGTTGCACACACATCGCTCTGAGGGGCGGGGTAGGGCTGGGCTGCATGCGCGGTGGCGGCAGAGCTCCAGATGAGTGGGGAGCCTCATGGTAAGGAGGATGGAGGGTTGGGTAAGGGGTGGGGGCAGTCAAGGGACAGGGAGCAGGGTGGGTTGGATGGGGCGGTGGGATCCCGGGGGGTGGTTAGGGGAGGGGGTCTCTGGAGGGGGCAGTTAGGGAGCGGGAGGGGTGGATGGGGCATGGGAGTCCTGGAGTCTGTTTTGGAGGTGGATAGAGGTCAGGGCAATCAGGGGACAGGGAGCAAGGAGGATCCTGGGGGAGCAGTTAGGGTGGGGGGGTCTCTGGAGGGGGTGGTCAGGGAACAAGGAGCGGGGGGGTTGGATGTGTCAGGAGTTCTGGGGGGGCTGTCAGGGGGTGGGGAGCAGTTAAATAGGCATGGGAGTCCAGGGGGTCTGTCTGGGTGTGGGGGTGTGGATCTGGGTTGGGGCAGTCAGGGGAAAGATAGGGGGTAGGTTCCTACAGGGGCATTCAGGGGACAAGGTGCAGGGAGGCTTAGATAGGAGGTGGGGTCCCAGGAGGGGGTAGTCGGGACAAGGAGTGGTGGGGGCTTAGGGGTTCTGGGGGGGGGCAGTCATCCAGCCCTCTGCCCTGAGCCCTGCACCCCACACCCCCCCACACCCCTGCCTTGAGCCCCGTACCACCTGGCCCTCTGTTGACTCCTTCACACACACCCCCATGACCCCAGCCCTGACTCTGGCACCCCTAGCCAGCCCCCCTACCCTGACACCTGCACCCCCTCACATGCCCCCAGCCCTCTGCCCTGACTCTTGCACCCTCCACATCCCCAGCCCCCTACATCCCATGCACCCCACGCATCCCCACCCCCACCCTGAGCACCAAACAGGAATCACATTCCCATCTGCACCCCCCACACCAAATGGGAGCTGCCCAGGTAAGTGCCCCACACCCAAACCTCCTGCCCCAACCCTAAGCCCCCTCCTTCTTTCTAGCTCCCGGCCAGACCCTTCAACCCCAGCCCGGTGCTCATGCACTCCCACCCTCAGCTCAGTGCAGAGAGAGGAAGAGAATGGGCCAGAACCAGGGAGAAGGTAGGTACCCACTGTATGTGGGCAGGGCCGGGACCCCAGACCGGCAGCAGGCTGAGCGGATCCGGCAGCCAGGATCCCGGCTGGCAGGAGCCAGAGGATGGAACCTCTGAGCGACAGTGGGCTGAGCCGCTCAGCCCACAGCCGGTCTGGGGTCCCTGCTGCCGGCCCTGAACAACCTGCTTCCAGTCTGGGGTTCTGGCTGTCAGACCCTTCCCAGCTGGGGTCCCAGTAGCATGCCCCACTCAGCCCACTGCCAGCCTAGGTGAACAAAACCCCAGACCAGCAGTAGGCTGAGCGGGCCGGTGGCATAAGATCAACATTTTAATTTAATTTTAAATGAAGCTTCTTAAACATCTTGAAAACCTTGTTTATTTTACAATACAACACTAGTTTGTTATATTATATACAGACTTGTAGAGAGAGATCTTCTAAAAAGCATTAAAATGTATGACCGGCATGCGAAACCTTAAATTAGAGGGAATAAATGAAGACTCAGCACACCACTTCTGAAAGGTTGCCGACTCCTGTTCTATATCTTAGGGGAGAGTCTGGAGCCAAAATGTTGAATGTTTTGTCTATAATCCTTAAAGTAAATCTGTTTCATTCTAACATGCTATACAGGAAACTGTACTTATAGGTACTTTGTTAAATCTTTGAATTACTATGAAATCTCCAATTTATTTATATTTGTTTGTATGTAACGGTCTTATGAGAGCTCCTGTCTTGTGGCAGGGATTACATTTTGATTCTCCAAAACACAAACGGTTATTTCAGTCAAATCAGGTTATATATTGGAGCACTCTGATCTTTTGTTCTGATTCACATATATCCCCTCTGGTCCCCTACATAGATCCTGCAAAGCTTTGAACCTCAGAATAAATGAAAACATACTGACATTGGGGACTGGAATTTGAATAGCACACAGAAGACTGGAATTTCAATTTTAGCCAAGAATTTATTTTGCATGATCTCACAGGCAGGTAAAGGGGGACAGCACAGTGTCTATGAGAGTTATGTACATTGTGACAAAAAAAAATCAGTCAGCCAGTATCAGTGAGTAAAGCAGATTAATATGAACCCATTGGGAAACATCTTAAATACCTACTATAATTTGTTGATGCTTCTGATATGTCCATGTCATACATAATAAGCTGCTTCAGTCATCTCCAGTGCTATGGCAACTGGTGGAATTTGTGTACATCGTTGGGAGAAGGTAGCAAAGGCACCTTCTGAATCTTCACATACCAGGACAGGAATAAATTGTGAATATTCAAGACTATTTTCTAAACTAAGATGCATGTTACTGAATGTCCCAAACTCCTCTTACATGACTGCAAGGGCATGTGCCATAGAAATTATGTTTAATATTCACGGAGATTATAATCTGGATCAATTGTATTTTCACTGTGACCATAAATAATGAAAAAAATAATGGAAGGGAGCAAGGTACTTCAGGGTTGTCAGGAAAGCATGTATTTTCTTCCCTTTACCTGCCTCAAAACTCTTCCTCTCTCCCCCCTCTTGTACTCCAATACACATTTTAAGATTGTAGGGAGGTGGAAATAAAAGTTACATTAATTAATGCTTTTCCTGAAGATGTTTGCATCATATATGTATAAATTGCAGAATATCTGGCTTTCTCTTTTTATCGTATTGCATATTTTCATGATGCTTTATTCTGATTTTGCTCTTTGAACTATTACTGAAGGTCGGAAACATCTTTGCTAAACAGAATATATGTTTACAATAGAGAGAGACAGTACGGCATTGGTATCTTTCCGTTTTAGTCATATTGGTCTGTCTTGATTTTTATAGTGATAACCATCACTCTAGTATCTATTTGTGGAGACAGACTCCTGGAAGCAACAGGTGAATTCTGTAGCATGGAAAAACAGACCAAGAATGAAGAAAAAATACTGCAGGATATTCCAGTGCATTATTTGAGAAATAGGATGAGCTCACATAATTACAGACTGTATCATAATGCATGCACATCAAGCGGAAGAGTAAAGCAGTGTATATTACCTCAACTGTGTCATTTCCTGACTTTTGAGTGCTTCACTTTGCAATCATAACACTTTTTAATGTACTTTTTTCCTGTATCGGATATGTAACTATCACAGTGAAATAAGAAAGAAAATGGCATACACCAAAAAGGGGGCTAAAAATAGAACATTTTTGTTGCTTTCTTCTGATTTTTCATTTCAAGTATCTAGTGTCAATGGAGTAAATCACTCCCTAATAAAGAAAAATGGTAATTAAGAAATTAGGAGAATATTCCAGAAAATAAAATAGATAAATGGAGTCAGGATAGGTGAACTAGAATTAAATTCAACCGATATTGTGGACGTGCTGGATTCTTACATGCCTGTTACAGCGGTGGGGTAATGCACTGAAATCTATGGAATAGCCTGATGCATTTCTATTTGTGGTGTCTGTTGAACTGTTCTAGAATGAACTGACAGAAAATGGAATCACATAATCCTCTCCTAAGAGGAGTATTTTGTATTCCCTTTTACAAGTTCAAAGATATAGCCAGCCAGCAGGTTGCCCTAAGGAGACAGCCAATCATGGAGCAGCAGAGGAGTTTCACAGAGAAATAGAACAGATACATACACAAGACTCTAAATTTAACAAGCATCCCACTGAGGAAAGGTTGAGAGACTAACATGAGTCACCTTGAAAGAACTGTCATGAAGAAGAGGACAGGAGAACAGAGACTCCAGGCAAGAATTTGAAAATTTAGAAAATTGCTTCACTGTGCCATTTTGGAAGAGAGATGTCCTTGGACATGAGCCTTCTAGAAACAACTCTTCACTGATGGAAATAATATTTTATGGATCTATCATATTCTGACTACTTCTCATTTTTGCTCTATACTCTCCACTATTTTGTATTACTTAACTCTGACAAGCATTTTAGGTTGCTGACCATGTGAAAGAACCTCAACTATAATAGAGTTGTATTTGCATTTACCATGATGTTGGAACACCTAATCCTCAGCGAACCTGAGCTTTACAACAGCGGTACTTTCGTTTCAGGTTTGGCTGAAGGAAATCACCTCTGTTGACTAAGTGACTAAGTGTTATTACTATCAGAACTAGAGGCTCTATGTCAGGCTAATAATGCTGTCTTTTCCCAAGTGGGACACCTGATCTTGAAAGAGAAGTTACTGCTGTAACTTTGATCTATTTTATTAACATTCAGGATGCTGCATATATGTACAGATACTCATATTATAAGCAGGACTGGTAGCACCACATAGCAGTAACGTTGCCTGACACATCCTATTCAGACCCTATTTTCAGTTGTCTATATCTTTGCCACAATGTAACCAGTTGAGCTGAAATTTTCCAAACAGGAGTCTGTCCTAAGGATAAATGTTTCTGGAAATTTTCAGCCAAAGCAATTCAACCATTTCCAAGAATGAATCTAGGAAAAAATAGGTTGCTTTGCCCATGTTAAATTCTGGTGCCTATTTTTCTTTTGAAAGCCCTAAAATCCCCATGCTTTGAAGCACAGACTTGAAATTTGACAGGGGATGGCCTTTGTGTCAGGGATGTGTCTTTAGCCATCTCGGAGAAAATCCACCCAAATTTTGCCAAATTATAAGCCTCTGAAACATAGAAGTTCGCACATGCTCAGTAGAGACTTTGAGTTTAGCTGCTAAATTGCCCGGAGATGCTGTCTGTATTGGCTGAGCAGGATTTTCCCTGCAGTTGTAGGTCTGAGCTGCTTCAGGCTATGTTGGGTCTGGGTGTGGGCACCAGAATCGAGAGCAAGGAACCTGCCTCTCCTGTGCTCCTAATGATCATCCTGTTGGGTCCTAGCAGGAAGAAGATATCTGATCCAAATGCAGAGTGGGCAGGAGCCAGACCTGCAGAGGTGGGAGAGCGGTGTGGGAGACTGAGACTAGAGAGAAAGAAGAAGAATATTGGGACTTAAGGGGGTAATTGGAACTTAGACTGTGAGATGGGGCAGAGACTGAGAGTGGGAGCCAGGGAAGGCTGAGAATGGCTGGGCAAGGAGACTGGGACAGAGAATAGTAGGGTGAGCTGAAAGAGGTGATATGAGAGGAGAGACAGATCTGACCAGGAACAGGGGGAGAAGTGGCACCGGCTGGGAAAAGAGAGTGGGACAAGAAGCCAGGGAAATGGGGGAAGTATGGAGATTGGATGAGAAGCCCAGGATGGGAAACTGGGACTGGGAGCCGCTGGGGATGGGGAATGTGGGTGAGAGGCTGACTGGAGTCCAACGTGGCTCAAAGACACAGATTGGATGAGCTGCTAGAGGAGGAGGGGAACTGAGACTAACTGGGAAAGGATATTGGGGGGATACGAGGATGGGAAACCCAAAGGGGTGAGACTAGGCCTTGCTGGGAAAGGAGACGGGGGCCTGGAAGAGAAATCTGAGGACTGAAGCCTGGGTAGGTGAAAAGAATGTGATTGGGACAAGGAGATGGGCTGGGGAAGAGACAAGATGGAGAGGTTGGAGGGGACTGGGTAGAAAAGATCACAGTGGAGCAGAGGAGATTGTGCCCACTAGAGCATGTTCAATGTTCACTGGGACAGAGAGTGTAAGAGTGACTCCAGAACCTGGCGGTTAGGGTAGTCACCTGGGATGGAGGACACTTGAGTTCCCATCACTACACAAAGTGGAACAGCTTCAATAGGAGAGATTGGGAGACTCCCGCCCGCCATCCCAGAATATTCTATAGCCTGGGTCAGGGTTTTCACCTGGCATGTGGAAAACAAGTGTTCAATTGCCTCCTCTAAAGTGGAGATTTGAACCCGAGTCTCCCACATTCTAGATGAGTGGGGTAATCACTGGATTTTGGGATGACATTGTTTTCCTGAGGTCACTTTGCACTGCCTCTGCTGGGAAAAAGTGGGTGAAAAGCAGCCATACCCTTCCCCGTCCCTCAGGAAATACTGCCCAGAGTAGGAGCCCTCCTCAGCAGGCATAAAGCTGGTGTGTCCCTGCCTGTAGTGTCCCCTGATGCAGGAGGTGGACCGGGAAAGGAAGACGCATAGCTACGGCATCCCTATACCCAGGGTATTCCATGGTGGCACACTGCCCATAGAAGCAACGATAGCTGGGGCATAAGTTAGAGCAGGCCTTAGCGGTGATGCAAGCTATCCCCACTTGGTCTCTGTACTGTGCTCAACACAGAGGCGGGGATAAATTCCCCTCTAACACACCAAATTGTCTAGAAATGGAGATGCTGCTTGTGAGCTGCAAGGAACAGCTCAGCAGGCCTCACACAGCTCTCAGGTTGTACTAGACCATAGGGTTGTGGCACACAATGCACCCCAGTTCACTAGAAAGGCCCCTAACGGGGAAGTTAGAGGAGGCATGTGGAGGAGCACCTTCTAACATGGTTTTGATCTCAGCCCCTTCTCACTGCTGGGCTCCCTATGGTAACACTAATTACAGCTTCTCTTTAATAGCACCACCTTTAAAGACAAGCTTTAAATAAAATCATTTTCAGCGCTGCAGATAAACTGGCCCTCTTCATTGCCTTGCTCTTGCTGCTGCCTCAATTTACAGACTTCCTGGAGCAACACAAGCTAATTTATTCCCATATTAGATTTTTATACATATATTGGGCTTTTAAAAGCCTTTGTGCCAAGCTCAGCTGGATCCCTCAATAAAGAAAGCAGTGAGAACGAGTCTGCCTCTGTGTTCAAAAGCAAGGGTGCATCTTCCCCTGCCTACTCTTCCTTTCCACACAGTGATGCCAGGGGGATTTTACCAGCCTTAAAAACATCAAAGAGCATTTGTATAGTCAATGAAATGAGAGAGATTTTATTTTCCCTTCTAATGAGTAAAGTGAAGCGGACAACAGGAGCCAAACTCAGGAATCTGATCTTCACAAACCTCCAAAATATTTGACTACACCATTTATACAGTGAAATGCTAAGGGAAGTTTATCATGATATTTCATATAATCATAATTCCAATTCATATATCATACCTGTTATTTGCTCTCAGAACATTCCAAAAACTTCAGTTAATCCCCACAGGAGCCCTGGGGAATGGATAATTATTACTGATCCTATTTTACACACAGGTAAACTCAGCCAGAGAGTATCACAGCAAGCCTGTGCCAAGAAGTAGCACCCAGAAGTCCTGATTCTCAGGCCCTTGATAGAATCATATAGAAATTTAGGGCTAGTCCATCCTCCTCCCACATTGAAGCAGTACTGAGTATATCTAGACTATCCTTGACAGGTGATTGTCTAAGGGCTTGACTACACTTGCAAGTTAGAGCGCATTAAAGCAGCCCGGGCACCGTACCTCTTGATGTGTGCACACTGGCAAAGTATGTAGAGCGTCTGGACTCTGCAGCTGGAGCGCTCCTGGTAATCCACCTCCATGAGAAGCATAAAGTTTGCTGCGGCCCAGGTGAAATGCCCTAGCGTCAGTGTGGACAAGGTATTGCATTACTGCCCTGTGATTGGCTTCTGGAAACGTCCCATAATCCTCTCAAGTCAAGTGGCCACCCTTATTGTTTTGAAAGCTCCATTTCTGACAGCCAGCATGCTTATCTGCTCTGGGACAAAACAAGCCATTAGTGTGGAATGCTGCTGTTGTGAGTGTGTGTGTGAGAGAGGAGGGTCTGCTGCTGTCTGAACTTACAAGACACCATGCTGACAAGCTCTCAGCCCCCCAAACCATACTGTCTCTCCCTCCACATACACACAACACACTTCCTGTCACACTCCACCCCCTCATTTGAAAAGCACGTTGCAGCCACTTGCACACTGGGATAGCTACCACAATGCACTGCTCTTTGAGGCATTGCAAGAGCTGCTATTGTAGCCATGCCTGTGCGCTTGCAGCTGAAAGTGTAAACACTCGACAGTGTTTTCCCTGCTGTGGTCTCCGAAGGCTGGTTTAACTCTCGGCACTCTACATCTGCAAGTGTAGCCATGCCCTAAGCTATTAAAACCTTAAAATCTTCTAGTGACAGGAATTCCACAGCTTCGCTAGGTAACTTATTGCAGTACTTAAACATTAAAAAGTTTTTTCCTAATATCAAAACGAAATCTCATTTGCTTCAGATGAAGCCCATTACTTCTTATCCTACCTTCAGGGGACATGCAGAACAACTGAGAACCATCCCCTTTATAGCAGTCCTTGACCTATCTGAAGACTATCAGGTCCCCCCTCAGTCATCTTTTCTCAAGACAAAATATGTCCAGTTTTTTAACCTTTCCTCATAGGTCAGGTTTTCTAAACCTTTTATCATTATTGTTGCTCTCCTCTGGAGGCTCTCCAATTTGTCCACATCTTTCCTGAGGTGTGGTGCCCAAAACTGGACTTTTCTCCAGCGGAGGCCTCACCAGTGCCAAGTGGAACAATTACCTCCTGTGTCTTATATAGGACACTCCTGTTAATACAATCCAGAATATTTGCTCTTTTTGCAACTGCATCACATTGTAAACTTCTCTCCAATTTCTTGGACAAGCTGTACTGCAGCAGCATTCTACAGGTTGGCTGATAGAGAATTCTCTTCAGAGCATTGAAACATTTCCCCAAAACACTGCCATAGTTATGACTCAAAGCTTTCCTTCCCCAGAGAGTTCTGAGCGTCACCTCTTAAAAGGTCTCCTTTCAACTTGCTTGGCCTCTAAGGTGTATTTTGTCTAGTGCTTTGATACAAACTATTTCCAAGTACTTTGCAGAGTTAAATAATACAATTAAGGAATAAGAACTTATGCTGTCAAATGATCTTGCGAACCAGGTGCTGTGTGTGAAGGCTACAAATTGCTTACCATTCTCTTCAACACTGATTCCAGCTGCAAAGTCTCAAAGATAATCAATATGAGACTCAGCAAGCTGGGGTGGGGGTGGGAGTTGGAAACCAAGTTAGGAATGAATGAACTCAAGGGGATTTTGGTTCTGGTTTCAAGCTATAAAGATTGATGCCTCCTGAATACAATGTGATGTGGGGATTGTTGTGTTCACAGCATACACACACAGAAATTAGATAACAAGCATCAATTGCTCTTGCTGGAAGCGTGCAGTGTAATATGACTTTATTTCTTAGAATTCAGAATAACACACAAGAACCCAAAGAGAGAGAGAGAGAGAAAAAACAGGCTGCTCCCTAAGGCAGCAAGGCATAACTCATCCCACCTTGCTTTAAGCTGGCTCTTTCCAGACTGATTCTGATTGCATCTTTGACATAGAGCTCCTTAGCCTGTAGACAGGACCTGGAATGTTCCTTCCCACCCCCTGCTCTTAAATGATAGCATGCAGTCCTCAATACACCACCAGAATGACAATAATATTGCAATGCCAGCAAGTCTTTACATTGTACCTTACAGATTGTCATTAACTGTAGTAGGCCTTGGGCTCACCAGTCCTCTCCAGTTTATCCAAAATGCTGCTGCTTAAAAAAATCTTTCTTCTGGCTATATGGTTTCCATCTTCAAGTCTGGTGACTAGCTTCCTTGCCCCACTTTCTACATCAAGCTAACATTTCTCCTTGTTACCTGCAAAGTTTTGCCTTTGTTTGCAAGTCTGGTACCTTCCTTCTCCCTCACACTGCTCTAGTGAAGTCTCTTTACTAAATGACCCTGTGATAGGGTGTACCTGGCCCTTTGAGGCCCCCTGTTGGAGGCCCCACAGTCCTCTTATGCCTTGCCCCAAGAAAGAGCAGTAGAACTGGGTCCTCTGGGCTTTCCTAGAAAGGCTGACCAGATGCTTCAAATCAGAGCCCAGCAAACTCAGATAAAAGGAGCTGCAGGAGGACCTGAGCAGGTTAGTTCCTGGCTGGGACCAGAGAAGCAATACAGAGTGCTTCTTTCTGGTCATAGGTGCTTGAGCGTGAGGGAGAACTAGAAGATAGGTTCTGGTGGAATTTGCATTTAGCAAGGAGGATGAGGATCTGAGAACTTCAGCCTTGAGGTGAGGGTGAAGAGAGAGGAACTCTGTGGGGAAAGGCCCAGAGAACAGCAGCAGCGAATTGGAGGCAAAGTATGTGGTGGCTGTTTATAGGGTCCCTGGGTTGGGACCCAGAGTAGATGCAGGCTCAGGTTCCCCCATCAGCCTTTAGCAGAGTGGCCTAAGCCCTGAGAAGGGGGCATGTTTCCTTTAGAAGCCCAAGTGAAGGGGCTGGGTTTAAAGAGCCCAGAGGTGGGGCTGAATACCCAGGTGAGGGCAAATAGTTTGTTGGACTTTCCCTACCCCAGAAGGGATTCCCCTATTGTTGATTGTGTGACTTGGCCAGAGGACTGAGCCACTAAAGACCTGCCTAGTGAGGTCAGAAACTAACAGGGGGAACCAGAAGTCGGGAAAAGAGGGTTGCTGCATCCCACCCAGCTGATGGGAGGCACTCATGACAGGTGAGTGCCCCATCACAGACCCTTTCATAGCTTTCTCTCTGTCTTGGTATTGCACCTAGCATAAATAACAGAATGGCAGACTGCACAACCCGCCCCCCCACCAGCTAGTGTATCAAACAGCCTTCCTGTTCCCCTTCAAAACTATTCTCAAAACACAGATCTTCTTCCATCAAGCTCTGCAAGATCCATCACTATCACCTTGAAGTAAAGCTGACACTGAAGTGATAATGTTCTTTATTGGCTGAAATGTCTTACCCATGGATTGTAAATGTCTGAGAGCAGAGACTATATTTCTTATGTGTCTACACAGCAGCAAGCACACTTTCAGCACTTAGTAATTGACCCCTTTGCTAGGAAAGGGTTGCTTTGTGATTAAGAGCGTGGGATGGCGCTCAGGAGAACTTGATTCAGTTCCTGGCTCTGCCACAGACTTCCTGCATGACCTAGGGAAGTCGCTTAATCTCTGTGCCTCAAGTTCCTCATCTGTAGTATGGGATAGTAATTTCTTCCTATCTCACTGGGCTGTTGTGAGAGTAAATTCATGCATGTTTGTGAAGTGCTCAGGCACTAGGATGATGTAGGGGGGAGGGGAGGACTATTAAAGTACCTAATAGATATTTGAATGGTTCTGAGATTGAAACAGGTGGGTATTTTGCTTGTTCATACTATTATCCTCTCTTTATCACAGTCTTTCAAGGACTGTTCTATAGTTTAATGTGATGAATATTCAAAATCAATCAGGAAAGCAGAGTTTCATTAAATTGTCTGACATGCTTATTGTAATTACACTTCACCAAGTACTCAGTCACATCTTCTGAGTTATTTCTCCAGTGAACAGTGTTAAGATAGCCAGCACTATTGCTGCTCCAAATTGACAACAAATGTTCATACCTTGGCATAACACTTACATTTGCAGAAAACAGCAGCTAAAATATAAAATCTTGACTAAGTACTGAACAGTTCTTTGCCTTTCCTACACAAATAATTAAGAAACTGATGGCTAGATACAATTTTAAAAAAAACCCTTGGACGCAGTCTTTTGATTTTGTGATCAGTGCTCCATCCCTCTTTGCAAGAGAACTGGGTTCGATTCCTCGGCCCTCTTTCTCTTCTCACAAGATCTGCAAGGGACTGCAGAATTGGTTCTTCATATACAGCTCCCTCTGGAGAACTTTAGAACTGCACGAGTGGGATAATGAAAGCCCCATGTAGGACTCCCAGACAGTGATGTGATTGGAGGGGATCCATTAGGACAGTTTTGTTCAGATTCAGCCACCAACCTGGTGGGAGGATTGAGGTGATTTCCATGGTTGTGCTGAAGCTCACATTTCTCTGTGGATACTGTTAAATCATCCCTGCTCAAGATCACTTTTATCCATGGGGCTTATAAAGATACTTCTGAAGAACAAATGGTTTGGCCTTGGGATTACGCAGCAGTGTTCCATGCACCAGATAATTTCAAAATAAGTTTTCCTGTGACTAGACTCTATAAAGTCCATAACTCTCTTCTCTCTATTTCAAATGGCTTAAGTGGAACAAAGTGCTTGTCTGTCAATATACTTGGCATATTTTTCAGGAGGATTTAATTTTACTTGGTTAATTAAATGAATGTTTAACTTTCTGGCAAGAGTTAATTGTGCTATTGCCTCTCTCCTATGAAAAAGTGGTTGAATAGGAAAACAAATTGATAAACTCCTTCACCCTTCTTCTTTACCACATATATCTCTACAACAAGGGGAAAAGCACATCTTTGATAAAACACTGGTGGATCATCACCGCCAGAAGGAAGGTCACTATGGGTCTATCTACACTGCATTGTAAACTCGGGTTTGTGGGACCCAGGATTGTGGACTCAATGTTTCCAAGCCCATGCTTGAGCATCCAAACTGCATTGTAATCCTGTGTTTACAGTTGCTGGACCTGGGTCTCAGAGCCATGCTAATGCATCCATATTGCACCATGCAGACCTTCTGACTCAGGTCTGTAGCTTGGGCTGTGTCCACACTGCAAAGTGAGAGGACTTGGATTTGAGTCACAGCAGGACTGGGCTCTGACCAATCCTCTAGCAGGGTCCAAGGACCCAAGTCCTGAGTGCTTGGTGACATGAGTCAGACTGACTTGTGTGTGGATGGAAGCGGGGGCTTGGGCTCAAACCAGAGTCAGATCCCGTACTTAGTGTGCAGCGTGGACACACCCTTGAATGAAGTGGCTTGATGGTGACTGTAGCAGGGAGGAATTGAGTAATATTCTTTTAAATAGTTTGGGAGCCCTCTGGTGGGCTTCCCTGTCTTGTAGTGCAGAAACCAGCAGAACCCAGCAGACCACCAGTGTATATACATAGCTAAGCCTTGTATGTTTGTATATAATAAACATGGTTATTTGGAACCTAGCTGTGTCTGTGGTTTCTACCATTTTGTAGAAAGCAAAGACACAGCAGTTATGGAAACCAGAACAAAGCAGTGATCATAGAGTTTTGGAAACCTGTGGAGAATCAACTGCAAGTCCTAAATGAAAAATCCCCATCTTGTGAAGTCATGTGCTATCGTGATGAATGGTGATGTGTGGCCACACAAATGAGATTAGGATTGGACCTTGAAAATATTGCACATGACCAAAATCACATTGCAGTTTATTTTCTTTCATTGATATAGCAGTGAACCAACCTGCACAACCAATGCTAGTGACTACCAAAGTACAAATACAGTGGTAAACCCACATGGCTAAAAACAGAAGCCATGATTGCTTGTACTGCTGCAAAATGAAACTGATGAATTTCACAAAGCTTTGTCGACAACTTCTTGTTGGCTACAGGGAAATGTTTGGAACACTCATTTTTGGATCTACAATAGGTGGCTAAATATGTAAATGCTATTTAGTATGCAATCTAAAATAAAAATAAGAGTTAATTTCTTAGAGACAAGTTAGCTGCCTTAAAATAGAACTTGAAACTTTTTCTGAACAAAGGCAGTAGATCTCCCCACCCCCAAATCATCCAGTTGTCTGATTTCAAGATGTGCAGTTTGTGCCCTGCAGGGCCAATCCTTACTTTAAGCTTTATTGCTTGGTGTTGCCATGGCTACAGACCAGGAACTGAAATTGCTGTGTAATACACTTTATTTCCAGCTATAATTGTGCTGAGAGTCTAACAGTCAGTTTCCAGTGATGAAAGGAGACAAGCTCTAAGGTGGACTTGACAGAAGCCTCTAACGCTACAGGTGGTAAAACACGACTGATTTATTTTTATTTTTTATTTTTTGAACTGCTTGTTGTTGACTTAGAAGCTGCATTAGTATAGCCAATGTAATTGCAGATGCAGCCAAAAGTGGAGTAAATCACTTTGGCTATAAATGGCATCCTTTCATGGAATTAAATGGCAGTAGCTTGGGGCAGTAACTTCCATATTCAATGGCATGATTCTGATCTCACTCCCACCAGTTTTACACTGACTCTATGACTATTGGCATTACTGCTGATTCTCACTGCTAAAAGTGAGATAGGAATCAAGCCCAGAATGAATACTGGGATTTTATATTCCGTGTTCTCCTTTACTTACAGCCACTATTGTTGTAATCCTTCTTGTAGGATCTTTGTTCTGCTGATGTCATTTCAAGCTCTGCAGAAGATTTCACAACAGTACCACCTTGTTCTCCTCTCAGAATTCAAAGTTAAGCGGGCCAGGCTGGAGTAAGTTATCTCCTTGGAATATTTTTGTTGTAGGAAGTGGGGCTGGTGACTGTGACATTCTTCCATTTTGAGTAAGAAATTAATCAATGCTCCACAGAGTGCTAGACAACAAACACTGTGCTGTTGGAGGTGCTGTCTTTCAGATGATATGAGACACTAATTAAAAAAAAACACTCACAGCATTTTTTGTAGGAACAGGTTTGGTGACCCAGGTGTCTTGAACAAATTCCAACTCAGCTGATTACACTCTGTCAGCCTAAATGTCTCTTGTTGTTTCAGCTGGATAAGGTATTGAATGTTGTTGTGTTCCATCACAGTGCGAACTGCATTTCAGTGGTGAATGAAACAATCCTGGTGTATCACTTGCTTACCCTTACAGAGGGTTGGTGCAGCTTGATTAGTTAATGTTTGTAAAACACTTGAAGAGCACAATCCGAAAATATGTCTAGAAGTGCAAAGTAGTACACTGATTACCCAGATGTTAGGGAGAAGTGGGATGTTTTCCGGTAGTTAGTATTATATCAATCATTTACATTTGTTTTCAGTGAGAGCCTCCACATCAATTTTACCAAAATCATCGGATATGCCCCACTGCAGGCATGGAGCACATAATACACAGAATTCACTGGTCCAGATTTAAATGCAACCCATATTCTCACCCAAGGGCACTGTTACAGTGGGGAAATCACTGCACGTGAGGAAGATTTTGCTTAGTGATTAGCAACAAAATGCTCAATAAGACTAGCTAAAAGTAAGTCAGCTTGACAATGGGGCAGCACTTGCAGCTACTGCCTGAGAGACCCTAGCTCAGGAAAGACTGGGGCTCTCCTGTTCCTGAGGCTAGTGGTTTTCAGGCATATTGCAGAGGTGATCAGAACTCTGACACCAACTGTGTCTTTTAGGGCTGCCATCATTGCCTCTTAGGCCATGTCTACACTTACAGTTTTGCAGTGCTGGTAGTTACAGCTGTGTTCGTACAGCTGTGTAGGGCCAGCGCTGCAGTGTGGCCATACTGACAGCTACCAGTGCTGCAGTGTGGCCACATTTGCAGCACTTGTAGCGCTGTTGTGAGTGGTGCATTGTGGGCAGCTATCCCACAGAGCACCTCGTCCCATTTTGGCGCTGTGGCTTGTGGGAAGGGGAAGGAAGTGTGCGGATCTTTCCGCTTCCTGTTCCAACGCCCCGTGGTGCTTTGCTACACATTGTGAGCAGTTTGGCGGCATTGTGAGTCTGCAGCACGATTTCTGAGATTTCTGTTACAAATGGAGCCTGAGTTGCTGAGGACCTTGCTGATGATTGTTGCCAGCACATCACGCATGGCAATGGAGCTATTCCTTCAACTGCAAAGTGACAGTGAGGAGTCAGACGATGATATTGAAACGCCTGACACTCAAGACACTCAAGTGCTTGTGGCAGTAACAGACGTGCTTAGCACCGTGGAACGGCGCCTTTGGGCTCGGAAACCAGCACTCAGTGGTGGGATCACATCGTCCTGCAAGCATGGGATGACGAGCAGTGGCTGCAGAACTTTCAGATGAGAAAAGTCACTTTCATGGGACTGTGTGCTGAGCTCGCCCCTACCCTGCGGCGCAGGGACACAAGATTGAGAGCTGCCCTGCCAGCGGAGAAGCGGGTGGCTATTGCAATCTGGAAGCTGGCAACTCCAGACAGCTACCAATTGGCGGTGAACCAGTTTGGAGTGGGTAAGTCCACCATTGAAATGGTGCTGATGCAAGTTTGCACAGCCATTAATCGCACCCTGCTAAGAAGAACTGTGACTCTGGGGAACGTGCAGGACATTGTGGATGGCTTTGCACAAATGGGTTTCCCTAACTGTGGAGGGGCAATAGATGGGACGCATATTCCTATTCTGTCCCCACCCCACCTGGCATCAGAGTACATTAATCGCAAGGGGTATTTCTCCATGGTTCTGCAAGCGCTTGTGGATCACCGTGGGCGTTTCACTGACATTTACTCAGGATGGCCTGGAAAGGTGCATGATGCACGCATCTTTCAGAACAGTGCCCTGTTCAGGAAGCTGAGGGCCAGGACTCTTTTCCCAGACTGCAAGATCACAGTAGGGGACGTCGAAATGCCCACTGTGATCCTTGGAGACCTCGCTTACCCCTTAATGCCATGGCTCATGAAACCGTATACAGGGAAGCTTGACAGGAGCAAGGACCGGTTCAACTACAGGCTGAGCCGGTGCAGAATGACTGTGGAGTGTGCTTTTGGCCATTTGAAAGGGCGCTGGAGGTGTCTTTATGGGAAGCTAGATTTGGGGGAAAGCAGCATCTCCGCTATTATATCCGGGTGCTGTACCCTCCATAATATTTGTGAAGGGAAGGGTGAAAAATTCAGTGAGGAATGGACCTCCGAGGTTCGACGCCCAGAGGATGAATTTGCACAGCCAGAGAGCAGGGCTACTAGAGAGGCCCAGGAAAGGGCTTCAAGGATTAGGGATGCCTTAAGGGAGCAATTTGATGCTGAGAGCCAACAGTAATGTTTGGTGCCTTTGCTGTGCTCCTTTCTACCTTGGGGTACAATATTTACCACTTCCTGCAATAATAAAACCTATTGTAAAAGCCATAAAATCCTTTATTCAAAGTACAGTACATAAAAGGCCAGGGGGGTTAGGGTGGTGGACTGTACATTCAGAGGTTTGAATATGTCCTGTTTGGATTATTGTTCAATGTCTGCTGCACTTCAGGATTACTGTGCTACAGAGTAATGGGGGTGGAGTGCACAGGGTAAGAATTGTAGTTATCAGGGCTGGTAGGTGATCGTACAGGTGTTGGGAGCAGCTGGGGGTAATAAGAAACTGGCTGCTGGAGAAAGGTGCTTTGTGCAAATACTGGGGAACAAGAAAGAGAGCTTTGGGAGGGGTGTGGATTACCACGGTACAGATCTGCCTGCATGGCTACGAGAGACTCGAAAGAGTCAGTTTGGCGAGCCAGGAGGCTTATCAGGTGCTTTGAGGTTTTTTTGGTAGCCAATTCCTTTCTCCTGCTTTCTGTTTGCCTCCACTCATACATTTTCTCTCCCCATTCCTGCGTCTTCCTACTTTATCTGTTGTAGTGAATCATAACTGCTTTGATCAATTCTTCTTTTGATTTTCGCGGATTTTTTCTCAAGTTCTGCAAGCGACGTGAGGCCAGTGATCTGGCTGCATTAGTCAAGGTCACTAAAAAAAACATAGATAGAAACATGTAATACACAGAGGCTACATTGTTTATTATCACACAGTGAAGGAGTTTTTAGACTTTTTGTAGCATCCTTCCCACATACCTAACATAACACAGAGAGGCCAGGGAAGCGAAGGCATGGCGAGCAATGGGGTGAGTGTTTCTGCCCCGACTGTACCTGGGAGGGGGAATTGACCGATGGGTCACTGGGGTTTATCTGCACTGGGTACAGGAGGTAGCTGGTGTCCTGCACAGGGGACAGTAGTGAACAGGAAGGTGGCGAGCTGCTGGCGGGGGGGGGGGCGGTCCGCGTAACTGCCGACCTGCTGGTGAGGTGGGGGGTAAACGCACAGCTGGGCTGGCTGCCTGCTGGAAAGGAGGGGGGCAGACCGGAGCGCACCGCAGGGCTGGCTGCCTGCTGGAAAGGGGTGGGGGGAGACCGGAGCGCACTGCAGGGCTGGCTGCCTGCTGGAAAGGGGAGGGGGGGAGACCGGAGCGCACCTCGGGGCTGGCTACATGCTGGAAGGGGGTGGGGAGACCAGAACGCACCGCGGGGCTGGGGGGGGACTGCGAACCTGGTGCCCGACACTCAAGTATCCCTAAATTCTCAACAAGGTTTCCTACTGCCAGATATATCACTGCTGCGTGTTACCTGGGAAGAGAGGGAGGGTCTTCTACAGCAATGTGGATTCCGCCCTGGCCCCTATGTAGCTTGCCTGTGTGCAGCCATGGTTCCCCCACCCCTCGCTGCACAGTGGATCAGACGAGTTAGCCTGACCGGGACAAGGACCACGGTGGCTCTCCCTATAAACTTACGAAAGCACATTGCCCACACTCTGGCTGCAACTTTTCAAGAGATTACCGAGGCAGATTACAGAGGCATGATAGAGCAAATCAATGGGCTATTCCATGTTTAGGCATGCATGCAGGCAGCCATAACCCCAACCGTCCTCTCCCAAAACATAAAAATCTGCTTACCCCAAGCACGCTCCTCAGCTTCTTCCTCACCAGCAACTTCCAGCTGCTGCGACTGGCTAGCCTCCTCGTGGCTTGAGAAGAGCTCTTGGCTGCATGCCTCCTGGGACTACGGGGTGTCTCCCTCCACCCCAGTAGCCTCACTCTCGGCTTCCTCTACACCCTCCCCCACTTCTCCCTGCTCTGAACTCTCCATCGTGCTCCTAGGATTGGCAGTGGGGTCACACCCAAGTATGGCATCCAGCTCCTTATAAAAACGGCAGGTTGTGAGGGCAGCTCCTGAGCGGCGATTTCCCTCACGGGCTTTGCAGTAAGCACTCCGCAGCTCTTTTATTTTAACCCTGCATTGCAACGCGTCCCGTTCATGGCCCCTTCTCAGCAAGGACTGTGATATCTGCCCATAGGTATCATAATTTCTCCGGCTGGAGCGCAGCTGTGCTTGCACAGCTTCCTCACCCCAAACACTGATGAGGTCCTGCAGCTCGGAACTGTTCCATGCTGGGGCTCGTCTGGGATGTGGAGGCATGGTTGTTGATTGATTGAATGATTGATTGCACTCCACACCTGGCTGAGCAAACAGGAAGGGGATTTTTAAAATTCCCAGGGCATTTAAAGGTGGGGTCAGCTGAGCCCAGGGCAGTGGAGTGTGCATGATTACCAGAGAGGCTTCTAAGGTATGCTGGGATACCTCCTTATACCCCGGAGGTCAATAAAAGCGCTGGTGGGCGTCCACACTTGCTGACCAGCGCTGGATCACCAGCGCTGGAATCTCTACACCCGAGGCTCGACCGGGTGTACAGCCAGCGCTGCAACCAGGGAGTTGCAGCGCTGGCTGTGCTTTGCAAGTATGGCCACATCCTAAGTTGCAGCACTGTAACCCCCTCACCAGTGGTGCAACTCTCTAGTGTAGCCATGGCCTTAGCCCCTGGCTTCTTCCAACGAGTTCTCTCACTATACAGCTGATTGCTCTTGATGGGCCATCAAGTGGGCTGGGTAGTGCTGATGTCAATCTGCCTGGGAGAGTCACCCAGATACACAGCTCAAGTTGAAGATATAAATATACCACACATTTATAATTCATGATAATTATATGGTGTACATAGGATGGTACATACATATAAACAAGATTATCATATTTAGCAAATCATAACTCTTCCACTGATACCTTACATGGCATATCTGGCTGTTGTGCACCTGTGTATTACTGTAACATCAAGGAAGTAAGTGCAGGTTTTTTGGTTTATTTTTAATTGTCTCCATAACACCTAAAATAACATCTTGATTTTTGCAAGTGATTTGGTGTTTAAAATCAATGACCAAAGCTTTTTGTTTCATATGGCAATAGGACAAATTCTACCCTCATTTACACAGCTAGAAGTCCAAAATAATTTACTGAAGCCATTGTCACCAAGATCAACACTAGTTTGTACAGTGAAATTCTCCACTTTAATTGAAAAGAAAAAATGTTGTTGTGCTAAAATGACTCAATACCAAACAAAAAGGTTGGATCTTTTAGTGTTAAAGATACTGATAACAACTACCCCATGCCCTAGAATATCTGGATGTACCAAATAAATGATAGAAGTCAACGGAGGATCCCTGCCTTTCTAGTTTGCTTGTAGTGGTGGAATCAAATTAATCTGAAGCCTGAGGCTTGGTGGTGTCCTGCCAAGTTATGTTGAAAATAATAATTATTCTGATTGGTTTTTATGTTTTGAACTTCCTGTTTCAAAGCTACTTAATTTCATGCCAAAGGGTCAAAGGAAAGTCAGTTGTATCCCTTTCTACAAACAGTTTCTAATGCTGTAAAACACTCTCTACTCTCTTGTAACTGTTCTATTCAAAATATTAACACATTCCTGTGAGTTATATAAAGGGAGGATGAGACCAGTTTTGATGCAGATCTCCTCTTCTATGTCAGCAGGAGTATGATTGTTCTGGACAGTGACTTCTACTTCAGTGAAAAAGTTGCTTTTTTCTTTAAAAACATGACAAAGATCTCTATACAATCCTCTGTAGGAAGGGCAACATTTTGCACTCAGAACTGTATGGTGAGATTATGCTCATACTCCCTGAATGAAAGTGCCACTGATGTCACAGGAAGTTTGATTCACAGAGCTGAATGTGCCATGCAGATCTGAGAGCAGAACTTTGCCCAGACCTTATATTGTACAGATTGAACCAATGTACTACACAAATGCTCTGTCGCTCCAGATAGCACTGAGATGAAATGCCATGTACAAATTAAAATTTGGCAATTATTGAATTTTAAAAAGTATTTTATGAGTAAGACGTTGGAAGCTGGGCCTGGTCATTAGAACCACAGTCAGAAGCCCTGAGTCCTATTCCCAGCCCTCCAACTGACACATAATATCACCAGTTCTCAGAGGTAGCCAGGCTGTATGCCACTCTTCACCTCTCCAATCCTGTGACCAGCAGGGGATGGTCCAGTCCATAGCTCAGGTTAGCACAGCCTCTGAGCTGCTCTAATTTGTGCACAACTACTTATGGTCCAAAGGGGCCCTTATGGCAGCTGGGCATGACTTGATCACAGTATTGCTCTGGCCATGTGCTCCGTGTCCAGCGAGGCCTCTTACATTAGGGGCTGGAAGGTGGCTGGGGATGAAATAGAGTCAGATATGCCAGCTCTGTGTAGTGCAGAGATTCTGCCAGTCTCAAGGGAATTCTCTGATGGCTGGATGTGACTTCCCCTTAGCACCAGAGACTGTGCATCCAATTCAGCAACTCAATCCCATATCTCACTATCTCCCTCTATCTCCCACCCCGACCCAATTGTTCTAGTAGGCACCAATACGTGGACTAATGATTACATGTTCTGCCCTCTCCAAAAACAGCTCACTCACATTATATCAAGTGAAAAAGATAAACCAAACCCTTAATTTTAACACTCCTCTCACACAAGGTATCAATAAATGTCTCCTCAGCAGCTCCACTCTACCCTTGCTCAGCTGCTAACAGTAGCCATCCAGTTGTAGTGGAATGTTAAACTGTATTATACAGTTCTGCCACTAGGTGGCGATGTGTAAAATACCTTACTTAAAGCTAAACTTAGCCATACTTGGCAGAACATTAAAAGATCTTATGATGAACATATCTGGCATGTATAGGCAAGCTTTGTAGCCAGTTCATATCTAGTACAGGAGTACATGGCACCAGTGCTGCTCCAAATCTCTGGATCCTGGCTCTTTTAAAGCCACACCATCCTGCACTCTCGCCACAGTCTAGCAAACTGCCTTGCCTTCTGCAGGCAATGAGCATCTTGACTGTTCTACATCTTCTTATGTCCCTATTTCTCTATGCAGTGGGTCCCTTAACAGACATCTGCAAAGGTGCCAAAGAGCAAAACTCAAAGCAGCAAGGATTATGCCTGTACACCCCTGTATCGCCTCCTCAAATACTACAAAGCATATTGTTACCTACTGTCAGGGTGCTGTTTACTTCATGCACAGGCCTTGCAATCTAATAAATTTCACACTACTTGTCCTACTGTTTGTGTGACTATTTTCACAACTTTTCACTCACCAGTCCTCTGCAGAGATATTGGCTGTTGGCCTATCTCTAGCTGTTCTGAGGCTAGTCTCTGGTGGCTGCTGGGATTTTCCTTCAACTCTGCTACTGCTGTTAACCTCTATCGACCATTCCTATAATTCCACTCCACCAAATCCTTCTCTGCCTCAGCACCAGTTGCTGGTGTCACAAATTCAGTTATGTGTTTTTTTTTCCTATGAGCAGCACACGCCACACCTCATGGCAGCATACCAGCAGTAGCCTGTTTGATCATTTCTGGGGCATAGTGATGCAGATTCCTGAATCTGTCTGGCGAGGCCACATGTTTTCTAGGGGATCATCCTGTTAAATCAAAAAATTCCAACCTTGGTTATAAATAGTGTCCACACCATTGCTGCCTTTCACCGTATTATTTCACAGTGGCTGCAGACTATTGGAATGCTACGCTGTGGAATTTATGAAATATGACAAGAAGTTGGATTTATTGCTTTGTTGGAAAGGGATCGCATTCACCATAGGTATGTCAATCAGATTATGCAACAATGAAAGGAGAATGGCAGCGTAAGCCTCTAGAAATTCAGTAGGCTTTTGACATGACAGCCTCAAGTTTCCCTGCTTACAAACAGTGTAATAAACTGAAGAAAGACCATAATAACATCAATCACAAACAGGGAATTTGATATACTTTCAAAAAGTAATTGGTGGCATATTGTAGAATTCAGATGGGCTTAAAATAATTTAATTGTTCTCTGACCATCAAAGCTGATTATGTGAATAAATGATTGCTGAGGAAAATAGTGTTTGCTTTTTCCTAATTAAGATAACTTGCCTGAATGACCTGGGACTGAGATTGTTCAACTTCTTTTGACTTATTGCTTCATTAAAAAAGATAGCCAGAGTACCAAAATCCTGATGTTTGACAAACAAAATGGGACAGTGGTACTGACTGCACATATTGTCTGTGTCACCCAGAGAACAAAAGAGGCAATGGGCTGTATTCCCAAACCTGATTAATGCTGCGACCTCATGTGCCACGATACCACGCCTGAAGCCAGGAGCCTGGCCCTGTCCTGTGGGACAGGAGCTGGGCCACTACTGTGACCCCAAAACTTCTGTGCAGCCCTGTGTATTATAAAAGCAATATTGCACTGGGAGAATGAGTATTTTAGTTTGGCACCTTTTCTAATGTACTGTTAATGAGACAGCCATCCAGGGAATATAAAGTCAACCTGGAAAGCTATAACATGTTTTTTCTATACACAGAGTACAGACATTTATTTTTACTCTAAATAATTTACAAATTTTAGATTAAGGAAAATAATAAGCAAGAACCAAAGTCATGTCTCCAGAAGAGAGCACAGAGTGTCTCCTATGCAACAGGTTACTGAAAGCAAGAGAACAAAATGCTCTATACACAGATTTCTTAGCCATGTAAACATGATACTCATAACGCAAAGGCATGACAGTTTCATAGTTGTATAAACTGCAGCAATGACATAGTTAAAAAAAATACATGCAAGTTAGAATTTTATATGCCCTTTTAGTTTAAAAGCTTGGATGCAAACATGGTGTCTGTTGAACATCAAACTCATGGAGATTTTGCAGCAGTTCATTTTATTCCTTCAGTCTTCCCCTTTAAGACTGAGACCACTTCACTGACTATAACACTCCGATAACGCACTTGGCCAATGGAATGGAAAGTGTCAGAGAGGATGTGAACCTGGGTTTCCCACAAACATCGCCCTCTCCCTTCCACAGCCTGCTCTTTTTATTGAAGTCCTGTCCCCAAAACCCAACTTAGCCACAATAGGTCAGACCTGCTTTTCATGGGTGTCCAATTCTGGTCTGCTTTCTGGCTCGAAATGGGTTCTCAAACACTAGCTTCAATTACTTAATTTTTTTCTAGTAGTTTAAAAATGCTCCATGATAGAATTCAACTTTATTGGCAATAATTGAGGAATACAAAACTTCAAGAGAGGCCTGTTTCTTAGTCCTGAGAAAATTAGAAACTAAAATCGCAAGAAAGAGGCAACCTCCATGGGATGGTTAAATATTTTTTTCTAGGATTTTCAACAAGAAAAATAAATTTGAAAAATATTCTTTACCCTTTTACATTTAATCCATAAAAATGCTATCAGATGGCAAAATAAGTCTCATCAGTTTCCTCATCTTTATGGAAACCATGGAAATTAGTTTAATAGAGAATGGAATTTATTTTTTAAATGACCTATGGAATGCTATAAATACAAGAGTGTTCTGAATTAAATTCTATAGAATGGTTTAAAAAAAATACCTACAGAAAGGTGAACATTTTCTATTAAATATTATAGGATTTTTTCCATAAAGGTTAAGGCTCTGCTCCCACCTATGTCTCAGCTCTTGTTTCTTCCTATGACCCTTAAGTTTTGATCAGTCCTCTCTTCCTAAAGTTCCCTCTGTCTAATCCTCCCTCATCTGACCCTGTGGCCTAATCTTAATGGCAACCCACCATTGTGCACCAGCTCCCCAGTCAAATCTCTTCTTACTGGGTGTTGTTCCCTGAACATCAACAGTGAGAATCAGAGCCATTGTTTCCTATGAACAGGTGCGGATCTATGATTTTTCCCGCCCCAAGCATGGCAGTCAGGCAGCCTTTGGCGGCATTTCTGCAGGAGGTTCGCTGGTCATGTGGATTTGGCAGTGGCTCTGCGGGTGGTCTGCTGGTCCCGCACCTTCGGTGTATCCACCGCTGACTTGCTGCCGAAGCTGTGGGACCGGTGGACCTCCCGCCGAAGACTGCCTGACTGCTGCCCTGACGGCGACCGGCAGGCTGCCCCCCAAGGCTTGCCGCCCCAGGCACATGCTTGCTGCCCTGGTGCCTGGAGCCGCCCCTGCCTATGAACCATGTACAGACTTAGATACCACAGTGACAGGCATTTTAGAAATGCCCTATAAATAGTTATGGCTACATTATTAATTTATAATTTTAAAATGATAGCTGTTAGGTAATGAGAGGAAGGATGGCTCAGTGGTTAGGATACTAGCATGGGACTCAAGAGACCAAGATTCAGTTCCCTAGTCTACCACGTCGTGAGATGTCAGGCATGTCACTCAACCTCTGTGCCTGAGTTCCCTACCTTGCAAGGTTGCTGTGAAGATAAATACAGTAATACATGATGAGATGCTCAGATATTACAGGAATAGGGGCCTGTGATGGGGCTTAATCCCCATCACTGGCAAGGGAAAGAACCCCAGTTAGTTATGCCATGCATGTAGGGGGTAATTAATTAATTGTTTGTGAGGCAGAGCTAGGCTTTATAAGTAGACCAAGGAAGCTTAGAGAAGATAGGTCTCCCTGGTGGAAAGAAGCCCTGGGATAGGGTTTGACCAGACAGGTGGTAACTCTTTAGGCAGAAAACTGAACACCCTTGCCCGCCTCCTGCCATGCCCCTTCTCTCACGCATCTTCACCCTTACTCACTCATTTTCACCAGGATGAGGCGGGGGAGTTGGGGGTGCAAGAAGGGGTGAGGGCTTCAGGTGGGGGGGATGATCTCTGGTGTGAGGCCAGGGATGAGGGGTTTGGGGTTCAGGAGGAGGCTCCAGGCTGCAGCTGAGGGTTCGGATGCGGAAGGGGGCTCCAAGCTATGGGAAGGAGTCAGGGCACGAGAGGGGGGCTCCAGGTTGAGGCACAGAAGGGGGCTTGGAGTGCAGATTCTGGGCGGCACTTACTTCAGGCAGCTTCTGGAAGTGGCAATATCTCCCTCTGTCTCCTAGACAGAGGTGTGGCCAAGCGGCTCTGTAGTCTGCCCCTGCCTGCAGGCACTGTGGTTCCTGGCCAATGGGAGTTACGGAGCCGGCACTTGGGGCGGGACAGTGCACAGAGGCCCACCTGGCCACTCCTACATCTAAGAGCCAGAGGGAGATGCTGGCAGCTTCCAGGGAGCTGTGCAGAGCAAGGAAGTTACACAGCCTGCCCCACTGTGGGCGGCTAACCGTAGTTTTGACGGCCTGGTGAGTGGTGCTGACCAGAGCAGCTAGGGTCCCTTTTCGACTGGGCATTCCAGTTGAAAACCAGATGCCTGGCAACCCTAAGTTAGACTCCTGCAGTGAAAGCCCTGAGGTAGAGCCAACACGGTAACTACACTGAAGCCTAAGCGGAACAGAAGGGCTCTTAGTTTGAAGATTTGTTTGGACTTGTTCCTGCTACCCCAAAAGAGTTTAGACTTTTATTTAGAGTTTAGACCTGGCCAGAGGGCCAAGACACAGAACACTTAGAAGGGGAGTCAAGTGAAGATGTAGGCTGAGAAAGGCCAGTTTCAGGTCTGAGGGAGAGTCCAATAGAGAGGTGTCAGAGATGAGGATGCCCTCATGCAATCCTGCAGGCATGATGGGATACCCTACAAGTGAGGCTATGTGCATACAGGGCCATCTAAGTACCTATACAGTGTATGTTGAATTTAGCAAACTGGCAGTAATAATTCTAGTTCCTTTATTTCTGTTCATTTGCCAAGGAAACCAATTGTCCAATTTTTATTTTACTGAAGGTAAATTATTTAAATGAACATACAGGATTTCTGCTTCATTAATAGCCAGGACTGCCCAGACAGGGGGGTGGGGGGGCAAGTGGGGCAATTTGCCCCAGGCCCAGGGCTCCGCAGGGGCCCCCATGAGCATGGCTGAGGCTCCGCCTCCTGGAGCCTCAGCCCATCCAGCAGCGTCCCAGACAGCTGCACTGTGGCTCTGGCGGGGCCCCTGAGCCCTTCCCCGCTCAGAGCCGCGTGGTGAGGGGTCGGGGCTGTGAGCTCCAGGCTGAGCGGAGGGATCTGAGCTCAGCGTGGAGCTCCCAGCCCTGCCCCCTGACCACATGGCTCTGAGCAGGGAGGGGCTCGGGCCCCAGGCCCCGCTGGAGCCACGCTGCGAGAGGGGACCCAGGGGTAAGGGGCCCAGGCTGGGGCGATTGGCTAAGGGGCAGGGAGTCCTGGGGACAGGGAGGGGGCAGAGGTTGGGAGGGTGGTCAGGGGACAGGGAATGGGAGGGTTGGATTGTGGGTGTTCCGGGGTCTATCAAGACTCAGCGGGCAGGAGAGGAATAGGGGTTGGGGCAATCAGGGGACAGGGAGCTGGGGTGGTAGTGGAGGGTCTCTTGGGGACGGTGAGGGGGCAAGGAGCAGGATGGGTCGGGGATTCTGAGGGGGGCAGGCAGTCGGGGGGCAGGAAGTGGGTAGGAGTCGGATAGGGGGCAGGGCTAGGCTGTTTGGGAGGCACAGCCTTCCCTACCCTAAAACTCATTCAGCAGTTTGAGGCTTGCAGAAGAGCCAAGCTGTTAGCTTTTCCATTAGGGCTACCATCCCTTTCACTTCTCAAATGCCAAATTATAGTCTATATTTAATTTCAGTGCCATAGGGAGATTCATGACAGCGGAGGGTAGCTTCATTTAAAATTAGCCACGGGAGGGATCACATGAGAAGAGCAATATCCTACACCACCTACCTCCTTCCCAACCCTACCAAGGGAGACCCCCCCCACCTACATTTCCTCAGGCTCCAGAGGGGTTAATTCAGTGGTTCTCAAACTTTTGAACTAGTGATCCCTTTCACATAGCAAACTTGTGAGTGTGAACACCCCCTACTTATAAATTAGAAACACTTTTTTATATATTTAACACTATTATAAATGCTGGAGGCAAAGCAGGGTTTGATGTGGAGGCTGACAGCTCGCGGCCCCCAGTAATAACCTCGTGACCCCTTGAGGGGTCCTGACCCCCAGTTTGAGAACCCTTGGGGTAATTTAATTTTAACACCCTACATCCATTCACATGCATGTGCTATTTTGAGCATTTCAGTTTTCACAACATAGGCTCATCCCAGATTTGGACCAAGCTCAAATGCTCAGTTCGTGGAGTATGTACATAAGCTATACTAAAGACAAACCCACGGTAACTGTCTCCAGTTTGCGAGGGACCCCATGGAGTCAGTCTCTAGGAAACAGATAAATGCATGGAGGTTAAGTCCATTAATGGCAATTAGCCAGGATGGGTAAGGAATGGTGTCCCTAGCCTCTGTTTGTCAGAGGGTGGAGATGGATGGCAGGAGAGAGATCACTTGATCATTACCTGTTAGGTTTATTTCCTCTGGGGCACTTGGCATTGGCCATTATCAGCAGACAGGATACTGGGCTGGATGGACCTTTGGTTTGACCCAGTATGGCTGTTTATATTCTAACCTAAATGAACCCAAAGTTATGGAGACAGATACGAGTCAAGGAAGCCAGGAGAGTATCAGAAACCTGGAAAAATCTCTGATTGGCTGGGCTCAGGCGTTTGGTCACAAGCTGAGGTGGTTCAAAAAGTTTTGGATTTTTTTTTAAGCAGATTTTTTTTATTGTTTCTTTAAACAGTCAAACACAGCAAGCAGCAGATATTTGGTCACACACTTCTGAAACCCCAAACCATATTCAAGTTATGGCAGACTAATTTCAGCTTTTCAATTAAAAAACCACAACAAATTTTGAAGGAAAGCAGACATTGTCCGTGATCTTTTTCTGCTTTTTAAAAACCCCTAGTTTTCGATCCAGAAACAGTTTTGACTGCACATATTTGTCCAACCCTTTTAATGAGCTTTAGTGCCTTTTAGCACTAGCTGATGCTGAGAACCGGTGATACCTTGTAAAGAAGTTTTCTCAAAACTGGATTTGTGCCAAGATGCAGAAAGTTTATTTTTCCCATGGCTGCCCATGGAGGGGGAAAGCAAGTGGGGCAGTTTGTGCCGGGCCCCACAGGGGCCCCCACGAGAATATAGTATTGTAATTTTTTTTATGGAAGGGGCCCCCGAAATTGCTTTGCCCCAGGCCCCCTGAATCCTCTGGGCAGCCCTGTTAATAGTTTGTCCCACAAGTCTGATAATATTTGTTCTGCATAAATTACTGTCATGGTTTCAGAATGAGCTGCACCTAAGAGCCCTTTGCAATCCCTCTTGACTGCACCCCTCAGGGAACAGGCTTTGCTTACTTGATCTCTCTCAAGGGTGGAAATACTCTTAGACTGGTTCTCTGAGTTTCTGTCCTCTTTTTCCAATGTTGTTAACATGAGAGGCCCATGTATGTATCTGGCACCAGCAAAAAGTTACCTTCTGTGACCAGCAAGTGATTAAAGTGATTCAAAACAGCTTCTTCAATACAACTGAGTTAAAACAACAAAAGGCCATTTCTTTCACCTAGCTTCCCAGGTCTATGCCACAGGACCTGCATCTCAGTACATCTGCTCTCCAGGAGCAGCCCGTCCCTCTGTAGAGTAAGAGTTTTTAACTGTTCGGTATCTTAGGCACTTGGCCTTGGCAACCCAGCTGTGTAACTCTGCCTGGCACTTGGAAATACAGTAAAGCCTGTCAAAAGTGACCACTTATGAGAGTTAGCAAAAGTGGTCACTTATAAGAAGTGGTTTCTCTTCAAAGGTTTGCTATAAAATGGCATTGCCACCCTTACTTCTGTGCTGCTTTTGGCAGCCGTGCTGCCTTTAGAGCTGGGTGCCTTGCCCTCAGCTGCCGCTCTCTAGCTGCCCAGCTCTGAAGGCAGAGCCACCACCATTAGCAGCAAAGAAGCAATACCTTACCATTTCACCCTTACTTCTCTGCTGCTGCTGCTGGCAGCCGGCTCTGCCTTCAGAGCTGGCTGACCAGACAGTAGCAGTTGCTGGCTGGGTGCCCATCTCTGAAGGCAGTGCCACTGCCACCACCACCAGCAGCCCAAAAGTAAGGAAGATCAGTTTTTCCTACAGGTTTGTTTTTCTGGATGGGAGTGAGAACTCATTGGCAGCAGATGACAGGTTGTGGCTCTTCACGGTTTCTTCATGATTAAATTTTAGGGGAAAATGTTCTGTGGCCTCTGCTAGTCGCTCGTAACAAGTGGGTTCTTTTCAGAGGTGGTCACTAAGGCACACTTTACTGTAGCATCTTCTCAATCAGTGGCCCAGCCAATGTTATCTTACTACTTGAAGTTGTTCACCCTGGGGTGTCTTATATCTGGCCATTGTTTTGTTTCCTGCTTGCTCTTCCATAATAGCCTCTTTTTCTTTACAACATGCTGTCAAACAGAATATTACCAAGCAGACAAACTGAGGTACAGATAATATTCATACAAAAATACAGGTATCTCCCTCATTCTCCACAGTTGCTTACAGGGCTACGATAGATGAAAGCATTCCATGGTTAACACCCTACACACTGATGCCTATAAACAAATTACTAGTATCACACTTTGCTGCAATGCTGATATTGGTGAAGCCTTCGACAAATCAGAGCAAGAACATTATCAATCAGCTAGTTTCTTCCTTCTTCACTAAAAGAGCCAAGTAAGACTTTGTCTACATTTGCAGGGTACATGTAGGCGCAGGGTACATGTAGGCACACGCCACAATGAAAAGCAGGCACGCTGTGGTGGGTATCTCCACATGGCAGTGGGGAAAGCCTATGGAAGGGGGGATGTAGTGGGGAGAGGCTCCAACATGAGGGAACTGCTGGAGTCTTTCCCTGTTGCCTTCCCCTTGTCAAAGGATTTCCGCACTGCCAGAATCTTTACCTGCTGCAGAGAGACTCCAGCAGTGGGGAGTTGCTGCTAAAAATATCAGTGTAGACAGGTGAAGCTGTGCTTGGGTGTATAGAGAGCTATGTATGCTATATACTCTACAGTTCCGGGGTGCCTTTACTCTACTCATCTAAACAGTGCCTCACCATCTACACTGCTATGTATACCTATGGGGGGGAAGGGATGCAGACTGCTACATATGTACTGTCTATGCCACCATAAGCGTGGACATAGCTTAAATCACACTCAGAAATTGGGAATAGATTAGCTAGATTCAAACAGAGGGTATGATAATTAAATATACATTACATACACTTCAATCACGTAATCAGACGCTACAGCAGAAAGAGCACACATGATACAAAAGACTCATGTTTAGCCAAACATTTGTGTCCAGTAAAACTAAAGCATAAGTGCCATCATTTTTTACATATATTTCAACTGCAAAATTGCTAGATACCTGCCAAACCAGTAATCATTCCTACTCCATTTTTTACTGTAGCCTTTATTACTTGATCATTTAACATGCTCATTAGCAACCCTCACAACTGTCCAGTTCAACCCCAAGTAAATGTATATTCTCTTCTCTGCTATGCTACCTAAAAAAAAACTGACAATGGTTAGGCAACTATATGCTATCACCAATGCTTTTCACGCTGACCGGTTTTGTCTCTTTATTTCCTTGTCTCTTCCTTGTCTTTGTATGTATCTGTTTTCTGTCTCCTATCATATTTAGGCTGTAAACTCCTCTGGGCAGGGACTGTCTTATTACGTTGTCCAGTTCCTGGTATAGTTAGGTGCCAATTTCTGACTGGGGTCCCTGGGCACTACTACGATACAAACAAAATTAGAAAATGACAGTATGTAATGGTAAGGATTAAGTGGTATTTTCACTCCATTTACGAAGGTCAGCAGAAAGCAATCCTAAACCTGGCAGAGTCAGACCCAGGAGTAGCTCTTCCGCAAGGGGCTCCTCAACTGGCCTTGAGCCTCTAAAGCAATTCCTACACTGCACCTCTACTGACATGGGCTGTGAATAGGGGCAAGAAACACCTGCATGCATTGCATTCAGCCTGACTTCCTAAACACTGCATTTACCTTTGCCAAAGCACAAAAGGTACTTTTCCACTCATACCCGGTCCCACACCCAGCTGTTTGGAAATCTTCTACTGTGTAGAAGTAATCTTTATCAAAAGATTGGCTTGGAAAAATATTGTAATTTTAATCAAATCAACTAAGTTCTCACTGAAACCCTGTATCCAAGGGATGAGACTTTTGACTAACTTGTCACTTTCACTCCATAGTTGCAATGGTGAAGGTGATGTCTTATTTCCAAGAAATACAATCCAAAGATTTTTAAAGAGGCTGACATTTGGATAACAATGAGGTTCAAAATGAAAATAATGAGGGTGGTCACAAACGAGTATTTGGTAAAAAGGTTTTGCTTACTGGACTTTAATGAATGCAAAGATATGCAAAACTATCAGGGCAATGACTCCAGATGAGACAAATTAGAATAAATTAAAATATTGCTCAACAATACAATTAACCTTTCAAAATTGCAAAAGAAATACAGCAATAATAATGTGCTTGCATTAGCTTGATAAAATATTATATTATTAAAAGGGGACAAAAATTTACACTTAATTAGATTGGTGTAAATCCAGTGTAAGTCAGCTGACTTCAGTGGAGTTCCAGATGCACACCAGTGTTGGAGCAAAATTGGCCCACTCATTATAAAGCCATTTCCTCACCTGGTGCAAGTCAGCATAGCGCCAATGAAGTGCTACTGCAAACACACGTTAGCTGAGGATCTGGCCCAGAGTTTTATATTTATCATTTGTCTCACAACCAGACAGATTTAATTTTCTAAGGTGGCAAATGCTGTGGGTAGCAAAAGCACCTGTTTGCTGAGCCCCAATCCGCCCTCCTTACATGAACTAGTACCTAACTGAGGAAAGTAGTCCTATACAAGTAATTCTGTATGTTACACAGGACTGTTGTGTCTGTGACTAAGGAACTAATCAAGGTAGGGGGGCCAGAATTGGGGCTCTTGAGATCCTTTCATCTCTAAGGATTCTAAAGCACTTTAGAAACCTGGCTGGGCTTTTCAGAGAAGCCTGAGGGAGCTGGGTGCCTATGAAAGGAACCAAGGAACCCTGCTCCCTAAGGATATGTCTACACTGCAATAAACAAATAAATAAATAAATAAAATTACATTAAATTAAAAAAAAAATCCTGCACCAGCAAGTCTCAGAGCGTGGGTTAACTGAGTCAAGATCATGCTGCTGGGCTAAAAACAGTAGTATAGATGTACCTACTTGGGCTGGAGCTAGGGCTCTGAGACTGTCCTCTCTTGCGGGGTTTCAGAGCCCCACCTCCAGTCTGTGTGGGAATCTCTACACTGTTACTGTCTACACTACACTGGGAATGTCTAACCCTCGCATCACTGGCTTTCCCCCCATTCCTTCTCTTTTCCTTCCAAACCTCTGGCTCCTGCAACCCTCTTCCCCATTTGTCACCCCTCTGCATTTGAGTCAGACAGCCTTGGGTGACAGCAGAGGGAGCATTGAGAAAACAAGAGAAACACAGTCTCCGTGTTCTCAGTTTCAGTTGCCCAGCACTGCACAGCCCTAGGCTGCCAGGAGCGGCAACTGCAGGGAACATTGTGCCGTGCCCCTGCAGCCCAGGATGGAGCATGCTCAGTCCAGACGGAATGCTGGAAGAATTTAGCTACCAAACTTTAAGAAGTCTCTATATAGATTTTTCAAAGGCTTGTAACTTAAGATAGCTTCTCACCGGGATAGCAAATGACACATTGCTGACAACAATGCAACTCCATCTGTCAAATTTGATATCCCTGCTCTGGTATATGGAGTGCTAGGCTTTGCAATGAAACAGCTGTAAGATTTTTTTTTTAATATAGGCAAAATTATGTATTTCTCCCTAGTCTCATCTCAGAAAAAAAAATCAGCCAGAGATAGGAATCCAGCAAGTAAAATTTCAGCCCAAGTGGTTAAGGTTTGGCATAGTTATAAGCAATTTAAAACTGGGTCTTATAATGGGAAGTGTTGGGAAATTTTTATTATAGTCAGTGCTACAGGGTCCTCTAACGATGCACACAGCACAACTTCACCGTCCCCAGAATGGCAACCAATCAGCGTACAGTGCACCAGTATGTGTGTTGCTCCACTGGACACTCGAGGCTGCATAATAAAAGACTCTTAAATAAGTATTTAAAAACAAGTAGTGACGCAGTCAGTCCAGTCTGCTTCCCTGCTGAAGAGATCCACTCAAGCTCATCATTCATCCCTGTGCTCTTTATTAAGCCCAGGCCTTGGTCAATGAGTTACTTGTCCCTTCCCAGGAACCGTGTTTTAACACTGAAAGTTTGTGCCTCTGTCATTCCTTTCATGTTCTGCCAAAGAGGAAAGACAGGTTTTTGACTAAAGATGGATGCACTTCAACCAGCAACTGAGCTTTGAACAAAATGCATCAGAAAGTTGAGAAGATGGGTACATTTCCAAATATATTTCAGTGTAACAGCAAAAGACACCCCCTCCCCATCTGACCAGGCTGCAGATCTCCACATGACAGCATTGTGCAGGAGAACAAGCCCAGGAGACTGACGACACAATCACATTGACAGATGGGACCAGGCTGGATTTATTTATTTATTTATCAACTGCTTGAGGATTATTGTAGTCTAAAGAAAAATATCACCTTTCAGTACAGTTGATCAACATTTGCAAACAAAACCATGATTAAACAATAAATAAGTACCAGCTCCTTAAGCAGCCTCAAAAACCTGCCTATGAAAGTCAAATGGACGTACTAATTTGTTATGCACCAGATGTACCCTCATTAGCACTGTTGTTCTGTCTAAAAAAAAAAAAATTTCAAGTAATCATGGATGACACATTGCAAATTGTGATGAAATTATGGGTTGGTGACTCAGCTGTGATTTTTTGTTTGTTTGTTTGCCACCTGTCTCACACACCGGGGCCAAGAGTGATCACAGGGGATCTGTCTTTTCATTTTCTTTGTAAGGCAAAAAAAAAAAAAAGGAGAAACTCTTCCTCTTGTGATGCAGCTATGTGTGGTGTATTGGAAAAATGTGTTAAAATTGTGATCTATCACTTTAAATTCTCTGGGTATTTTTTTGATCCTGCGTGCAGGTGGGATGGCTCTGTTGTGAAGTGTGGAATCTGGGTTTAGCAGTGGTCAGTTAGTAGACAGGCAGCTTAAAGTGAGGTGGGACAAGTTGTGCCTCTGTTTTAGGGCGCAGCCTTTGTCTCTCTCTGTTTTAAGGTTCTTGTGTGTTATCACTTTAAATTCTAAGAAATAAAGTAGTTATGTTGCAACCTTCCAGCAAGGCACTGCATTTAGCCGTATGGAGTGGAAATCCATCAACCTCATGAAGAAACTTGCACAAATACAGACAGATATCATCTTCCTTTCCAAATGCAAATGGATGGACATCATACCAAATGGACTAAAGGTAAAAAATCCACTGCTATCTACATACTACACAGACCACAGTGAGAGATTATGCCATACTCTATCAAAGAAACTGAGGAACCGCCTGATCAGCATCCTATACAGCAAACAGGAAAACATCAAAAAAGAGCTCTCCAACCTGGAGACTCTCATTAATAACCAAACTTCCATACAAACGGACATCACTAAAATAAGACAGGAGATCTACATTACTTACTTTACCTCTCTACAAAGGAAAAAGGACCGTAAGCTGTCTAAACTCCTACCTGCTACATGGGGCCACAACCATAGTACCCCAACCCACCCAGCAATATCATTAATCTATCCAACTACACACTGAGCCCAGAAGAAAAGTCTGTCCTATCTTGGGGACTCTCTTTCTGCCCTGCCACCCCCACCAACATGATACAGTTCTGCGGCGATCTGGAAGCCTACTTTCGCTGTCTCCGACTCAAAGAATACTTTCAGGACAACACTGAACAGCGCACTGATACACAGGTACCCTCCCACCAACAGCACAAGAAGAAGAACTCCACATGGACTCCTCCTGACGGTCGAAATGACAGTCTGGACCTATACATTGAATGCTTCCGCCGATGTGCACAGGCAGAAATTGTGGAAAAACAACATTGCTTGCCTCATAACCTAAGTCATGCAGAACGCAATGCCATCCACGGCCTCAGAAACCACCCTGACATCATCATCAAAGAGGCTTATAAAGGAGGTGCTGTTGTCATCATGAACAGGTCTGACTACCAAAAGGAGGCCGCCAGACAACTCTCCAATACCAAATTCTATGGGCCACTTCCCTCAGATCCCACTGAGGAATACACTAAGAAACTGCACCATCTACTCAGGACACTGCCTACTCTAACACCAGAACAAATCAACATACCCTTATGTCCGTTACAGCTATTCCCCTATTCCATTTTGTTTCCCTAGACTCCATTTTGTTTTCTGTTCTCCTGTGGCCGCCCTTCCCTGGCTGTTAAGTTGTTTACCAGGGCCACTGCCCTTCTCAAAGGGAGGGCCCCTTAAGTTGTTTAACAAGAGCCATTGCCCTTCTCAAAGGGATGGCCACTTGTGCTGCATGCTAAGTGGGACCACTGCCCTTTTCAAAGGGTTAGTCCTGTTATCACCTCATTGAACCTGGGCTTGGTGTAGGGTAGGCAATGTCCAGAGCTGCAAGGCCTATTGTGGTTTTAAGATCCTGGGCATAAGTCATAGTCTCATGTGCTCTTGAGTCACCTATTGCACAGGACTATGTCCAGGCATGTCTCTGGGCTTACCTTCAGTTTTTCCCCTGTGCCCCCTCCTCTGTGACAGAGGGAGCCTATCAGGATTACTGGTGGGAAACTGTCCAAGTTTGCCTTTAAAACCAGACATTTTTGAAACACACCTCAGAAAGGTTCCTGCATTGCTGCCTGGTCTGATCAGCCAGGGGTTCTGGGGGGTCCTTTCTCTGCTCTCGTTTTATTTTTGAGCGTACCCCCAGTTTTTGAAACCCCCCCCACGAAGAACGAATTGCTACCTGAGAGATCTCCTGATTATTGAGACTGTACCGAACCCTCCTTGCCTCTTCTGATGTTGCTGCTGCTTCTGCCTTTGCTGCTGCCTTGGGGACTGGTAAGAATCCCTCTGTAAAACTTTCTATACTTTTATTTTATTATTTTAGCTGGTGGCTCTGTTTCCCCAGCACACAGACTCAAGCTAAACCTTGGTCTGTGTCTTAAAACCTCTCTTAAACTACAGGGCTCTTTGCCACTGCTAAGCTCTGCTCCTGTGGGCTTTGCCTTGGGGCTCTCTGCTTTCAGCTGTATCCACCGCTGTAGCCACCATCCCTTGGCTTCCTTGGGAGCTGGGTCCTGGATACATACCACTCTGCCCTCTGTAACCTCCCCATAGCATAAGGTGCACCATAGGTCTTGTTTTTTTTTTAATTTAATAAGTCATAGTTTGTTAAGATTGTAGAGCTTGTAAGTTTCTGTGATATTTGTTGTGTTGCCTAATTGTTGGTTAAGATAAGTTTAGGAAATCATTGCCTGGTTGTATTCTGTAGCTGCTTGTCATTTTATATAAGTTTGATTAAGTTAGGGGATAGATAAGGTTTTTACTATTTGAATTTGTCTTCCCACTGCCCCAATCCCCCCCCCCCGAGCTCCCCAGTCACTCATTGCAGTCTCTCTGCTGTTTAAACTTGCAGCCTGTCTGCTCTCTGTGTCTCCCTGAGTTTAAATCTCCCTCTGTAGCGCCTCTATCTTTGGTTTCTGCTCCACCACGTGCTCCTCTTCCCCCATCCCCTAACCTCATTCCTCTACCACTGCCTTTCTCTCTCTCTCTCTCTCTTTTAATCCCTTCCCCCATGTGTTCACCCCGCTCCTACTGCTGCCAAACCTCAATTGTATTACTGAAGTCTAGCATAAAACCCCATTGGTTACCCTTTTTCTCTCTCACATACCTCACATTTTATATTTACACCACTGTGACACACTTTTACCTAGAGTTGTTGGTTATTTAACACATTTTACCCATAACTGTTAGTTGGTTATATGCTGCTGTGACACACCCTTTACCTAGAAATTGTTAGCTACCTGTTACATTTATACTTCAGTGTTAGTTGGTTACCAACTGTATTGTACCCCACTGTATTGTACCCCACTACTGAAACCCCCTATACTATACTAAAAGAACTCCCTCCCCAATTGCCTACCTTAACAAACCCCATACCCCTCACTATTAAATTTTCCCTGTTTTTGCATTTTCTTAATAAAGTTTATTTTGCACCCCACCTGTGTGGTAATTGCTCCCCAAGATCCCATATACCTGCAGGCAGGGACACCTTAAAGCCCTGACCAGGATTATTCTATCTACTACCCAAGATCCACAAATCTGGAAATCCTGGACGTCCCATCATCTCGGGCATTGGCACTCACACTGAAGAACTGTCTGGATATGTGGACTCTCTACTCAGACCCTATGCCACCAGCACTCCCAGCTAGCTCCGTGACACCACTGATTTCCTGAGGAAACTACAATGCATTGGTGACCTTCCAGAAAAGACCATCCTAGCCACCATGGATATAGAGGCTCTCTACACAAACACCCCACACAAAAATGGAATATAAGCTGTCAGGAACAGTATCCCTGATGATGCCACAGCACAACTGGCTGCTGAGCTCTGTGCCTTTATCCTCACACACAACTGTTTCAAATTTGATGACAATATATGTCTCCAGATCAGGGCATCGCTATGGGCACCCGCATGGCCCCACAATACGCCAATATGTTTATGGCCGACCTGGAACAATGCTTCCTCAGCTCTCGTCCACTCACGCCCCTTCTCTACCTATGCTACATTGATGACATCTTCACCATCTGGACCCATGGGAAGGAGACTCTGGAAAAATTCCACCATGATTTCAACAGCTTCCACCCCACCATCAACCTCAGCCTGGACCAATCTACATGGGAGGTCCACTTCCTAGACACCACGGTGCAAATAATTGATGGTCACATTAACACCACCCTCTACCAAAAACCTACCGACCGCTATGCCTACCTTCATGCCTCCAGCTTCCATCTCGGGCACATCCCACGATCCATTGTCTACAGCCAAGCACTGAGGTACAACCGCATCTGCTCTAACCCCTCAAACAGAGACCAACGCCTACAAAATATCCACCAAACATTCTCAAAACTACAATACCCACATGAGGAAATAAGGAAACAGATCAACAGAGCCAGACATGTACCCAGAAGCCTCCTACTGCAAGACAAACCCAAGAAAGAAACCAACAGGACTCCACTGGCCATCACAGTCCCCAGCTAAAACCTCTCCAATGCATCATCAGGGATCTACAACCCATCCTGGACAATGATCCCACACTTTCACAGGCCTTGGGTGGCAGGCCAGTCCTCGCCCACAGACAACCTGCCAACCTGAAACATAATCTCACCAATAACTGCACACCGCACCATAGTAACTCTAGCTCAGGAACCAATCCATGCAACAAATCTCGATGCCAACTCTGCTCACACATCACACCAGCAACACCATCACAGGACCTAATCAGATCAGCCACACCATCACCGGTTCATTCACCTGCACATCCACCAATGTAATATATGCCATCATATGCCAGCAATGCCCCTCTGCTATGTACATCGGCCAAACTGAACAGTCTCTATGGAAAAGGATAAATGGACACAAATCAAATATTAGGAACGGCAATATACAAAAACCTGTAGAAGAACACTTCAACCTCCCTGGCCACACTATAGCAGACCTTAAGGTGGCCATCCTGCAGCAAAAAAACTTCAGGACCAGACTTCAAAGAGAAACTGCTGAGCTTCAGTTCATCTGCAAATTTGACACCATCAGCTCAGGATTAAACAAAGACTGTGAATGGCTTGCCAACTACAAAACCAGTTTCTCCTCCCTTGGCTTTCACACCTCAACTGCTAGAACAGGGCCTCATCTTCCCTGATTGAACTAACCTCATTATCTCTAGCTTGCTTGCATATATATATACCTGCCCCTGGAAATTTCCACTATATGCATCTGACGAAGTGGGTATTCACCCACGAAAGCTCATGCTCCAAAACGTCTGTTAGTCTATAAGGTGCCACAGGATTCTCTGCTGCTTTAACCTTCCAGCAACACTCTTTATGCTTTTAGCTAATCTTGTTGTGTCTACACCATAAACATAACACAGAGAGGTAAGGAAAGTCCTTTCCCTCTCACTGGGTGCAGAGAGGAAGAGTGGTGGATTCTTCATCTCAGTATGCAGGATAGAGGGCAACATAAGCAGGAGTGGCTGATCTCTTCTCCCCCCTGCAAGGCTTTGTGACAATGGGAGGAAGCTGTTGGGTCATGCAAAAAAGTAAAAAATGGGGAGTCATGGAATCTGTGACAAAACAACAGCCCCACCTATGATCAGCTCCAGACGGAATGGGAGAGGCAACAAAAACTAGGATGGTTCACAGAAAGATGCAGGCCTGAGAGAGCCCTCCCAAGAGTGAAGGGGAGTAGGTTTACTCACACTTAACACGCTGTATAATATGTATTAGTAGGCATGGGTGTGGAAGCTAGGACGCCTGAGTTCTGGTCACAGCCCAAAAATCAAACTACTTAATCTCTCTCTGTTTCAGTTTCCTCCTCTGTAAAAATAAAGGCTGTGATACTTACCTACCTCACAAGGGTATTGTGAGGATTAGGTAGTGAAAGTTTGCACATAGCTTTAAAGATGTGAAGCAATGTATAAGGGCTAATTCCTGATATTATTGGCTAATCAAAAAGACAGAGCTATTTGCTTTTTTCTCCCCAAACCTGCAAAACTGTAAGTTATTTCTGTTTAAATCTTCTCTTTGGCCCACATGCAAAGTCTAACTTCAGCTCAGACACACTCCCAAGGCAAAGGTTTCTCTCATAGACACCTGACTGCACATAGTTAGTAAAAGGGTGAAGTTCCAGCTTCCTAGCATGACTTCCTTCCTGGCTGCGGAATCCTTATGATAATCTGTGGTAGGTTCGTTCTTAGCAATAGGGTCAGTGGGCAGACAGACCTAGAGATCATTCCTGTCCTCATTCAATTCAAACTGGTCCACCAGGGCAAGATTGTGGTTTAACTGTTAATGAATGACAGAAGGAATAGTGAAGAGCATTTCTAGGCTCCGAACAGCTGATGCAGGCTGATATCAGGCTCAAGACAAAGAGAAAGCCTCAGGGGATGACTGCTGAGGATCAGGAGTTTGATGAGCCATTCACTTCAGCTCAATTGAGAGCTCTCCAGCACACTCATGGCTAGCTTTTGAAGAGAGTGAGACAGTGGCCTTATGATAATGTAATGATTACTGTAGACAGCACTTCCATGGATAGGTGGTGCTGTAGCTTTATCTTAATGGCAAGTTGTCTTGTTTTGTTGTAACACTGCTGTATCTGAGGGTATGTCTACACTGCCTGCCGGATCGGCGGGTAGCGATCGGTTTATCGGGGATTGATATATCGCGTCTCATCTAGACGCGATATATTGATCCCAGAACGCGCTTCCATCGACTCTGGAACTCCACCAGAGTGAGCGGCGGTAGTGGAGTCAACAGGGAGCTGTGGCCGTCGATCCTGCGCTGTGAGGATGGAAAGTAAGTCGAAATAAGATACTTTGACTTCAGCTACGCTATTCACGTAGCTGAAGTTGCGTATCTGACTTTGACCCCGCCCACTAGTGTACACCAGGCCAGACTGGGGAGTGGATTGTACGCTTTGTCTTAGTTGTGTGTGCTGCATTTATTTTCAGGGTTCCAATAAATCCTTTGGTTTCTAAAACTGAATATTACACTATTTATTTGGACTATGCAAAGTGCTCCACTTAAGGAAGGAACAATCAGTTTCACACATACAGAATGAGAAGAGACTGTCTATGAAGGAGTACGGCAGAAAGGGATCTAGGGGTTATAGTGGACCACAAGCTAAATATGAGTCAACAGTGTGATGCTGTTGCAAAAAAAGCAAACATGATTCTGGGATGCATTAACAGGTGTATTGTGAGCAAGACACGAGAAGTCATTCTTCTGCTCTACTCTGCACTGGTTAGGCCTCAATTGGAATATTGTGTCCAGTTCTGGGCACCGCATTTCAAGAAAGATGTGGAGAAATTGGAGAGGGTCCAGAGAAGAGCAACAAGAATGATTAAAGGTCTAGAGAACATGACCTATGAAAGAAGGCTGAAAGAACTTGGATTTGTTTAGTTTGGAAAAGGGAAGACTGAGAGGGCACATGATAGCAGTTTTCAGGTATCTAAAAGGGTGTCATCAGGAAGAGGGAGAAAACTTGTTCACCTTAGCCTCTAAGGATAGAACAAGAAGCAATGGGCTTAAACTGCAGCAAGGGAGGTTTAGGTTGGACATTAGGAAAAAATTCCTAACTGTCAAGGTGGTTAAACACTGGAATAAATTGCCTAGGGAGATTGTGGAATCTCCATCTCTGGAGATATTTAAGAGTAGGTTAGATAAATGTCTATTAGGAATGGTCTAGACAGTATTTGGTCCTGCCATGAGGGCAGAGGACTGGACTCGATGATCTCTCGAGGTCCCTTCCATCCCTAGAATCTATGAATTATCACATGATGGGTTGGAGCCTCCTCCTAGGATCCTCTAGCATTTGACATAACAAGTTAATTGAATTTGTTCTCTTATGATCTTCAGGACAAAGGACTTTTACCAATTATAAAAATGTGTAGTCATTAAAAGTGTTCTTAATGATGCAAATTCAGGAGCAAAACTGAAATACAATAGGGCCTCTAAGAGTAGACAGAAAAATGTAAGTAATCCATTAAAGGAGGGAGATTTTACACTGACATAATCTTGGCAAGAGTAAATATGTATACAATAAGAAATATGGTTTGGCCGGATTTTCTTTTATTCTCTTTCTTACTGAAGATACTCATGTAATTATTAACGGTCTACATCCCAATCTAGCTGCTAGAGCCCTGCCTCAATGTGATCTAATTGAACCTTGTCTTCTTGGTCTTTCTATGTCTTTTCCCATCTCCTTTTCTTATTCCCTGTTATCTTGACTTCTCTTTCTGTATTCTTAATCTCATGCTGCGTAACATGGACATTACCGTTAGGATCATAGCCTGCTAACACTAATCAAAATTGTTTACCACCAAAGCCTATTTTGTTAATGGATATTCCATGAGAGCGTAGAAGCCTACTTTTTTAAGGCCTCCCACAGATCCAGGCTAGGACTTAAGTTCTTTCTGTACCAATATTGATCAGGTTCATAATTCAATGACCATCACTGGTACCTTGTATGCCATGGTCACCCAAGAATGGTGTATTAGCCAGGCAAGAATGTTCAGGAGCCACTATACAAGATAGTCAAGGATAAAAGATTTTCAGAGAACCCTGCAGGACCAACAATAGAATTGTTTACTGTTTGAGCATTGTTATCTGTCAGAGATGTATGGAACCTAGCTGGGCCCATCATTCTCCTTAGGGGGACCATTAAAGTAAAACTTGTGCATGTTCTGTTGCAATTTATAACCTATATAAACATCAGCAGCTTTTCCAAGTTTTGCAAGTACAGTTCATATTTGAATGATGCTCTTGAGGTTACCACAACAACACTGTGAACTGAACAAAGCAGTGTCAATCCCATCATGTCTTTTGTACTGGAGTCCCAGTCACCACTCAGGATTTATGACTAGAATGTGGCATTTAAGCATAACCCTGCACTGGGAGTTATGTAAAATCAGCCTGCCCCGTGGGAGCAGCAGGAGGCGTTTTGCTTTGCATCCTGTTCCTACACCCCTTGTGGGGTGCAGCTTATTCCTCCCTGTGCTCCTTGATACAGTGCAGAGGTGGAGCAGAGTCATGGCGTTACCTCCGGGGAGTTCAGAGTCTGTAATTCTGCCTGATCCTTGAGTGGGCCATGCAGGGCGTGAGGGAGGAAATCTCCTCATGCTCCCACGCAATATGCAGTTGTATAAGAGCTAAGCCCTTAATGAACCAAATGAGACTATTGGTACGCAAGCTTGAAAATCTCTCTGATGGCCCTGAAAGAGAAAATCACTGAAAAGAAAAAAAAAACGATAGTACTGTTTTTTCTGATACAGAACTGTTAGGGACATTAACAAAGGGGGAATGATGGGGGTTGGCCATTGCATTGACAATAACAAGATTGCAAAGCTGGAATTCTACCATTTGAGAGAAGAAAGTATTTCCATGGTAACTGCAAATACATTATTCAATGAGAGAGGGAGAGAAATGAGGTTTCTTAAAGGGGGCGATTCCCATGAGAATTGTTGAGTCTGTCTCCTAAACGGAAGTACACCTTAAACACGGGGAAGCAGGAATAACGTCTGTGTGGAACACAGTAAAAGTGTTGATTGGTGTGTGTTTAAATATTTTTTCTGTCTAAACTTTGACATTGAAAACCCTATATCTGGAGCATGTAAACATGAGCTAGACTAGACTGTTTAGGTCTTTTTGTCACCCATTAAAAGTTCCTGATGTAAGAAAACAATGATTATTTTTCAGTTTGTGTCTTTTAATGTATTTGTGGAGATATCGTTCACACGAGTTCTCTCCAATAGCCTTCATGGCAGCTGATTGTGTTCTATTCTACTGGCATCTAGTTTCTTATGCCAGGCCTGTAATCATGTTATTGGAGCACTGCCCATAGAAGAATTAAGGAACTTGGCTGGCCCCTGTCCATCAGATCTCCATTTCTCTCCCAAACAGGAGGAAAAACTGCATATGGATGTTGTTGCTCTTATGAAGTGCTGTGTGCTTTTATTTCGAGGGGGCAGGTCAAACACATGCCCCTTGCAGCTGGAGTAGAAAAGGCTGAGGATTTGCAGTAGTCCATGAATTCACCAGATTTGGACTGGCCCCCTGAGGAACCTCCATCTCCTGCACAGATAAGCTTTCCCCCAGCACTGTGCCATTCTGGTAGGTTCTCAGCTGGAGAACCAGAGGACAAGTAACTAGGTGTATTAAGCGGGGTAAATATGAGTATTTGAATAGTCCAATACATCACAACAACAACAACTCACATTCGTTGTAGTCTCCTGAATTCCAAAGGATCACAAAACAATTAGGAGTTGTACAGGCCATCAGCACAAGCAGCGTTTCACCGCTCTTCACTCCTCTCCACCTCCACAGCTTCTGGAGAAGTTGTAGGGCCTCCTCATCAGTCCCTCCATAGACTCCCCATAGTA
Organism: Gopherus evgoodei; assembly: GCF_007399415.2. NCBI lineage: Eukaryota > Metazoa > Chordata > Testudines > Testudinidae > Gopherus > Gopherus evgoodei. The sequence continues at coordinate 250,946,922 of NC_044323.1, read as the reverse complement.
GCTGAGGGGAGAAGATGCACACAGCTGAAGTCCTCCTCTCTGCAGCCATGGGGAGTGAAGATGGTAATTGCCAATGTTCCTCACATGACTGAGAGCTGCAGTTATACCATGCACAGTCATGCAAGGTGCAACATGTGGGAAACACTGATACTCTCAGCTTCACCCTCCACACCTATGGGCTCCTGAAGTGCCCATCTTCTTTTGGTCATTAGCATTCACAAGATGCTTCATAGAACACAGGTCCCAGGTAGAGATATGATTGAAAGGAGGAATCAGGGTGGGTCTCTTCCTCGCTCGCCGGTGCTGTGCGGGGGTGCAAGTGAGACACATCCTCACTCCCTGGGGCTGTGGGAAACCTGGTCGCCCCTCTTTATTTTACACCTCTGCTGGGGCAGCAGTCCGAACTCTTTTCTCCTCCTTGTGATTCCTTTGCATTGGAATGAAGGCTGGGAAGGTGCAACCCTTACTGCTGACCAGGTAAGTGAGAAATGCTGAATTTACTTATGCAGCCACTCATCACTATAATTAGAGGGAAATGTCACAATAAATGGAATGTATCTTCAGTTGAAGTGAATGAAGGTCCCTTTAATTACAATGAAGCAATTTGGGACTTTCTTTCCGTTTCTCCTCTCTCACTTCGCTGTGCAGGTTCATTATAAAGACATTCCTGTTAAAACAACTCTGTGCAAAGGGAACTTTGTTCTTTTTTATGGTCACAGGTGACTCTTTTAGTCTGGCAGATAAGTCATTGACTGAAGGATAATAAAATACCATCTCTTCCACTTCATCTGCAAAGAGTTTTATCTTAATAGACTATAGGGGTGCTGGATGTCTGTTCAGTTTTTGCTACCCCATTTCCCTCTGCCCCCCAGTTTGTATTTCAAGGCTATATAACCTGGAGATAAGATATCCGAACTGTAAACTGAGGCAGCACTGTACTGTGGAATCTGTAGAGAGACAGACTGGAATAATAGGTTGAATGCTTAGATGCCTCCAACTGGAAAAAAATAAAGATGAGGGCGAGCTGAATCCACAAGTGCATTTGGTGTGCCTTAGAAGGAAAGGTGATGAAAATACTGATAGCTTGTCCACATTTATGCTCTCACTATTGCTAATTCTGAGGGAATGCATGGGGTTAGTGAGACTGGAAATAGGCTAGCCTTCTGGCCAGGGCCCCTGGATGGGCATTCAAGGGACCTACGTTCAATTTCCACTTCTTCTACAGGTCTGCTGGGTGAGCTTGGGCAACTAATTCCCCCCTCGTGCCTCAGTTTCCTCATCTATAAAATGGGATCACGATTTGACCTCCTATATAAGAGCTAGTGCAATTGTGGAAATTCTTCCTAAAATAGCCCATGTCAAACCAGTCATATGTTGATCCAGTACAGCTGGAGGTTCCATTCATTTGAAAGGACATTCCACTTCGTTTTCCACAATGCTTTTTGTGACAATAAAAATAGCAGACCATGCACAGGCTGATACCTGACTGACTATCAATACATATAAGATAGGAACATTGTACTAAAGATAAAGAAACAACATTACATAGTGGGCCAAATTCAGCCCTTGCATCAAGGGGCACAAGTCTATTGACTTCAGCTGAATTCCTTTTGCTTACTTGCACCATGAGTGAATTTGACCCAGTGTCAATATTTTACCTTTCATTTTAGTGTATATTTAGTAAACTGACTGTGTCAGGAACCTAGATTTTTGTTACCTAGCAACATTGCGTGAGGGGTTATAACCAATGTCATGAATACTAAAAAAAAAAAAAAAAAGAGGAAAAGAGAGAGTTGTAAAATGAGTTTTAAAGATGAAAATTCAGTGCCATAGCTGGTGAAAATTAGTGGAGCTACAACAATTTACACTGCTGGAGATCAGCCTTTACATGCTGTGATAGATATTTCAATACAGGGCATCTTTCCTCTGACCAGCCAGCACAGGGTTACCATCATTCCAATCTACCAGTTCAAACCTCAGGTTTTGCCTCTGTTGCAATACAACCGTCTCTTTGGCAGGCAAACAGAACTCGTCCTGCTTGTCAGATCCCCAAACTCTGTCCCAGATGACTCTGTGCTAAGCTTCACTGCCTTGCACCATCTGCCAACTTGCCCATTGCATTAAGTAGAGTGAGATGCACTCACCCCTTGTGTTCAGCTGTAAGCTCACACAGGTATTTGGAAGGGTCCAGGTCCTTGACATATCATCCCCATTTTCCAGGCAGAAACACCGAGGCATGGAGACTTTAAGTGAGCTTCTTGGGCCGGTAGGAGTGGGTGCACTGTGTTTTAGTGGAATATGCGTGAGAATGGGAGACAGGAGACCTGGCTGCTAACTCTGGTTCTGTAATGACTTAACCTATCTAGGCATCAGTTTTATCATCTGTAAAATGGGGATAATGATATTTGCCTCCTTCGTAGGAGCATGAGCTAATAGCCAGGGATGCAGCCCCATATGCGGAGTGTCCCTAGCCTCTGATTCTCAGAAGCTGGGAGTGGACAAGAGGCAATCACTGAGTGATTGCCTATTCTGTTCATTCCCTCTGAAGTGCCTGGCACTGGCTACTGACAGAATTCAGGATTTTGAGCTAGCAGACCATTGGTCTGACCTGGTATGGCCGTTCTTATGAGTGTTACAAGACCTAACTACATAATCCTTGTAATATGCTATGTCTCTGTGCTCTTTCCTCCTCCTATTTAGCCTGGGAATGGGCACCACCAACATAACGATTGTCCACAGAATTCATAGGAAGACGTCAAATAGCAAAAGCAAAACAATTTGTGACAAATATTTTGACCAGCTCTAGCGGCCATTCAAACCACCTTAGAAACCACTGGCAGCCGGCAATGTGCAACACAACCACACAGATTATGAGACAAAAGAAAGTGCTAATGTGGCCTTTTAAAAGATCATTCATCCCTTATTCCCATCAAACACCCATGACATTAGTCCTAGCTTGTCATCTTCCTACTGTTTTATTTTTTACCAAATATAGTAACATAGGGGGTGTGTGCGTGCCTGCATATATTATTTAGTGAAGTCAATTAAAAAGATGATGAGAAGGATGACAATGAGATAGAGGGTCTTCTAAATGCCTTTTACAGACTGTTCAGTGTTCATGCATAAAAAGGTGCAGAGCCAAGAAACGACAACATTCACGCTTTATTCCTTCTTCCACATCTACTGTGCTCACTCATCAAGCACTTCCTGAAAGCAGCATTCTCTACATCTCTATACACAATCATACTATACCCCACCCCCCTCCACCATCGGGAAGCTATTCATCATAACACACACCACAGTTATCACCAACAATTCACATACCTGGAGACTGCTACTGCCTGAGCTGTCCCCTGCTGCTTTCTCCCTGGAGCATGTATAACTATATTATGCAGCTTCCTCTGTGCCTGATCCGTAAAGGATGTGAGGCTATTATGAGGTTGTGTGTAGGGGTCTATTACAGGAGTGGGGGGTGAGGTTCTGTGGCCTGCAATGAGCAGGAGCTCAGACTAGACGAGCATGATGATCCCTTCTGACTTTAAAATCTATGAGCCCAGCTAGAAAGCCTAGTGCACGCTCCAGTCTTGTGCTTTCAGCTCTAGAAGCTGCTGGTTGAAGCCTCAGTCTTGGCCATCACAGGAGCAGAGCAGAGTAACTTCTTCCTGAGAGATTTCAAGACCTGCTCTTCCTAGAGGATGCTTAGAGTCAGTCATTTCTGTAACTTGAACCCTTGTTGGAAGTGGAAGAAGAAATTCTTTGATTCTTCTGCTGCATAATCTCCCTTCGGTACATCTGTAAGAAATGACAATTATCATCTCCCTGTCAGACTGGCATATAAGCCTACTTCTACCATATATGTAGTACTGGGAAACTTCTGATTTATTTTTATAAAGGAATGTGTGTGACCATAGGTGTTGATTCTGTGGGTGCTCCAGCCCTCGAACACCCTCGGAAAAAAATTAGTGGTTGCTTAGCGTCCACTGGCAGCCCTGCCGATCAACTCTTCCCCCTCCCTCCCAGAGCCTACCGCCCAACATGATCAGCTGTTCCAGGGCATGCAGGAGGCACCAGGGAAGAGGAGGAGGAGCAGAGATGGGAGTGCGCTCAGAGGAGAGGGGAGTACTGGGTGGGAAGAAACAGGGTGGAGGTGGAGCAGGGGCAGGAAGAGGCATGGTGGGGGCTTGGAAGAGGGGAGTGGGGTAGGGAGGAGGGTGGGAAGAGGCGGGTGGGGATGGCAGCTTGAGGGACGGTGGGGCCTAGGGCAGAGTGGGGGTTGAGCACCTTTGGGGTCTAGAGGAAGCCAGCGCCTGTGTGTGTGACTCAGTTTCCCTTCTTATCTTGTATGGTTAACCACTGGGTGTGAAAGGGTTAACTTCTTTCTTGAAACAAGATAGACAAGGTAATATCAAAAGATATTGTCTCTCTCATGTACCAATGCCTCTACAACAATATTTAACATGAAAAGATGGGGGTTGCCATACCAACTCTAATGAGACAAATCAATTAAGATGGGCTATTCTCAGCAAGAGAAAAAAAATTTTGTAGTGATAATCAGATGGCCCATTTCAAACAGTTGACAAGAAGGTGTGAGTAACAATAGGAGGAAAAATTAGCATGGGAAAATAGTTTTTAGTTTGTGTAATGACCCATCCACTCCCAGTCTTTATTAAAATCTAATTTAATGGTGTCCAGTTTGCAAATTAATTCCAGTTCTGCAGTTTCGTGCTGGAATCTGTTTTTGAAGTTTTGTTATTGTTGTTGTTGAAGAATTGTGATTTTTAGGTCTGTAATATAGTGGTCAGGGAGGTTGAAGTGTTCTCCAACTGGTTTTTGAATGTTATAATTCTTGAGGTCTGATTTGTGGCGATTTACTCTTTGCATAGAGACTGTCTGGTTTGGCCAATGTACATGGCAGAGGGGCATTGCTGGCCCATGATGGTATATATCACATTGGTAGATGTGCAGGTGAACGAGCTCCTGATGGTGTGGCTGATGTGATTAGGTCCTATGATGGTGTCCCTTGAATAGATATGTGGACAGAGTTGGCATCTGGCTTTGTTGCAAGGATAGGTGCCCGAGTTAGGTAGTTAGACACCTAAATTAATTTCCAATGAGACTTGACTCCTAAGAGCTTACATCACCTTTGAAAACGGATTTGATTTAGGCTCCTAAATCACATAGGAGCTTTTCAAAATATTACCCCAAGTTAGCTTTTCCCATGTTCTTTAAGATTCTGTGGGTTAATTGTCATGCTCCTGGTTTGCTGTCACTACAATATAGGGATCTCAGCTCTGATACCAATGTAAATTGATTCTCCCTTACCATCAACCTTATCTGGGTTTAAAATAATTGTTTTTAATGTACAATATCTCTAGTTTCAATTATGATGCTAGGACTGGTCTATTATAAACCCTAATGCATCTTGTCAAGTGTCAATGGCCTTTCAAAGGCAGCTGAGAGTCTGTGATGTGTTTCACAGCAAAGGGCAGGAAAAGAAAAAGCCATTCTAAAATGAATACATTTAAGTTGAGAGGCACTACTGTAAGTGTAGCAGTGGCTTTCACACTATGCAGAGCTGCATAACGCGCTCTCGCAGAATGAGGCAAGTATTGATTAGCTTTCTACAATACTCTAGTTCATCTAAACTGCTGTTAGTGTATTTGGCACTTAGTTACAAGAGTCTGTTAGAGAAACTTCAAACTATCTGGAGAGATCAAACCTGAATAGAACTGGGGTGTAACAGCAAGAAATGTTTAATCTGATACACATATATTCAGGGCTCAAACTTTGAGGGGTGGGATGAGAAAGTGTCTCTAAATTATTTTCTGATACCCTGAACCCAGGCCAGCTAAATGCCAAAGTGGCCCTGGCATGAACTTAGAATGTATGACTTCATGACAACTGAAAGGTGGGAGGGACCCAGAGCTTGGGCGCCAGCCTTAGCCCAGAAGTCTACACAGCATTGAAACAGCCCCACAATCGGAGCCCTGTGAGCCCGAGTTGGCTGGCTTGGGCCAGCTGTGGGGTTCTCTTTGCTGTGACACTTCATATTTCACACACAGTCAAATTTCAGCTGCTGTCAATCAGTATTGATAGACCTAGGCTGTTTTACCCCAGCCTAAGATCCGGCCCACCGTTTTTACTACCAATGAATATTTTTTTCAAATCAATCCAAGTTCAAGTTCAAGTACTGCTTGGGAGCCTGCCAACCAACCCTTTTCTAGGGTGCTTAATAAATGAGTAAGGCAATCTCCACAGTGGAGATGAGAGCTTCACTTTTCCAGAAACAATTTCAGTGTATCTCTAATAATTCTTCACTAGAACTGATGATGCTGTACACTTTTAAAAGGATCCATTTTCTAGAAAGACCAGGCCACTTTGTGGTCTGATTCAAGATCCGTCTTTCATAGCTGTCTGGCAGGCTTGTAAGTGGTATACTCTACACAGGGCAATGTAGCATCCAGGAATTAAGTAGTATCCCTTTAAATAGTTTGTGAGTCCTCTGGGAGGCCTCCCTGCCGTCTATGTTTCTGAAGCCACCAGATCCATTCCAGAGCATCAGTGTGCATATATAGCTAGGCCTTGCATGTTCTGTATGATTATTAAACACGGTTATTTGAACCCCACTGTGCCTATTAGGTTTGTTCTGTAAAGAGCAAGGGACACAACAGGTTGCAGCTCAGCTTGCAAAGTTCAGATCCAGATCCAACTATCACCAGGTGCAGATGGGAGCAGGTGTCTCATCTGCTGTTCCAGTTCCTGCCCATCTCTAGTTATAACATTTAATAAAATGCTTGAAGCACAAGTAGCGGCTGCACAGTTTTGTTTGTTTGTTTGTTTTACAAAGCTGAGATTTGAGAGTCTACCAGACCCTCAGACTATGGGGCTGGAATATGAACCATTTCCTTGATCTTTTCCTAACCTCGTAAAGCCATTTATTGGAGTAGTCTTCTTGCAACATTCCCATTAAAATGCTATTACAAAACATTGCACGCCCACTTGAGCAATCACTGCACAGCCTTGTGCATCACTGATTTTAAATTATCTAAGGCTGTGGTTCTCACCAGGGGTATGCGTGCCCCTGGGGTTACGCAGAGGTCTTCCAAGGGGTACATCAACTCACCTAGATATTTGCCTAGTTTTACAACAGGCTACGTAAAAAGCACTAGCGAAGTCAGTTTAAACTAAAATTTCATACAGACAATTACTTGTTTAAACTGCTCTATATACTATACTCTGAAATGTAAGTACAATATTTAATTTCCAAATTATTTATTTTATAATTATATGGTGAAAATGAGAAAGTAAGCAACTTTTCAGTAATACTTGTATTTTCATGTCTGATTTTGTAAGCAAGTAGTTTTTAAATGAGGTGAAACTTTGGGGTACACAAGACAAATCAGAGCCACTGACCTATGGTACTAGGCTTTAAAGAAAAACTGTAGTATGATGGAAAGTCTGTGCTAGCCACTAGATCCAATCCATACAAGTCCAAATCACTCATAAACAGTTTTTTAAAATATAAAATATACTAAATAATGATTAACAGCCAGAAACGAAGCTACCAGCTTCTCAGGTGCCTGACAAAGGCAGCTGCCATTTTTGTGAAGTATTCCCTTACCTTATCTTTGAAGTAACGTTACTGGGCTGTCAGATTCACATTCATTGAACTTTTCAATTTTGGGTGGTGAACCACTCATGTAAGACTGGACCATAATGAGAGTGGTGTAATTTAATCTCCGGCGAGACTCTGGATGCTGAGGAGATATAGCACTAATTCAGGGAATTGCATAAACAGGAAACAATCTCATTTTATTAAATGATGCAAAAGCCATGGAGCTTATCAAGTAACCAGCATAGCCTGATATTTTTAAACAAGGGAATTTCTTGGTAAGACAATCTCATTTTAGCACAAGTAACTTAACATTCACATTGGTCATTTTGTAGCTTTTTGCATTACTAGAACAGGGAATAGTAGCTTCACATTAGGTTAAAATTCAAACCACTTGCAAAGGGCCAACAGAAGAACAATCAGGCAGGAAGGAGAATACAGAGATGGTCAAAGTGGTCCTTCAAACTTGGGCCTAGCCTATGCCTAAGCTAAAAGTTGCTTAAGTTTTCAAAATTAGATTTAAGTGGTCTTAAGAAGTGCATATAGACCTTGAATTGGCCCTCTGCAGAGGAATGGATTCCCCCATTTGGAAATGAATCACTTGTCATAGTGTCATATGTTGCTGATGGCCTGTTATACCTAGTCAAGTTAGGAGCATCTCTACCTGCCTTTCGACAGCTACTTGAGGGCACTTGATGGCTAGAAATCTTGCCATAAGAGGATACAGAGGAAACTGGTTATCCAACATTGAAGTCAATGGGTGTGCATTAGTGTCACTGAGATAAAAATCTGGCCATTATCTCTGGATCTTTATCTTGGGTTCTCTCATTAACCCATTTAAGAAACACTTTAGACTATCAAAGAGTTTGAGAAAGGGCCTCACTGATGGCATGGAGTTAAATGAAAAATCATATGAGATGCTGTACCTAGGTTTCTAAATGAAGACCAAGAACTTTAATGCTATTTTAACATCTCTTTCATATTTAATAATGCTTAGTTTTTAGTAATGCTTATTTTTTTTTAAATTGTAATGCTGTCCTCAGGGAGCCCAAAGCCATAAGCCACTGTGTTACTATTTTGCCTCAGCAAGAATGAGCAGTCCTGGAGGTTAGATTATGTGACAGCTCCCTGCCACACCAGTCTGCCTGCCTTACTAATAAACTCCTTGAGACTCTTCCAGTCTAAACCTTGCCTTCCAGGTAACACCCAGTGAACCCCAGTTCCCTGGAGGTGTCTTTCTGCAGTGTCCAGTCCCTCACACTGGAGACACACAGAAACTAAACAATTCCCTGGCTCCAGAGACAGAATGCAGACCAGCTTGCTGGTTCAGCTGGGGAAGCACACCTTATTTTAACTACAGCAGTACTTAGATGGTTATTAGTAAAACTAAGAATATGTTTATTAATAAAGAGCAGAGATTTAAGTGATACTAAGTACAAGAAGCAGTTTTCAGGTATCTAAAAGGGTGTCATCAGGAGCAGGGAGAAAACTTGTTCACCTTAGCCTCCAATGATAGAACAAGAAGCAATGGGCTTAAACTGCAGCAAGGGAGATTTAGGTTGGACATTAGGAAAAAGTTCCTGACTGTCAGGGTAGTTAAACACTGGAATAGATTGCCTAGGGAAGTTGTGGAATCTCCATCTCTGGAGATATTTAAGAGTAGGTTAGATAAATGTCTCTTAGGGATGGTCTAGACAGTATTTGGTCCTGCCATGAGGGCAGGGGACTGGACTCGATGACCTCTCGAGGTCCCTTCCAGTCCTAGAGTCTATGAGTCTATGAGTCTATGAGAAAAAGACAGGTAGGGCTACAAACAAAACAAAAATATCAGACTTAAAACTTAATTCTAGCAAGCTACGTCTTTGTCTAAAACAGAGTCTCACTTACATTAAGCTGTCAGCAAGTCCAGTCCTTCAGGTAGGAGGATCCACCGTCCACAGAATCAGAAAGTGCTGTTCCCTTTGTCCCCAAAGTGATGGGAAACTAAAGGGTTCTCTTTCTTCCCTTTTATAGTCCAGAAAAATCTTTGAAATGTATGCTCTGAGAAGTAATCCTGACAAAGTTCCTCGGCCCTGCTGCAAATTCTTCAGGGTGCGGATACCAAGCCCCTTCTTCATCCAAATTGCTTTTTCGATTGTCTTAATCACTTTGTTTACCTTATATGTAGCTTTACTTTCATTTAAATAAAGCCAGGCACATTAGTAACTCCACATTCTTTTATGTAGAGCAGTTTTATTTATCCACTGCCTCTAAAACAAACATATTTCCAGCACACACACATAACTCTCTATATACAACCCATACATACATCAAACAATGATATTCATGATCAGCATGCCACCTGTATTTATATGATACCTCAAAAGACACTGTTTGGCTAAATATTCTGACAAGAGTGTATTGATTGTGCTTTTTGCTGATTTGGCATAAAGAAGCACTTTGGGTCATAAAAATCTTCTAAACTATTTTGTCAAGACATTTTTAACAGCCTCATTTGATAATTACATTACATTAAACCACTATAATGATATGTAAAGTCCACTAGTTTGGACATTTTTGCAGTAGAAGTGTGCTAGTACTATATAGATGAGTTTCTAATCTCCTGTGTCTCTGAGACAGACTTGCCTTGTTGTCTGGCACAGAAATGCATTTTCAACTCTATTTTTGTAATAACAGGTTTGTTGCCTTCCACTGGTTAATTATTTTAATTACACGTGACTATTTTCCACTGTTATCTTCTGTTTACCTATTGAGTGTCCAACTGCTGCAATGTAGAGCCAACCAAAATGTCATTTGGGCCCCAATCCTTAACCCTATGGGCCTTAGAATTCACAGTTGAGTGCCAAGTGGCATGAAAGATAATAATGAAATAGCACTGTCCTGTGATACTGTAACAGATGGCATGATACTGAGATTATCCAATCTTAATTATCCACATTTAGTTTGTGAGCTGAATGAATAGTGGATGGTGTAGCTTCGATATGATGCACTGAATATAGTAATAAAATAGTAAAGACTCTTTACATTTATAAAACAAATACAACATCCAATTGCCAGAATCTGTGCTTCTGAGAATGCCTACAAATTGCTTATCAGTGACACACAGCACCCTGGTTCACAAGATCGTCTGACAGAACAAGTTCTTACACCTTAATTATAATATTTAACTCTGCAAAGTACTTGGAAATTGTCATAAACAGATAGCTAAGGGTTAATGTCTCTTTCACCTAAAGCACCTGACCAGAGGACCAATCAGGAAACCGGATTTTTTCAACTTTGGGTGGAGGGAATTGTGTGTCTGAGGTCTTTGTTTTCTGGCTGCCTGCTTTCTCTGAGCTTTGGAGAAGTAGTTCTGTTTTCTAATCTTTTGTTTCTAAGTGTAAGGACCAAGAGATCAGATAGTAAGTTATATGGTTTCTTTTCTTTGGTATTTGCATGAATATAAGTGCTGGAGTGCTTTAATTTGTATTCTTTTTGAATAAGGCTGTTTATTCAATATTCTTTTAAGAAATTGCCCTGTATTGTATCATCTTAATACAGAGAGACCATTTGTATTTTTTCTTTCTTTTTTTATATAAAGCTTTCTTTTAAGACCTGTTGGAGTTTTTCTTTACTTCAGGGAAATTGAGTCTGTACTCACCAGGGAATTGGTGGGAGGAAGAAATCAGGGGAGATCGGTGTGTGTTGAATTGGCTAGCCTGATTTTGCATTCCCTCTGGGGGAATAGGAAAGTCCTTTTTGTTCCAGGACCGGGAACGGAGAGGGGGAGTCACTCTGTTTGGATTCACAGAGCTTGTGTCTGTGTATCTCTCCAGGAGCACCTGGAGGGGGGGAGGGAAAAAGGATTATTTCCCTTTGTTGTGAGACTCAAGGGATTTGGGTCTTGGGGTCCCCAGGGAAGGTTTTTCAGTGGGACCAGAGTGCCCCAAAACACTCTAATTTTTTGGGTGGTGGCAGCAGGTACCAGGTCCAAGCTGGTGACTAAGCTTGGAGGTTTTCATGCTAACCCCCATATTTTGGACGCTAAGGTCCAAATCTGGGACTAAGGTTATGATATGGTGTAGCAGCGGGTGGGAGATAGACAGAATCCAGAAGCCAGTAGGAATATTATATTTTTCTTTTCTCTGCTAAGGGCTTTTTAGCAGAGAGAAACAGTTTGGTTTTAAAAGGGAACCAGAGAGAATTTTTTTTTCTGCTCTCTCTGGCAGTTTGTGGCTTGCATGTTAAGCAAGAAGTCGTTAAGGGCTATCACGAGTCTTTTGTCACACAATAGCACTCCCATTGAGAGTCATACCAGCACTATATAAATGCAAATAAAGTGGTTTTTCAGGTTTACTTGACATTGAAGATTAGCTAAAGGCACTGTTGCTAGGCAGACTTCAGGAGGCAACAGAGCCTGCAGTTCAGAAGAAAAACACCGGAGGGCACCCCAACACAAGAAAATAGGAACCATGTCTACCAAGACAAAAATGGAGGCCGAAGAACAAATCAAAGAAGCTGAACACAGGCGACAACTGGAAAAAAGACAAAAAGAGGTGGAGCTGAAAGAAAAGGAAGAAAGCATCAAACTGGCAGCCTACCAAAGAGAACAGGCAGCCTTAGAGGCAGCACACAAAAGAAAACTAGAAGAAGAAGAGGTGGCCCACCGAAGGAAGCAAGCAGAAGAAGAGTTGGCCCACAGAAGGAAGCAAGAAGAAGAAGAGGTGGCCTACCGCCAAGAAATGGAAAAACAACAAAAAGAAAATGAAGAGAAGGAAAAACAGAGAAAGCATGAACTGGACTTGGCAAAAGCTGGGCTGCATGTGCCAGCCAACCCTAACAACCCGGCGCCAATTATTGCTCCACAGCACAGGAAATTTCCCACCTACAAGGCAGGGGATGACACCGAGGCCTTCTTGGAAAATTTTGAAAGAGCCTGTCTTGGGTACAGCATCCCCGAAGACCAGTACATGGTAGAATTAAGGCCACAACTCAGTGGACCTTTAGCAGAGGTGGCAGCTGAAATGCCTAAGCCGCAAATGAATGACTACAAACTTTTTCAAACCAAGGCCAGATACAGGATGGGGATAACCCCAGATCATGCCCGTCGGCGCTTTAGAACCCAAAAGTGGAAACCAGAGGTGTCATTTCCCAAACACGCCTACTACATTGCACAAAACTATGAGGCCTGGATAACAGGAAACAACATTCAAACCTTGGAAGAACTGAACCTCCTCATACAAATGGAGCAGTTCTTGGATGGTGTTCCTGAAGACATCACACAGTACATACAAGATGGAAATCCCAAAGATATCGCTGAGGCGGGGGAGATTGGAGCCAAATGGATGGAACTGGCAGAAAGCAAGAAAGCTACTGTCAAGGGGAACGATTACCACAGGGGGCACACAGATCATAAACCCTACAACCGAGGACAGCCAAAGACCCCACATACCACCCAAGTAAAGCCACAGATACCCTACCCTTCAACCTCACCAGTCTCCAGTAACTCACCTCGGCCCAGTGACCCATCAGATGGAAGATGCTTTAAGTGTAATGAACTGGGACATACCAAGGCCAACTGTCCAAAGAACACCATGCGAGTGCAATTCATTACACCACCATCACACCAAAGATCCCCAGGCCCGGATGCCTCTCAAATACCCTTGGAGCGAAGGGAAAATTTGAGAGTGGGCGGAAAGAAGGTTACTGCGTGGAGAGACACGGGGGCACAAGTGTCAGCTATCCACCAATCCTTCGTTGACCCCAAATTCATCAACCCAAAGGCCAAAGTTACAATTTACCCCTTCATGTCACAAGCTGTAGACTTGCCTACAGCTCAACCGCCTGTCCAGTACAAAGGCTGGTCAGGAATGTGGACTTTTGCAGTCTATGACAATTATCCTATCCCCATGCTACTGGGGGAAGACTTGGCCAACCAGGTGAGGCGGGCCAAGAGAGTGGGAATGGTTACCCGTAGCCAAACCAGGCAAGCTTCCAGACCCATTCCTGTTCCTGAGCCGTCCACAGAGGCCCCGTCTGTGTTACCAGAGACCCAGACAGAGGTAGTGGACCCGGATTCCATGCCTACCACTGAAACAGCCACAGCATCTCCAGTCCCAGGCCTGGAACTGGAATAGCAACCAGCACCAGCAAGTGCAACCACATCTTCAACCTCAACGCCAGAGGGGGCCAGCGAGCCAGAACTGGCCGAAGCAAAAGACAGCCATACCCAAAAGGCTCAGCCAGAGCCTGAAATACCCTCAGGTGCACCAGCGGAGAACGGTTCACCAGCAACGGAAACAACCCCATCACCTACATCGCTTCCAGAGGGACCAAGCCCAAGTCCACAGTCTGAGGAAGAACTGGTGACCCCAGCCTCAAGGGAACAGTTCCAGACTGAGCAGGAAGCAGATGACAGCCTTCAGAAAGCTTGGGCGGCGGCACGAAGCACCCCACCGCCTCTCAGCTCTTCTAATCGATCCCGGTTTGTTATAGACCAAGGAGTTTTATACAAGGAAATTCTTTCTGGTGGACACCTGGAAGAATGGCAGCTGCAAAAACAGTTGGTGGTTCCAACTAAGTACCGGGGGAAGCTCTTAAGCTTAGCCCATGATCATCCCAGTGGCCATGCTGGGGTGAACAGAACCAAGGACCGGTTGGGGAAGTCCTTCCACTGGGAGGGGATGAGCAAGGATGTTGCCAAGTATGTCCGGTCTTGTGAGGTATGCCAAAGAGTGGGAAAGCCTCAAGACCAGGTCAAGGCCCCTCTCCAGCCACTCCCCATAATTGAGGTCCCATTTCAGCGAGTAGCTGTGGATATTCTGGGCCCTTTCCCAAAAAAGACGCCCAGAGGAAAGCAGTACGTACTGACTTTAGTGGACTTTGCTACCCGATGGCCAGAAGCAGTCGCTCTAGGCAACACCAGGGCTAACACTGTGTGCCTGGCCCTAACAGACATCTTTGCCAGGGTAGGTTGGCCCTCCGACATCCTTACAGATTCAGGGTCTAATTTCCTGGCAGGGACCATGGAAAAACTGTGGGAAACTCATGGGGTGAATCACTTGGTTGCCACCCCGTACCACCATCAAACCAATGGCCTGGTGGAAAGGTTCAATGGAACTTTGGGGGCCATGATACGAAAATTCATCAACGAATTCTCCAATAATTGGGACCTAGTGTTGCAGCAGTTGCTGTTTGCCTACAGGGCTGTACCACATCCCAGTTTAGGGTTTTCACCATTTGAACTTGTGTATGGTCACGAGGTTAAGGGGCCATTACAGTTGGTGAAGCAGCAATGGGAGGGGTTTACGCCTTCTCCAGGAACTAACATTCTGGACTTTGTAAGCAACCTACAAAGCACCCTCCAACACTCTTTAGCCCTGCTAGAGAGAACCTAAAGGATGCTCAGAAAGAGCAAAAGGCCTGGTATGACAGACATGCCAGAGAACGTTCTTTCAGGGTAGGAGACCAGGTTATGGTCTTGAAGGCGCAACAGGCCCATAAGATGGAAGCATCATGGGAAGGGCCATTCACGGTCCAAGAGCGCCTGGGAACTGTAAACTACCTCATAGCATTTCCCAATTCCTCACTAAAGCCTAAAGTGTACCATGTTAATTCTCTCAAGCCTTTCTATTCCAGAGATTTACAGGTTTGTCAGTTTACAGTCCAGGGAGATGATGCTGAGTGGCCTGACGGTGTCTACTACGACGGGAAAAAAGACGGTGGCGTGGAAGAGGTGAACCTCTCAACCACCCTGGAACGTCTGCAGCGGCAACAAATTAAGGAGCTGTGCACTAGCTTCGCTCCATTGTTCTCAGCCACCCCAGGACGGACTGAACGGGCATACCACTCCATTGATACAGGTAATGCTCACCCAATCAGAACCCCACCCTACCGGGTGTCTCCTCATGCCCAAGCTGCTATAGAACGGGAGATCCAGAACATGCTACAGATGGGTATAATCCGCCCATCTACCAGTGCATGGGCATCTCCAGTGGTTCTGGTACCCAAACCAGATGGGGAAATACGCTTTTGCGTGGACTACCGTAAGCTAAATGCGGTAACTCATCCGGACAACTATCCAATGCCACGCACTGATGAGCTATTGGAGAAGTTGGGACGTGCCCAGTTCATCTCTACAATAGACTTAACCAAGGGGTACTGGCAAGTACCGCTAGATGAACCTGCCAAGGAGAGGTCAGCATTCGTCACCCATGCGGGGGTGTATGAATTCAATGTCCTTCCTTTCGGCCTTCGAAATGCACCCGCCACCTTCCAGAGGCTGGTAGATGGTCTACTAGCTGGACTGGGAGAATTTGCAGTTGCCTACCTCGATGATGTGGCCATTTATTCAGACTCCTGGGCCGAACACCTACTACACCTGGAAAAGGTCTTTGAGCGCATCAGGCAGGCAGGACTAACTGTTAAGGCCAAAAAGTGTCAAATAGGCCAAAACAGAGTGACTTACCTGGGGCACCAGGTGGGTCGAGGAACCATAAACCCCCTACAGGCCAAGGTGGATGCTATCCAAAAGTGGCCTGTCCCAAGGTCAAAGAAACAGGTCCAATCCTTCTTAGGCTTGGCCAGATACTACAGGCGATTTGTACCACACTACAGCCAAATCGCTGCCCCATTGACCGACCTGACCAAAAAGACCCAGCCAAATGCCGTTAAGTGGACTGATGAGTGTCAAAAAGCCTTTACCCAGCTTAAGGCAACGCTCATGTCTGACCCTGTACTCAGGGCCCCGGATTTTGACAAACCATTTCTAGTAACCACAGATGCATCTGAGCGTGGTATAGGAGCAGTGCTCATGCAGGAAGCAACAGATCACAACTTCCATCCTGTCGTGTTTCTCAGCAAGAAACTGTCTGAGAGGGAAAGTCACTGGTCAGTCAGTGAAAAGGAATGCTATGCCATTGTGTACGCCCTGGAAAAGCTACGCCCATATGTTTGGGGACGGCGGTTCCAACTACAAACTGACCATGCTGCACTAAAGTGGCTTCATACTGCCAAGGGAAACAACAAGAAACTTCTTCGTTGGAGTTTAGCTCTCCAAGATTTTGATTTTGAAATTCAGCACATCACAGGAGCTTCTAACAAAGTAGCTGATGCACTCTCCCGTGAGAGTTTCCCAGAATCCAGTAGTTAAAAAGTGTTCTTAAAATGTAAAAGTCTGTTAGTTATATACTTAGTAGTATATGTAAAGGTGCATGTGTTGTATTAATCTGTTTATTTTCAAGTTCTAGAAGGAAATCGCCGCCAGTGAGCTTCCCCACTGTCTGCAATTTGGGGGGCGTGTCATAAACAGATAGCTAAGGGTTAATGTCTCTTTCACCTAAAGCACCTGACCAGAGGACCAATCAGGAAACCGGATTTTTTCAACTTTGGGTGGAGGGAATTGTGTGTCTGAGGTCTTTGTTTTCTGGCTGCCTGCTTTCTCTGAGCTTTGGAGAAGTAGTTCTGTTTTCTAATCTTTTGTTTCTAAGTGTAAGGACCAAGAGATCAGATAGTAAGTTATATGGTTTCTTTTCTTTGGTATTTGCATGAATATAAGTGCTGGAGTGCTTTGATTTGTATTCTTTTTGAATAAGGCTGTTTATTCAATATTCTTTTAAGAAATTGCCCTGTATTGTATCATCTTAATACAGAGAGACCATTTGTATTTTTTCTTTCTTTTTTTATATAAAGCTTTCTTTTAAGACCTGTTGGAGTTTTTCTTTACTTCAGGGAGATTGAGTCTGTACTCACCAGGGAATTGGTGGGAGGAAGAAATCAGGGGAGATCGGTGTGTGTTGAATTGGCTAGCCTGATTTTGCATTCCCTCTGGGGGAATAGGAAAGTCCTTTTTGTTCCAGGACCGGGAACGGAGAGGGGGAGTCACTCTGTTTGGATTCACAGAGCTTGTGTCTGTGTATCTCTCCAGGAGCACCTGGAGGGGGGGAGGGAAAAAGGATTATTTCCCTTTGTTGTGAGACTCAAGGGATTTGGGTCTTGGGGTCCCCAGGGAAGGTTTTTCAGTGGGACCAGAGTGCCCCAAAACACTCTAATTTTTTGGGTGGTGGCAGCAGGTACCAGGTCCAAGCTGGTGACTAAGCTTGGAGGTTTTCATGCTAACCCCCATATTTTGGACGCTAAGGTCCAAATCTGGGACTAAGGTTATGATAGAAATAGTTTGTGTGAAAGGCTCTAGACAAAATACAGCTTAAACGCCAAGCAAGTTGAAAGGAGACCTTTTAAGAGGTGATGCTCAGAACTCTCTGGGGAAGGAAAGCTTTGAGTCATAACAATGGCAGTGTCTTGGGGAAAAGTTACAATGCTTTGAAGGGAATTCTCTACCAGCCAATCTGTAGAATGCTGCCTCAGTACAGCTTGTCCAAAATATTGGAGATGAATTCTCCAGCTTGAAAACACAGGGCATGTGTCTTGGGACGAGCGCCAGCAGAGAGGGAATTTCAATGGACAAGAATGCAGACATGTAAGCAAATTCACGGTAAAGCCTCAGACCCATTGCTAAGTCTATATTACTGATATAAATCAACAGGCTTCTGACACAATCCCACATGACATTCTCATAAGCAAACTAAGGAAATATGGTCTAGTTGAAATCACTAAAAGTAGTCTAGCTACAGTCCAAGTTAGAGTGGAGTAGAAGGCAAATTCAAAGCACTGATGACCTAAGCTGACCTAAGCATGCCCACTGATTTCAATGGAATTGAATGAACTGAATTGAAATCAACTATGCAAGCAGTGAATTTGGTCCAGTCTGTTTCCTCAGGGACATAGGTTTCCAGACATAATGTCACTAACAGATGATCTCCTTTTATGAAATGAAGGGGTTTCATATTTAACCAGCACCTATTAACCAAGAGAATCCCAGCTCACATTACATAGGTTACAAATAGCAACCCTGATAATCAGCTATGGAATCTCGGGAGGGGAATGCACAGCTGGCCTTTGTGATCCCTTGATCCTAGGCCCATCCTATGCAGGGCCGATCCCCTGGCATTGCTCCAGCAGCCATCAAAATCCGAGGTGGCACTCAGAGATCAGCAGGTTTTAGGAAAGTCCCTGTCACATACTTTCCCCTTGGACATGCTCTGTACCTTACCCTGGCAGCAGGAGCTTCAGCAGATCCCGCTATGACCTTATCCTTTTTTTTATCTCAAATCTGCTTAACCTTGGTCAGGAGAAGCTTGAGATGCAAGACTGCAGTCTCCAGTGCCAGTCTGGATTACCATGGTATTTCTCATGGAAAAATGTGTACAGACTCTGCACATGGACTTCCTATTGGATTATAACCTCTGGAATTGATTCTGAAAGAACTTTTGCAACTCAGCAGCTCACCATCTCTACTATGAAACTCACCTAAGAACTTTATTCATATCTGTATGTACAATACTCTCTTTTTTTCTTTTTTAATAAATCTTAATACGTTAATAAGAATTGGCTGTAAGTGTGTATTTGGGTAAAGTCTGAAACATTCATTGACCTGGGGTAATGTGTCCAATCTTTTGGGATTGGTAGAACTTTATCTATGGTGAATAAGAGTAATCCTCACCATATTGGACTTGGTGGAACTGTCTGGGTGGGAGCCTAAGGCTGGATTGCTTTAAGGGGACTGTGGTTTTGGTTTCTTGGTAACCAGTAAGGCAGCAGTCCTCAAATTGTGGATTGGGACCCCAAAGTGGGTTACGATGCCATTTTAATGGGTTTGCCAGGGCTGATATTAGACTTGCTGGGGCCTGGGGCTGAATCCTGAGCCCACTGCCTGGGGTTCAGGCTTCAATTTCAGCCCTGGGGTGGTTGGGCTTAGGTTACCCCCCCCCCACCGGCCTGTGGCTGAAGCTTTTGGGCTTCAGCTTTGGCCCCTTTGCCTGGGACAGAAGGGCTCAGGCTTTGGTTTTGGCCCTCCACCCGGGGCGGTGTGGCTCACGCAGGCTCAGGCTTCAGTCCCCCCTTCTGGGGTTGTGCAGTAATTTTTGTTGTCACAAGGGGTTGTGGTGCAGTGAAACTTGAGAACTGCTGCAGTAAGGTATTGTGTGTGTGTGTGTGTGTATATATATATATATATATATATATATATATATATATATATTTTGCCCCAGATTCCTAAGTAGCCCCCTCAAGGAGGGAAGTCACAACACTGGGTTTAGCAGACCAGTGCTCTAGCCACTGAGCTCTCCCTCCCCTCTGTAGAAGCTGTTTTGTTGCTGGCTTGGTGAATCTAATTATTAGACTAACCACCAGCTGGGGACTCATCTGCCCCATTCTTTGCAGTTTGCCTTGATTGAGCAATCAGTGTGGGCCTTCCAGGCAACAATGGTCAGAACAGCAAAAAGGTGGCACGGCTTTGCTTGAGGATGGTTATAACTCTGAAAGGCACCGAGTCTACATAAAGGCAAAGGCTCTTACTGTAAAGAAGGAAATATCTATTTTTAATTCTAGACACGATGCTTTTTCTGCTTGTTAAAAAATTCTGACCACAAACATTCTTTATGCATCTGTTAGCCAGTGCCGTTTCCCCTGTCTCTTGTCTGATGGCTGCAATGTATTGATGGGCAGTAGCTTTCAAGAGCCAAATTGTTGTATACAATGCCAGATCAGTTCTATTGCATCATTATATTGTAAATGATGTGTTAGGCCACATTGTTTGTGGTGGAATGACACAGCATGACTAAATTACAAATGATCGCTCCTTGGTAGGAATTTAAAGCAACATACATTATTGCCAGCTGGAGGAACTACTATTGACTCATATAGCTATTTTCACAGTGGGAAAACAAAAACAAAATAGCATGAAATAATAAGAGCGAAAGCATGTAGCCTCCATCAACTGGCAAGGACCACCTGGTTTCTTGCATTCGGATGACTGGTAACCATTCATTTACATTTCTATTTTTGACAATGTAGATGTGTTCTGTGTCGTGTAGGATAGGGGATATTTATGCACTGGTTCCTTTTTATAACTCAAAAAACATTTTTCACAAATGAGCTGAAATGGACCAGATTCTACATATCACACAGAAGGGAAGAGTAAAAAGAAAACTCATTGTGATGTCATAACTTGAAGCACAGATTACTGCCGACAAACTGTTTGAAGTACAAACCAACTAGGGAAAAGAAGCCCACCAGAATTACACTTATCTGTGTCTGCAATTCCTGGCATAACCTTTGCTCCCCCAGTGGATTTTATGCTAGCATATAAGAGAAGGGAAAACTGCTGTTGGATGGATCAAGATGCCAGTGTTAACAACAGAAGATTCCAAAGCTAGGAAACGTTTAAAGATGTAGAATGAATCAGAGGCAGTGATTAGCAGCTCAGGAGCGTGTGTGTTTGTGGTGGGGATGATCATATGAGCTAGTGGAGGTAAGTATAGTTTTCAACAGGTTACTGTGATTTGACCAAAGGAAAACCAATTCAGGCCTCAATCCTTTAAAGAGAGTGATGCTGGCAGATTCCTGTGGAGACCCATTGACCCACATGGCTCTTTTTGCAGGATCAAGGCCTAATTCACTGGCAAAAAGAAGTGCTTTCAGGCAGTAGCCACAGTAAGCCATGTGAACTCCTTTAATATAACATGAGGCTTCTGTCTCCAAGGAAAAGACTAAAACTTTGCAGTATGTGTTCAATTTCCTGTCACTTGGTTAATCTATGCGGGACATTTTAATTCACTGGTTACTCAGTTTGGTGACCTTCAGGAAAGACGGCAAGATCTATGTTTCCCTAGGGAGTGGGAGGGATGTTCAGAGGCTGAGGGATGCTGGGATAGGAAATGTTAGGGATAGTAGGAGTAGGATGTCCAGTGGTGTGCACACATATGCAAGCTGTGGGTGTACTTTGTTCTGGGTATAGAGGAGGGACCATTTGTGAGTTTTGGACCCAGTTAATTTTACTTGGTTTGATTTGTACAGTGCCCAAAGCATTGACCAAGTCTTTTATAGATGTAAGCAAATGCACATATGCCTTCTAGGGCAGTCTCATTAATCTCCCTCTTTCAAAGCATCCCTCTGTTAAAGAATCATTGCAGAGAGATAGGAAAACAAGCCCTGATCCTGCAATTGGGTTTTTGCAGGTAGACACCTGTGCCCATGGGGCACTCCATTGAAATCGATGGCTCAGCAGCGTGTGTGCTTCCACAGATCCAAGGGAATCCATTGGACCCATATCTGAGTTGCTGTCAGTTAGCTCCAGAAAAACTGTTAAAGGACCACAACTTTTCCTCAGTTGTGCTTTGTTTGTAGCTCCCACAGAGTTCAGTGGGAGTTATGTGCTGCTCTGACTACTGAATCTGTCCCTTAGGTAGGAACATCTTTAGTACTCTTGTCATGTGAGCATATGGTGTCTAATTAAAAGCTCAGGAATATGTTACCAGAAAATAAGATTCACTGTGATCTACATTTTAAGGCTATGTAGAAACCTCTTTTCATAACCACATGATCTAAATATTGTAATACAGCATGACTGATGAATAGTTCTGTTTTAATGTCAATCATGCAAGGTCGTGTTATTAGAATACATTACAAAAAAACGATTTAGAAGCCGAAAGAATGTTGCTGCTATGTACCTAGATGAGATGCATTTTTTAACTTGAAAAGTATTATTCAGAAAAATCGAAATGCTGGCTAATGTATTATTCTTCCCTTCTCTGTCTGTAAACTTAGAACCACATCAACAAGTACTTAAGCACAATACAGAATAGCAAAGTGTAGATCTAGTTGTATGGGTATTGGGAACAAAGTTACATTTTCTATTATATCTAAAAAGCTACTTTAAGAAAGAAGCACATTGGTAGAACTATAAGAAGGGTCTTTGTATTTTGCGGCCCTTTGTGCTCTGTTGTGAGGGAGTTAAAGTTGGGAGAACAACTGTTACAATATTAAACATGTCTTGACATTAAGTTTAGATTTGCTGAACAAATATCCTCATCAGAACAAAGAAGATTCCAAGTTGTATGGCAAAAACAGGGATGTGTAGCTCAGGTGTTTGCTTGAAATGTGCTAAAAAGAACAGAAATTTTTATCCTAATTGTTGCCTGAAACTATGGGGCATTGGGAAAAGGTTAAATGGAAAATATGGTTGTAAGGAGAAGGGATCATCCTGTCCACCAAGAAATCTTTTTGTGGTATGATCTGAACATTGTCATGGGTTATAAAAACAACAGCATTTTCTGGGAGGTTCTTCAGTACCCAGGTGTACTGGACCAGTAAAGCCAGGCTTGGTCTATGCTTTAAACTTATACCAGGGGTTGGTCAGGGGTGGGGAAAAAACCCATTCATACTTCACAGCGACATAGCTATGCAGACAGAATCCCCAGTGCAGTAGAGTACTTTGGGCAGCTTAGCTAATGTCATTCGGAGAGGTGGTGTTCCTACACTGGCAGAAAAACAGTAGGTGTACACTGTGTCTACACTAGGGGTACACTGTGTCTACACTCGGGGGCTATACCGGCACAGCTATGTTGACATCGCTGTACCAGCCTATGCTCAGTAGTGTAGAAATAGTCCCTGTCTCACACATACAATGGTACAATGTTATGAGGAGTTTTCCATCAGCGCACTCTAACATCACACTTCCAGGAATACGGAGTTCTTCAGTTACAATATGGTGGCCTTAAAGGGACGGACCTTTAGAGGGATGGCCATACTAAAAGTAAGGTGAGCAAAGCACACATGGTACAAATGCATATTCAATATCCTGCAAAATAGACCATTCTGTTCAAGAGGAAAGGAAGGTGATTGTGAGGAGGTTTGGGCTCCTACTGGATCTCTCTAATTAATAATGTTCTAAAATAGCCATATTGGCTATAATTTTGTTCCTATTTGAAGTAATGGGAGGAAGGACCAACATGTGCCAGGTAGTTTTATGGTATCTTTCTATACAGTATTCTAGTAATCAGATCTTTGATATTTTTTTAGCGAAAAAATGTTGGACTTAAATACAAAAGTTAAAAAATGGCATCTCCAGAAACATAATCCTTCCTAATGCAATACTTGTTCTGTACTCACAGGAAAGAATGCTGCCAACTGAATCACCAGCACACACCCTACAGCTCTTATGGGCTCCTTGCAAGAGAGCAGTTGGCCTGGCCATTGAATAGTTTGCTGTCCTTGGGCAAGCTGAAACCTTAAAGAGTTCAGGCATTCTCACAGGCAAACCAGCTTTGTTGCTTCCCTTTCCTGGTGGGACAGAGAACATCATGATCTTTGCCAGGGTGAACTAATGGTCAGATCAAGGGAATGGGATGTTTCTCATTCCAGTTCACAAGAGATGAGGCTTAGCAGAGCAGTGTGGTGAAGTCTGCATTCATTCATCCCTAGACAATAGAGTCTCTATGGCAAATAGTTGCTAAGTGAACTAAAACATTCTCTGAGAACATGCTGAGTTCACCTCAGTGCATGTTAGCTGAAGACAGTTTCTAATTTAATGTTGTTTATGTAGAACCCTGCTTTTCTTCATTATGTAGCTCATTGGAAAACATTCAAATTAATGTACTGAATCAAGGGGATGGGGAGGAAATCAAGTTCTTAATAATTTATGTATTAAATCAAGGGGTCGTCACTTGCACTTCAATGAGGACATCACTTGAACTCAAATGTGGTGCTGTTTGAGTTTCCCCATTCTCTTTGCCTTAATTAACCATCTTTAATTCATGAACTGGTTCTATTAAAATTGCTGAATTTCTTCAATTATTATGTCAAACTCAGTAGACTCTCTCATTTTAATGAGCATGATCCAGATTGCCTGCTTTTAAAACATTTTAAAATCATATTTAAGCTAAACACTTTCAATGCAGCATTTCCAATTAGCCAAAAGTTACAATCAAAGATCTAAAACAAATACCTGCACTGACTCATCACAACATGAGGATGACACAGTGTAAAGCAAGGCCAACTATAGTTGATGCCAGGGTTTATTCATGGGCTGTACAAGCTACAATAGCTGAAGAAATCAGAATACAAATCATTAAGCATGTAATGAGTAGGATCCACAGATTCAAGGACCAGAAAGGACTATTAGATCAGTGGCCCTCAACCTTTCAAGACTATTGCAACCCTTTCAGGAGTCTGATTTGTCTTGCGTACTCCCCAGGTTCACTTCACTTAAAAAAGCTTACAAAATCAAGTATAAAAATACAAAACTGTCACATCACATTATTACTGAAAAATTGCTGACTTGCTTATTTTTACCATATAATTATAAAATCAATTACCAGTAATTGGAATATAAATACTGTACTTATATTTCAATGTATAGTATATAGAGCAGTATAAACAGGTCATTGTATGACTTCACTAGCGCTTTTTCTGTAGCCTGTTGTAAATCTAGGCAAATATCTAGGTTAGTTGATGTACTCGCTAAGACCACCACCTACCCCCAGGGGTACACGTACCCCTGGTTGAGACCACTGTGTTAGATCATCTAATCTGACCGCCTGTATAACACAGGACATAAAACATCCCAGAAATAATTCCTAGAGCATCTCTTTTAGAAAAACATCCAGTCTTCATTTAAAAATTGTCAGTGATTGAGCATCCTCCATGACCTACGGTAAGTTGTTCCAGTGGTTAATCACTCCCACTATTAAAAATTCATGCTGTGTTTCCAGGCTGAATTTTTCTAGATTCAACTTCTAGCCTTTGGATGATGTTATACCTTTCTCTGCTAGACTGAAGAAACCACTGTTAAATATTTGTTTCCCATGCAGATACTTGTAGACTTAATTAAATCACCCCTTAACCTTCTCTTTGTTAAGCTAAATAGTTGAGCTCTTTGAATCTGTCACTAGAAGACATGCTTTGTAATGCTTTAATCATTCCCATGGGTCTTTTCTGAACCCTCTCCAATTTATCAACATCCTTCTTGAATTATGGGCACCAGAAATGAACACTGTATTCCAACAGCGGGTCACAACAGTGCCAAATACAAAGATAAAATAACCTCCCTACTCCTACTCAAGATTCCCCTGTTTATGCATCCCAGGCTCACATATTATTTGCATGGCTAAGAACAGTAGTTTTTCTCACTGAGAAGAGTCAAAATTAGAATATTAAAATACATTACTTTAATTATTGTATCAAGGTCCTGGGCAACACCTGTTTGGGGAAGGATAAAAAAAATCAAGTCAGAGACAGCTGAATGACATCAACATCAATGGGCAAGAGAAATATAATTGGGTCTACCTGTGACTAACCCAAAGGGTAAAATAGTCCAACTCTGTTAATTTCTTTATTGAGGAAAAATTAAGAGATTTACATTTTGAAATGTAGTTTCTGCTGAAGTCACAGCTCCATACCAAACTTCCTCTTTCAGGATTTGAGCCTGCTCCCATGCAATCAGTGGGGAAGCTTTCCCATTGCTGCGAATGGTGCATGATCAAGCCTTTAGTTTCTCCCACACTGGTTGCCACCATTGCAGTTCCTTTCCTGTTTTACATTGTGAACTCCTGGACTGGACCTATAACAGAATATTCATGCATGTTTGACAACAGATGCTGTTCCCCGTTATATGCAGCTGTCCCACTGGCATGCAGGGATGTAAAGTTTGCAGATATTTTGAAAGCAAGATAAAAAAAGGGGAAAAAATTACTACAGGAAAAAAAACAAATCTTGGGGAAAATTGAAGTATCTGCAGTAGTTACTGAGTTATCAAAACTAAACTTTATATATTTCTTTAAGAAAGAGAATTGTATTATGGATAATTTAGTTAGCACCTAAAGTACTGCATGGTATATTTATGAAATAAAAAAGTATAAATTCTTTAGTTATTATTCAAATAATGACAAGTAAATCTAGTTATACGGATGGATCTGCAAGTGCACACTAAGATACTTGTGTATTTTTTTGCCTTTTGAAAAATAGGAAAAAATATAAGATGTTGAAAATAGAAAACATCAATATTGTTGTAAACAAAAAAGAAGATGCTATCCTTTGGGATATCAAATAGTATGTATATAAAATCATAGCTGGTGTGGAGAAAATAAATAAGGAAGTGTTATTTACTCCTCATAACGTGAAAACTAGGGGTCACCAAATGAAATTAATAGGCAGCAGGTTTAAAACGAACTAAAAGAAGTATTTTTTCACACAGTGCACAGTGAACCTGTAGAATAGTTTGGTAGAGGATGTTGTGAAGGCCAAGACTATAACAGGGTTCAAAAAAGAACTAGATAAATTCCTAGAGGATAGGTCTATCAATAGCTGTTAGCCAGGATGAGCAGGGATGGTGTCCCTAGCCTCTGTTTGCCAGAAGCTGGGAATGGGCGATGGAATGTATCACTTGATGATTACCTGTTCTGTTCATTCCCTCTGGGGCACCTGGCATTGGCCACTGTCAGAAGACAGAATATTGGGCTAGATGGACCTTTGGTCTGATCCAGTATGGCCGTTCTTATGTTCTTATGTAAATAGACCTGACCTGATATTAACATGCAGATACAGAAGAAACTCATATTTCTAGAGAAAAAGCTCCAAAGATGAGTGTTCTCATTATGTAGTTAGCAGAGCACAATATTAAGGACCAACAATAAATCTGAGCATATATCCAAACTTTATAGTAACAATACCAGACTCTTTAATGGTGCATTATCATCATATATACAGCAAGTGTAACAGTTATAGACAAAACTAGCCTTCCCATAAATGAGTATAATATAATTTAAAGTTACTAATGTATTCTTGGAAATGCTAGCATAGCTCAAGGTTTTCCTTCCTCTTTTACTATTCATTCTGAGAGCAAATATTTCATATGACAATTTCTTTACAAAGTTTCCCCAAATTTCCAATTTATCCATACCGGCCTTGTGAAAAAAAATGAGAGGAGAGAAAGGCCATTTTTTTCCTGGAAATTTGTGGGTTTTTTTCCAGATACTCTTATCGCTATTGGACAGGCTCAGCTAAGGGCCTGTCTACATGGAAGGCGTAATCCTTAGCTTTTTGATGCAGATCAGGTAACACACAATATGCAAGCTGCACAAGTAGTGTGCGCCTGGGACAGTGTGCCCTCTTTTAATGTACATCATTGTATACACATGGCAGTGGCTTATTGTGTACTAAGGGCATGGAGTTCTCACAGGATATGCCATGCTCCTTTGCTTATCTGCTGAGCAGTGTGCATTCTGGGATTTTAACGAAGTGTGTTTGATGTCTGTTGGGATTCAAGGTTGACAACACTTAAAATGAGTTTTCTCTTCTTGTTTGCCACTGCCACAGCAACTTGACAACTGAATTCAACACCAATTTGGGGACAGAGCAAGAGAAGCCAGCTAACTCTACCACAGCTAAAAATTTTAGTGCAGAAAACAGTCACAATGCTTTGAAGTAAGTTTTATGACCAAACTGGCAAAAAATGGGACTTATAGTTCACACCAATGCAGCTCCACCAGTGGAAGCTGTAGTGCAGACAGGACACTGGCATTTTCCTTAGCATGTCATCCAAACCTGGCTCTACTATTGATGTTGTGTAACCTTGTGCAAAACACCTCTGTGCCTCAATTTCCCCATCAGTAAAAAGGCAGATAATATTGTTACCCACCTTAATAAACCACCATGGGATGTATGGATGAACATCACTAGATAAGTACTGTTCAGAATTTTTACCCTTCAACCTTTGTTTTAATATAAATATACTTGTTTCTTTGACTTGAGAGGCTAGTCAGAGTCTGTCTCTGGAGATGGTTATTAGCATTCCATGTGACAATCTCAAAATGCACCACTGCAGAAAGTTAGTTTACATGTCTGGTAGTTACTACAGGTACTAAGGCTTACTTCATAACAAGATTCCTCCTTTTCAAATGACAGCTTTGACTTTAACTTTGATTTTATAGACTACGCACATCCACCAGCCCCTCTAAGTTTCTTTCCTTAATGTTTTCTTCTACTTCATTTCCAAATAGTACTAATGGAACTAATATTTCCAAAACCTAATGAGCCACTGTGTTTGATATTTTATTTGCAAGGAAATTTATTCAATCAGCATCGGAGTGATGTGCCTATTTTCAGTTTGGCTTTGTGCCAAGTGGCTAATATCTAGTATTGGCAGACTGGTAACCCAGAAAAGCATTCTGACTTATTTAGTTGAATAAGATTCTAAAGTAGACAAAGCCAGCGGGAAGAGTTCTGAAAAAGACATGGAGATAATTAGTTTTGCAAAGAAGAATGATGATTATCTGCATATGTCCTAGCCAGAAGAAGACTAGAGACTATAGAATAAATAGTTGCTGGGGGCATGGATCAGCATTCAGGTTACACTCCCTGTCAGTACCTAACCCAAGCCAGGGAAGCTAATGACCCAACCAGTGGACCAAATTCAGTGATGAATTCTGGTCATGTGCCACCTGAGGCACATGCATCTGACGAAGTGGGTATTCACCCAAGAAAGCTCATGCTCCAAAACGTCTGTTAGTCTATAAGGTGCCACAGGACTCTTTGCTGCTGTTACAGATCCAGACTAACACGGCTACCCCCTGATACTTGACACCTGAGGCATGTTGCTCATATTGTAAGAAGAATGCTTGCTAAATTGAGACTCTCATTTCACATATCCACACTGAGCCCTCATGGTGAGCAACACAAATTGGTTTACAACTATTGAGAAGTAGATTTTTTTAACTTCGACACCCTCCACATCTGACATTTGCTTATCTATTTCCCCCACTGCTGTTATTTCCATATACAGCTTTACGATATAAGGTAAGAGCTCTTTCGTCTGATATTAGTTAATACTGTGACCTGTTCATTGGCAGGCTAGCACAAGCAGACCTGATCCCCAGAATAATGACAGAATAATGATCATCAGTTGGCAAGAGCACATGGGACAAATGCCCAGTTATGCCAAAAAAGTGGGGCGTGCCCCCTAGGGAGGTGCAGAGGAATATTTGGGATGGGGTGAACAGAATGCTGGGCAGCAGGGCTTGGGTTATCAGTTCCAGCCCCGGGTGGCTCAGGCCAGCCCCGCACAATGTCCCATTTTCTCTTAGGGAAATATGGTCACCCTAACTTTCAATAAGTGTAGTTAGTAGTTAATATATGTTTTTATTTTTTCACAAAATGTAAACCCTAAAGATTCTCTGTAAAAATGCAAATTCTGTGTTTTTCCATGGCAATGGATTTCTAGGATCTCTGATAATCACAGAGTTCCACAAAAGTTAATTAATTAGGGCTATAGCTGTCCTATGGAAGTTCAGCCTTAGCACCTCACCTTGCTGATTGCACGGAACCAAATGGTAGCACTCTCTGCCCTGTGCTGATTGCTGCACAGGGGTTGCTGGCATAGCACATATACTTGCAGTTCTCCTCACCCTCCCTTCCATGTCAGAGTCGCCAGTCCCGCTCTCCTTGGATGGAGAGCTGCTGTGAGATGGAAGATGATAAACCAAGAATGTTCAATGCTGCCAATACACAATTTTAACCTGTGGTCTCTAGCACGAAACCTTCCAACATGACCAGCCCTACTTAACAGCTGGCCCTTTGGCATATAAGCACAGGCAGAAATTCTCATGCAGAATCAAGAAAACGAGGGAGCCTCTGTGCCTTTTTTACTGGCACAGGCTTTGTGCGAATGCATAGAATTCCATAGAGAGTGCTGTGCCCATTGATTGAGTCCCACAATCCCCATGAGGTATTGCAGACATCACTGAAGCTGTCTCCCACCCGCAAACTCAAGCGGCACCATACAATTAAGTTTTTCTCCCATGGGCAAATGAGAATTAGAAGTTGTAATGATGAGAAAGGATGGAAGCGGAGAATGGATCTGGGTAGGTTAGTGCGGGGAAGAGGAACGGGAGGTTTTGCTGGTGGAGAATTATGCATTGGTTGGGGGCTGGGCGATAAGCTGCAGGAAGGATTAGTTTGGAGGCAAGCAGTCTGTTTTGGGAAGTAAATGGCAGCATGTTGGAGTAAAGAGCGGGAGTACAGTAGGCACACACTAGAAGAGTGCTAAAGTCAAGGGAAAAGGTGAAGACCATGAATAACTTCTCAATTACAATCACTATAATACTTCACAATATTAAAAAGACGTTATACTTACAAATAGCATCTCTGAATGCCTAGCAGCACTTCATCTATGTGTGAAGGGCTGAAACAACAAGAACAACAACTACAAGAGGGCATGTAGGTTTCTATGCTGCTATTAGTATAACAAAGCTAAGAAAATATTGTAAACTGGGAAAAAAATTATTTCAAGGCTGGACGTTGTCCCTTTAAGTATAAACAGAATTTCCTGTTTTATAGTAGCATCATTATCTGGTTTCTTTCTTCCTGTCTTTTACACATATTGCTTCATCTGAAATTAAGTTCTCTGATTGTCCCAGTGGGTGTCTGAGGCAATATTTGTAGTAATTATGCTACTTTGAAGGAAACCTATGAAAATTATTCGATGCCATTATATATCTCTTCACAACCATCCAAATACCATTAACAAAGAAACAAAAGTGCATTGCATTCAGAACATTAGTATAAATATCAAATTTCCCCCTGCAAGCACAGTCAAACAATTAGCAGGAATCTCCTGACTAAACAAATACATTTTGCACGTCTTGGTCAAAATAGGGTTTGGTGGTATGGAATGCAAGAGATGGGTATGCGTGCCATTGAATGAGAAAATAGCCATCTTTAACGGTACAACCTACTCTACTACAAAGAACATTTTAGAATTATTTTGACAGCCACTCCAGAGAAGAGAAGTACTACTGCATGTAAAAACATAACTGAAAATAAGTGTTCCTAGTGGTAAGAGCTTTGAAATTGCTTCTGGAAAGTGAAAGACCATATGAGACTTGCATAGCTGCACCACCCAACTCTGATATTTTATTTTATTTTATTTTATTTCTCCACTGAATGTGTTGAGATTAGTCTCGGCATCGAATTGAAGATGCACCAATGTGCTTCTGGCAACCCCCAGATAGTCATCTTCTATCTCTTATTGAAAGGGACCCTTTATGGGGTCTGACCTGACCTAAAGCACAGACTGTTGAATGTACTAAACTGGGGATGTTGTTTCCCCATAATTAGATCGATTTGATTAAATTGGATAAAATGAGAGAGTTCTGTCTGTCTTTTTGGTCTGTGTTTGTACAGCTCCTAGCTCAATGGGGTCCTAGTCTATAACTAGGATTTCTAGGTGCTAAGGTAATATCAATAATAAAGCTTCGAAATTCAACTCTGGCCCTGAATCAGAGTTTTTCTAAAGATCAGAGGTGTTTGGATCCAGGGTATTGCTTGGGTCCATTTCTATAACATTACATAATAGACGTATATTGGACTGTAATATAATCTCACTGAGGTCAGTTAGAGACCAGGATGAAAACCTAGCCCCACTGAAGTTAATAGGAGTTTTAACATTTCATTTGTTTCAATGAAGATAATAAGTGGTATTAGTGGTAATAATAGCCACTGGAATTACTTCCAACTCCTAGGAGCTGTGAGCATCATCATCACCAACAAAGGTATAACTTCCTGTGACCCTCACCTTGAGCACCAAAACCACCCTGTCTTTATTTCAGTGTTTAAGAGACTTGGGCTATGTCTACACTACACGGCACAGCTGCAGTGCTATAAGGTCTCCCATGTAGACACTCTGTGGTGGGGAGAGAGCTCTCCTGCCAACATAATTAAACCACCCCAAGGCTACGTCGTCAGGAAAGTGTCTCCCGCCGACATAGTGCTGTCCACACCAGTACTTTTGTCAGTGAAACTTATGTCGTCAGGTGCCTATTTTTTACACCCTGACCGACAAAAGTTTTACCAACAAAAGTGGTAATGTAGACAAAGCTTCAGTATTACAGCAGTGTCAGAAGGTTCAAACTTATCTGACATAGTTGCACAAATAAAGCTACCTGAATAGATTGGTTTGGTAGATAATCAAGCACAGAATTAGAGGACATGGCTCTATTTCCAAATTTTCTTTGAAGCAAGAGGTATTGAAGAATTTTAGGGAGGCTAAATTTTTCTATTCTATTTTATGGGACAGGCCCATAGACACATGGATGAAACTTAAAAAAAAAAAATTCAGCAGAAGCAGAGAGAGGAATCAAAACTGATGGACAAATGGCATCCAGAAGTATCAATGTTTGTATGTCAGGTGGGAAAGGCAGAGCTTTTATACAAGTAACCAGCAGCCAATTGAGACAATTAATCATTATATTTCACACATAACAAACAAGAGAAAAATGAAAAAAAAAACCCTAACATTAAATATGTTCATATTTTTTGAATTTTCAGCTTTTGGAACTGATAAGTTTTGGTTTTTAATAGGGCTGTCAATTAATTGTAGTTAACTCAAGCGATTAACACAAAACAAATTAACTAGATTTAAAAAATAGTCATGATTAATTGCAGTTTTAATCACACTGTTAAACGATAATAGAATACCAATTTAAATGTATTATAAATATTTTTGGATGTTTTTCTACATTTTCAAATATATTAATTTCAATCACAACACAGAATACAAAGTGTACAGTATTCGCTTTATATTACTATTTTTATTACAAATATTTGCATTGTAAAAAAAAATAAACAAAGGAAATAGTATTTTTCAATTAACCTCATACAAGTACTGTAGTACAGTCTCTTTATCGTGAAAGTGCAACTTACAAATGTAAAATTAATTTTTTTATATAATTTCACTCAAAAACAAAACAATGTAAAACGTTAGATTCTATAAGTCAAGGATGAAAGGGCATACAAATGTTTACCATATATGGAATGTAAATACCTTGCAATGCTGGCTTCAACAGTGCCATGCAAACACTTGTTCTCACTTTCAGGTGATATTGTAAATAAGAAGCAAGCAGCATTATCTCCATAAATGTAAACAAACTTGTTTAGCTTAGCAATTGACTGAACAAGAAGTAAGACTCAGTGAGCTATTCTGCCTCTGCTACTGTCTCCCAGGTTTCCACCTCTTCAGAATGATGACACCTTCTGAGACATTTATTGTGGAGGTTTTATTCATCTTAGACCTGGTCTACACTAGTCTGTTATTTCAAAATTAGCCGAGTTAATTCAGAAAAAAAATGATTCCGTCCATACGACCAAACCATTTTTTTCAATTTAAAGGGCTCTTTAATCCAATTTCTGCACTCCAGCTCGGCAAGTGGAGTAGCACTTAAATCGAGATAGCAATCCTGGGTTTAAAGGTATTGTGGATGCAATTTGACATTATTGGCCTCTGGGAGCTATCCCAGAATGCTCCCTTGTGACCACTCTGGACAACACTCTCAACTCCGATGCACTAGCCAGGTGAGCAGGAAAAGCCTCGGGAACTTTTGAATTTCATTTCCTGTTTGGTCACCAGCAGCACAGTCCACCATCACAGGCGACCATGCAGAGTCCACCATCACAAGCGATCACGCAGTCCTGGATTCACCCGAGCTACAGCACGGTCTGAATTGGAGGTACTGGATCTCATCGTATGTTAGGGAGACGAGTCTGTTATGGCAGAACTATGTTCCGAAAAAAGGAACACAAATACA
This sequence comes from Gopherus evgoodei, assembly GCF_007399415.2. Lineage (NCBI taxonomy): Eukaryota > Metazoa > Chordata > Testudines > Testudinidae > Gopherus > Gopherus evgoodei. Next base: position 250,912,857 of record NC_044323.1, on the reverse strand, counting down.
TATGCTAAAGTCTCCAGGGCCATGATGGAAAGAGGCTACTCCAGGGACACAGAGCAGTGTCATACAAAAATCAAGGAGCTCAGGCAAGCATACCAAAAAGCCAAGGAGGCGAATGGGCACTCTGGGTCACAGCTCCATACATTACACTACTACCGTGAGCTGCATGCAATTATGAGGGGTGACGTCACCATTACTCACCACTGTCCATGGACACCTGAAAGGAGGGAGTTACACGAAGCGAGGAGAAAGAGTCATTGGAGGACAAAGAGAAGGAGGAGGAGGAGGAGGACAGTACACAGGTGGCAAGTGGGGAATCTGTTTTCCCTCCTAGTCAGGAACTATTCTCAACGCTGGAGCTAATAGCCTCCTCCACTCCCAAGGTGGGCTCCTGGACCATGACCCTGGAGAAGGTACTTCTGGTGAGTGAGAGCCTGATCGGAGCCACGTGGTAAGGGGCAGGGGGAAACCCAGCTGCGCTGTGCTATTTGCGTTTAATTTAAAGGGCTCATCCCTGCTCAGAGTCTCATCGGAGCCACACGGTAGGTGCGGGGGCGCAGGGCGATGTTGTGTGAAACTATCATCCCAGAAAGCCCACAGGCTCTCTTTTTATATGGCAAACCCACCAGGCATTGCTTGCTATGGAAAAGGGAACCCAGCAGTTTGAAAGCATTGAAATGAATGTAGAAGAGGCAGAACCCCGCGTGTCTCTAGATTACCTACAAGCTGAATTCTGTTGCCAGGCCGTGTATGATGGCTTACTCACACCAAAGTGAAATGTATCTTTTAAAATACTACCCTCCCCTTTTCTCCTCCCGCAGGTGCAAATGTTCCAATGCGGCCCCTATCTATCTACTCTGTCCCAGAGGCTGGTCCAGATTAGAAGGCGGAAAAAATGAACTCGGGACGACATGTTTGCTGAGCTCATGCAAGCCTCCCGCACTGATAGGGTCCAACTGAATGAGTGGAGGCAAACAATTGTGGAGTCCCATAAAGCATTACAGGAACTCGAAGAGAGGAGGGACGCACGTGATGAGAGCAGGCAGGACGCTATGGTCAAGCTCACGGGGGAGCAAACTGACATGCTCCGCTGTATGGTGGATCTAATGTGGGAAAGGCAGCAAGATCACAGACTGCCACTGCAGCCCCTATATAACCACCCCCCCCTCCCCAAGCTCCATAGCCTCCTCACCCAGATGCCCAAGAACATGAGGGGGAGGCTACGGAGACCCACACACTCAACCCCAGAGGATTGTCCAAGCAGCAGAAAGCTAGCATATGTGAACTTTTGATTTGGTTTCTGGATTTGTCCTTCCCTCCTCCTCCACCCCCCTAACCCAATATCCACCCCCTTCACTAGTCTACCTTCTAATTTCTCTCAATGTGTTGTGAAACAAATAATAAAGAACAGTTTTTAAACAATTTTCACTTTATTTCCTTTCAAATATATAGGGGCAGGTAACTTCAAGAGAAACAAACACAACTGTCTCACCGTACCCTGGCCAGTCATGAAACTGGCTTTCAAAGCTTCTCTGATGCACAGCGTGCCCTGCTGCGCTCTTCTAATCGCCCTGTTGTCTGGCTGTGTGAAATTGGCCACTAGACAAGTTGCGTGAACCTCCCACCCTGCCATAAACATCTCCCCTTTACTCTCACAGATATTGTGGAGCACACAACAAGCAGCAATTACAATTGGAATATTGGTTGTGCTGAGATCTAACCGAGTCAGTAAACTGCACCAGTGCACTTTCAAACGTCCAAAAGTACATTCTACCACCATTCTGCCTTTGTTCAGCCTATTGTTAAACAGCTCCTTACTACTGGCCAGGGTGCCTGTGTATGGCTTCATGAGCCATGGCAATAAGGGGTAGGCTGGGTCCCCAAGGATAACTATAGGCATTTCAACATCCCCAACAGTAATTTTCAGGTCTGGGAAGTAAGTCCCTTCCTGCAGCTGTTCAAACAGACCAGAGTTCCTGAAGATGCGAGCGTCATGCACCTTTCCCAGCCATCCCACATTGATGAGGGTGAAACGTCCTTTGTGAACCACCAGTGCTTGCAGCACCATGGAAAAGTACCCCTTGCAATTTATGTACTGGCCACCCCTGGTGTGCCGGGGCTAGGATGGGGGTATGCGTTCTGTCTATCACCCCGCCACAATTAGGGAACCCCAGCGCATTAAAGCCATCCACAATGGTCTGCACATTTCCCAAAGTCATTACCCTTGATAGCAGCTGGTTAATAATTGTGTTAGCAACTTGCAGCACAGCAGACCCTACAGTAGATTTGCCCACTCCAGACTGATTCCCGAGTGACCAGTAGCTATTGGGCGTTGCAAGCTTCCATAGTGCTATGGTCACTCGCTTCTCAACTGTGAGGGCTGCTCTCATTTTGGTGTCTTTGCACGTCAGGGCACAGGGACAGCAAAGTTCCATGAAAGTGGCCCTACGCATACGGAAGTTTCGGAGCCACTGCGAATCCTCCCAGACCTGCAACACTATGCGGTCCCACCAGTTTGTGCTTGTTTCCCGGGACCAGAATCGGCATTCCATGGCATGAACCTGTCCCAATGCCACCATGATCTCCCAATCACCACATTCCGTGCTTCTAGGAACGTCTGTGTCCATGTCTTCATCAGTATAGTAATCGCACTGTTGTCGCTTCCTTGCCCAGTTTTGCAGTTTTACATACTGCAGGATAATGCGTGAGGTATTTACAATGGGCAAAACTGCAGCGGAGATCTGAGCAGGCTCCATGATTGCCTCGCTATGGCGCCTGCACGGGTAATCCTGGAAAGAGGGTGCGAAACGTAGGAGAGCTGTTCGGTTCAAGATGGCTGATAAAAAGTGGTAAATGGTTGTCTTCTGTAGCTTTCATGGAGTTGGAAAGCTCGTTAGAGCTGCAAGAGCAGGAGAGCAGAGTTTGTGGCGGAAGCATGAGCAGAGTCTGTGGTGGAAGCTGTGCGGCTCAGTTCACAATGGCCAAAAAATGGCAGGGAATTGTTGCCTTCTGTAGCTTCCCTGGGAGCCCAGGACAGATAACATGGAAAAATTAGCGAACGATGCAAGAGCAGGATTGCAGAGTTTGCAGGGAAGCTGTGCTGCTTGGTTCACGGTAGCCGAAAAAAGGTGGGAAATGGTTAGATAAAACAGTAGATAGAAAGATGAGGATATGCGAGGTGGATTCATAGTACCAGGAGACAGGTGGTGTACCATACTGCACTGTCTGCTGGCAGTATGACGTCTGTCGTAGCTTTCACGGAGGGAGGAGCAAGTAACAGCGCACACCCAGAAACATCCACGAGAATATTTTTGCCCCATCATGCACTGGGAGCTTAACCCACAATTCCAGTGGGCAGCGGGAACTGTGGGATAGCTTCCCACAGTGCACCACTCCGACATTAGATGCTAGCCTCAGTACTGTGGATGCACTCCGCCGAATTCATGTGCTTTAGTGGGGACACACAACACCAAATGTATAAAATCGCTTCAGAAAATTCGAATAGAATAAGTTCGAATTAATTTTGTATTGTAGACGTACCCTAAGACTGAGCTAGGACTTAGGGATTTGGCCCACAGTGACTTGTCTGCAATTAGGGCACTAGGGATATCAAGTCTAGATGAACCTACTGTAAGGTGAGCACACAACTGGTTGGAAAACCAAACTCAGAGTAGTTATCAATGGTTCACAGTCAAGCTGGAAGAGCATACTGTCCTGGGTCTAGTTCTATTCAATATCTTCATCAATGATTTGGATAGTGCCATAGTAGAGAGTACACTTATAAAGTCTGTGGATGATACCAAGCTGGGAGGGGCTGCAAGCACTTTGAAGAATAAGTTCAGTGTAGTAAGAGGAGGCCCTGAGATATAAACCTTGGTATCAGAAGTCTAGTATGAGGTCTAAGGCCTGAACTAAGATTTTGCTAACATAAAGCAAAGTTAAGCTGTGAGCCAGAGGCAGGCCCTGCTCACAGAAGCTGGCAAGATGGGCTGATGCTGCAAAAAGAGACATACCTAAAAGGTACTGGACACCAGATATCAGAACATTCGCATACTGGTACATTCCACACAGATAACAAGGAACAAGCTGACCCAGCCCAATGACAGGACTAAAAGGGTAATATGATGGATAGAGTTGTTTTGTTTGAAACAACATATACAAGGTGAGAGGTGGCACCTTACTACGTAGTGGGGTTGTACCTTGCTACGTAGAGGGGTTGCACCTCAATATGTCAGGAGTGATGTGTAACTTGTTTGTACCTGTGGATAAGAATGCATCCCTGGGGCAGTGTCTTTGTCCGGCCTAGGGGGCAGTGGAAAATCCCGCCACTGACTGAGCTGAGTCTATTGCCAGAGGACACATATTTGTAGTATGTCCTGTAGAGTAAAGTCTAGAGGAAACTAATACTGTGCTTCGTTTGACAATAAACCTGGCCAACCTGCCTTCTTACCTTACTAGAGTCTGTGGTCTATGGGGGTTCTCTTGGGGTCTGCTGTGTCAGCTATCTGCGCAGAGCTGGGACAGCACACAGAGGGAACAGGCACGCAGCCAATTGATATCAACATTGAACAGAGCAAAGCACCACATCGGTAGCATCTGACAACACTGGTGACCCCGACGTGATTGTCAGATGGAGTCCAGATGAAGTCCAGAGAAGAGCAACAAAAATGGTTAAAGATCTAGAAAACATGACCTATGAGGAAAGATTGAAAACATTGGGTTTATTTAGTCTGGAGAAGAGATGACTGAGGGGGGACATGATAACAGTCTGCAAGGACGAGAAAGGTTGTTCTAAAGAGAAGGATGGTAAATTGTTCTGTTTATCCCCTGATAACAGGACAAGAAGTAATGGACTTAAATTGCAGCAAGGGAGATTTACGTCAGACATTAGGAAAAACTTCCTAACTGTCAGGGTGGCTAAGTGCTGGAACAAATTGCCTAGGGAGGTTGTGGAATCTCCCTCACTGTAGACTTTTAAGAACAGGTTAGACAATCAACTGTCAGGGATGGTCTAGATAATACTTAGTCTTGCCTCAGTGTGGGACTCCAGACTAGATGAACTATCAAGTCCCTTCCGGTCCTAAATTTCTATAATTCTATTAAAAAACTTAGCTCTGAGTTTGAAACTATTTGAATTCACTGTACGGTAGCTCATTGCCTAATGTTTTAAAATAATAACATATAGTTCATTATCAAAGCACAAACAGAATAGCTTTTAGCTTCTAAGGGCATGGTTACACTTGCAGACGCAGAGCGCTTTGAGTTATACAAACCTTCGTAGAATGCAGTAGGGAAAGCGCTGCAACCTGTCCACACTGACAGCTGCACGCGCACTGGCATGGCCACATTAGCAGCTCTTGCAATGGCCACAGAGAGCAGTGCACAGAGAGATAGCTATCCCAGCATGCAAGTGGCTGCAACGTGCTTTTCAAATGGGGGGGGTGGAGTGTGACAGGGAGTGTGTTGTGTGTATGTGGGGGGAAAGAGAGTGGGTTTTTGGGGGGGTTGACAGCTTGTCAGCATGCTGTCTTGTAAGTTCAGACAGCAACAGACCCCCCCTCCCCACCCTGCCTCTCTCTCTCACACACAGCATTCCACAGTAATGGTTGCTTTGTCTCGGAGCAGATAAGCATGCCAGCTGTCAGAAACGGAGCTTTTAAAGGGCATATCAGCATGCCTGCAGTGATTCCAAAACAATTACAAGAATGGCCACTTGACTTAAGGGGATTATGGGATATTTCCAGAGGCTGATCAGAGCGCAGTAATGCAACACCTCGTTCACACTGATGCCAGGGCATTTCAGCCAATGCGCACCAAGTGTTAATCTTCTCACCAAGGTAGAGTACCAGGAGCGCTCTAGCCCTGGAGTCAGAGTGCTCTACATGCCTTGCCAGTGTGGACTAGTAGTGAGCTAGGGGGCCCAGGGCTGCTTTAACGCTCTCTAACTCACAACTGTAGCCAAGCCTTAAGTTGCCCCAGTCAAACACAGTAGTATTCCCAGTACAACACTATGCTGGGATCACAACCTGGCCATGAATATGTTTCCATTTCAAACCACTGACGGTCTACTTTTTTTTCTGATTAGTTTTACTTGGGCCTTGTTAATCAAAAAACACTGAAAAATATGGTCAACCTTCTAGGATCATGCCATATGGCTATTGTTTTCAATGGTACCTCTAAATGAATAAGCATTCCATTCAGTTGCTTACCCTTAAAATGATTTCTGGCTTCATATATACTAAATAAAACTTTCAGAGCTTGTCTAATACACACAACATGCTCTCATGAAACATGCAATTATGTGAGTGGTTGGTACTGTTCAGAATTCATTTGTTTTCAAGCTGCTACTAAAAAAAAGCTTTAATGGTTGGTCAAAATATTATCTACCAAAATGATCATTTAAACTGAGACTCTCCTTGCATTTTCTGTAGTACACAAAACTGCACTATGAAGGAAGAATAAAAATTAATATTTATGTTAGAGCTAAAACTATAGAAAATATCTTACTGGAGTCACAGCGACGATAAAAAAACTGTTCTCTATATTTAACAAGGGTTGGACAGGAAGTAATGAGCTTAATCTGCAGCAAGGGAAATTTAGGTTAGCTATTAGGAAAGACTTTCTGACTATAAAAATAGTTAAGCCCTGGAATAGCTAACCAAGGGAGGTTGTGGAATGCTTGTCACTGGAGGTTTTTAAGAATAGGTAAGACAAACACCTGTCAGAGATGGTCTCAATATACATGAGCCTTCCTCAATGTGTGGGAGATGGATTAGTTGACTTCTTGATGTTTCCTTCCAACCCTATATTTCTATGATAAATAATTTCTGAGTTCTATTCTTGCTTCTTCCACTAACTTGCTATGTTGTCTTGGGCAAATCACTTCTGTGTCTTCTCTTCCCCATCCATAAAATGAAAAAACAACAATACTTACATCCCTATCTCATAAGGAGGTTCTGAAATTTTATTTTTCACTGAATGTTTGTACAGTGCTTTGAAAATGTCAAGAGCTGCATAAAACTGCTATGAGATATGCTGTAGTAAATGCACACAGCTTTGATTTCAGCATCTTCTGTTATATTGGTTCTATATTTTATTAACAATTTTTATGTAAGGGGACAATAGATTAGTACATAATATGCTAGATGATGATTTGCATTTGGAGACATATTATAAATTGATCTTTCCCAGCACAAGAGAACCAAAAGGTATTTAGAAAATGTTCTTACAATAAAAATTACTACTAATCAGTAGCAGGTGGAGCCAGGGGGAGGAAGGATAGGGGACCTAGCACCTCCGCAATGGAAATATTGCAGGAACTCCACTCCCGTGTAAACTTTCCTTCACTCAGGGGATGGGGTAGAGGGCCAACACAAATGTGGGACCTAGGGGGCCTGGGAACTGCTAAGAACCCCTGGGACCCTCCTTCCCAGCCTGGAGCCAACTGCTTCCCCTTTCCTCCCACCAAGTCTCAATAATCCTCCTCCTATCTCTCCATCCTTCCATTTAGGGAGCTTCTGCACCTTCCCCCCACCCCTGCCAGCTACTAAAATTTTCGTAAATATTCTTTTAAAATAATTCAAAAGATGGCTGCATGTAGCGGGGGCCCTCACACCTTGAGTGCACCCTGGCGGCCCAGTGGAGCACTACCATTATGTCTGTCTCAATTTCCATTAGTGGGCTTCCAGACCAATAAGGCTTCTGTACATCGAATAGTGTTCCTTCAGGGGCCTCCTTTATTAACCTAAAGGTGGAACATTATACACATAGGCCTCCACCCCACCATATGTAGCTGGAGGGGGTGTGGAAGAAGCTGAATAAACCTTACTCCATCAACACCACTTACGTCTAGGTCCCTTACCAGCCAGGCCATCTTGGTCTGAAACCCCCTTCGGGAGCCTGGGCCTCATGTCATCAGCTGAGGAGAGTCTCTCCCATTGGATTAAGGTCCCTCCAGAAGTCAAACCATAGCAACACTTCCTTGGAGCAGTGTATAATTCCTCTGATCTGGGGTTTATGGACAAGGTTTCAGTGAGATTTGGTATTCATAGCTGCTCCCTTTCAGAGCTTCTCCCACCTAGGAGCATTCTTCCTTAGTTTCCTTTCCTGGTAAGCCCACCCACTAAGTGCTTCCTGAGAAGCCCCCCCCCCCCTTTGTATCTCTCGCTTTTTGTTTTCTGGGGGCTGTTCCTCTATCCAGGAGCCTCTGTTCTCTAGTCTCCCCCTTGGGAATTTCTTCTTTTTATCATGCTCAAGTGCTTCCCTGAGTAAGTAACTCAGTGAGTTAATTTGTTCCAGATGAACCTGAGTTGCCTCAGTCATTCCTTCTTGTGGAGTTTGGCAGAGGTAGGCTGAGCCTCTCACCCCTTCAGAGGGCCAGCTACCCTCTGGCACTGTGTTATCTTTTCAAAATGTATGTCAAGTCTAAATCAACACATTCCATAACTGGCAGGAGACCATATGTGAGGGACAACTGGGCAAGAATTAAAACTACTATGAAATAAAATTGTAGAATTATGATAGGAAATTGTGAATTATCAATGCAGTAGAAAGTCAATAATAAAACAGGATTATTTGTAACAGATCTTTAATCTTTGGAATTCCCTGATGTCTTGGTCAGAATATCCTTGCACTAGTGGAAGAAGAAACAGGTATAATGGAGAGAAAATAATTTTTTTTTATGAAAACTTAACTCCATCATGTTCTCTATCATGTCAAGAGACATCCAAACATGGAGAATATCAGATTTAGGAGTTTGTCTGTATCTGGCAGCAGCTTTATCTAAAGAAAGGTCAAGTGACTATGTTGTTCATATCAGAGTAGAAAGATAAGATTTTAGTAAGGACTAGATTCAACAAAGCAATTGACTTCAATAGTGCTATTCACATGCTTACATTCAGACTTGCTGCTTAAGCATCTTTCTGAAATGAGATCTATAAATCAAGGAAAAGCCGAATGATATAGGGACTTTACATCTAACTGTTCATTCATATATTCATTCTGAATAATCAAATTATGTTTTAATACTATGGAAACATAGACTTTGCTCTACTGAAATAAACAAATGGCCCAGTAAAGCATCATGTCTTTGACAGTGACCGATATCAGAAGTTTCACTGGAAAACAAAACAATACTGTTCCTTGCCAGTTGTGTAATAGTCTCCTGCATTGTCAAAAATGTTGCTTGGAATTAGCTTTTGTGCTGAAGCAAGAAGATTCATGGCTTCTATATTCAGAGTACAGTGGTAGCACCCTATAACAGTGCACCAGACTGACTTGAGTTAAAAAGTACAAAATAACTAATCAACTCAAATGAAGAATAGCTGCAGGAATATATTGTATTAGCAATTTGGATGCTAAGATGCAAAAAATTTGTTTAAATTTTCAGAAAGTGCTTTTCATAAAAAAAAGTTTTGATTAAATTAAAATTTTCTTTCCCTCCATCCAGGTTACCTAATGAGAGGAATTTTATCATGAAAAGATTTGCAAATTCTAAGTACTGTATACTGAACACTTGAGACATCAATTTTTTCTTTTCTGATAGCTGTTTTTATAAATTAGCATAGTATTATTTAATTGCTGTTTAAGTTTACTTCTTTGTGTATTGCACTTCATTACCCAAGGCTAATTTTAATGATCATATTTTTAATACTGAGTCAGACACTAATTTACATTTTGATTGTCTATTGTGATATTGTGAGCTGTAAATTATTTTCATTATTTCCTCTGCAATAATATAACCTGGTAATTCAGGCAGTTTTTCCACTGCAGGGTCTTTTATTCAGTAATGTAATTGCATTATCATTTACATTTACAATGAGAATGTCCAAAATCTTAAATGTTTAGTTGATTGCGCCTTGTCTTCATTAGAAAATTCATAGTTTCAAGCTGCATTGTATGAATCTGGAAATTAACATGGTGAGAAACATGTTCAGGTACTCTCTGCACTCTCCTTATCTCCATCACAAGGGAATTTTTAAAAAATACCTTAATTTCAGAAGCTCTGGGGTTTAGATGCACCATTTGTCATAAAGTAGATGAGTGATTCAGGGCTTTAGCAACAATGCGAATGGATTTGTGGGCCCTTATCCCACAAGCAGGCAGTAAATTGGCAGGCACCTGGGCTGCAGGACTGAAGGAGTCTGTCATCGATGATATGGCACGAAGGGTGTTTTGTGGGACCAGCCCATGCCTCTCTTGAACTGCCTGATGGGAGAATCATATCTTTTAATGTCTTGATTATTCATTTTGGGGAGAATGACCTTGGGATTTGCACTGAAGTGAGTTTGCAAATCAGAATTTAGTGGATGTGTGTTGGATGGCTCAGTTGTGGCCATGCACAAAAGTGATTTGGCCTGAAATGCTTCAAAGATGGGTATGACAGAGAGCTCTCAAGCCTCATCATGTGGACTGGGCCTCAGGGCCGCCCAGAGGGGGAGGCAAGTGGGGCAATTTGCCCCAGGCCCCGGGCTCTGCAGGGGCCCCCATGAGCATGGCTGAGGTTCCCTCCCCAGCCCCGTCTCCCGGACCTCAGCTCATCCAGCAGCGTCCTGGACAGCTGCAGTGTGGCTCCGGTCGGGCCCGACCCCCGCCTCGCTCAGAGCTGCGTGGTGAGGGAGCGGGGCTGCGAGCTCCAGGCTGAGCAGAGGGAGCTGAGCTCAGCATGGAGCTCCCAGCCCTGTCCCCTGACCACGTGGCTCTGAGCGGGGAGGGGCTCAGGCCCTGCCCCTTGACCACGTGGCTCTGAGCGGGGCAGAGCTCAGGCCCCGCCAGAGCCATGCTGCAGATGTCAAGTGAAGCTCCTGGATGCACTGAGGCTCCGGGTGAGAGGGGAGCCAGGGGTTAGGGGCCAGGGCTGGGGGGTTGGCTAAGGGGCAGCGAGTCCTGGGGACAGGAAGGGGGCAGAGGTTGGGGCGGCGGTCAGGGGACAAGGAATGAGAGAGTTGGATTGTGGGTGTTCCAGGGGTCTGCCAGGACTCAGCGGGGGGGGCGTGAATAGGGGTTAGGGCAGTCAGGGGACAGGGAGCTGGGGTGGGGTTCTGGGGTGGTAGAGGAGGGTCTCTGGGGTACGGTGAGGGGGCAAGGAGCAGGATAGGTTGGGAATTCTGAGGGGGGCGGGCAGTCGGGGGGCAGGAAGTGGGTGGGGGTCAGATAGGGGGCAGGGCTAGGCTGTGTGGGAGGCATAGCCTTCCCTACCCTAAAACTCATTCAGCAGTTTGAGGCTTGCAGAAGAGCCAAGTTGTTAGCTTTTCCATTAGGGCTACCGTCCCTTTCACTTCTCCAATGCCAAATTATAGTCTATATTTAATTTCAGTGCCATAGGGAGATTCATGACAGCGGAGGGTAGCTTCACGTAAAATTAGCCACTGGGGGAGGGATCACATGAGAAGAGCAATATCCTACACCACCTACCTCCTTCCCAACCCTAAAAGGGAGATACTCCCCCCCACTACATTTCCAGGCTCCAGAGGGGTTAATTCAGTGGTTCTCAAACTTTTGTACTAGTGATCGCTTTCACATAGTAAACCTGTGAGTGTGACCCCCCCCGTATAAATTAAAAACACTTTTTTATATATTTAACACTATTATAAATGCTGGAGGCAAAACGGGGTTTGAGGTGGAGGCTCACAGCTCGTGGTCCCCAGTAATAACCTCGTGACCCCCTGAGGGGTCCCGACCCCCAGTTTGAGAACTCCTGGGGTAATTTAATTTTATCATCCTATGTCCATTCACATGCATGTGCTATTTTGAGCATTTCAGTTTTCACAACATAGGCTCATCCCAGATTTGGAACAAGCTCAAATGCTCAGTTCATGGAGTATGTACATAAGCTATACTAAAGACAAACCCACAGTAACTGTCTCCAGTTTGTGAGGGATCCCATGGAGCCAGTCTTTAGGAAACAGATATATGCATGGAGGTTAAGTCCATTAATGGCTATTAGCCACAATGAGTAAGGAATGGTGTCCCTAGCCTCTGTTTGTCAGAGGGTGGAGATGGATGGCAGGAGAGAGATCACTTGATCATTACCTGTTAGGTTTACTTCCTCTGGAGCAATTGACATTGGCCATTGTCAGTAGACAGGATACTGGGCTGGATGGACCTTTGGTTTGACCCAGTATGGCTGTTCTTATATTCTAACCTAAATGAACCCAAAGTTATGGAGACAGATATGAGTCAAGGAAGCCAGCAGAGTATCAGAAACCTGGAAAAATCTCTGACTGGATGGGCTCAGGCATTTGGTCACAAGCTGAGGTGGTTCAAAAAGTTTTGGATTTTTTTTTAAGCAGATTTTTTTTTATTGTTTCTTTAAACAGTCAAACACAGCAAGCAGAAGATATTTGGCCACACATTTCTGAAACCCCAAACCATATTCAGGTTATGGCAGACTAATTTCAGCTTTTCAATTTAAAAAAAAACCACAACAAATTTTGAAGGAAAGCAGACATTGTCCGTGATATTTTTATGCATTTTAAAACCCCCTAGTTTTCGATCCAGAAACAGTTTTGACGGCACATATTTGTCCAACCCTTTTAATGAGCTTTAGTGCCTTTTAGCACTAGCTGATGCTGAGAACCAGTGAAACCTTGTAAAGAAGTTTTCTCAAAACTGGATTTGTGCCGAGATGCAGAAGGTTTATTTTTCCCAGGGCCGCCCATGGTGTGGGAGGAGCAAGTGGGGCAATTTGCGCCAGGCCCCACAGGGGCCCCCACGAGAATATAGTATTGTAATTTTTTTTTATGGAAGGGGCCCCCGAAGTCGCTTTGCCCCAGGCCCCCTGAATCCTCTGGGCAGCCCTGCTGGGCCTGCAGGAGCATTAACCAGGAGGTCTCCAGAATTTTGTGGCATGTAGTGATCACGCACATGGAAATCAGGTCTGCAGCAGTGAGGCCGCTTATTGAGCATCCCCTCAGAGCCAGAGGTCACCTGACAGGCCCCAGTTAGCTCCCTCTTGCAGGACCCTGAAATTCTCCAGACAGTCTCGTTGTGGCTCACAGTACCTCTTTCGTGGGCTGGTTTAATATCAAGTAAAGTTCACACAGTCCTCCGAGTCCTTAATCACAAAATAATCCAAAAGGAGCAATGACATTCCTCTCATTGTTCCAGGACAGGACTGCACATTTTGGAACACATGCTTCTGGAGAAATCTGGGGCTGAGGTGAATGTGGCATCACATTATCAGTTGTTAACCAAGGCTGATGGGGAACAGTGGATGTCTGTGGTATTGCAGGCAGGCTCCTGGATCCAAAGCATTGGACCAAGGCTGCCCAATAAAGAGACATAAATGGCATACTTGTTGCTGACTGTTGGCATCACAGGCAGAGAGCTACAGCAGCAAAGCTTGTTTCCAGGGCAGCATACCAGGGCAGTTTTTTATCTTTATGGGCAGTAAGTTGGGAGCAGGCGTGGAGCAGCAAGTAAGCAACAAGTAAGCAGCAGCCGGCTTCCTCCCAGTGAAGCAGCCATTTCCTTCTCCCTGCTGTCCTCTCTGGCTGGATTCCTTCTGCACCCTCCATATGCATATTTTCAAGGAATTTCTTGTGTGCATGGATATGCTTCAGCCTAGCCACCACCTCCTGCAGCTCTCCCTCTTCAAACGTAGCTCCAGTTCTTCAGCCACATCCAAAGCTCATTCTCATCAGTCCCCAGCCCTTTCTGGTTGGAGCTTAGCCCTCTGGCCTTGCTTCCTTCTACTCTTTGGGTATGTGTACACTACCAAATTAGGTTGATTTAATAGAAGTCAATTTTTTAGAAATCGATTTGACACAGTCGATTGTGTGTGTCCCCCCTAAGCACATTAAGTCAGTGGTATGCGTCCACAATACTGAGGTTAGCGTTGACTTTCGGAGCTTTGCACTGTGGTAGCTATCCCACAGTTGCTGCAGTCTCTGCCGCTCACTGGAATTCTGGGTTGAGCTCCCAATGCCTGATGGAACAAAAACATTGTCGTGGGTGGTTCTGGGTATATGTCGTTAGGGGCCCCCTCCCTCAATGAAAGTGTTAGACCTGAATAAAGATATAGCAGACAAAACCAGGTATGCCAACCTGACCAAAGTCAGGCTAACAGAGGTTTGTGGGTAATCCCTGAGTGGAAAAGAACTGAGAAGCAGCATGTCTCACGAAGCGCTGGGAAAAAGTGAGATAAGGGAGGGGCTGCATTCCTGGTACAGTACCAGCTGTGCTGTGTTAGGAACAGTTCCTTTGAAGAACTGATAAGAAATCCCAGCCTCCCTGTTTTCACTCCTTGGTTCAGTTCTCTGTCTGTTTTAACTCTCCTACATTCCTAACTTCTGGTGCTTGCTAAGATATTGTTAATCACCTAATGCTGTAAAACATGTATACTAAAAGTGTCTAGCTTCTAGTTGTTAGAAGAAGGGAGTGGGCTGCTCCAGTGAATAATTTATGACGCGACGGAACTGTCTATATAGGCTTATACTAAGATGTAAAGAGCAGGCTGGTTCTCTCTGGAGACGAGCTGCTCTCTATTGATGTGTGCACTTGTCAATAAGGAGCTTTTGATCGGACCTTGCTGGTGTTGCCTGTCTCTCTCGCGGTCAGACAACGAACTTTGCCGTCTGGGTTAGAGTCCCTGACAAAAGCAATGGAAAAAATCATTTCTTGCCTTTTTTCCTGGGTTCCCTGTGCAGACGACACACCACGACAATCATGAACCTTGCTCAACTCACTGTCACCGTATGTCTCCTGAGTGCTGCTGGCAGATGTGGTACTGCAGTGCTACACAGCAGCATCCCCTTGCCTTGCCTTGCAGATGGCAGACAGTACAATATCACTGCTAGCTGTCGTTGTCATCCCATGGGTGCTCCTGGCCAACCTCGGTTAGGTTGGTCGGGGGTGCCTGGGCAGACCCGGGTGAGTCGGGGGCACCTGGACAAAAATGGGAATGACTCCAGGTCATTCTCTTCTTTAAGTTTCGTCTAATGGAGATTCAGTCCTACCTGGAATATCATGCCAGCTGGAGGCTTCTGCCTCAGGCTGCTCTCTCTGTTGGCAGCACTGTGCCGTCACACCTACCCCAGCCTACCCCTTGCTCCCATGGCTCATAAAGCCTGAACAGTAGTAAGGAGCAGTTCAGCTATACACTGAGCAAGTGCATAATGGTGGTAGAATGTGCCTTTGGATGTTTAAAAGCTAACTGGCACAGTTTACTGACTCAGTTAGACCTCAGCGAAACCAATATTCCCATCGTTATTACTGCTTGCTGTGTGCTCCACAATATCTGTGAGAGTAAGGAGGAGACATTTTTGGCGGGGTGGGAGGTTGAGGCAAATCACCTGGCCGCTGATTACGCACACTCAGACACCAGGGTGGTTAGAAGAGCACAGCAGGGTGCACTGTACATCAGAGATGCTTTGCAAACCAGTTTCATGACTGGCCAGGCTATGGTGCGAAAGTTCTGTTTGTTTCTCCTTGATGAAAACCCGCCCCCTTGGTTCACTCTACTTCCCTGTAAGCCAACAGCCCTCTCCTCCCCTCTTTGATCTCCACTTGCAGAGGCAATAAAGTCATAGTCCCAATGTTCTCCAGCCCCAGGGCAAGCCACCCTGTTACAATAGCCTTGAACTTTGTGAAGAAAATGATCTATTTATTAAACAAAGGGTCAATACATGGTGGGGAGAATTCAGAGACTGCATTGATGAGAAACAGATACCAGGCAATGGAGTGAGGGTGCAGCCAAGCTATTTTCTGGTGCCTCCATGACTGGTATCAGTGCAGATGAGAGGCTCAAAGGGACCATCTCCCAGAGGCAAAGATGAATATGAACTCAGGAAATGGCTGGTGAACTCTAGCCCAGCATTTCTCAAATGTGGCCATCGTGGCCGTATGCGGCCACCAATGACTTTTCTTACAGCCACAGACTCCTTGGCTGTTGTCTGAAGAAAGAAGTGGCCCCTGCCCCACCCCATCCCTGGTGCTTCTGGATGAACAGCCTTGGTATTGGTTGCTGGGGCTCCCAGCAAGGGTTGGGCAACTGGTTTGTTCCCCACCTTCCTAGGGGGAGTGGGGTTCAAGATTTGGGCTTCAGCCCAGAGGTAGCAGGGGAGGCAGGCTCTGGCCACAAGGCTTCAAGCTTTAGCCCCAAGCTCCAGCCATGGGGGTTCAGGCTTCTGCCCCCATGCTGCCTCCCCTGGCCAACCCCTCATTGCCCTGGCCTCTGCTTCCTCCCCTGATCCAGCATTCAGGGCTTAATTTGTCACCAGACTTCCTGGGGCTGAGTAAGTCTGCAGTGAAAAGTGATATTTGTATGTTGGTTAATATCACTTTTCACAACAGACTTACTAGCTAGTAATAAATAAATTACAATGATTTGGATCTGTCTATATGTGCATATTTATTTATTTTTCCTAAAGCTAATTAAGTGTTTTAGGAAAAAATGTGAGCGTGGCCACCAGCAAGAGTTGGTGGCTGCACTCTGAGGCCACCAAATAATTTGTTCTGAGAACCCTTGCTCTAGCCTGTAGGAAGGGGGGAGAGATAACTCAGTGGTTTGAGCATTGGTATACTAATCCCACAGTTGTAAGTTCAATCCTTGAAGGGGCCATTTAGGGATCTGGGACAAAAATATGTCTGGGGATTGGTCCTACTTTGAGCAGAGGGTTGGACTAGATTCCCTCCTGAGGTCCCTTCCAACCCTGGTATTCTATGAAGAAGGAACCATTCATGTACTTTTAATTCCCCTTATGGGGTGAGAGCAAGAGGACTTAGCAGTGGGCTGAATCCTAAGCATTAGGCTGTAGGAGACCAACCCTTAATATTGTGTATATGGCATGAGGTCATTTAACACTGCACTGGACATAATAAAATGCCTGCTACTTTGGGAGTGGAAGGCTACTTGTGGAGTAAAGTGTTATTCAGTGTGAGTAAGGTATCAGAATCTGCCCCTAAATAAAATAGTTATTTCTATTTGGAAACTATCTAGGCAGGATGACTTACCCCGGAGACAGATGCTCTTGGCCAAATCATCTCTGTTCATCCTCACAGGGACTGGGGGGCTGTTCTGTCGAGAGTCTAGCACAATGCTACTCCAATCTCTATTGAGGCCTCTCGGCAGTTTTGTAGTACCAATAAAAATCATAGGCTGAAAGTTTTGAAGGGGTGGGAAACCTGGAACCTTTTGGAGTATAAAAGTGTAAGAAATAAGTAGTAATAAGTCATTTCTTTTGTGTGTAACTCTCCTGCTTCATTTCAGAAAAATCATGGATATTTCTATACAAAGTAACAAAACCTACTGGTGCCTGAGACCCTATGCCATATCAACCGTATGTTTCTCCAGCCCCAACTCCACCCCCACACTATTTGCATGATGGCAAAAATGGGTACGTTAAACTAAAACCAGTGAAGTTCAGATGTTAAGGTCTGACAAATCCACCCAAGGAAAGCCATGCAGAGTTAAGGGTGGAATGTCCCCTTTAATTCAGTGTGCTGTATGATGATGATCTGGCTGACATATCACATTTGCTGCAGAATCTGGGGCTGAGATTTCTCTGATTTTTAATTCCCCATCTTTCATTTCCCTTGCCAACTTTTGTGGCTTAATATGACTATATAATGAACATGAGGAAATTTTCAAGCTCTCTTGGGATGCCGACATCTATTCGTGATTAAGCAGATTTAAAGTGTTTACTGATGTGCCATCTGTAGATAACCAAAAACCCTGCACTACCTCCATATGTGAAACCAATTCAGATGCATTTTACACCAAAGCACTGAGAGAAGGGATAAAATATGGAGGGAAAATGTTTCTGATAGGATAAATGAGAGATTGACTAAGATAATTCTGAATAGAAAATGCACTATATGAAACTTGACTGAACCAGTTTCAGCTTCAAGCACCTGTAACTACAGGGGGTCTTTGTTCTTGTGAAATAGTTGATTGTTTACAGGTTACTTCTGACCTTGTGAAAATAGCATTTTCACTGCTGATACTCCGCACAAATACCTTTCCCTTCCTCTCCCCCTGGTCAAAGTTGACTGATGCTCTGACATCATTCCTGAACTTCTAGGAGCACCTACTGGTCTGCAAGCTCTTGACTGAAGGGGCTATTTGAAGAGACACTGTGGGATACTGACAGGTAGAATGTCTCCATCCTTGTCTATGGCTGCTATAAATCGTGAATAAAGGTGTCAATAAGTGACAGCATGCGCATATGCCTCATGATACAACGACATTAACAACTGGGCAGGGGGAAGAATTCTTTGAATAAAATGTCAGCGAAGCCTGATGTGGAGTGGGAGATTTTTTATTTTATTTTATTTCTTTCAGTAAAGACAGAAAAAGACACCAGGGAGGAGATTAGGAAGGTCTGGCAGTACCAACGAGACAACACATTTAAAAGGCACATGTAGAAGGTTTGAGACAGTGAGTTATGTGGCTTAAAACAGGATTGAAATTTAAAACAGAAAAAAATTCTTTAAATTAATTAGAGCTCACAAATGACTCTTTATTTCCTCCCACTCCCCCCGAAAACAGCAAGGGTGTTTACCGCATCTAAAGTGATATAGGACACATTCCTGAGGTTAAGAGACCTTAAATATACTTCCCGGCATACGTGCGCAAGAATGTGACAAACAAGATGCCGGTGTTCAAGAACAAATTGGAAACATTCAAAGCTCTTAGTCAAAATGTGGGGTGTAACTGCTGCCTCCAGCCATTGTGTCCCACATGTACTGTGTTACCATTGCCTAGCTTCAGTATAAAGGAAAAATTCTGCCCTGATAAGTTTGAAATACATTGGTGGGGAAGCAGAGCAATAGCTGCTAAGTAAACTGCCTCTGAGCCATCCTGCCTGCACACAGAGTCATATAATCCTACAAATGTAGGGCAGGAAGGGACCACGAGAAGTTATCAAGTCCAGCCCCCTGTGTTGAGGCAGGACCAAATAAACCTAGACCATCCCTGACAGATGTTTGTCCAACCTGTTTTTAATACCTTTCATGCTGAGGTACAACCACAGCCTCCCCTGGAAGCCTATTCCAGAGTTAAACTACTCTTATAGTTAGAAAGCTTTCCTAATAGCTAACCTAAATCTCTCTTGCTGCAGATTAACCCCATTAATTCTTGCTCTACCTTCAGTGGACACGGAGAATAAATGATCATCATCCTCTCTATACACCATGGGAGGCCTCGGTGAACATGCTCAGCAAGGCTCCTTTTTGCTGCTCCAAAAAGGAGCATCTAGGCATCCCTGTGTAGCTTGCTGCTGACAGCAGGCGAGCTGACCTCGGAACCATGATAGCTGAACACAACTTTCTGTGGCTAGGGAGTTCCACTAGGCCTCTTAGCAGGGCCCTCCACATCCTGTCTAGTGCAGGGTTCTACCTCTGTAGCCTGCTCTTCATGTGTGTGGTTCAGCTAGTGGGCCTTTTCCTGTGGGCCTGATCCTGCAAAAACTTAGTCACATAGTAATAGAGCTGGGCAGGATTTTTTGTGTGAAACCTTCTTTTGCCAAAAAATGCAGATTCAAGTTGACAAACAATTGCAACTTCAGGAAGCTTTGCACAAATTGTTTCACTCAGAAGAAAAGGCGGGGGAAGGTCTAAATGGTATGTTTGGGCATTGCCAAAATGAAATTTTTCAACTTTTTGTTTTGGAAAAACATCCCATTTCAGAATTTCCCTCAATTTTTTTACTTAAAAAGAAATAAAATGTTTTTAAAAACCCTCAAAACTTAAATGAAACATTTTGTTTCAGGTTGACTGAAGTGCTTGGGGTTGACAATTTTGAGATATTTCATTTCTGGTGACACAAAACCAAATTTTTTTTCAATTTTTTGGACATGCACTTTACCTGAATATTCAGTTATTCACACAGCCCTTTGGAAAGGTTAGTCTTTATGTTTTGAAGCCACTACCTAGAATTAGTGTATATATATATATGGGGGCTGATTTTTACTTTTCTTAGACTATCTACATAAAGTTGTGTTAATACAATTGTTGTAATTTGTCAGCTTTGAAATTGGTATTTATTATTTTTAAAAATAGATCTAAAATTAGTCATTGTAAATATGATCCCAGGTTACAATATAAGGAGTCCTTCCCCAACCTATAGTTTTGAGCCCCCCATCTAGTAACATTTTAAAATATATTTTTCATTTCTTTCATGTTAGTTGGATAATGCATGTGGCTAATAAGTAAACTCTTGAAAGTACGTGCCAAGGTGGGCTTTGATCTCACAAGATGCTCAATGCCCCCAGCTTTCATTTAAGACTTTTCTACTGAAAATCCCTACTCATGGGATTACTCACACAAATAAGGGTTTGTGGGATTATGACCCTAGTCAACGGAAGTTGGGGACACTTAGTACCTTGTGGAATTAGACCCCAAGAACCCATAGTAATCATCACCAAGAGTCAACACTTCATATTAGTTCCTGGTTTTAGAAGAAAAATGTAAGGCTAAAAACTCAGGGTTTTGGCTTGGAATTCAGGCTTTTGGAAGATTTCTCTACTCCTTAGTACTGCACCAGAAATCTCATGACTTTTGCAGTAGTATTGCTGTGGATACCTCACATACTCTGGCTGCAGACACTACAAATGTGAAAGCAATAGTGAATATAAGGAGATGGGTCCTGTCCAGGCAGCTGACAAAGCTTGCCTGAGTCCTACCTTTGCTCAGAATCACTAATGTATTAGTAAGGGGTAGATTACTTTCCATTTTTTCTTAAAATTGATTAATGTGGTGTCATATCTACAGAGGTAGTCTGATAAATCCAAGAGAGTATGGAGATGCCAGCCAATAATTGAATTTCTAACTCTTCAATTTACTGTGGTGGAAATATGTGATCAATGTGCTGTTGATGTTGTTATTGTTTAAAATTTATATTTTATTATATTATATTATAGCACTTAGAGGCCTCAAACTTGTCTGGGCTCCGTTGTGCTAGGCACTGTACAAAGACATAATAAATGACTAAATATCTGCAGTGATACTATCTTTGCTACCTGAAACATATACCAGCAGTGTTGCTCATTTTCCCTGAGCCTATTTTCTGCCATTAGTTATTAATGAATTATATTAATTATATTGACGTACTTAGGAATGCCAAGGGAGAGCAGCTGGAAAATTATCCTCTAATTGATTCTGGGGTGCCAATTATGACTCTGTGCTCGGCAAAGTTCTTGGCAGCATCTCCTTCACTGACTTAAACACAAAGACTAATTGGATTTTAATAAGTAATCATGCTTCAAGGAACAGGAATTTTTAGCAGTGTTGTGTCAACTGATTCACTAGAAATACATAGAAGGCTCTACACTTATGACAAAAAATTACTTCTCCCCCAACCCTGTTTTATTCGTCATGCAAACATAATAAATTACACTTAATGGTCCAGAACAATTGACAATATTACAGCATGTGTACTCCTTTTTTCCGTTGCTCTATCTTCAGATAGGCTTATGATGAAAACATTGTAAATAAGCCTGGGCAAAAATTTTCCATCTAAACTGTTTTAAAATAGAAAACAGAGTTTTCAGCTAAACATATTTAAAAAAAAATACATGAAGCCCAAAATATTTTAATCTCCATACCTTGCTGCAGTGCCTCATGGGAGTTTTAGTTTGGTGTCTTCACGTCCCCATTCTCCTCTATGGGAAAAGTTCTCTTGCAGGACTACAGCTCCTGTGAGACCCCACAATCAGAGACTCCAACAATGCAGCCGCCTCCCTCTCATCATGGACTGAGACTGTGATGCATCATGGGAGATGTAGTGTGATCAGGAAGTCTGGCCTATACAGAAAACTAGAAGCATGAACTGCAACTCCCATGAGGCTCCTTGGCAAGATTTTTTTAAACAAAATTTTTTGTTTTTTAGGCAAAAAAAAATTGACATTTGATTTTTTGGCCAAAGTCAAACGTTTTCATTGAAATGTTTTCAGTAGAAGCACATTTTCCAACCAGCTCAAGTTGTTAATAAAAGGGCCAAGTCAATATATTTGTTATTTCAAAGTCCTGGGAATATGGGTTTTTAAAAATAATATAGGAAAAAGTATCTTGGGCAAAGATTAAAGGAGTTGGGAAAAGGGTACATTTCAGATACATTTCCGTGAGACAGCATGATCAGATAAAACACTTGTCACCAACAAATGCACAGTTCTTGCAGCGTAGTCTACTATGTAGCATATTTTGCCTCAACTGGAAACTCACAACTCCTGGTGCTGATATGCTTAGTAGGCATTAGTATATCATCTTTGTAGGTGCAGTCTTAAAAAAATGCAATTTATATCATCAAGATCTCTAGGGAGACAAACTATACCCAGTGCCTTCATAACTGATTGAGAGATGCTCTAACCTGTTCATGAACATCTGTACACAGCTATTTTTTAACATTATGCAACTGAATACAGCTTATGAGGCATAATAATAATAACAATTAATAATAAAAACATAACACTTATGTAGTGTGTTACATTTTCAAAGTGGTGCATGGCACTAATCATTATTAACTAATCCTTAGCAGATATTGCCTAATTAAACATGAAATGAAACTGACAGAAATGCATCTTTCTCAGAACGATAAGTTGAGAGCCTGATCCTGCAATATACAAAGGATCCTCTGAGAGAGTGCCCTCTCCTTCCAAAGAAGCGCTGGGTCCAAAGAAGCACTCAGGGTGACATACATGAAAGTACTTAGGTGCCTAAACCCCAATCTTAGGTGCCTAAGTCCCAGTTTTGACTGCACTGAGATCCATAAAACTCTCACTGAACTCTGTAGGTCCATAAACTCATTCGGCACCTAAGTTTTTTGGTTAAAACTTCCCTAGACACTTCATATGTTCTAGCCTATGGGCATGCCACTGCTACTTCCCTTAGGTGTCCGGCATCCCTTTAGGCATCCCACCTAAGCCTCAGAGCAATTCATGAACCAGGAGAAGACAGGTGTTTGTACTCTAAAGTCATGTATGGGTCCTGATCTGATAGACATGCTCACCTATCTAACTCAGCTTTGTGGATTGCAGTGTTATTCCTGGATTTTCTAGGCCTTAAAATGGTCAGCATTGGAACAGCACCGAGATCTCCTTCATGAATCCCCTTCCCAGGTATCTCACAAGTCTGGGCTCTTGCCCCCCCGCCCCAAAGATTTCACAGGATCTGTGACAATTTACATTAACTAATGATGTGCCCCATAGATTTTCTTTTCTTAATGGGTTTTGTTTAAATATAAAATATGAACTGCTATGTACATGATTTCTTCCTAGCTATTCTTCCCTTTGTTATCTTTACATGTCGAAATGACAATTAGACCAACCTTGCTCCCTCAGCAGAGAAATCAACAGAACAAGTAAGCACTGGGTATGGCTCACCTGTCCAGACAATGTCTATAATCATCTGATCAGTTTCCTGGGGCACATATTGGATTTAAGCTTTGAGCCTTTCCAGCATCTATTTTGATATATGGGTTCAGTGCTGTGGGCTCTTTTGCGCATTGCTTATCAAAGTGAATGGGAGCAGTGTGTGCGGAAGAACTGGGTGAGAAGTTATTCTATCACATACTCCATCATTCCTTCTGCTTTTTACCCAAACTCAAGAAACTGTGTCTGCATAGTCTAGAACTGCTCTACTGAAACAGCCTTTCCCTATTAAATAGTTTGTATTGTATTGCAAGCGATCAGCAATAAAATGGTTTAAGGGAACATTGGTATTTGCCTCAGGTATGTTGTGTTGCCTTGTTTGTTCAATTGTCCCCATGTTTTAATGCTCAAACCATTCTCTGGGAGTCTCAAAGGGAGTTTCAAAGGAAGAGGGTTTGGCAGCCTGCAGGACATTTGTATCCCCTACATTAATCTTGGACTCCTGATCCACTTGGACAGTAAAACTATCTGGTCTGTGCTGACCCATGGAGGGGGAGTGACTATGTTTTGCAACTCCCTTAAAAAATCTGGCAACCTACAATATTTTTCTACGGCAAACAACAGTATAACTAATGCAGAGCAACATTTTTGGGGAATGTGGATGAGAGGAGGAGGAAATGAAGAATATATTCATTGGGTGGGTTTACTTAAAGGCCCAATCCTGAGATGCAGTCCATGAAAATTATTCCCATTGACTCCAGTGGAAGCTACACACAGGTAAATAATCATCTGGGAAGTCAGGAATTAACACTATGGAGTCATTTCTAACTTGGTTCCGTATACTTGATGAACATCGGTCAGTGTGATGAAATCATAAATGCTTCAAGTGAACTCCTCTTTGTTGTGTCCCCTCAGCAAATGAAATTTAAAAAAAACATTCTGGTCATGTTTATATTCAAGCTTGAGCACTGATCTTGCAGCTACAGTAACAGGACACCATGGATTACACAAGTGGTGGGATTTTTATCTATTAGCAGACATGGTATTGATGGGATGAAAAAGTGAAAAGAAGGTCAACCATGGGGATGCCCTCCAAATTAGCAGGATGAGAACTGAAATCCTGCAAAATGTAATTAATGATTGTGCTGCCAAATTAGAACTGTGCATGAGTCATCGAGCAAAGCACATCAGTGATGCTTGGCTGGACTCAACTGCATGCAGTTTAACAAGCACCTCTCAGCAAACACATGCTTATTTTAAATTCCACCATCAAGATGACCCACAGAAAGTTACCACAAGAGAGAATATGGGATTCATTAGGGATGCAAACCAGTGTGGTACCCTCAAGCCTTCACACACTTTTAGAACCAAGCTCTGAATGAATCTATGTCTACACTGCTGTGTAAGCCTAGGGTTAGTGGGACTCCAGTCAGCTGATCCTGGATTAGAGAACTCAGAGTTTGAGTAGCTACATTGACTGTTAACACTACGTTAAGGATGTTCTAACCCAGGCTTGGACCTGGGGTTCTGGAACCCACACTGCAGCATGCAGACCCAAGTCAATCTAACAATATGCAAGATTCCCTAGTGCACTCCCAAAAGGTGACCACTCTAGCCCTTTGACCATGGTGCACTATGGGAAAACTTGACTGTTCATCTCACATGCTACAGAAAGTTTGAACACCTGCCAACACATCCTGCTGAGCCACCATTTTGGTCTGTGCATGCCCAGCTACCAGAGTGAGCAACATGGAGGAGGTGCCTTTTGAAGAACTTCTTCTCCTGCTTGCACTTTCACTCCTGTGCCAGGAAGCAGGCAGAGCTTCTGAGGGATGCTGGCAGTGATTTCAGCAGTGTTTTCTGACTCACCAAAGGCACCTGACAATGCTTGTGATGCTGTAACCTATGCCTGCTTTGTGTAGCGCTCTGTCCCCCTCTAGTGACAGCTATACAAGCTAGAGATTGATGAGCCTGTTATAGCCTTGGCTAAGAGAAATGTGACTTTTAGCTCAGGCACTCGATGCTCATCCATTGCACTCCAGAAGTCCCAGGTTTGACCCCAGCCAGCACTGACTGAGGTCTGTTGGCATTACAGTGGAGCATGAGGAGGACACACGCATGGCAGACTCGAATTGGCTGATGTTGCTTATGACACTGGATACAGTTGCTGATATCCCCTACATAGACCAGCCCTCTAGAGCAGGGCCACAAGCACAGACTGGTAGGACCGCATTGTCATGCAGATCTGGGATGACTCATGAAGAAAGCTACATTTCTGGAGGTTTGTGAGCATCTTGCCCCAACTCTCAATATAAAGACACATGCATGAGAGATGCCAGCCTGGTCCAGAAGTGGGTTACTTTAACTGTCTGAAAGCGAGCTCTCTCAGACTGCTGAAGGTCTGTTGCCAACCAATTTGGTGTTGGAAAGTCAATTGTAGGGTAAGCGGTGATGGGGGTTTCTGAGGCAATCAGGCATGTGGTTTACCCTAACATGGTGGGCATAAAAGACATTCATGAAATAATTGATGGCTTTGAGAGAAATGGGTTTCCACACTGCACTGGGATCATTAATGGGCTTCATGTACTCATAGTTTGCTCTCCTCAAGGAGCACATGAGTACATAAACCACAATGGCTACTACTACTCTATTGTTATGCAGGCTTTTGTGGCCCAAAGAATGCAATTTATGAATGTCTTCCTGGGTTGCACTGGAAAAGTTCACGATGCCAGAGTTTTTCACCGATTGGGAGTCTACATTAATGGACAGGCTGGGACACTATTCCCACCAAATGACATCAGTGGAGTTATTGTTCCCACTGTTATTCTGGGGGTGGCCCTGTACAACCTTTTCCCTTGGCTTATGAAATGGTACCCTGGTCTCAAAGGCCCTGGCAAATGACATTTAATTACACTCTTAGCAGGTGTAGAATGATTGTTGAATGTGCTTTTTGCAGATTGAAATCCCATTAGCGATGTTTACAGACCCATTTGCATTGCAGTGTCACATTACTGTGGCTTGCAGTGTTCTTTACAATCTTTGTGAAGCCAGAGGTGAGCCAATCCCCTAAATGGACCTACAACCACCAGGGCCACTGAATCACCCAGCCAGAAAGAGCACCCACCACAGCTGGAGCTGGATTCACCCAGGCAGGAGAAATTAGGGACTCTTTATGCTCCTAAAAGGGGGAATAGCACTTTTTGTGCTTGTCGGGTGGGAGGGATGGGACTTTTTGCTTGTGATGGATTTCAGTGCTTGGGGAGGGGAAGGAGATTGATTGCCATGCAATGTACTTATGAATGACATGACCACTTATCAAATGGGATGTGGGAGCGGGAGGTGTGAGCATGGAGTCACAGTATGGATTGATGTAAGGAAGTGATTGAAGTATGGACTGATGTAGCTAACTGTATTGAGGAACAGTATTTGCATACTAACTCCTAATTGTCCCTGATCATGTGTTTACCTTTATTTTAAATACATGTTGTATGATGTGATGTAGTGACGGCACTAAACTCTCTTGATAAAATAAAAAGCTGTATTTATAAACAAGTACAACATTCACCTGTTGCCACATAAGTCAACTGCCATTACCACATTAACACACGAGTAACAACAGAACCTACAAACAAACAAACAGACAAACTAACGAACAAACAGTGCATTAACAAGTGCAAACTGTGAAACCATGTACAAGATGGAACCCCTCTACTGTTTCACGTCTCCTGGCCCCGTGGATTTGGATAATTTTCTAATTTTCTAGTCATCTTAATTATTGCTTTTGAAATGGCACATCTGTAGCCAGATGGGATGGGATGTACCAACTCTGCACTGGGCCACTGGGGGTGGACCAATCATTGTGGGCCCAGGCGGCCATGCCCCCTTTCTCCTGCTGCACATGTTCCAGGTAGAGAAGCTAGATAAAAGGAGGCAGCCCCGCTCAGTCAGGGTGGGCAATGGAGGAGGAGGGAAGTACCTTGAGGGTTCCTGCAACTCGCCTGGCGGTAGAGCCTGAAGACCCAAACTACGCTCCAGGTGACTCACCAACTGCAGAGACTACCTGGGAAGCCAAATCACTACCGCTGTGGAAGCTGCTGCCTGTTCTACATCTCAGCCAAGAGGGTACTAAGGCCTATAGACTGTTTGTTTGCTTTGCCGGGGCCATGGACTGATAGATATTTTTCTCTGCCCAGAGGGCTAATTTCCCCCAGGGCAACTGCCTGCCTCAGCCAGGAAGCTGCAGGCCACAGACTGTTTGTTTGCTTTGCCCTGCCCAGAGGCTGCAGCCTGCTTGCTGCTTTGCCCTCCCAGGGGACTAATTCCCAGAGTGTTGCCGCCTGCTCCAGCCTGGAGACTGCAGGGCTCTAGACCGCTTGTTCGTTTTGCCCCAGCCAAGAGGCCACAGGGCTACCGACTATTTGTTTTGCCTGCCCAGAGACTGCAGACTATATGTCTAAGTGACTGTTAGGGGGTTAGGACCCACTTGGCCGAAATCACCTGCTTAATGAGGGGATCCCAATGATGGGGTGATGAGGTGCATCAATGCCACACTGGGCCGACAGGGGCACCCTAGCTCGACACAGGGCCCCTGTCACACCAGGTTTTCTCTGCTGTGCCTAACTCCTCTGCTCCACCACATGGGTGTACTCTGATGGAGGGGACCAGGGGGAGTGTTGTCCCCCCAAACTACAAGCCTTGGGCAGGTTTGGAATTTACCTCCTCCACATGCAGCCCATTGGCCTGACTGGAACTGCCGTCCCCCAGATATAGAAGTAAAACTACACCTATGCCTTAGTAGTGCAAAGGGCCTCAGCTGCTCAGCTGAGAATCCACTTGGTGGGACAAATCTTAGCTAGCATGAAGAGGTAGGGAAGGGCAGCCACCCACCCATAGAGGATGTCATGGGAGGGAGGGAGCATGAGGGGGGTGGGGTGGAGTACATCTGAGTTCCATGAATACTCAACTGGTGTATGTTCCTTTAAGACACATTGGAGTCAGAGCAGCTGTGGTACCAGAATCAAGATGCCAGAACTGGCTCCCTGATGACACTCCAACCCTCAAGTCCCCCACCCACTAACCCCCCACCCTATCAGATGTCTGCACAGAAGAGAATCTAGTCCTGAGTGGTTTAGAACATGCATCTGCAACAAACTGTCCTTTGCTCTCTCATAGGAATATGTTTTTTACAATTTCTATTTTTAAAAGAAAAATATTTCAAACACATCTCAAATATTAGTGAATCCTAGTTGGCCAAATGCCCTACCATTCACATTCAAATAAACTCCTAAAGACTCACTTATTTCACAATTCCCATAAGAAATTTGTTAATAATTTTTCTTTTTAAAATGACTCCCTCTGCTGGATTTTCTATTGTACCTTCTCTTATCTGGGTCAGTCTGCTAGGGTCTGTTCCAATGCCACTGAAGTTGAACAGGAATCTTTTCATTGTCTTCAGATGAAGTGCCAGCCTCTTGGGTTCAGAATCAACAGGACACATGAGACATATTTAATTAGGACAGGGGATCCCCTTTTGCTTAACTCAAATAATCTTGCAAACACTGTACTTCTAACATGCAAAGGAAGAGAGAAAATGATGTTGTTCTTAAACAGAAGAGAAGGGACTAGAGCTGAGTGAATAGTGGGAAAAGTTTTTCACAAACATTCATTCAGATTTGAAAATGAATTTGAGTTTGACCACAACGATTTTCTGTAATGTTAGTTGTGACTTCCTAGAACCACTGTGTAGATTGGACCACAAGGGAGCTGCATGAATGTCCTAGGCTAGGCACTTAGATAGAAATAGAGATTATTCAGTTACTCACCCTGGCTTCCTGAACTGCTGTGCATTCTACAGGGACCATAACAGGTCTGTTTTACAAACCTAGTGTTTCCCTGCTGTAAAGCTACCAGCAACCCACATTTGCAATCACAAAAGGAGAAATGTCTGAGGGTCACCACTTTTCCTTTTGTGGTGTTGTTTAGAATTTAATGCAGCTGTTGTTTATACCACTGTGGAAGAAGATGGAGAAATTTTACAAAGCCTCAGAAAAAATGGAAAACACAGTACTAAAAAGAAAGCATGAAGAACGGACAGGTGTGACATGACTTCACAAGGAAATACCCAAAAAACAGAGGTTAAAAAGTATTCAGTACTGTACCTAGATGAGGGGAGACATGCAAACAAGAATACATGATCAGTAATCGTTTGTAGAGAAAAGAGGAATAAAAAGGTTTAATGAGTTAATGCTCGCTAAAGGAGTTGGGAATAATGAGAAGGGCTTTTGCAAATAAATCGGAATCAGACTAAAGAAAAAGTAAGCCCATTAATACACAAGATAAGGCATGACATTAATGCTGACTCAAAAATGACCAAGATACTGGTTTTTAAAAATGAGCAATTTAAACAATTATGAAGTGATGGAGACCTTGTAACAGCTATTGATAAAATGTAAATAATAAAGTGAAATAAAATGAAAATAAATCTAGCTGCTGACTCTAGTATATTAAGATAAAAAATCAACACAACTGTAGAATAATGGAACTATGAGCAATAAGCAGCATGGGATTATAAAGGATATCAGATAAACATGATGATTGCTTTTAATAGTACTGCAAAATTAGTAGATGATGGGACTGTAGTAGAGGAAATCAATTTTAGTCAGACATTTGATAGAGAGGCTCATGAACTCTTACTCAAAATTAATTGAAATCAGCTTGGATATGACAACTATAAAACTGACTGAAGGACAAACAACACATATTGGCACACATAACAGCAATATATCCAGCTAGTGGGAGTTGTCTAATGGGATACCATTACTATTATGTCCCATCTTATTTAACATCTTCATTAGCAATCCGGAAAAGGGGTAAACACACCACATTAATGAATATTTGATTAACACAGCTAGATTAAAAGAGCTAAATATTCAATTGTCTTCAGGTTCTTATACCAAAGCCTATCACTGTGGTATCGGAGTGCCTTCAAGATGTATGAATCACTGTGGTGAGCATCTGTCACACGTGGTTCCGTTTCCATTACTCTTCTGATGGGGATATGGTAGATTGCTTAAGCAATGCATAGGGAAGACACAATAGCAATATACAAGTTTTTGGCCTGAATCTCCCCTTTAGAGTGAAAAAGGTGCACAAAGAAATAATATGCTTCAAAAAGTACTCCAAAACAAGACACTATCAACTGAACTCTATACACCCATCAAATCCACATGGGTCTGCAAAGTGAACAGAAATACCAGTGGGCATGTTTTCAGTGACAATGAATGTCTCACACAAGGATGAGGCTGTATTCATCTGTGTGGTAAGCACATTCATTTTTGGCTCCTGGAGACTCACCAGACAGCTGATTACCCATAAACATAGCAACCAACTCAGGTGTGCAGAATCTCTATTATGCCTAGGACAAAGGTAGTGACAGCTGATAGTATCAGCAGAAGCAGGTGCAGGAAGACAGACAGTATGTGTGTGTAATACCAGTGGATAATGAGAATGCAGTCCCAAAATTCAAGCAATATAATTATAGTTGATGTAAAGCCGAGGTGTATGAAATGGAATGATCAGCTGACTCAGATGTGTGCACAAACATTGTTGCTGTGGACCATGTCTAATTGTGCTGAACACACAGCATTAATTTTGCTGTCTCCACAAAAGCTCTTCAGGTCTGGAATAAATGTTCTTATTGACATGCATTATTGGGAATTCACCATATGGTCCCACGCCACCAAGAACTTCAGTTCGACAATAAAATGAATAGGGAGCACATATATACTAAATACTTTACCGCCTTAGAAATAAATTAGAAAAATAAAGTGAATGAATCTGTAATGGACACTCAGTTACACACACCTGAGCACAAAATGGCACCTTATCCCCATATGCATCTGCCTGTCAGCCACAGGTTTTAAGACAGCACTCATCACCAGGGAATTTGTATTTCTTGCATATTGTCAGTATACCCTTACATACAGAGGACAGGCATATCATAACTGACTTGTATTCACATACCTAGAACCTCTTCCCCAAAGACTGATAACTCTACACCAGCACCAACATCTGTTGTGGTCCTGTGGAAGAGAAAATACTCCCATTACAAGTGCTGTATACAGCTTTGACTTTCTCCCTAGTTTTAACTGCTTTTGGAGGGGAGTGCCCCAAGGGAAGGGTTTGGTCCTGGTCACTCCTGCTTTCTGAAAAACTACACTCATGTTTTCTACAGTACATTGGAAAAGTGAGCAATCCAGGTGGTGAACCATGTTATTGCCTGGGCTACACTGGGGATGCAGCTAGGATGACCAGACGTTCCGATAAAATCGGGACCATTCCAATATTTTCTTCATCTCATCTGGTCACCCTAGATGCAGCCATTGCAGACCAGGCCAAGCAGACTAGGTAGAAGCACTACAAGATGCAATTTGCTTATGGCTGCTTGAAACCAGGCCAACCTGCACTGATGCAAATTACCGTTTATAGCAGCTGTGCATATCCTCACTAAAGGTTTGTACTGCCGCAGTTACATTTCTGGGCAGCCACAAATGGCTGCAACTGAGACAAATCCTCAGCATTCTTAGTGCCTTGCTCAAAGTGAAGTTGTCTTGGTGTCACTTGCACTCTCCCTGAGAGGGCTGGGTGTAACTTAGGGTGATCAGAGAGCAAATGTGAAAAATAAGGACAGGGGGCAGGGGGTAATAGGAGACTATATAAGAAAGAGATTCCAAAATCAGGACTGTCCCTATAAAATCAGGACATCTGGTCACCCTAGTGTAACTAGTACCCTTTTTGTCAAATAGGCACCTTGGGTTGAGAAATTGGGCCTCAAGGAGAGAGAGAAATAGCTGATACCACAAAAGATTATACATTGGCTGCATTCTGAACAACCAAGAGAGTAGGATTCGTCCTTGAACTCAGGTGAAGCATGCTAATACAAATATCAGATAATTTGTCCTGCCTTTGTATGCTCCCTTCCTAAACCTAGAGGAATTTTCAGCTCATCATTCAAACAGACAAGCTTTTTGCTAATAACTCTCTAAAACTTTGTACTAGAAAAGACTGGACTTATATATATCATGTACAAATATGAACAGAGGAACATAGGATAAATACTAGAAGTTAAATTAGGCTTTATTTTCATGGTGTGCAGGGGTGGCTCCAGGCCCCAGCATGCCAAGCATGTGCTTGGGGCGGCAAGCTGCGGGGAGTGCTCTGCCGGCGCCGCGAGGGCGGCAGGCAGGCTGCCTTTGGCAGCTTTGGAGGACTCCCTGGTCCTCCAAAGCTGCGGGACCAGCGGACCCTCTGCAGACAAGCCGCCGAAGGCAGCCTGCCTGCCATGCTTGGGGCGGCAAAATGCCTAGAGCCGCCCCTGATGGTGTGATACTTAAATGTGATAGCTGCAATAACATTTGTGTGCACAATCATCAGATTCATGTTCCATCTTCACTAATTAGCCACAAGGGTGTGCACTAGTTGAATTTTCTATTTCCCCAAGAGCTTGTTCTCTACATATGCACACACTGTTTTTATTAGCAGTGCACACACCTTGTGAGACTTGGATTGCTTTATTCTGCATTATTCTTATAGGTTTTCAATCAGAAGGACTAATTGTTCTGAAACTAGACTAGCGGCTTCTTAGTTTTTATATTTAAGAAGATGGTTGGTTTGTTTTTTTAACAGGTAAAACTAAATATTCACGACTGGAGCTGAGAATGTCCTTTATCTGGCATTTATTGTCCTTGTTTAAAAGGGAAACAAACCATTCTTCTTCACTGAACTTGAAGGACACATGAGCAGCCAAAGCTGGTTTTCTGACATGCAAACCTCTAACAGCTATCTGATCTTTTAATCTGTTACATATGCTGCATCTAATCTCTTCACATAGCACAATGCGTAACTGTAAGAGATATCATAACCCCTACTGTATATACATTCAGGGGCATCTCTTTAGCCGGGGATGCCAAAACTGAGTGACAAAAATGTAAGCAATGAAGTCTCTCAATTGGTGGTGGATTTTCCATGTATTGTACAATATTCTATTCTGACCACCCATGCTTAGGCTCTAGGCCAACGGAAACCAGCTCTCTTTTTTCTTCATTCATTCTTTTAATCACTTAAAATGGTTCCCCGTTCTACGCAAATCTCTGTTTAACCCTCTCAAGCCAAATATTATCAACTGTGATTAGCAGAACATCAGGCAAATGTTAATTTGCATGTTACTTAATCAGCCCATTGTGCATCATCATCGGTGATCTCTCCATTCAAGGATAATCTCTGTCACAGATTTACATGTGGGTCCTGAGATGACTCAGGAGTCCAATCCTGGACCACAGATCTGCCTGCAGTAGGTACAGACATTTCCTAGCAGGCCAGCTGCCTGCTGGGAAAAAATTCTTTCATTTTCCTTCCTTGTCAGTCACTTTTCAGCTTTGAGGGCAAGGTGCTTCTTCTCAAAGTGGGCCACTGCCTGATGGAGAATGTGGTGCCATTGGGGTTGATTGGTGGCTTACTCCTCCCAGCTTGTGATGTCTACATCAGTTTTCTCGAGATACGCTTTCAATGTGTCTTTGTAGCATTTCCTCTGACCACTATGGGATCTCTGGCCATGGGTGAGCTGAGAGTAGAGGGAGGCTTGAGTCTGGAATCCGCACACAATGTCCAGCCCAGCAGAGTTGGTGCATGAGGATCAATGCTGGTGACATTGACTTCAGCAAGGATGCTGACATTAGTGCAGCGATCTTCCCACTTCATGCAAAAGGTCTTCAGGAGGCATCATTGGTGGTACCTCTCCAGTCTTTTGAGGTGCTGTCGATAGGTCACCCAGGTTTCGCATCCATAAAGGAGTTTAAGAATAAAACTGTCTTATAGTCCTGGATCTTGGTGTCTTGCTGTAGGTCATAGTCTGTGAAAATACATTGGAGCAATTTCCCAAAGGAAGCACTTGCACGCTGGATCTTGTACAGGATCTTACTGTTGATTTTTGCATTTTGAGAAAGTTGGCTACTGAGACAGCAAAAGTGCTTGACTGTCTTCAAAGTCTATCCTGCTATGGTGATTTGTGGTGGGTCATGTGCAAGGCCTGAAGCAGGCTGATAGAGAACTTTAGTCTTCTCAATATTGTGTGAGAATCTTAGGCTTCGGTAAGCTTGTGCAAAAAACATCCAGTGTGGACTGAAGGTCATTCTCAGTGTGCATGAGAATGGCACAGTCATCAGCATACTGAAGATCAGTAATGGACATGAGAAGGAATTTAAACTTTGAGCAGAGACATCAAAAATTAAAAAGTTGCCCATCCATTCTATATTGAATGTGAACTCCACTGGGGAGGCAATCTTTAACGAGGACCAAAAAGATTGCTAAATAGATGGGTAACAGGGTTGGGGCAATGCATCCTTGCTTAATCCCAGTTTCGATGATGAAAGGGTCCATCTCAAGGCCATCACAGAGAACTGTGGCAGTCATCTGGTCATGGAGGACCTTAATACATTTTGGAGGTCAGCCAAATCTGGCCAGCACCTTCCATTGGGGTTCGCAATTGATGGAGTCAAAGGCCTTTGTCAAATCAATGAAGGCCATGTACAGGTCCTGATTTTGCTCCCAAAACTTTTCCTGAATTTGGCAGGCAATGAAGATCATGATGGTTGTCCTGTAGGATGGTCTAAAATGGCACTGAGAT
The DNA here is from genome assembly GCF_007399415.2 of Gopherus evgoodei. Taxonomy (NCBI): domain Eukaryota; kingdom Metazoa; phylum Chordata; order Testudines; family Testudinidae; genus Gopherus; species Gopherus evgoodei. The sequence continues at coordinate 250,877,874 of NC_044323.1, read as the reverse complement.
TCCAGCAATATTTCCTCAGCAAGGGAAAGTAACCAGTTTAAGAGGATATGGGCAAGAATTTTCCCTGCTGTAGATAGCAATGCCTTGATAATTTCCATACTCTGACTTATCTCCTTTATTAAAGGCTGTAACAATGTTAGCATTTCTCAAGTCTTCTGGAATCTTCTCATTACACCAGATATGAAGATAATGTTTGTGGAGCTTCCCTACCAGTTCTTCACCTCCAAACTCGTACACTTCAGCTGGTATGCCAGCTGGTCCTGCTGCCTTGTTGTTCTTGGTTTGTATAATGGCTCATGTTACTTCTTCAAGGGCGGGAAGATCAGAAAGAGGTTCTCTTTCATGTCGTTGAGTTATATATGTTGATAGTGGCATCAAAGACAGTTGACTCACAGTTCAGGAGTAACTCAAAATGCTCCTTCCACCTAGGTTTGATGACTTCACTATCCTTAAAATACATTGACTTGTCTTGGGCTCGGAGTGGTGTGGAACCATGGGAGCATGGCCTGTAATTGGCACTTATTTCCTGAAAAAAGGTTTCTCATATCATGTTTATCAGCATAAATCCCATTCTCCTTGGCCTTTTCTCACCACCACTTATTTTTGAAGTAATGGATTTTCCTTTGGGCTTCAGCCTTGAGTTGCTTATATGACACTTTCTTCTGCTGGTGTAATATATCATTTTGCCATATGCAATGAGCTTTTCTTTTCTGGTCAAGCAAGCCCAAAATCTCAGCATCATTCTCTTCAAACCAGTCTTCGTGATGGCAGGTGACATAGCCAATGGACAGTCTTTAATCCGTTCCAGAAATTTTCATTTTCCTAGTCAGCTGTAGGCACAGTGGCAATCCTATCTTGGGGACATTGCTGAAGTTTCTCCAAAATCACTGTATGTTCAAAGGATTTGATGTTGAATTTCTTTCATACTGATTTTGCCTGCTTGTGTTGCCTTGAGCTGATCTGGAAATTCATGATAGATCTAACAAGGTGAGGGTCTGTCCAACAGTCATCATTCTATGCATGGCCCTCATGATGTGGTCATCCTTCTGATCTTGAGCTCTAACAGTAACATAGTCAAGAAGGTGCCAATGCCTGGAGCAAGGGTGTCTCCAGCAGGGGTGGCTCTAGGCATTTTGCCGCCCCAAGCACAGCAGGCAGGCTGCCTTCGATGGCTTGCCTGCGGATGGTCCTCTGGTCCCGCGGCTTCGGCGGGGGAGCGGATCCAAGCCTGCGGGAGGTCCTCCGAAGCCGAGGGACCAGCGGACCCTCCACAGGCAAGCCACTCAAGGCAGCCTGCCTGCCGCCCTCGCAGCGCTGGCAGAGCGCCCCCGCAGCTTGCCACCCCAAGCACGCGCTTGGCGTGCTGGGGCCTGGATCCGCCCCGGTCTCCAGGTGGTCTTATACTTCTCACTTCGTCTAAAGAGGGTGTTTGTGATGACCAGGCCATTTGCTCAGGAGAAGGATGCTGTTGGAGTTGGCCTTTCCTACTCCTTCTTTTCCAATAGTGCCATTCCAGAGATCAGACTCCCGCTCGACTCTAGCGTTAAAATCTCTGAGGAAAATGATCTTGTCCTCCTTGGGAATGTTGGTCAAGACTCTGTCAAGATCTGTATAGAATTCTTCAGATATCCTCAACAGCACTGAGCATAGGGACACATGCATTGATAACAGCAGCAGACTGGTTGTTGCTGAGCTTAAGATGAAGAGTCATAAGGCGTTCATTGATTTCTACAAGAAATTCTGTAAGCTGACTGACACTTATTCCTAACTGCAAAATTGATATCTTGAATTTGCCTGTCCTCTGCAGATTTTCCTTTCCAGAAAAAGGTGTAGCCTCCACCTTCTTCTCTCAGTTGACCTTCATCTGGGTATTTTGTCTCACTCAGGGCAGCGATGTTGATGTTATACCTCACAAACTCCTGGTGACGATAGCAGTTCTTCTTTCCGGTCATACATTATCTTTGTTATCCATCAGGATGTCAACAGTCCATGTAGCAAAAGTCACTGACTTGTTATAGTTTCAACTGCAGGCAGAGTGATCCCACTGAATGCGATAATCCAGCCAGGAGTGGGTGAGACAGCTGAGGTTTAGGGCACCTTTTCTAGCCCTCCTCACATGTGTGGTGAGCAGAAGGGTCCTAAAAAGGACTGCTCAGTCACAACAGTAGCTGCCTAATTTCACTGCTTCTCAGTCCACGTGCCAGATGACCCTCTAACTACCACTGTCTATGTGCAGATTTGTGGCTAGGAACTGCCAGATTCATTAATCCTGTCCCTGTCACCACTAGTCCATCGCCACAGGGCTTGGAAGGTTGGAAATATGCTATTTCCCAAGGTAGAAGCCTGTGTGTGATTTCTTTTAATGTGGGGAAGCTGGTGCTTGTACACCAGTACATGTGAAGAGATGAATATGATGTCAGAATGGGAAATGAAGAAAATTTTGGGTTTAGAACTTCCTTTTTCTCCAAACCATATTTGGCAGATAGAGTTTCGCTTTAGCTTCAAGAGGGAAGTTGATATTTTAGTTTATCATTGTATGACAATATAAGGAAATTCATGGATTTTTCCCTCCAAATGGTGGGTCAACCCATTCCTTCAAAATAGTTGACTATGAAAGAAATTCATATATAAGTCAGCATGGTCTAGTGGATAACCCACTAGACTGGTACTCTTGAAACCTATGCTCTAATCTTGGCTCTGCTGTGTGAGCTTAAGTATGTCACTTCAATTCCCTGTGTGCCTCTGTTTCCCTTTCTACCTGTTGTCTCTCTTGACTGATTTTTGCCCTGATAGATCATCAATTGTAGATGAGTTTCCAGTGTGATGTTGGAGCTAATAGAGTGAATAGGATCCTTGGATTCATACATAGGGATAGGGAGAATAGTATTACCTCTATACATGACATTAGTGGAATACTGTGTCCAGCTTTGATGTGCACCCCTCAGAAAGGATGTGTTGAAAAAATGGAAAGCATTCAGAAAAAAGCTACAAAACGATTCGAAGTCTGGAAAGCATTCATGAGAGACTAAAGAGGATCAATTTATTTAGTTTGCCCAAGAGAAGGTTAAGAGGCAACTTGATTTATTGTCTGCAAGTATCTACAGGGTGAAGAGATTTATGATAACAGCTGACTCTTTAATCTAGCCCAAAAAGGAAGAGTGAGATCAAATGGCTGGAAGCTGAAAATAGATAAATTTTGACTAGAATTAAGGTGTAAAATTTTAAGCGAGAGTAATCAACCTTTGGAATGACTTACATAGGCACATGGTGGATTCTCCATCACTTGAAGTCTTTAAATCAAGACTGGATATCTTTCTAAATGATATGGTATAGTTCAAACAGAAGTCATAGTTTTGAGGTGGAGATTGCTGGATGAAGGTCTCTGGCCTGTGATACACAGGAAGTCAGACTAGATGGTCACAATGGTCCCTTCTGGCCTTAAAATCTATGAATTTATTATTATATGGCAAGCTTTTTGGGGCAGGGACTCTCTCTTACTATATGTTTGTACAACAGCCAGCACAATGCAAACCTGATCTCAGGTGGGGCCTCTATGACCACTGATGTCCTGTATATAACAGTAACAATACATTTTTGGTCTCTTAGTAAAAATGTCATTTATTTCAGACTATTTTCTTTTTTGGTACAGAAATTGCTATAGAACTTTATAAAACTATGTGAGAAAGCATAGTTTGCCTGTTTATGCTAAAAAAGGACAGAAAATGCCAACCTTAACTCTGTCCCCTAGCACATGTGCATTATGATAGCCTTCAATTACATGATCCCATACTGGAACCATTTGAGAAATATTTCATAGAACTTTTTCTACAGCCTTAGATGTACATATGTTTTAATTTTCTACTTAACACTATTTTAATTTTCAGTGGGGTTATAGCTGAATGTGAGAGAGACAAGATAGAATGGTCCAGTAAACCTTTGGTGACTTTGACTTTTTATACAGTGTTTTCGTCCATCTACGGTATGTATGCAGGATGATGTAAGAACCCTATGGTAGGCAGATGTAGGGTAATCTGATCCCAACATTAGGTGTTATCATGAGCTCTAATATTTAGAGATTGATTTAAGCCCTGAACCTTGAAGTTTAATAGCCCTTCCACAACATTTTGTTATCATTAATAACTCTGGATACCTTTGAATTCCATATAAAATCTCTTTTTGAATACTAAATTAGTCCCTTCAGTAACTTCCTGTGGCAGTGTGTTCCAGAAAAAAATTAATTACACATTGCACGAATGTATTTCCTTTTATGGGTTTGAATGTCTCCCTTTTAATTTCATAGAACTTTTCCTTGCTCTTCCATTGTGACACAGGGAGGGAAGAAGTTCCTGATCACTCTTTGCTGTGATATTTTTCAGTTTATATACTTTTATCATGTCCCCTCTGAGTCATCTGCTTTCCAAGGTAAACAATGTATACATTTGTGCAGTGAAAGCTAGTGGGGAATGTATAGGTGTCAGAGAGGGCATATTTGTAAGCCGGTGGGGTAGCACAGCCTAGCTTTAGTATTGCATATATAACAACACACACTAAACTCAGGCTATTGGAGACTGACTATTGCATTGGATAGCCAGAGACGGCAGACATACCAGGAACTACTGAATTCAGAGATAAAACATTCTAAGATATGTGAATCATGGTACGTCAGAGCAACATATAGCCACTGTGAACAGCAATGTCAATAACAATGTGTGTTCCTCCAAGATCGGTTCTAATTTTGATAGATTATCAGCAGGAGCAGCTTCATGTACACACACACATGCACACCCCTCCATTATTAACAGCTTTACTTTACATATGTCTTTCTCTTCCAGCACAGGTCAAAATTCCCAAGTATCAGTTGAGAAGTGTTCTGCCCTATTGTATCGAAATGCCAGAAATTAGAGTGCAGTGTTTGAAATAGTCAAATCCTCTATGCAATGAGATCAAGATTTGACTTAGCAAATATAGAACTGCTTGAATGCCCATGTACTCCCTGCACTGCAAGAGTGCTGTGTGCTGCTTTGCTCTGGGTTGAGTGCTTTCTTAAAATGGAGAAATTATAGGCAATTATCAGACCCTGGTATTATTGGTGATGGCTATAGGATAGCAGTGTTCCTACTGAGTGCTAATGGAGATTTTCTGCTACCTCAAGTCTTGATAGCAATGTTGCTGGTAATTTTAGCATCTGAATTGCATTTGTTTTATATGAAACACTCTCCAGCTTGCCCATTCGAGGGTAGGATTTTCTTTCTTGCATAAGCAGGATTGTGTTCATATTATGCAATTATTTGGCACACCTTCGTTATCTGGAGGACATCTGTCTTGGAAATATTAATTGATTTACTCTATAATGATGAGGTGTAACAGTCAATGACACCATGGGGGTTGTCTGACAAATGGAGTGTCACAGAATGTGTGCGCTCATATGTGGGACTAATCTAACCTAAAAAAGCAAAGCCACGTTGGGGAGAAAGAGGAGCACCACACAACCGGCAGTGGTGCGAGATCCTATGCCTTTCTTAAGGCCTGTAGTGTAATGGGTGTTTGGTGGCGGGGGAAGGAAAGATGAGTGCAGTAAGCAGTTGGACTTGCTATACCTCTCATAAAGCATAGCTTGCACCCCATCCGCTATTCTCCTGCTAGTACTAGTAATGCGTGAGAGGGAAGCCCTGGCCCCCAGCCCAGGCTTGCTGATCTGGAATCCTCAGTGCTACAGACGAGTACTAGCCACCATAACCTTGTATTTCCTCGTCCCCAGAACCTGCAGCCAAATGATGGCTGCCTCCCTGACAGACCCCTACAAAGCCAAAGGGGCTCTCTGCAGCCACTCTAGCTTGTAGCACAGCTATGTTGGGACAGTCATAATTTGGCTTTAAATGAGTCATCTGAATATGCAGTGGTCAGATTTAAAACTAAGATCCTTATTAAAGAGGTTAGAGCTATAAGGGAAATCAGACCTATGCCAACTTTCTATTTGCAGAAAACTGAACACTCTTGCCCTGCCTTCTACATCGCCCCCATGCTGCTCTCTTCTCTGAGGTCCCACTTACTCTAACTACCCTCCCTTCATCTCTCACTCTCCCCCACCCTCCCTCACTTGCTCATTTTCACCATGCTGGGGCAGAGGGTTGGGGCATGACGGCTTCAGCTGGGGGAGGCTCTGGGGTGGGGCCAGGGATGATGTGTTTGGGGTGCAGAAGGGGGCTCCAGGCTGGGGCTAAGGGGTTCAGAGTGTGGGAGGAGCTCCTGGCTGGGGGTTGGAGTGTGGGAGGAGGTGACGGTGTGGAAGAGCTGGGGCAGGGGGTTGGGGCATGGGAGAGGGTGTGGGGTGCAGGCTCCAGGAGGGAGTTTGGGTGTGGGAGGGGGTTCCAAGCTGGGACAAGGGATTGCGGCATGGAGGAGGTTTGGGGTGCAGGCTCCGGGGTGCAGCCATGGTTCCCAGCCAATGGGAGCTGCGGAGCCACCGATCAGGGCAGGGGCAGTCAGGGGTGGCTCTAGACATTTCGCCGTCCCACGGCTCCGGTGGACCTCCCGCAGGCGTGCCTGCGGAGGGTCCGCTGGTCCCGCGGCTCCACCTAAGCCACGGGACCAGCAAACCCTCCGCAGGCATGCTGCCGAAGACAGCCTGCCTGCCGCCCTCCCGGCGACCGGCAGAGCGCCCCCCCGTGGCATACTGCCCCAAGCAGTGCTTGGCGTGCTGGGGCCTGGAGCCGCCTCTGGGGGCAGTGCACAGAGCCCCAGAGGCCACCTCTATACTTAGAAGCCGGAGGGCGATGCTGACAGCTTCCCAGGAGCTGCCTGAAGCCAGGCAGCTAGGGAGCTTGCTTTGGCCCACTGCAACACTGACCAGACTTTCAATGGTCCGGTCAGCAGTGCTGACTAGAGCCACCAGGGTTCCTTTGGTCAAAAACAGAACACCTGGCAACCCTACCTACTACGTGTGTAAGGGTATGTCTACATCACAGAATTATTACGATTTTACAGAAGTCAATTTTGGGGAACAGATTGTATAAAATTGAGTGCATGTGTCCACACTAAGCATATTAATTTGGTGGTGTGTGTCCATGGTACTGTGGCAAGTGTCGACATTCCAAGCAGTGCACTGCAGGTAGCTATCCCACAGTTTCCCCAGTCCCCACTGCCCACTGGAATTCTGGGTTGAGCTCCCAATGCCTGATGAGGCCAAAAATTTGTCACAGGTGGTTATGGGTAAATGTCGTCAGTCAACCCTCCATCCGTGAAAGCAACGGAAGACAATCATTTTGTGCCCTTTTCCATGGATTGCCCGAGCAGACACCATAGCGCGGCAAGCCTGGAGCCTGTTCAGCTCACCGCAGCAGTTATGAGCGTTGTAAATACCTCGCTCATTATCGTGCAGTTTATGCAGAACCAGAAGCTGAAAAACCAGGAGAGGAGGCGACAGCATCGCGGTGACAAGAGTGATGAGGACATGGACACAGATGTCTCTCAAAGTACAGGCCCCAGCAATGTGGACATCATGATGTTAATGGGGCAGGTTCATGCCAAGGAAAGCCGATTCTGGGCCCGGGAAACAAGCAAGGACTGGTGGGACTGCATAGTGCTGCAGGTCTGGGATGATTCCCAGTGGCTCTGAAACTTTCGCATGCATAAGGGCACTTTCATGGAACTTTGTCACTTGCTTTCCTCTGCCCTGCACAGCAAGAATACCAAGGTGAGAGCAGCTCTCACAGTTGAGAAGCGAGTGGCAATAGCCCTCTGGAAGCTTGCAATGCCAGACAGCTAACGGTCAGTCGGGAATCAATTTGGAGTGGGTAAATCTACTGTGGGGTTTGCTGTCATGCAAGTAGCCAATGCAATCACTGAGCTGCTGCTATCAAAGGTACTGACTCTGGGAAATGTGGAGGTCATAATAGATGACTTTGCTGCAATGGGATTCCCTACTGTAGTGGGGCAATAGATGGAACCCCTGTCCCTATCTTGGGACCGGACCACCAAGGCAGCCAGTACATAAACTGCAAGGGGTACTTTTCAAGGTGCTGCAAGCACTGGTGGATCTCAAGGGACGTTTCACCAACATCAACATGAGATGGCCGGGAAAGGTTCATGACGCTCGAGTCTTCAGAAACTCTGGTCTGTTTAAATGGCTGCAGGAAGGGATTTACTTCCCAGACCAGAAAATTACTCTTGGGGATGTTGAAATGCCTATAGTTATCCTTGGGGACCCAGTCTACCCCTTAATGCCATGTCTCATGAAGCCGTACACAGGCACCCTGGACAGTAGTAAAGAGCCGTTCAACTACAGGCTGAGCAAGTGCAGAATGGTAGTCGAATGTGCATTTGGATGTTTAAAGGGTCACTGGTGCAGTTTACTGACTCGCTCAGACCCCATCATTGGAGTCCATGGACAGGGGTAGGGAAGTGGTGGCGGCCCCCTCTAGAATTTCCTGCAGCTCAGCGTAGAAGCGGCATGTCTGCGGCTCTGTCCCGGAGTGTCTGTTTGATTCTTTGGTTTTCTGACACGCTTGTCTCAGCTCCTTAAGTTTCATGCGGCACTGTGTTGAATCCCTGTTGTGGTCTCTGTCCATCATGGCCTTGGAAATTTTTTCAAATGTTTTGGCATTTCTTCTTTTGGAACATAGTTCTGCTAGCACGGATTCATCTCCCCATACAGCGATCAGATCCAGTATCTCCCATACAGTCCATTCTGGAGCTCTTTTTCGATTCTGGGATTGCATGGTCACCTGTGCTGATGAGCTCTGCATGGTCACCTGTGCTGATCAGCTCTCCACGCTGGGCAAACAGTAAATGAAATTCAAAAGTTTGCGGGGCTTTTCCTGTCTACCTGGCCAGTGCATCCGAGTTCAGATTGCTGTCCAGTGTGGTCACAATGGAGCACTCTGGGATAGCTCCTGGAGGCCAATACCATCGAATTGCGTCCACACTAACCCTAATTTGAACTGGCAATGTCGAGTTCAGCGCTACTCCCCTCATCAGGGAGGAGTACAGAAATTGATTTTAAGAGCCCTTTATGTTGACAAAAATGGCTTCATTGTGTGGACAGGTGCAGGGTTAATTCAATTTAACGCTGCTAAATTCGACCTAAACTCGTAGTGTAGACCAGGCCTAAGAGACACAGATTTTCAGGACCAAGGTCTTTGCCATTCTCAACCTCTCAACAGCCCTTGGGAATTTTTGGCTGATGGTTTCATTGTTTGCCCTGCTCCTTTGTTGCTCTTGAGCTAAAGCCCTAAATGGTTTTATTAAGCAGCCACCTCCTCCCACTCCCTTCCCTGATGGTTACACTTCCAAACACAACACATCAATACTATCACAAGAAAACCAAGCTTTAAAGCACTTTAATTGTGAAGTGTTTATTCAAAGAGCTCAATGGAGTGTTAAGTTTGTGTTTAAAAAGAGGCTTATGAAACCTGGCCAGTGAATAGGCTTTTACCAAGCCCGCTGAGAATCATTTAATTTCATGTGCCAGTTCTTATACTAGGAACTTCCCCATCTCTTCTTACACACCCAGCCCCACAGATAAAATTATCCTGTTTGCAGAAGGGCAAGTGACAGCAACAGACCAACAAGGCATAAAAAAATATCTCCATCTACAACCCCATTTTAGATAAATCAAGGGGGTTTCTTTTAAATAAATCCCTTTGGACTCTTGGCCTGAGGGAACTCTCTGATCTGGTTTCTCCATGCAACCACATTAGTTGAGATCATTTGATGATGACCACACACTGGATGACCACTGTATCAGCCATTTAGCTCTACCTCCTGTCTGGAAGTTACCTTGAGACATCTGGGTGCAACAATCTGATCTAGTGCTTATATCTGAAATCCTAACAGGCTTATTTCTTTAACAAGTAGAAAACTGTAATGATCCTGGCAGCTGGTTACTGCTGACTCTGCCTGTCTCCTCTTATCCCATGCCTATATTTTCGATGCCAAAGAAGGTTACTATTCTAACAACAGCTCCATTTGTACATGTACAAAATTGTGTGTGCATATATACCTACTAGCACTTTGCAGGTGCAAACATCCGTGCTCATGATGAAAACCAGACTTCATGGAAATGCTGGAATTTGCATCCACAGCATCTTTTGCACGCAGACATTCACAAGTTCATGCATTATGCTTGCATGCAGGCAGATGTCAACCAACTTAGAGTGTTGGCTCAGTTGTCAGACTTTTAAAGTGCATGTAATGTTTTTCCTCAATAAACTGGATGTGATTTTGCACCCATATAAGTGGACCGCCTCTCAAAGACCCTCAGACTATTTAGGAATGTTTTTTGGCATAAGCAACACTTGGTCCTTTTTCAGATTGCTGTATGATTCTGCTGTCTGCAGAGGCTGGATCACTGCAATTATACTGCAATTATACTGGTTTGAACCAGTGGTGCAAGTAAGCCAGTACAGTCAGACTCGTCGTACCATTAAGACATTTATTGCTGGTACGCCATACCAGAAAGACACATTTTCAGAACCTCAGGGCTCTCCCGGGAACTGCAGCAGTGAAAGGAGCAGAACGTGGGGCTGCCGCTCCCCCATGCTGGCAGCTCCTCCAGCATGGATGTACTGCCCCCAACCCCAGCCCCAGCCCTGTCCTCTGGTCTGGCGGGGCTGTACAGACACCAGACAGGAGATGCAGTTGCATGGAAGGGCTGAGGGAGCGGTTGGGGGCAGTACAGCCGTGCCGGAGGAGCTGCCAACACGGGGCGCTGGCTCCTGGGACTGATGACCCCATGTTCTGCTCCTTTTGCTGCTGTCGGGAGAGCCCTGCGGTTCAGCAGAAACCAATTTCTATCCTCGAATATCTGCATCCATGGGTATAGATTTGTATCCGCGCAGGGATCTAGTCACGGAACACTGGGGGTGGGGGCGAAGGCAGTACCATACCGGTAAGAGTTAAAATCTACGGGCACCACTGCTTTGAACCCTTTTCCCTGTTCTGGGGCCGTTTTCCAACAATGTGATTCAGCCTCCTACTGCAGAGATAAGCAAAGTAATTTGGATAAAATAAGTACCCAGGTGAGTCTTTATCAACATCTTGAATCCAAGATTTTTTTATTTTGAGTATTTGTTTTTTATTTGAACATACTAAATGATATTTATGTTTCATTTTTGCAACCTGATTGTCTCCAGAAGTAGAAATACAGCAAGAGGCTGTTCAGGTAGTATTTCTAGTCTGACTAGATGCAGGATGTGTAGGAGATCATCAAGGCCTGATATCGGACTTAATTCCAAGTGCAGATAAGGCCTATGATCCACATTGCTGCAGTTTATATATTTTTTCAGTGAATAGGCAGGAGGAAGGTTTGCTTGGCTCATGGCTCTCCTTTCATTTATCTTTTGCATTGTTCACTTGTCCAAGTCAAACCGTTCTGCCCTGGAGCTGCCTGGGATCCATTGTCACAAACTAAAGGAGGCAGCTTCTCCTTTATGCTAACTTCTTCCTTTGACCTCTCCTGGGAATTTTTTTTTTCTATAGCTCAGCTTAACAAAACTGGGGAAAAATGATGTGATGGCTGGCTTGTAATTGAAATCTAGCTTGACTGAGTTCACACTGCAGTCTCTAGAGTAAAAAAGACTCTCAATCTTTTCATCCCAGTTCCCCCACTCCACAAGATTTCATTATGTAAGTCATAAACTAAATAGAAGAAATATGCATTATCTGTAATTGAATATGCAATAATATTATGCTATATCAGCACTTGAATGTGATTTGAAAAGGGTAATTAAATTACAGTAAATGTCTTCAATCAATCACTCAGTACAAATGTATGTTTGAAAAAAATCCCCCAAACAAGTAGATTAACCCATAGACTGCACTTGTAATGATCCTTTGTACTTAAAGGGCTGTTGCTCCTGCTAGTAGGTCAGGCAAGAATAAAGGGAAGAAAAAGCCCTGATGGTTTAGGCCTGGTCTACACTAGAAAATTAGGTTAGTTTAACTACATTGGTCAGAGTGTGAAAAATCCACACCCCTGAGCAGCGAAGTTAAAGTGACCTAAGAGCCAGTGTAGACAGTGTTCGGCTGATGGAAGAATTCTTCAATCGCCTCTCCGGGAGATGGATTACCTACACCAGTGGGAGAATCCCTCCCATCAGCAAAGGCAGTATCTACACTGAAGCAGGGCTGGTGCAAGGATGTTTTGCGCCCTAGGCAAAACATCCACCTTGCACCTCCTCCCCGGACCCCCCTCCGTGGCAGCCCTCCCCTGCCCTGAGGGGCCCCCTCATGGCAGCTCCCCCTCTGCCCTGAGGCACCCCCCCCCGCAGCAGCTCTTCACCCCCCACCCTCTGCCCTGAGGCACCCCCCCTACCCCAGCTCACGCCTGACCCGCCTCCTCCCCGAGCACACTGTCGCTGCTTCACTTCTCCCACCTCCCAGGCTTGCGGCGCCAATCAGCAAGCCTGGGAGGTGAGAGAAGTGAAGCAGCCATGGCGTGCTCGGGGAGGAGGTGGGGCAGAGGTGAGCTGAGGCAGGGAGTTCCCCTGTGTGCCATCCCCCCCTTACTTGCTGCAGGCAGCCCTCCCCGAGCTCCCCTACCCCAGCTCCCTTTGCCTAAATACCAGTGGCAACCGGGGCAGCTGAATATCCAGCCGCCACGGTCACTGCCGAAGAAAATGGTGAGCCCCCAGATCCTAGTGCCCTAGGCAACCACCTAGGTCGCCTAAATGGTTGCACTGGCCCTGCACTGAAGCGCTACTGAGGCCATGTCTACATCTAAAATTTTGCAGCGCTGGTTGTTACAGCTGTATTAGTACAGCTGTATAGGGCCAGCGCTGCAGTGGCCACACTTACAGCAACCAGCGCTGCAAGTGGTGTTAGATGTGGCCACACTGCAGCGCTGTTGGGCGGCTTCAAGGGGGGTTCGGGGAACGAGAGAGCAAACCGGGAAAGGAGACCAGCTTCGCTGCGGTTTGCTCTCGCGTTCCCCGAACCACCCTGCAAACCGCAGGGAAGGAGACCTGCTTGCTCGGGGGTTCGGGGAACGAGAGAGCAAACCGGGAAAGGAGACCAGCTTCGCCGCGGTTTGCTCTCGCGTTCCCCGAACCACCCTGCAAACCGCAGGGAAGGAGACCTGCTTGCTCGGGGGTTCGGGGAACGAGAGAGCAAACCGGGAAAGGAGACCAGCTTCGCCGCGGTTTGCTCTCGCGTTCCCCGAACCACCCTGCAAACCGCAGAGAAGGAGACCTGCTTGCTCGGGGGTTCGGGGAACGAGAGAGCAAACCGGGAAAGGAGACCAGCTTCGCCGCGGTTTGCTCTCGCGTTCCCGGAACCACCCAGCAAACCTCAGGGAAGGAGACCTGCTTGCTCGGGGTTCCGGGAACGCGAGAGCAAGCCGGCGAAGGAGACCAGCTTGATTACCAGAGGCTTCCTCAGGTATGCTGGGATACCTGCTTATTCCACGGAGGTCAAGAAAAGCGCTGGTAAGTGTCTATACTTGATTACCAGCGCTGGATCACCAGCGCTGGATCCTCTACACCCGAGACAAAACGGGAGTACGGCCAGCGCTGCAAACAGGGAGTTGCAGCGCTGGTGGTGCCCTGCAGATGTGTACACCTCCTAAGTTGCAGCGCTGTAACTCCCTCACCAGCGCTGCAACTTTCTGATGTAGACAAGCCCTGAGACACAACTGCAGAGGTGCCACTGTAGCATTTCAAGTGTAGACAAGCCCTTGGATTCACAGATTTCAAGGCCAGAAGGAACAATTTATGATCATCTAATCTGACCTCCTGCATACTGCAGCCCAAGAACCCCCCTCAATAGTGGGTAGGGCTTTGTGAATTCTTCAAGAATAAACACCCCCCCCCAAATGAAATAAAGCAGGGTCAGCCCTGGCAGACAGTCAGAGATTGATTGTTATAGATGGATGAGATAACGGACAAGGTAGCCGGGGGGTGGGGGAGGAGGCAAGGATAAGGCCACATTACTTATTGTAGCCACAAAAATCAAATTGAATGACAGCCTTCAGTTGCTTGGGCCATCCTTTGCAGTGGAGTGGCTGGGTACCCGGAGCCTCTCCCGCATTCTTGGGCATCTGGGTGAGGAGACTATGGAACATGGGGAGGAGGGCAGGCAGTTATACAGCGGATGCAGCGGGGGTCTGTGTTCTTGTTGGCTTTCCTGCAGCTCCAACAGATGCTTCATCATGTCTGTTTGCTCCCCCATTAGCCTCAGCATCGCATCCTCCCTCTGCTCTTCGCGCTCACTTAATTCTTTTTCTGGCCTCTGACACCGAATGCCTCCATGCATTAAGCTGTGCCCTATCAGTGTGGGAGGACTGCATGAGCTCAGAAAACATGCCATTGCGAGTGTGTTTTTTTCGTCTTCTAATCTGCGATAACCCCAGGGATGGAGATGATGGAGGAGGGGCGTAGAAACCTTCTACACTCTACAATTCCGAGGGGACTGCATGGTTACCTGTGGTGCTGAGTTCGCCAGGCTGAACAAAGAGGAAATGAAATTCAAAAGTTCCCAGGGCTTTTCCTATGTACCTGGCTAGTGCATCAGAGTTCAAAGTGCTGTCCAGAGCAGTCACAATGGAGCACTCTGGGATAGCTCCCAGAGGCCAATACCGTCGATTTGCATCCGCACTACCCAAAATTCGACCCAGCAAAGTCGATTTTAGCACTACTCCCTCGCCGGGGAAGAGAACAGAAGTCAATTTTAAGAGCCCTTTAGGTCAATGGAATGGGGTTGGTTGTGTGGACCATTCATGACTCCCTCAGGAAACTGATGGGCAGGATCCCCTGGGAGAATAACACGAGGGGGAAAGGAGTCTAAAGTTAGGCTCCTAATCCCATATTTAGGGTCCTAAATAGGGGCCTGATTTTAAAAGTGCTGAGCATCCTGGTGCTGGGAGCTAAAGACCTGGAGAGGGAGGATGATCTTATAGTTCATAGACTTTAAGGCCACAAGGAACAATTCTGATGATATAATCTGAACTCCTGCATAACACACGCCATAGAATTTCACCAAGTGATTCCTGCATCAAGCCTATAATTACTGGTTAGGTTACAGTAGAAAGACAACCAATCTTGGTTTAAAGAATCCATGCGATGAAGAATCCACCACACCCCTAGATAAGTTGTTCCATTGGTTAATTACCCTCACTTAAAAATTCTAGTCTGAATTAGCCTACCTTCAGCTTGGATCTTGTTTTGCCTTTGTCTGCTAGATTGGAGAGCTGTCTTCTTTCAAAAATCTTTTCCCCATGTAAGTGCTTACAGACCATAATGAAGTCACTTCTATATCTGTTCTTTGAGAAGGACACTGCAGATCTTGGTTCAATCCCTGGCTCTGCCACAGACTTTTCCTACGTGACCTTGGTCAAGTCACTTGATCTGTTTCTGCCTCTATTTCTCACCTATGAAGTGGGGATAATACTACTTCATTTTTTCCTATCCTTTGTCTTATTTATGTAGACTGTAAGCTCTTCAGGGCAGCGGACTCTCTTTTATTACATATTTGTACAGTGCTAGCACAATGGACCCCTGATTTTGGTTATGACCGATACCTATTACCATAACAAACATTAATAATAATAATTTGCACTATTTCAGATTGCTTGCATTCTTTTATTAAAGGAAAGAAAAAGTAGCTGCAACCAGATCATAGCTATTGCACTGACTCACAACTTTTTGCCCCTACACAAAGTACAAATGTCATGTCCTACAGATGGATCAGGTTGGGCACATACACAGGCGTTCTCAGTCTTTTCAAACTGTCAATGATCGTCATACTTCCGGGGACGAATTGCTTCTAGATGAGATGTAAATAAAGATGCCTGGATTGCAATCTTACCATGACATACACATTTACTTCAGATATTGCACTCAGCCTTGGACATACATAGATCTTAAAATAAAGATGTTTTCGTTTGCTGAGTTTCTAGGGCAGTTGTCATCACCGAGTTCAGGTGGGCTTTCAAATATACCTTTAAGTCAGTTTCCCTTTTAAAATTATGTATTAATCAAAGCTCATGGACGATATTTAAAAACAGCAAACTGAGATCAGGGTAACTCAGTGACATGGATTGTTACTGGACTACTGTTCCCATGAAAAATGCGTGACTTCAGTCCTTCTTAGTTCTGCACCAAATATTTGTGATATCAAAAAATATTCCCTGTCCCCAGTCAGGATGAAAAGTCAAAGTTTTGAAAATAATACAAAAATATTGAATTTGTATCATTCAAGGCATTTTGTTTAGATTTCCAGTCTAAGTTTACTAAATGTTCAAAATAAAGTAATTTTGACTCCCAAATCCCAAACTTTCCAGTTTGCCTGTTTTGAAACTTCTTTTTTCTAAAAAACTTTTGAGTCTGGAGATTCATCATAACTGAATGGTAGCTTCTCAAACAGTTTCAACCAATCAGCATTTTTCAGTGCAAAACAGTTGAAAATTCCCCAAACAGCTCTAGCTGCTATACAACCTCTAGGTGGCACTACATATCAGCATGGTTTCTGGGCTCATCCATTTTTTGTTTTCCACAAAGGTTTGTGTCATCCATTCTGATTAGACGGAGAATTTTCAATGTATCAGATGTTGATGTTGCTATTTGAGGATGTTGCCACCATTGACTGCAAAGGCAAATGCTCACCTGTATAACAAGACTATCCTGCAAGTGAAAGAACAATAAAGTCTTCAGGGCATGGAATATTTCAGAGATGTATTATGGGAAATCAGAGTCTACGCTTACAAGGTCAACATGTTTTATAAAGTAGGGGCTTAGGTACATGTATACAACATATGCCCAGTCACCTGCACATGCATGCTAAACTCTATCCGTTGCATTTATAAATAGGTAATGCTGCCTGCAAATAAATATTTCTGAACACAATTAAACTATAGAGATTCACCTTTATTTCAAGTGATACAGACCTTTGTTTTTAACACCAAAGGCCTAGGTTTTCTCCATGTGAGCAGAGATCCACGATGTGTGTATATATTATGAATTCCTGGTCAGACTGATTCTTCTGCTGTCTTTCATAGTCAGAAATGAACAAATAGTGAATAATCTTCCTATCTGTCTTGTATCTGTTTGTGAATTGTCATGGAGTTAACTTACAATAATGAATAAATCCCAGCAAATTGTAAGTACTTGCCATTTTTGGTCTATGAACAGTTTATTGACAGTATTTGATACCTGAAATTTAATTCTGATTGGACACAGTGGTCACATGGTATTGTTCATATTCTCTGACTGGACAGCCATAATTCTTAAAATCCACTTTTCATTGTGAATATCTCCATTTAGGAGTTCAAAATTCTCTTTCCACAAATATTCTCTATTTCCATGTGAAGTTTTCTGTTTCTAAAATTATTTCAGTTGGTAAACTGCTTTATTAGACTATTCACCAGAAGCAAATGCAAAATATGCACAATCACGGAAAGGTATTTTCCAGTTTTACTCATAATATTTGCTACACCTTTTTCAAGACTAATTCTGGAGTCTCTATTTATTAGTGCTCTGTATGGATACGTTTACACTGCAAAAGTGGTGCGTTCTTAACTTGGATTAGCTAATCCACATTAGCTAATTTAACAGCAGTGGAGACAAAGCAACTCAGCTTTTCACTCGGGTTAGCAGCTCAAATTAAAACCTATAGGGGAGCCTGGGGTTGAACTTAAGCTCCTAACCCACTTTGCCATGTCTTCACTGCTATTTTAGCCCTAGTTTGCTAACCCAATTTAAAAATACACCTTTTTTTGTGGTGTAAACATATCCTATGCACAGAATTTGCATGCGCATGAGTTTGGATGCTTGGGGCATGGAGATTTCTCTTGCCTGTTCTCCAGAGGCTCACACACTGTTATGTGCTTGTAAGGTGTGACAGATTGGTATAATGTCTGTACGTGTCTGTATCCAGTTGTGACCTTCAACTGATATTGGAATCACCATTTTCATGTCCTACATTTTGAGTATGTAACTGTCACTGCCTACAGATGTCACAGACACCTGACACCTCCCTGAAAGGCTAACACGAAAGTCAACAGCTGTGATTATCTTCCAGTCAAAGGGGTCCACCCTTAGAACAGTGGTTTTGCTACAGAGAGTGTCCAGACTGAAAGAAACTGGTTCTCTCAGTTTGGACAACAAGGAGGCTAACCCTCCAAAAGGTGTTCTGAAGATGATCAGAGGGGCAAAAACCTTATCTAAAGGCAGGATCCGATCCAGGCTCTTTCTTCACAGCTGGCTATCCCTAGACAACAGAAGGACTGCAGGAGGTAGAGAGCAGGAGGGGCCTGACACAAGGACTGGGCCTAAGGACTCGCAGAAGTGCATAGACTTGTGGGGAGAGCATATCAGCTATTGTTGTTTTGCCTAAAGATCTGTAACTCGTGGATGCCTTAAGGATAGAAGTCACTGTGGATAAGAAACTCCTGTGCAAAGCCTGCATGCTGTACATTAACCACCATGGAGTCCCTGCAGAATCAAAGCTCAAAGTGCCCACTGAGATGAAACTCTTGGGAAGAGCATGCAAAAAACAATGGAGAGCCCTGGAGGTCTTAGCATGGGTTTGGGGGCATAGGGTAGTTGGAATGAGGCATTCTGGAAGTGTGCCAGTTAGTTGGGCTGACCACGGGAATACACCTCAGAGGCCTAAAGCTAAAAACAGTGTCTGGACTCTGCCCAGAGCCAGCTAGTTTGGATTCATGGGGGATCCAAAGGTTGAGTCAAGTTACAACATGCTGGTGAGAAGCCACAAAGGACACTCAGCCTGGAGGAGGTGTAAAGGAAAACAAGCTGCACCTTAAAAACTGGTAATAGAAAGCCAAAGATGTGTAATTTTTTAAAGGGATCACTGTGATTTGCTTCATCAACATATCTCAGACCATGGGTATGCTTTCTTATGGCTGGTGCTCCACAGGCTGCCTCTGATCGGTTTTGCATTATGGTCCACAGAATACCTAAATCCTGCTACTGAGCACATGCCAACAAGAAATTACTGCAGTCTGAGATCCACAGGAACTTTTAGGGAGCACTACTGCCACTGTGCATTTATCTAAAATGCATGGGGTCACACTCAAGTACTAGCAGCAAAGAATCCTGTGGCACCTTATAGCACGCATCTGACGAAGTGGGTATTCACCCACGAAAGCTCATGCTCCAAAATGTCTGTTA
Organism: Gopherus evgoodei; assembly: GCF_007399415.2. Classification (NCBI taxonomy): domain Eukaryota; kingdom Metazoa; phylum Chordata; order Testudines; family Testudinidae; genus Gopherus; species Gopherus evgoodei. The sequence continues at coordinate 250,858,750 of NC_044323.1, read as the reverse complement.
GGCTATAAGGTGCGACAGGATTCTTTGTTGCTTTTACAGATCCAGACTAACACGGCTACCCCTCTGATACTTGACTCAAGTACTAGGCTGGGATTCGAACCCTATCCTAACTCTGTCCCTTCACATGTCTATTTCGGCCTTTGAGCATTTGTGCAGAAGAAGGAAGTAATCTAAGGTCAACATGATGTGGCAAGAAATGCACCCTGTGGGGTACTCTGAGCAGCTTAACAATGCCCAGCACCTCTAATCCAGCATGCATGTGGCTCAGTTCTCTGCAGAGACATGTCTTGATTGATCACGCTCTGATATAACAATCCCTAGTACATTCAAAACACTTGGAAAACTCTTACTCTGATAAAGAAGTGACACACAGGACTATTGAAGAGACTGGTTCTTATTTCCTAGTTTGAGTCACATGACATGAGTCAGGCTTATAAAAAGTCATAGCCCTGTCACAGGGCAGAGTTCAGTAAACACTAGCTCCAGTGGCTACTGTGATACTGTCATGAAGTATGTTTAGATTTTGTTTTCAGCTGTTTGCGTGTGCACGGATCAGGTTCACTTAATTTGTGCAGGCACACCCGATATTTGTGAGCATACATTTGGGCATGTGCAAAAATGTCCTACTGCCTCAAAATCTATTCTTACTTTTGGAAGTAGGTTCAGGACTTTTTAGCTATCTGACATCCACTGACTTTAATTAGAGACATGCCGTTAATGCCTCACACTGAACTTTGGAAAAGTTAGGGGGAAATGGCCATTCAAGAATACATATGCTGATATTTTTCAAAGATACAGTTCTTTTAGGAAGTGGCATCTCTTGTTCCATACCTTGTGCAGATGCAGCCATGTGAGGATATCTATGACAGATCTCACAATTTTTTTAATCTCATTTAATCTTCTTATTTTGGTTTAGTCCGGTACCTAATATAGACTTGTAACACATGGATATGGGCTATAGTTTTTAGGTAATCATCTTCAGTAGCGGACTGAAAGCCAAAGGATTATAGGGCTTAGTAAATAAGGCAGCAGCCTTTCACCTGTCAGACAGATTGCTGCTTCAGTTCAACCAAGCCCTGTGCCATGACTTTGCTTTTAAATTGTAAGTTTGTAAAGGGAAATCATGCCTCACCAATCTACTAGAATTATTTGAGAGGGTCAACAAACATTTGGACAAAGGTGATTCAGTGGCTATAGCGTACTTAGACTTTCAGAAAGCCTTGGACAAGATCCTTCAAGTCACAGGATAAAAGGGAAGGTCCTCTGATGGATCAGTAACTGGCTAAAAGACAGAAAGCAAAGGGTAAGAATAAATGGCCAGTTTTCAGAATGGAAAGAGGTAAATAGTGTCCCCCACGGATCGGTACTGGGACCAGTGCTTTTCAACATACTCATAAATGATCTGGAAAAAGGGATAAACAATGAAGTGGCAAAATTTGCAAATGATACAAAATTAGTCAAGATAGTTAAGTCCAAAGCAGACTGCAAAGAGTTACAAAGGGATCTCACAAAACTGGGCAACAAAATGACAGATGAAATTCAACATTGATAAACGCAAAGCAATGCACATTGGAAAATAAAATCCCAACTATACATACAAAATGATGGGGTCTAAATTAGCTGTTACCACTGAAGAACAATGTTGGAGTCACTGTGGAGAGTTTCCTGAAAATCTCCACTCACTGTGCAGTGGCAGTCAGAAAGTGAACAGAATACTAGGAGCCATTAGGAAAGGGATAGATAATAGGACATAAAGTATCATGATGTCACTGTACAAATCCATGGTATGCCCATACCTTGAATACTGCTTGCAGTTCTGGTCACCATATCTCAAAACAGATCTATTAGATTGGAAAAGGTACAAAGAAGGGCAAAAAAAAATAAGGGTATGAAACTGCTTCCGTATGAGAAGAGATTAAAAAGACTGGGACTTTTCAGCTTGGAAAAGGTATGAGTAAGGGAGGGTATGATAGAGGTCCATAAAATCATGAGAAAGTGAATAGGGGAGTGTTATTTACCCCTTCACATACCACAAGAACCAGGGATCACCCAATGAAATTAATAGGCAGCAGGTTTAAAACAAATGTAGGTAAGTACTTCTTCACACAGCACAGTCAACCTGTGGAACTTGTTGTAGGGTGACCAGATGAGAGGAGGAAAATATTGTGGGGGGCGGGTCGCTGGTGGAGGGAAAAAGAAAAGAAAAGAAAAGAGTGCTGCCGACCAAAGATCGGTTGGGATGCGGGACAAAAATGCCTACATATCGGGACGGTCTGGTCACCCTAACTTGTTGCCAGGGGGCCCAAAACTACAACAGGGTTCAAACAAGAACTAGATAAGTTCCTAGAGGGTAGGTTCAACAATGGTTATTAGCCCAGATGGTCAGGGACACAACCCTATGCTCTGGGTTTCCTTAGCCTCTGAATGCCAGAAACTGGGAGTGGACGACAGAGAGTGGATCACTTAATGACTATATGTTCTGTTCATTCCCTCTGGAGCATGTGGCATTAGCCACTGTGGGAAGATAGGACACTGGGCTAGATAAACCATTGGTCTGACACAGATAGCTCAGTGATTTGAGCATTTGTCTGCTAAACCTAGGGCTGTGAGCTCAATCCTTGAGGGGGCCATTTGGGGATTAGCCCTGCTTTAAGCAGGGGGTTGGATTAGATGATCTCCTGAGGTCCTTTCTAACCCTCTTAATCTATGATGTTATGTTATGTTATTGTTCCTAAGCAGACAGCAGTCCATCTCACTAAAAGCCACAGCACTGCATATTGTGTAAAACAAGAGCAAGGACTCTGCAGATCGAGAACTTGGAAATCAAATAGCAACCTAAAATAACCACTAACCTGCTTCTCCCCTCTTCCATACCAAAAGCCATTGTCTGCCACAGAGATATATAAAGCAGGGTTGTAGGGCGGGGTTGGAGGGGGAGGATAGATCTAGCATAGATGGCAACACTGCATTTTACTGGGACCACACTTGCAGTGTATATGATCTTTTTTTTTTTTAAATGGTCATTTGTTGCACTGTGTTGAGTCTTCTGATTACAAGACACTAATTGAAATTTGAAAAAGATGCAAGAGACAAAGTGGATGAGGTAATTTTTTTTTGCGGGGGGCAACTTGTGTTGGTGAGAGAAACAAGCTTTCGAGCCACACAGAGCTCTTTTTTGGGTCTGGAAAAGGTACTCCCAGGGTCAGAGCTAAAGACAAGGTGTTAGCACATATTGTAAGGGACCATTTAAGGTACAGTGGCCCATAAACATCTCTGCAGTCATAGGAGAAAGAGGGGGATTCATGGGTTATAGATTTTTGTAATAAGTCATATATCCAGTGTCTCTGTTCAGTCCATGACTTTTGGTGTTTATCAGAATAATGAATTTAAGCTCATAGGCTTGTCTTTTGAAAGCGTTGTGCAGGTTTCCTTTGCAGATGAGATGATAGGTTAGATGATGATAGGTTAGATATAGAGTGATTGCTTGGGGAAAAGTGTTCAACCACATGTGATAGGGTGTTTTTGTCCTTTATCGTTTGCCTGTGTGAGCTCATTTAGGAGCATAGTGAAAAAGAGTAGCTGATTAAAACACTGACACCATATAATTAATTAAACTCATTCATGTAACTCTTTCAGTACGTTTTTATTTTACCTACTTGTTTTGGTCCAATATCCAACATCAAAATGTTTGCAGAGAAACATAATAAATGCCACTCTGGACCGGACTAGGGGTCCATCTTTTCTGGTTTCCTGTCTCCGATAGTGGCCATTACCAGATGCAAAAATCCTCATAATATACAGTTATGGCATAACCTGCCCATATGGGAAGATTTTTCCTTTCCCAGGCAGTTGTAGTTAGCTAATGCCCTGAAGCATATGAGTTTATACCACTTGTAAATATTTATCTCACCTAATGCAACTGCAAACATTCTTATTTATTCATATAAAAGTCTAATGTATTTTATCTTTGCTAACAGGGCTTCACCTAGGGTGATCAGGTGTCCCAATTTTATAGGGACAGTCCCAATTTTTGGGTCTTTTTCTTATATAGGCTCCTATTACACCCCACCCCTGTCCTGATTTTTCAGATTTGCTGTCTAGTCACCCTAGCTTCACCAGGCCACAAGTCCCAACTTCATGACAGTCCTGACACCGAATCATCATGGACACTCTGCTATCTTTCGTTCCATATTTCACTTTCAGTGTTAACTCCCTGACAGTTAATGAATATATGACCAAGTAGAAAATCAAGATTCTGCCTAGACCTGTGCAAACCCCCTATGTTTTGCTTTGTGAGAGTTTTGATGGGACACTAACAAACTCATTTTACATGGTTTTGCAACCCCTTCCTTTTGCTTAGCTGTTCGTGGTTGTATGAATTCGATATAAAATTGAAACAAAACTGGCAAGTTCCATTTGTAAAGATTATGTTTAACGATGAATCACTAGTGACAAACTCAATGGTTTGGAGCAAATCTTTCATCTAATTCCCTCTGTTGATTGTCTCCAATTCAGAGCCAGACAAAAAGACTGAGCAAATTATTCACAAAAACCTCATCCATTTTTCACAGTGGGTCCAAAATCCCAAAGAATTTCACCCAGTTTGGGAACTGCATATCCAACCCCAATTCCCAAAAGCAACATGCCGGTAAACGAACATGCCTAACTTATTGCAGCTTACTTACACTTGAGCTCTGATGAGAATCTGCAGTGCTCAGTCCCTCGCCAAATGTATAGATCTTGATTACTGTTGCCAATAACCCACCCATAGTGCCTATGACTGACTGGTGCATTTCCTACCCTGCATGTACTACAAAGGATATATACCTAGTGTATCTGAGGCCCTTTTAAGTAACACAGCCTTTGGTCAGAAGATTTAAATAAAAATCATTAGCACCTCTTTTTAAAGAAAGAAGGCTAAAATGACTATAGAGAGTCAGCTGAGTTTATAAGAAGAAACAGTAGTGATCAATAAGGACAAAAAAAGAATGCCCTAATCTGGAGCTGTGAGGGAGGTGCTGTTTAAGGACAGTGAGTGGAGTGGACCTGTGGATCATTTAGTACTCAATAGTCCACAAGAGACTTTACAGAGTCAAAATACAGCACTGGATGGAATTCGATCTTTACACACTCTCTGCATGACCTCACCACAGACACACAACCAAAGAGAAGGTTTCTTGACAGCTTTTGCAGCGAGTCTCTGGAGATCTCTTGATAGTTAGTGGAATCATTGACAAGATTCAAAAATAAAAAGACAGGGAAAGATATTCATCCAGAACTGATGGAGAAAGTAATAACGATACTACAACAATAATGCTTAGCATATATACAATGCTGTTCAAAAACAAGGCATGTTGCATGCAGTAGCTAACTAGTCTTCTCTACAACCCTGCTAGGTAGATAGGTATTATTATTGCCATTTCGCCAATGGGTAAACAGAGATAGAGAGACATTTTTTATTTATTATTTTGAGAACCCAAAAGCTCAGTAGGCACTTGGCAGAAAACAAGTGAAGAGGTAGTAATGCAATGAACAGTTATTAGCCCTCTGCAGGTAAAACCCACGTAGGGGAAGATCTGAGCTTGGCTTCATAACATTTATGATGGAAGTTCTTCCCTCAGATACAGAATGAGAAACTGAGTCTTTGTGAGCTTCTATTCTCTCTAGATCAGTGGTTCTCAAAGCCAGTCCGCTGCTTATTCAGGGAAAGCCCCTGCGGGGCCGGGCCGGTTTGTTTACCTGCTGCATCTGCAGGTTCAGCTGATCACGGCTCCCACTGGCCGCAGTTCACCGCTCTAGGCCAATGGTGGCTGTGGGAAGCATCGGCCAACACATCCCTCAGCCTGCGCTGCTTCCCACAGACCCCATTGGCCTGGAGCAGCAAACCACAGCCAATGGGAGCTGCGATTGGCTGAACCTGTGGATGTGGCAGGTAAACAAACTGGCCCGGCCCAGCAGGGGCTTTCCCTGAACAAGCAGTGGACCGGCTTTGACAACCACTCATCTAGGTCCTGATTTTTATTTATCACACATTGAGCTTCTTTGCATAAAGAAATACATGAACACAAAATAAAGAGCAAACCCGCATTATGTCCTCCCTTTCCCTCTTCTAATTATTAAACAGTGTTATGGGCAACATAAGAAACAAATTTATTGCAAGTGACACAAAACCTGTGCTACATCCACTTCAGTCTTCCTTACTGGTTCATTTAGATTCAGCCTGAGCAAGGACTGCAGGTCTGCCTGGCCCTTGCATAGGCCAGACAAGGTGTGTATGGAAAGGAAAAAGAAGGAATGGATCCTCCTCCTCCACGGTATGTGTCCAAAGCCAGACTGGGCATATTGTAATAGAGGATCTATCACTTCAGTCAATGCTTAACATGGCAGAGAACTCCAACCCCACTGTCACAAGCCTCTCTTCCCTTCTTATCCTGGTCAAGGAGACCTAGTGCCACAAGCCAGCTCTCAGCACTCTACTTCCCCAGCAGACACATCCTAGTGATCCACACAGCATGTAGTCTCATGAAATGTGGGTCTAAGTAGGGGGAAAGATGAGAAGGGAAATGGAAATAAGGAGCTATTAAACTTAAAATGCAGGAGGAGGATGGATCTAGACACCCATCTTTCCAAAGCAGTGCTAGAAGTCATCCTAAAACTATTTCATGTATACAATCTGAGGAACCGTCACTGGCTGCCCTGCCCACCTGCCCTCTTGCAGGCCTCCTAAATTGCACACAAGGAATCTCTTCTTCTGGCCACTGTAGGGGTGCTGCAGCTGGGCAAAGTGCCTGCATAGAAAACTTTAGGGGGGAGGGATAGCTCAGTGGTTTGAGCATTGGCCTGCTAAACCGAGGATTATGAGCTCAATCCTTGAGGGGGGCATTTAGGGATCTGGGGCAAAAATCTATCTGGGGACTAGCCCTAGTTTGAGCAGGGTGTTGGACTAGATGACCTCCTGAGGTCCATTCCAACCCTGATATTCTAAGATTCATTTCCTCCTGCAAACCTCCCCATGCTTTCCACTGATCTCCAGAGCACCTGCTCCAGCTTCAATGTGACAACCTCCTGGTATACTGGATAGAACTCTGCTCCTGAGCACCATAGCTGGGGAAAGTACATTCCCTGAAGAATACAGATGAGCCTCAGCACAGACTCCTGATCCTGTAGGCCTCCCTTTCTGCCCCAAACTGCCTTCTGCTCCCCAGATCAATGCCCAAGTTCACCTACCAGGTCTTCACTCTGGACACAAACTTCACTATGGCTAGACTATATCAACTCCAAATAAAGTGCAAGGAAATAAAGTTCTACCACATTGTTTCTTATGTATTTCATTGTGGAACACATATGCATTAGCAGCAAACAATGCTAAAGCATCATTCTTTATTATTGCTTTTGCTTAAAAAAATTGCCCTTCATAGGATTATTTACCAATATAATGTTGACTTTGGATTTAGCTTGTTGTTAACTTCTGTCAACATTTTGAAACAAACTCTTTTCTAAATATCTGTAATTCTAAACCAGTTTGTTTGATTTAATTCAATTATCCAACCACTTCCCTCCCCCCGCAAAAAAACTCCCCAAACCTTCCTTCATAGTCAGAAAACATACAGACCTTTACTTCAAAAGCTGAAATCAACTTTATAATAATGGAATCTTGTTTGCAGCATCAACTATGGAAAGACCACTAGTCTTTCCAGAATGGGCTTTGGTGCAAACGTTATTCAGGGTTTATAATACGCTGTTCCCTTTTTGTTTAAATCTGTGTGGATGCATGTTTCACAGCTCCATGTTTGTGTGATTAGATGAAAATCAAGGGATTAAGGTTCAGGTGGATGGCATGTGTGTTGGATCATGTCACCTGAGCATTTTCAGGAATTCAAACCTTAAAAACCTGTGCAGTTTGAGAGATAGCCTCACCTTTCTTCTTCCAAAACAAGGTGCAAATTTGCAATGGAATAGTATTTGCAAGCTCTGTTTCATTTTCTAAATGTTCATTATTTAAAGCTATACTTATCCTGGGGAATATATGCAGAAACACTGATTTTTAAAGAGATCTTGGCAAAGTTAATATTTTGGCCTTCATTATCAATTATTTTACCAGGGAATCATTATCACTAGAGGTTTGTATCAGAAACATTTCATATTTAAATGATCTTATACACTATAAATTTGTGCATATGTATATAATGTACATACACACAAAATCCTAATATAAACATAGATATATATATATTTAGATTAGCAGACTTACAAAATTCTGTCTGTCCACTCACCTAGGGGCAATTTTTGATACATGTGTAAAATATTAATTTTCTTTAATACATCCCCTCTTTATGGAAAGGGTGAGAGATTGTGTACCTGACTTGGTGGTTTACTGGTCACTATTTTGCAACATATAGGTGACTATTTATGCACTCATAGTTTAGATATATAAAACCTGGAGATATGTATCTATAACAATCATACTTGTATATTAATGACACTACTGTCTCCCATATGTAAATAGAAGAATTTGAGTTTTACATTACGCAACTACTGCCAGCTAGGATTGCTTCACTGGTTACATAATTCTATAATCACTGCAGAAATACCAACTGTATGGCCTCACCTACAGTGGAGCTTTGCCTGTTTCATCTGGTAATCTGGAAACACACTGTAGATAGGATTTACGGTGATAGGTCACTTAGGGATCTCTTGATTTACCTTCCCTCAGAAACTAATCAGTCCAGCAAGCAACAGTGCCCTCCCCCTTCTTGTCTACAGCCAGGGGCTGCTCTAGGTATTTTGAAGCCCCAAGCACGGCAGGCGGGCTGCCTTCAGTGGCATGCCCGTGGGAGGTCCACCGAAGCCACGGGAGCAGCGGACCCTCCGCAGGCATGCCGCCGAAGGCAACCTCCCTGCCACCCTTGCGGTGACTGGCAGAGCACCTCCCATGGCTTGCTGCCCCAGGCACGCGCTTGGCGTGCTGGTGCCTGGAGCCGCCCCTGTCTACAGCACCTCTGTTTAGAACACTTTGCTTGTGATACATGCTGACTCCCAGTATTCTGTTTCTGGAATACAGTAAGCGCCAAAATATCTTCCTTTATAGATAACTTGTCTGCCCATACAGCATGGCATTCAGCATCCAGTCTGGGAGTTTTTAAAATCAGAGATCTTAACTATGTCCTACGGACTTGGTCCTGAGAAGTATTGAGCATTTCAAAATCATAAAGTGCTTTGGGAGCTTTTGGGACAAAACTCTTGCAGCTGAGCACATGGCAGGAGACATTCAGTACCTGGCAGGACTAAGTCCTTTATATAGGGATCATCACTTCACATATCACAAAATGCAGTCTGTTCTGTTAGGGAAGAGAGGGAAGGGGAGAAATCAGTGCCAGGGACCTGCACACTGTCCTCACCACAATGCAGAGCAGGCCAGCCACATGAGGAAGCATATGCTGCCCCTAACTAGGAGACATTTCAGTAGGCTGCTCTCGTTGCATGCCCGGAAGCTCCTAGCCTTCCCCGGTTTCAGGCCATGGCTAAAAGCTATAGCAGAGCCCCATATATTTGCATTAGCATATGCTTATACAAGACTATACTGTATAAACTTACCAGTGTGCCATTTATTTAAGAGGGCAGCAATGCAGCTCTTTTAAACATGGGAAACAAACAAAATATTTGTATAGTGGATGGAAAACAATGGACAATAATAGTGTTCAGAAAGCAAGCACTCAGCATGGCAGCAATATTTACATAGCCAATGTATTTACAATAGCACAAATACAAAGTTGAGAGAGAAGCCCCAAGCAACCCCCACAGCTGAACTTCCCCAGACTTTGAAATGCAGATTAAGAGCTGCGTTTTGCAGCGTGGGCCCATTAGAATTCCTGTGAGAACAGCCAACAAATGTACATCACACTATGACTTCCATGGGAGCCTGCCTGAGTAGGGGTGAAAACCGACCAAGGGCCTTAGGATTCAGCCCACTGGCTACAAAAACAAATACTCACTACAGAAAGATGGCTCATGAGAATAAAATAATGACAAGAAATGGAAAGATCAACAGTCTGGGTTAAGTTGGCAGCTGAGCCACTGGATGAAAGATGGAGCAAGTGGAACGAAGAGATCCAAAATAAATCACTGAAATGACTTCTGGGACACAGTTTGCAGTGAAGTTTTTCAAAGCAATTAAGAGTTTGATTTACAAGCTGGAATATTGTCACTTATATTCTTGAAACAATCATCCGTGATGGAACAGAAAAGTAAATTGATTATGATCCATATTGATTGTGGCTGGAAAACATCAAATGTGAATATTCAGAATACCTGAAGAGAATGCTTTTATGTTGCTTGTTTTTCACTAAAGCATGATCATGTAAAGAAAGAGTCTTAAAAAGACCAATAAAGATGGCACTTGATAAATGGCCTACAGTCCTATTTTCAAAAAAGAGTTTAGGGTTGCAAGATTGCTTAGTACTGGAGCTCTGAGAAAGGCAGAACTGTCAGCCAGAGAATATTTCCTGAGGAAAGATGGTTTGAGGTAGAAGGAGATAGAAATGGTGGCTGTTTGAATACAATGATCTGGTATCAACATATTCAAAATATTGATGCACTGGGGTTGAAATGTTGCCATTTTCCAGAAGGAACTGTCTCCGCCAGCAATTTGTCAGCATGCACTTCCTATCCACAGGACACGTAAACATTTCTTCAGATAACTAGCCTCCTATATAGGGTGACCAGATGTCCCGATTTTATAGGGACAGTCCTGATTTTTGGGTCTTTTTCTTATATAGGCTCCTATTACTGCCTACTCCTGTCCTGATTTTTCACATTTGCTGTCTGGTCGCCCTACCCCTTTATCATACAAAATATATCACCTTGCACCTGGAATAGTTGAACAAGTAGACCCATCTTAGACCCAGACCGTGATATAATTACCCACATTGAGTAATACCTTATTCCACACTTAGCTATATTGACTCCAATGGTATACGTGTAATGTAAGGTACCATTTCAGCATGGGTAAGGATATCACAGCTGCAGCTGGTAAAGTAGGTCATCCCCAGTCTGATTTTCTGCTTCTTATGTACCAGTATGATGGGAATGCTACCACATTGTGGCAGCTTACACTTCTTTACCAAGCACAATGCTGGTTCCCATGACAGTGACCTTTCCTCCAAGTAGATAAGTCATTACCAGACCCAGTGGTGTCCCCATCATATGTACAGGGAATATCTGCTTACACAGATCATATCTTATCTACTATTAAAAAGGTTTTAAAAAACTACATACACTCAATGTATATCCAACTCTGAATGTGCAATCAGTCTTGCTGTGAGACAAAAGAACCACTTCTTTCCTCAGTTTCCATACTTCTTATTATAAATCGCAATGAAAGCCCTGTAAAGTTTGCAGAGCTCTTCACAAAACAGAGTAATACACCTTCCTTGCCCCCAAAGAGCTTACACTCTAAGATAGAGAACAGAGACCAACTTTAAGGAATAACTCAGCCAGGGAGGTTGAGGCAATTTTTGCTGATATAAAAAACAGAGGAAGGACTGCTGGATGAAGTGGGTTTTAAGGAGGGATTCAAATGGGGAGGAGGTGGTACTTGGGGGAGTAGGGAGATAACATGATTAGAGAGACAAAATTGAGACCGTGAGAAGGACAAGAAGGCAGCAGTAAATGTGAAAGGACTGAGAGCAGGTTGGGGAGCAAAAGAAGGGATGAGGGAAATGGGAGCAGACATGTAGCTGAGGGCTATGCAGTGGAAGGCTTTGCAGATTCAGAAATTGGAATTTAATGTGATGAGACAGGGAGCTAATGAAAGCATTCAGGGAGGGTAGATCTACACTGCACACTCCTTATGGCCTCGTGTAGAGTCCATACACTGCACGCCCCTCTACCACAGTATAAATAGCAATGTAGATGGTGAGGCACTGCTTAGGTGAGTAGAGGAAAGATACACCTGCACCCTGTGGATATGTATCCTACACAGCTCTACATACCCAAGCAGTGCCTTCTCCATCTCCATTGCTATGTTTAATATTGTAGTGTCCCACTGCCTCCCCAATGCCAGAGTCTTTCCCTGCCATAGAGAAAACCCTGGCAGTGTGGAGGCAGCAGGGCAAGGCTCTGGCAATGGGAGGCAGTGGAGAAAGACTCCACTGGGTCCCAGGTGCTGGAGCCTTTCCCCGCTGCAGGGAAAGGCTCTGGCGCAGGGAAGCAGTGGGAAAAGGCTCCTTGCTCCCAAAGTCTTCCCTCTGCCTGCCCATGACAGAGCCTTCCATTGCGGCATGCACTATACATACCCTACATGCTGCCAGCAGTGGTGTGCAAAGTAGATGTAGTGTGCTGTGCGGGATAGGTGGGGCGATGTGGTGAGAGGAAGAGGACTTTAGCAGTCATACTTCCAGAAGGGGAGAGGTGAGAGGCCAGACAGGAGGTTACTGTTGTCAATGCCAGAGACAACCTTGGTGCAGAGAAAAGCAATGATTTATTTATTTCCTAAGTTATTGCTGAAGAGCCTCATGAAAACTCTGTTTTAAAAGAAGATTGGTTAGGAGGTGTATGAAGGGAGTTCCAGGCAGAAGGGGAGGTAGAGAATCAAGCTTGGAAATGAGACTAGGAAGCTATGAAAGGCCAGAACACAAACGGTGATAGGAGAAGTAGAAAGAAATGAGAGAAGAGATGTAGGCAGGTGTGAATTGGTGCAGGGGCTTAAAAGGTGAAGACATCAAGTCTGAACTTGATACGGAATGTGAGAGGATGCCTGTAGAGAGATGTGAAGGGAAGGTAATATGGCCAGTGCAGATAGAGAGGAAGATGATCCTAGTAGTGTTTTGTAGAGTCTGGAGTGAAGTTACATTCACTTGGAAGGACAGTAGAAAGCTCATGAGTTACATTCAACTGGAAGAATGGTGGCTATAGTATTGGACCTCAAGGGCATATTGAAGGGATGGAGCAGAAGCAGGAAGAAATGGGGCATCTACAGAGGTTCATGGATGAACAAGGACACATCACATTTTTTACAACACTGTATATCTTTGGGTTCCTATATTACATCACTTTCAAAGACATAACTCACAGTGACATCAACAAGAGCATTGCCTATGCAAGGAGTCTGATGCAGGAGCCTTCTAGAGAATCTTCCATCTGACCATTTATTCCAGATGGTTAGCATTGCCCAGCAACATTGCAGAACAGTTTAAGACAGAAAGTGAGGGAGAATGTTTTATCCAACTCAGACTGCAGGTGGAATTTTGTACGAAGAATATAATTTCCTAAACTGAAATTTGGTCAGGACCCTTCAGTTAACATCCTTCTTTCAGAAGAGAAAAGAAAAAGAAGCCAGGGGCATTTCAACAACAGTTAGCCAGAACCTGTTTTATGGCTCATCTGTTTGACAGCATCCCCATCAGCACACCACATCCCTAGAACTATGACTGATAATTGGCTTAGTAGTGAGTCAGGACCTGACCCTGAGAAGCATGGAGCATTTCCTTTTAAGCGTAAATTCTCAGCACCTTTCAGGATTAGGCATCACTGATCTCACTTCCTACACCACCTAGGTTTTCTGTGGAGGTCTCCCATTCTGTTATTAACCAAGTATGCTTGGAAGAACTGACAGCATCCTAGAGTGAACACTGCAGAGCTGACAATAGAATGTGGGCTGCTGAAGTGGCCTACAGGAAAGCTGTTCCAAATGCAGCAGTAACAGAGGAGAAGGCTCTTGCCCCAAGAGTAGTAGACTGTAAGAAAGAAAGGAATCCTGGTGCTAGATGAACAGAGGGATTGAGGGTGCAACTAGACTGATGAACCATTTGTGAGGTAGGCTAGCTTGAGACCAGGGTAGAGTTGAAAAACAAGAAAGGCAGTTCTGAACAGCAGTGGATGTGGTCTCTTGCTTAAGGAACATGAAAAGTCATCTCATGCAGTTCACAAGTGAAGGCAGAAGAGTTATCTCTTAGGCAGTAATTACAGTTTCCCAGCCTGTAATTTTGCTTTGATCTGTTTATGAGTGGTTCTGTGATCAAATTAAATGCCACCACTAAATCAAAATACAGTACGTATGTGATAGCAGTTGAATATATGCAGGCACCTCTTTTGTATCTGGCTCACACTACACCGTTCTATTGGATAAAACTAAAGTAAAATGTCTGAAAGCATCTAAGAGTGCTCTTAAACAATATACACCTCTACCCCAATATAACGCTGTCCTTGGGAGCCAAAAAATCTTACTGCGTTACAGGTGAAATCGCGTTATATCAAACTTGCTTTGATCCACCAGAGTGTGCAGCTCCCGACCCCCCAGTGCTGCTTTACCGCGTTATATCCGAATTAGTGTTATATCAGGTCGCATTATATCGGGGTAGAGGTATACATGTATATAACCCTAAATATATGTTTACCGGAAAGGCTAGACTTCAGAGTAGACAATATTAACATTCACAAAAGCTTGGTTGGTTGGTGGGTTTTGAGTCACTGTTAAAAATCAGGCAAGCTAAGGATATAAGCCATAATTTTGATATTTCCAGCACTCTGACAGTTGTACTGTAAATATTGGGCCTGATCCTGAGAGTTGCAAAATACTAGCAACCCACTGAGAGCTACAAGGATCACATCATTAATGTTATCTAAAGCAGAGGAGTCTCTGTCACTAGGGTTTCATTTTATTATCTTCTAGAACACTATCCACCTTGACTGAAAAAGCCAGGCCTTATATAGTACCCAAGAAAGTAATTTTATAATTAATACAGCACCCAGCAAGAATGGAAAGGTCACCTTCCCAGCAGTAGAACTGAACTGCTGTGTAAATTAATGTGCTAACAATCCCTGGGTGTCAAAAAAACAAAACAAAATACAAAAAAACACTTGAGGGGGCAGCTGGGCTAAGAACAAGTCAGGTGATATAACAATTTCCTAAATTGCCTTCCATTGCAGTTTAGTGGCCAGGAGAGTTGGCAAATAGAGCCAGCTGTGGAAATCCTCACTGCTGAGGGTACTGGTGTAATACATCTGAGAGCAAGAAGGCTTCCATCCACACCCCTTTTCCCCTCTGCAAAGCCCTGGATATCACAGTCCTTTCCCTTGGAATACACTGGGCTGAATTTTTTGTCTGACTCAGTTTTCCTGTTTTTATGGCCAGGTCAGTCATCTTCTCTGATCAGTTTCCCTCTAGCAGAGTAAGGCAAGATACCGTTGTGCTTTGCCTGTCAATATATAAATATGGGTATTCTTAGGCACGTGGAAGCTCTCCAGACTGAAAGGAAACCTAAATGGTCTATACTGATCACAGCCTCTGATCACAGTCCCACAGCTTGTTTACCACTGTTGCCTACAGGAGGCACCTCAGCCTAATTGAGGCAATTGTCTCTAGAATTTCTGGAGCAGTTAAATCTAGAAAAGAGTGTGGAGAAGGAAGAGGACAAAGATATTTCTCCATCTACAGTAGGCTCAGCCAAGTGACCTGAGATAGGCTCATGCTTGTTATCTCAATTGGTCACTTTTTTCCATATATCCAGCAAGCTCCCATAAGCCTTGGTAGCAGAGGGCAACCAGGGGCAAGGTAGGGGCTAGAGTTACCAGAGATCCCATGGTCTCTGCTAGAGTGCTGGAGGGTTGTTTTTTTTATGGTTTCCTTTTAGAAAAGGAGATGTTTAGAGAGAAGAATGTGGTATCTGCTGTGAATCCCAAGAATTCTAATCTGAGAAATTGGGTTAAAAGGATTATTCCGTATTTACCTGGAATTTCAGAAATATGAGGTGTTAACTAGGATAGAAGATTTGGGAGTTTTTCTGCATTCAAAACACTGTGTAGGCCAATGAGGATTTCACATCCAAGGATCTTAGGAACTAATGCCAATCACTATTACCCTCTATGGGAAATTGATGTATTTGTTTTAATTCTAAATGCTTTTGGATACTGAGAAATGCTTTGCTCAGATCTAATTTTGCTTGAGAGTTTCCTTTGAATACTACAAGTCCATCTATGAAGAATGGTTGGGTGGCCATAAAATTGTTAATAGTTACAGATGTCTGTGAAAAAAACATGGTAATATCTGTATTATTTTTTCATAAATGATGAGTATCTCTGGCTATCTGATTACTACCATGCTGTCTGCTACATGGATGCAAAAGTTAAATCAGTTCTAGTTGGTTTTATACATCTGCAAGAAGGCAGACAATCATTTTAGATAGTCCCCAATCACTGATACTTAAACTATACAGGTGTCAATTCATTTGAAGGTTTTCCCATCACAGTCTGATCAATAACTGGCTGAATACTCTGGAGTGGTAGGGGTGGGGACAAGGGTAATCCAAGAGGGCAAAATAAAGCAAAGGACTTGGAGGGGGAAGGGGTTAAAGTCTGAGCCCTGAAGCTGGGAGGGAAACAGAAGAGAAAAAGTGACTTCCGAGAATTCACTGATCCTCCACTCTCAGAAGCTTTCATACCTGGGATAAGCTGAGCCTACCTAATTCTTGAGAGGAAAGCTAAAGTTTTAGGCTAGAGAATATGCATTTAGGCAGTTGTTGTTTTAACTCTTTCCTCTCTTTTATGTTCCTATGGATAAATAAATAATACTTTGTTTTGAAGAAACAGTTCTGTGTCACTGCACATACCTGCTGGTCACAGCTTCTGAAGGAAGACTATGGCAAGGGCCAAACCCTGTTGGATCTACTGAGAAAATACAGTTGGATCTGCTGAGGAAACACAGTTGATAAATAGAAATGCTGTAGTCTGGGGACCTAGTCGGTGGATGGAAGAATTGTGGGATTCCACCCTGAGAGAAGTGAAAGTGCAGGGCCTGCCTCTTGGAAAGATGCCCAGAGAGAGACTGACTGAGGAGGCAAAGGCACAGCTCGGCCAGAACCATGGTAATGTAAACCAAGGCATTTACCCACAGAGAACTGAGGACAATGAGAGCTAAATTTCAGCCACCCTGAAATTTCAACATCTAAGAAGAGCTGGGCTGGAAATGGTTCTCCCTCCCATAAAAGTTTTCAAGATTTAAAAAAATATTCATGTCCAAACTGAGACAAAAAGTGGCTCTCAAAAAATTTTGCAACCTCCCTCCTCCCCCTCAAAAATATTGGTTTGGGGCAATCAAAATTTAAATAATTTGGAAAGTTGTTTTATTTCAGTTTCAACATTTATTTTTTTATTCTAATTAGCTTCTGTTTCAAAATGAAAAGCAGTTTTGAACTGGAAAATCAGAAATTTTCATTTTGAAAATAGCAAAATGGCACATTTTGACAATTTCAATTTTTTTTCAAAAATATTTTGAGTTGAGAAATTTATTGAAAACTACTCTTTCCCATGAAGGATTTTGATTTTGACAAATGGGTATTTTTGATCAAAAAAAATCATTAAGAAATTCCTGACCAGCTCTACATCTAAGGGCTTGTGCATTCTGGGATAAATTGCAGTCCTAGGGTTATGACAGTTCTGTGCTGAAGTGCTTATTTCATGCACAAAATGTCTGACACCTCATACAAAAATAAAATATACCTTAAAACCCCACCAAGTATATTATACCATATATAAGTCCTTCTGCTAGGGAAACAGGCTCTCAATTATCCCTCACCAGATAAAATCCCAACAAGGAAAAATGCTTCTGTGCCTCTCTTAACAATATCCCTCCTAGCTCTCCCTCTTCCTGAGCTCCCAAAGCAAGGCTTTTATAATAGCATGCAGAGCCCAAGCAGCCAAGAGGTGAACTAATCCCTCCGATAACCCTACCCTGGTTAGGCCCCATAAGATCCCTTATAAAATGAATACACAAAAAGGTTGTTGTGAAGAAGGTAGAGTTGCTACACACAACATTCCTGACACAAATGTACAAAAGCAAAGAGATAAAAAATTAATCCATCTCACAGTGCATGCCTGTTACTTCTCCACCCACATGTATGCACCTTACTATTACCACAACTAGTGCATGCCACAGACCAAACTCTACAATCTTTACTCTGCCTCCTCTTTCCTCCTTCTGCAACCCCCGCTTTAAAAGCCATTTTCCCAAAGACTAGTAACTATATCTGTTTAAGGATACTTGCTCATGTTGAGAGAGAATAACCTGGTGAAATGCTGTGCGCTGAAGAGTAGTTAAAAGGAGTAATGGAAGGCTGGCATTTCTAGGGCATGGAATTAAGGTTGCGGTGTGTGGTGTATGGTTGTTGTGGTAGTAGTAAGGTGTGTCCTTGTGGGTGAAAATACCATTAGATGGCTTAACTTTTCATTTCCTTGGTTCTGTGGGTGTGTGTCAGGTATATTATGCTTGTAGTACCCCTAACCATTTCCCATGAAAATTTCTGTATATTTATCTCATATGTTGTTTTAAGGCTTAACTAGAGAGGTGCAAGTTGTTCAGATGGGGATGGACTCATGGAGCGGGTAGAAGTGCAGTTACGCATGAACATTTAGCATTTGCACATTACTCCTGATGGAATTCTGCACCAAAAAAAACAAAACTTCTGCACACAATATTTTAAAATTCTGCAAAATTCTGCATATTTTATTTGTCAATAAATAAACATGGAGGCTCCAGCATGGCAGTGGGAAGCACAGGCCACTGGCTGCACAGAGGTGGGAGATCATCTGCTGGAGAGGGGTGTATGACTGCTTTAGCAACTTCCCTGTGCTTCCTCCATCAGAAAATCATTTTTCTGAGGGGAAGCGACAAAAATCTGTAGGGGTCGGGGACATGAATTCCTGTGGTGCAGAATTCCCCAAGAGTAGCACATGAGCCCTTCTCTATTGCAGATAAAATCTGACAGAAAGCATAGCTCTAACAGAGAAAGATTTATGTGCCCCTGGCCCCAATCAACCAATCAGGCTTGTGTGCACCAAGCCCCAGTCAGCAAACCTGCCGTTATTCAGGTTTGTGTTCACTGGGCATAAAACGTTCCGCTATAATGTGAAAAATGGCTAAAAATAATCTACATTCAACACTGTTTTTAAAAACATATTACACTGGATCTAATCAGGATCCACCTCTCTGCCAAGTTCAGTGCAGATAATGCTGATAACAGAGATCAGTCAACAATGAAAGGTAATACCGCCAAGGAAAAACTTTAGCCAAAATCCAAAATCAAATTTCCAATTAAAAATGTAAGAGAAAGGAACCAAGAAATACATAGAAAATTCAAAGGGCATAAAACTAACCCTTTGTGAAATTTCACACTGAGTAGCCACCTACTTTTAGAGAAAACAGGAATTTATGCCCCATTTTAAGCCCAATGTAGAATACAACCTTAAGTATAGAGTCACTACAAGCATCTCCGTAATAAATGTGGAGTCCCTGCTCATTCAGGTCCACTGGGTGACTACTCCACCACAGCTTGTGAATGAAGGGCTCCAGCTGCTTCCTTTGCTAGGCCCTGAGAAATATCTGTGTATATTGGGTTTCCTACAATTGAGTACAGTACCTCAGCCTGAATACAGTACTAGGACACGGTTTGGAAAAAAAGCAGGTTGAATCCTTCTGCTAGTATGCAATCACTGTACATGTTTTTAATGATTTGAACTTCTTTGCCTACTCAACATAACTGAAAAATGACATTCATTTGAGTGTGAAAAATAGCTCTGTACACCTTATTTGAGTTTAGGGTTGGACAATGGTTGGGCCTGAGCAAGTGCACAAAGCTCCCTTCCGTGCTACACGTGCATAAAGGGCTGCCACAATCTCAATCCATGAACTGCCTGGGACAGTTCTTCTCCATCAATAAAAGTTACTCATGTCTTGCTGGAGGAGATACAAGCCTGTGAGTGCAAGGACTGTCAATGCCACCACCAACACCAGACATTTCAAGGAGTGCTGGGCAGAGTGCAGGGTAAGGGTATGTCTCTGTCCCCTTCTGTTCACAAGCAAAGATGGCAAGTGGAGGGGGGGGAAGAGGGCAATGCAGATGAATGCAGACACTGCTTCTGAGCATGGTCCCTCCCAGCACCCTTGGAGTCATTCCACAGGCTATGGATAACATTTTCAAAAGTGCCTAAATGATGAGGAGCCTCAGTCTCATTGAAAGTCAATGGATTTAGGCTCTTACATCATTAGATGCTTTTGAAAATGTTAACCCATATGTTTTTGGGGAATGGAGCTAGTTTGCTTTGCCTCCAACCCTACCTCCAGTGCAAATATGCCTTGTAAAACCAGGTGCAGCCATTTTAGGGCTAGACAATAGATTGTAAGTGAAAAATAAAGTGTAATCCTGTGATGTCATTTGCCTGACTGGAATGTATGACAAGAGGGCAATGACAAAAAAAGAGGACCACTTTTGATATTAACATTTATCTGAAAATAACCTAGGTCAGCTTATTACAAGCAAGGGATCCTGTGACTATGTCAGTCAATTGCTCTCTCCCATTTTTATTTTTTCTAACCTGCGTATTTCATGAAAAAAGAACTACAATTACATTTGGTGATTATCTTGGGGAACATCTTCACAGATATATATAATGCACCTAATTCCAAATCAGGAGATTAATTCTCCTCTTGATACCTAGGGAATGGAATTTATGCACCTAACTCTTCATAACATTAATTGCTCTGTTGCAAGTTGCAAGGTAAATCCTCTGTGTATAGAAAAGAAAATAGATTTCTCACCGTCTTCAAATCAGATGCACACAAGATTAACTATAGACAGGGAAAAACTCTCTCTCAGCCACACAGGGCTAGATTGTACCGGCTAGGCATAGCTCAGAGAAAGGGACAGTGGAGAACTATACTGTCCCAAAGGGAGCACCATCAGTCATTCTGCTTCTGTGAATCATCTCAACATCTAGAACTCCCCCGCATGCCAGGAGAATCTACCCACCACTGCACCATCATGCAACGAGGATGCAACCCACTCCTCACTGCATGCCAGCCTCCTTTGGGAGCCAGTGCAGGGAGTTACAGGTGAAGACCTACTTCTCTTTGGGACCATGTTTTCCTGGGGGATTAGAAAAAGGTCCGGTGTGGTCCTTTGAGCCCAGGGAGTGCCATTTCTGACTAGACTTTATGTGGGCCTCAAAAAGCTGGAAGAAGATTCCTTTTCTGGTGCACCTTCCCTCA
The DNA here is from genome assembly GCF_007399415.2 of Gopherus evgoodei. Taxonomy (NCBI): domain Eukaryota; kingdom Metazoa; phylum Chordata; order Testudines; family Testudinidae; genus Gopherus; species Gopherus evgoodei. The sequence continues at coordinate 250,837,713 of NC_044323.1, read as the reverse complement.
CTGCACACCTGCATAAGGAGCAGGCAGAATCTGGACCATAGAGATTCATTTCTTATTTATGGGTTGTTGTATTTTGTTTCATTTTGTTTTTTTAACAGCTATCTTAAAAGGGGTTGATAAAGCAGACAGCCCCTGATACAGCAAAATCAAAACAGTAGAGGAGATGGAAATGAGTGAATCAGGCACACTCCACCTATTCTGTGTTAGAAGTTTTAGTCAATTTCTCTACATACACCAGTTAAACAAAGGGAGAATCACAGAGACAGAGAGATCTATTTGTTTTTCACTTTGCAACAATGTTCTGAAGCTCATCTCAGAAATAAAGTGATCAGCTATATCACTGAATGGCATGTACAGATTTTTTTTTACACAGAAAATGAGTAGAGATTTTTGAGAGACAGAGAGAGAGAGAAATAAGGAATCCATGAAAAGTTTTGAGACAAGTCAAGATTTGCTGCTATGTATAGGAAAGGATAGCAAGGCAATTAAAGAGTTTGTTAAAAATAGTCTTCCCTTGGTACAGTAGAAGCAGCTTTTATTAGGACACATTGTTACATTCTGTAACCTTACAAAGAAACAACATTATCAAATAAAATGACCTGGTTTACTTTAACATCAGCTAAATCTGTACCATCTACATGCTATGTTTAGGAATCAACCACACTGCGTACTGTGGAGTAGTTTGTGGGTAATTATGCAATCTGATGCAGTTGGAAGCCAGGGAACTGTATCCTTACCCAAGACAGAATTACAATGTTGTTATCTGTTTTTTTAGAACAAAATGATCAAGTAAATATTTCTAATTTTACTCTGGAGACTAGAACAAATGCGGTGGGAGGCAAGTATACTATCTGATGTCAAATCTTTCAGATTATGGAATAATGCTGAGTGTAAAGAATTTTTTTTTAAACAAGGCCTGTTCACTATTAACAATTATTTGAAATATCAAACAGACAAATTTTTCCAATTCAACATTCATCCACTTCGGGGAGAGCCAGTGTAATAATGATAAATATATGATAAATGAATGGCAACTGCATGCAGGCTCTGGAGTTCACATCATTTTTGTAGTAAGAGGTCAGGAAAACTACCAAGGGGGCAATCTCTTGCAGCAACCTCAGAACTGTGGCTACGAATCCTTTACACAGGTAGCTGCAAAGTTCCTGAAACTTCTCAGTTAAGGGACAGGATTTTCAGAGGCACGAATGACAGTTCAGATCCCAACTCCTATGGACTTTCAATGGGAGTTAGGAGACTGTCATTTTGTGCCATTGAAATTCTCCCCCTAAACTATTATGGTCAAATTCTTCTTTGCCCTATACATCTCACTGAAATCAACATGAAACTTACTAGCGCATCCCACGATAGGATCTGCACTTTATGTGGAACTGCCATTGCCCTTGCTATCTGCCTCTACTGATCTCCCAGGGGAATGTGAGCTAGTGGAACCCCATCCATTTCGACTAGAATCTTATTAGGAGTTCTAGTGATTTTGGTCAGAGAAGAGTGTCTTACCTTTCAGCCAGGAGAAGCATAATAAGAATCGGCACTATTTATAGGAGAACGGAGACACATAGCTGCAATAAAAGGAAAAGAGAAATTTAAGTGTGCGACTCTCACTTTCCCGTGCCTAAAGGCAAGAAAACAGTAAGGCCTGGTCTACACTACGCGTTTAAACCGAATTTAGCAGTGTTAAACCAATTTAACCCTGCACCTGTCCACACAACGAGGCCCTTTATATCGATATAAATGGCTCTTTAAACCGGTTTCTGTAGTCCTCCCCGAGGAGAGGAGTAGCACTGAAATCGGTATTGCCATGTTGGACTAGGGTTAGTGTGGCTGCAAATTGACGGTACTGGCGTCCAGGCAGTATCCCACAGTGCACCATTATGACCGCTCTGGAAAGCAATATGAACTTGGATGCACTGGCCAGGTAGACAGGAAAAGCCCCGCGAACTTTTGAATTGCATTTCCTGTTTGCCCAGCATGGAGCTCTGAGCAGCACGGGTGGCGATGCAGTCCCAAATCCAAAAAAAGCTCCAGCATGGACCGTATGGGAGATACTAGATCTGATCACTGTATGGGGAGACAAATCTGTTCTATCAGAGCTCTGTTCCAGAAGACGAAATGCCAAAGCATTTCAAAAAAATCTCCAGGCTATGATACAGAGTCCACAGCACAGTGTTGTGTAACAAGCGTAACGGAAAGCCAAAGAATCAAATGGACACATGGAGGGAGGAAGCGGGGGACTGAGGACTCCAGCTATCCCACAGTTTCCGCAGTCTCCGAAAAGTATTTGCATTCTTGGCTGAGCTCCCAATGCCTGCAGGGTCAAACACATTGTCCGAGGTGGTTCGGGGTATAGCTTGTCAATTTAGCCCCCACCCCCCATGAAAGAAAAGGGAAAAAAATCATTTCTTGACTTTTTTCCAATATCACCCTATATCTACTGCATGCTGCTGGTAGACGCAGTGCTGTGGCACTGAACAGCAGCATCCTCTCCCCTCCCCGGTGGCAGACAGTACAGTACAAAAGGACTGATAGCCGTCCTCGTCATCATCCTGTGAGTGCTCCTGGCTGGCCTCAGGTGAGGTCAGCCGGTGGCACCTGGGTAAAAATAGGAATTACTCCCGGTCATTCCCGGCAGATGGTACAGAACGGCTGGTAACCGTCCTCATCATAGCAACTGGGGGCTGAGCCCCATCAGCCCCCCTCTTTCATGTCTAAAGAAAAGATTCTGTGCTTCCTGGACTATCATAGTAGTGGGATACTGGGCTCCTCTCCCCTCCACCATTTAATGTCCTGCCTGGACTATCATAGCAGCTGGAGGCTGCCTCCTCCTCATTTTATCTCACTAAAAAGTCAGTGTTTCTTATTCCTGCATTCTTTATTACTTCATCACACAAATGGGGGGACACTGCTACGGTAGCTCAGGAGGGTTGGGGGAGAAGGGAAGCAATGGGTGGGGTTGTTGCAGGGGCACCCCCTAGAATGGCATACAGCTCATCATTTTTGTGGGATCTGCCACGGAGTGGCTGTGCTCTCTGGTTCTCTGATACACTGGCTCTCTAGTACACTTACCCCATATTCTAGGCAGGACTGACTCTATTTTTAGATAAAACATGAAGGAGGAAATGACCCGACGAGTCATTCCCATTTTTGTTTTTGCGCCCCTGGCCGACCTCAGGGAAGGCCAGCCAGGAGCACTCATGGCAGCAGCAGATGGTACAGAACGACTGATAACCGTCTCTGCTATCTTGCAAAGGCAAATGAATGCTGCTGTGTAGCGCTGCAGTACCGCCTCTGTCAGCGGCATCCAGTGCACATACGGTGACAGTGACAAAAGGCAAAACAGGCTCCATGGTTGCCATGCTATGGCGTCTGCCAGGACAATCCAGGGAAAAAGGGCGCAAAATGATTGTCTGCTGTTGCTTTCACAGAGGAAGGAATGAGTGACGACATTTACCCAGAATCACCCACGACACTGTTTTTGCACCATCATGCATTGGGATCTCAATCCAGAATTCCAATGGGCGGGGGAGACTGCGAGAACTATGGGATAGCTACAGGATAGCTACCCACAGTGCAACGCTCCAGAAATCGACGCTAGACTCCGTACATGGACGCACACCACCGAATTATTGTGCTTTGTGTGGCCGCGTGCACTCGACTTTATACAATCTGTTTTACAAAACCAGTTTATGTAAAATTGGAATGATCCTGTAGTGTAGATGTACCCTAAGTCACTAAAGCTTAGAACTTGGTGTAGTATATTATAATGCAAACATACTCAAATACAGCCAGCCTCTGACCAGCCTTTCTTGGAAGTGCATATGGAGGGAGGTAGGATATAAAGAGTTCCCCCACTATTTCATACAGCCCTGCACAGGATGGCTAGCCAGAATCCCACTGGGGAGTGCAGCCCCTATCACTCATACAGGCAACTGTTGTTTGAGAGGTTGTGGGGAAGGAAGGGGTCATGGCCTCTGTTCCTTTCACACTAACCACCAGAGTTGACTGTGCTTGGAATGCAGAGTGTACTACTTCCCCTTAACAGCAGCAGAGCTACCACTCTGTGTGCACGCTCAAGGAGTTCACAGGAGGAATTTTGGCTGATTCCAAATATAGAAGTCAGAGAGTTCACATGCATTCTGAGATACAGCAATCAGAGAGTTCATGTACTTTTACAGATTTTTGTCACAATAAACCTCTGACTCATACAGGTGTTTCTGTATTCTGTGGCATCTGGCACAACTTCATGGTGCTGTAAAATATATATAAAAAAATCCAACTTCAGGTCATCAAGGGAACCAACAGCTAGGAGCTGCTTTTCCTGATACTGTAGAGTATTTCATATTGCCCACATCTAAAATATCATATTCAGAAATAAATTCTATCCCACAATCAGAAAAATGTAATTACTTGATATACATGCACACAAACACTCTGGGTTTACAGACTCTTGAAAAAGAGCCATGCTGAAATTATGAATACCTGGAATTACAGGGCCAGGTGCTTTTGCACCATTCCAACAATACAGAGCAGCTGCCTAGCTAGCTTAACCATTCTCCTCTGGAGGATTTCCCTTATGTAAGGGGAGTCCCAGGGTGGTATAGTGCCAGCAGAATGGTTCCACATTACAAGCTGTGCTGAGCACTGATGGGCCAACTGCCAGCATCTGGCTCATTATGGGTACCTGTGAACTGTTTACTTCAATCCCCTTTGATAAACTGTCATTTCTAGTCCATTGTGTCTTTTTATCAGGTTTTCTGGGAATATCAACATGTAACTTGTTCTGCAGCCTCCTCCCTGCAGCAGGAGACATGTGGGCCATTCTGTTGCATGTCAGATTGCTTGGTAGTTCTTGAAGAAACCTGATAATTTATTTCCTTCTGGATCAGCAGTTTGCAAACTGTCTTTCAAACTCGATTACAGTGGTTTCTTCCCTCAATGGCCTGAGGATAATAAATGGAAGAATGTCTGTACTTAATATTTCTCTCCTTCAGAAAGCCTTCATATTTCTTGGATGGGAACTGGGGTCTGTTGTCAGACTGTGTCTCATCCATTTTCTTCACAAGTGAAAATTAACAAGGACTGTTATGAACATAACCTGAGACTTTATCTCTCAGGGCCTAAGTAACCACTGTCCTGACACCAGTGCAAAATGACTGCAAAAAAGGTGAAAAATACCACTCTGTTTATCCAGTAACATTTTAAACCCTCATTGCATGGGAGCAAATGGCTATGCAGAGAAATCATGAATCAGGCACAAGTCTGGCCATGTATTTGCTGAAGCAACCAATTAATACACTAATGGCTGCTAATCACAACTGCCATATTAGGATCACACAAATCCACAACCCCTGTCATTAGCTGGTGTTCTCCCATCCCACCAGTGAGTGTGGTTCCAACACACACAAACTAATGGAAAAACCACAGAATTCTTCCTTTTCCTGGGTTTAATCTTCTCCATATCAAAGTTCTCCCCTTTCCAAGGTACAGCAATGCAAACCACTATCTACTTGGGTTTTCCACCACCACCAGCCGTACTCTTGTTCATCCTGTTTTCTTTTAGAGACAACTAGGCCCTGTAATTTAAACAGCTCTGACTATATTGCTGTGCCAGCTACTTAACCCTGCTGGTCCAATTCTCTGATCTACAGACCTGGCAAGAAACTTAGGTCATGGACTTTGGTCCTACCTGGGCAACCATGACCATGGGGGTCCTGGCATCAGGATAGGCAGTGTCCCATCAGTGAAAAAATCCTCCACTGGTGTAGGAGCTGTGGCTACAACACCTCCTATGCCATCTTCTTTTCAGGAACCCCACCCTCCCACCACTGTCATGTAAGAAATATACCTGAGAAAAAGGGTACATAGCTAGGTTATCCTTGCCCCCGATTATCCCCAGCTGCAGAATGGCCTGTCAACAGTTGGTTTAGTTTAGCTGGCTTTAATACGGCTTTAATTTGCACTACGAGACCAGCCTGACAGTTGAGGATTGGGGGACTGATCAGGAGAAAGCCACCTTTGTCCATGCCTCTCCAGTCTTACACCAAACACTGCTTATCTGGACCGTAGAATCTGGGCCAATGTCTTTGCCCCAAAGTGCACCAGTAGAATCCAGTGGGGTTACCTGTGTGAGGAAATACCTTCTCATGTAAGTAAGGAATTGCAGCATCAGTCCTTGAATTATATGATAATGATAAAGGAGTCAGTGCAGGTCTGTGTATGCACACATACACACACACACACACACAGAGTTTAATGGCATAGTCCAAATAGTTTCAAAAATCTTTTTTGCAGATCTGAGAGCCATCAATTATCTTTGATTTAATGACTGTCTGTCACTGCCATAACAGTATGTTATGCCTGTAATTGACTATGTTGCCATTAATTATTGAAATGCTAGATTATCTCCATTTAGTTAACAGGAGACAACACTTTTCTGGTTTGTATTAAGGATGAGTTGAGCACTATGAGACCTTTACAGACTTACTCATATTCTCTTTACAAAGAGAAACGGATGTTTCAACTTTGGTATGTATCAGTTGCACACCATGCACCGAATACTTCTGCATATATTTCACCAGTGCAACTAATTCTATTTTTATCAATCATGAATACAAAACACAGTCCTCTGTTTTGGTTTGTAGAAGACAAATTACTTAGGGTCTAATATGTGTATTTGTGTTAACATTTTTCCAAAACGTTTTTAAACACCCAAGGGAACCAATTTTGGGGCTAAAACAACATAGGATCCAATCTTCTCATGGTATTTCAGTTCATGTATCATGGAAATATAATGAGGACACTAGTTCCTGTGTTTTTTGCACTCATAAATGACTCTCTAAGACCTTATAAACACCTGGTAAGAAGCAAATATGAATACCAAGCTTTACCAGAATGCTGTTGCTCCTGTGAACTAGAATGCACAGCCCTATCGTTTGTGATGATTTGATCCAAAAGTGAATTCAAGCAAGTCAGACCCACTAGGGGCAAAAATAGCTTTGTTTAAATTGCATTTTCATATATTGCATCATATTTCTGCCACTTATAATTTACCACGAACAGAGAGGCTTTAATAAGTACCCTATGTCTGCATAAGCTTAAATAGTATAGAACTCCAATGACTAAAAATTCATTCATTTACAGAAACTAATCACAACTGTTGAACAAACCATTTTCCACAGAGCTGAAGAAAAATCCAGTGAAAGGTTTTAAAGCCACACACTAGCCTCACCCAACCAGCTTTTTGGAAACCCTCCCATTTATTACTAAACAAAATGAAAATGTATGGATGCCTCAAAAAGGGGACAATTCCTGCTTGCCTTTTTTAAAGGACTAATCCACTGAAGCTATTGTGCGTAATTTTTCTCCCACTTCCACCAGTGCAATTCCATTCTTTTCATGGAGTTACTTCATGGAGTGAAAGAAGAATCACATAGGTTAGTTCCGATTCAGAGGTGATGTGCAAAGTGGTTTAAATTAGACTCCTTACATTAACATGGATTCCTCTAGATCTACTTCCTTGAGCTGGTCAACATTTTTTTGCAAAACATTTTTTCAATAAAATTTTAAAACTGTAATGGCAAATTTTCATTTTGGTCACAATTTTCCAGTTTTGTTTGTTGACAACCAGAAATCATAATGCAACAATTTATCATAAACATTGTCATTTTTTCATTCAAATATGGGTTGTTTTTTTCGGGGGGGGGCATTCTTGGTAAAAATTTAAGGGTTTTGTTTTTTTTAAAACTAAGCTTTGTTTTTAACTGAAAAATGCTTTCAGAAGCAAACAGTGTTTCAGTTTTTCATTTAATGTTTTCATTAGAAAATATCCACAATCAGTTTATAAAAAGAAGAAAAATGATTGAAAGCATCCTGCAAAAACATAGTTGGCATTTTAGACCACTTACAATAATGTACTAATGTGTGTGTGAGTGAGATAGAGAGTCTAGATTGTATAACACTCATTGAGGGTATTGGAAGAAGATGTACATTTCACCAACTTGGGCCCGCCCTGGACTTAGACTCCCTTCTGAATATGGAGCAATGGAATCTCTTTTATAAGGAAAAAGAGCACAGTCTGAGCCAAAGTAAATTACTGCCAAGTATCGGAGAGGCAGCCGTGGTAGTCTGTATCCACAAAAACAACAAGGAGTCAGGTGGCACCTTAAAGACTAACAGTTCTATTTGGGCATAAGTGTGTGTGAGTAAAAGCCCCACTTCTTCAGATGACTTCTGTTATTCATAGAAGTCAGCAGAATAATTTCAGATCAGCAAACCTAGCAGTAATGGCTGACTGCATTACTCAACTAAATTCCTGTCATCCCATTTTACTTTTTGAAAGCCATGGAATACAGTTACATTGAATCATTGTTAGCACTTCTTCTATTCAGAATCTCTTTAATAATGGCAATCTTTCAGGTACCCATGTTTCAAAGGGGTTTGTTTGTAGCCTTGTCTACTTATAATAGTGAGTTGTTTTGAGGTAAAAGTAAATCTGGATAATAAAGAGAGCATTGTAGATTTTTCTTAAGTAAATCAATAGTAAGAGTGGCAGAAAGGTAAATATTAGTTAAGTGACCTTTTTGGCAATAAAGCAAGCATTTGCTTGATCACGTACATATATTAACTACAAACAATGGGAATGAAATGGTAAGGTTGCACAGTTTAATGAGAAAATGTCATGCAAAAAGAAAATGAAGAAATCAGCATTTTATTAAATGCATTTTACTTTGGAAAAGAGTAATACATTGTATTATACTGCACCTTTTATCAGAAAATAGAAAGTAATACACCTGTGTCGCCTGGCTGACATAACACTGCTGTTGATACTTCACATTTCTGACTTTGTGTCTTTAACCTTGTGACTTTAACACTGCACCAATCCCATTTTTGCATTTAGTTGCATGCCTAACTCATTTGCATATTTGCAGAATTGAGGCCAGGCATAACATGATAGATTTTTGAAAAGTGCTTTGATGTTGTTCCTTCTCCACTCTTAGCTTTCTTTTGACTGTAAGGGTGGAATGATGGCCAGGTAGAAGTCAGTGAGTGAGGCACGGTTGCTATTGACTTCAACAGAGTCAGGATTTCACCCTCAGATCAAGGCAGAGACTATGTCTTCCTAGAAGTTTGTACAGAACTTCAGCTATTTGGGGTACAAAATGTAAGCAGTTATAATAGAGACAGGAAAGGGGAAAGAGTTCCTTACCTGAAGTCTGGCTATTACTGGATAGGCACCAATAGATTTATTTAAAAAATGTTAAGATATAAATAAACTAAGTATTTCACATTGGATATTTTTGGTGAGCATTTTTCAATGTTTATAGAAGTTTTCCTCCTTCATTCCCCCAGTCTAAGAGGCACAGCAATGACCTTCTCTGTGGAATAGCCAAAAAAAGCTGTACAATGCTCCCTCTGGTCCTGGATCCCTAATTATGTTGCTCTATCGATCAGCCAGTGGAGGGTATCATGTCATTCAAAAGCAATGCAAGCTCAGCAAAACTGAGCTTGGGACCCAAAACTGTACCCTCATATGGTGACAGTGCATTATTCTGCCATCAGGACATGAGGCCAGCCTTTACGTGCCATACAAATCAGTGTTATTTACCCAGGAGAGACATTCACCATAGCAACCAATGCATCAATTTACATGCACCTAAAATGTATTATTCTATGTTTAGTTCTTGGAATCAACATAATCCACATTTTTATTTAAGAAAAAAAATTGAAACCCAAGGAACAGCAAGTGGTCTCTTTAAAAAAATTACTACATTGTTCTAAATCCATGGAAGAACATTTGTTGTGTTCTAGTTTCTCTGGCTCATTAAGCCTAGAAATCTGATAACAGTCTTAACACTACAGGATAATGTTAAATTTTAAATAGGAACAAAATAAAGCATGCACAGGAATATATTAACCTGTTGTGTCTCCAAAATAAATACACATACTTGCACTGAGTGGGCATTTGCAAAAGATATTGGGGAGATGTATAGGGCACAAACAGACTAATACATAAACATATGGACATGGCCCGAATGTTGATAATGGATAAGAAAGACTCTCATCCATTGTATATACAAAATAACCACCATCATCAGAACCAGTTTGCTTTCTGACATTGTTGTTCGCATTTTCAGGCTGAGAGGCAGAGACTATAGCTGCAAGTAGTGTTAGAGGGCTTCAAAAACCACAAATTCACATGCCAGTGCCCTGGGCATCATACATAGAGACAAGCAATGGAATGATTCTTTATTAAAAACAAACAACAGAAGCAGTCACAGGATGCTATTTCCAACCATACTCATATGGCTGCAGCAATGTGAGGTGCCCCCATCTCCTAAGGTAAGTTCTGATGGGCATCAATGACACTGCTTCACCAAACACCCACCTCCTTTTCCTAGGTTGCCAGCATTTCTGTTTTGACTGCAAATCCATATTGGAAGAACAAAGCTATGAATGCCTAGCAGGATGCTGATAAACAACATGGTAGTACACTGAGCCCTAAATATAATGAAAGACAGGAACTAGAACACAGTCCTACAATTCTAAAAATATATGGGGCTAGGTAGTAGCTTTAACCCTAGCCCTGTGCAGGGAAGATGATAGGAAGAGAGGCAGTGTCTCAGATACCTAGGGCCTAATTTAGTTTATACACTAAAACACCTAAATTGCATCCAGAACCAAATAGGAAGTTAGCACAGCTAGCAAAGGGCTTTTGTATTGTGTACCCTCCAGCTAACACAACTCAAGAGGTGAGCATTTGCATGCTATATGAACAGTTGTTTCCCAGCAGTCACAAAGGCATGGGCCATAGGATCTGAAAGAAAAGGTCATAAGTGCATAGCTAAATACAGACAGAAAGAGGCACTCTTGACCATCCGTGCCACTTGGGATTCCAGAAGAAGTAAAGTCATCCCAAACTGAGAACCACTTTGGTAGGAAGTGGACAAACACTTGAATACTGGGGGTGCAGAAACCATCACCTCAAGATCCTTCCTCACTCAACTACAATAACCTCCATGCTGTCCAGACTAAGCATTAGCCATCTGGCTCTCATCCAAATCCCAGTTTCAGCTAGGCACTGAAAAAGCAAAGATATCTTATTATTTGGACTTGATGAAATTGAAATCTAGAGCTGAGTGCCACCTTACACTAATGGAACTGCAGTCCAAATCCCTTCACAATTTCCACACACACATAAGGAGCAGAAGGTAGCAAAACAGAGCTTCCTGGAACCATGCTTCAGAGAACATGTAGCAGAGATGAGCAGTTACTCAAAACTGCCCCCATGCAACCTCTGCATGCAGCAAGGAAAGAACAAAACTGCTGCTGAATGATATGATCCCTCCCAGGGTCTATAGATGAGTTAATAAAACCTAGTAGTTGATGCTATATAAGGTTGCTGGCAGATACAAAAGAATCAGCATGGACACCACACTATTTTCCTTTGCTAGGAAGAGGCTATCATGCAATGAGACTAATGCAGTTATTTGCTATGCTATACTCAGGGGAGTTGGCTGGGGTAAGGATACCTAAGGATTTCAGATGGCATCTTGTCACAAACTTCTCAATAATCTTCCCTGGAAAAGGGAAAGTTGCATTCCAGAAAGGGGAAGAGGCTGGAGCTTCCCCCAAACCTGGAAGATTCCTACCATACTGAGGGAGTATGCATGGCGGGATGACCCTGCAAATCAGATCATCCCAGTAAGAGGCCATTGGCGTGAGAAGGAGTGAGTCTAGGGGAGCTGGTAGGCTTTGTGGAGGTCTAGTTTAGCTGTTGTGTTGGTTTTCAAGGAGGGAAGAAGTTAGGGACTAATGGGTTTGAACAAAACATTTCATTTTGTTTTGAGGGTTTCTTTAACCTGCTGTAAAACATGAAATGAAAAGGCATTTCAAATTAAAAAATCAAAACGTTTCATTTAGAAAATACTGAGTGGTCAACTCTGGCCTCTGATAGGCCTGTGATGCCATTCTTGTTTGCCCACTTGTTGAATGTTCAAATAAGCATGACAGGGGACGGATCACTTGCTGATTACCTGTTCTGTTCATCAGGGCCTGATTTGAAAGAGCTCCTGCCGAAATGTTGCCAAAGACAGCAGCAGCGATTGAGCTCCTGCAGAAGATAGCGGCGGCAATTTGGCGGTAGCTCAATCAGTTGCTGCTATTTCTAGTGGCATTTCAGTGAAGGGTGCTGAGCCCCTCTTCCAGACGCTGCAGGGCCCTCTTAGGTGCAGGGCCTGATTGCCGCGAATCAGTGGAATCACCCTAAAGCCAGCCCTCTAGTTCATTCCCTCTGAAAAACCTGGCACTGGCCACTGTTGGTAGAAAGGATACTGTTAGATGGATCTTTGGTCTGACCCAGTATGGCCGCTTTTACGTTCAAGCACCTGCCGTCTCTTGTCTTATACTTAGATTGTCAGCTCTTTGATGCAAGGAATGCCTTTTTGCTCTGTGTTTGTACAGCCCCTAACACAATGGGTCCTGGTCCACGGCTGGGTCTTTTAGGTACTATGATAATACAAGCAATGCATCATAATATTAAGTTTTAATTTTTATAAACAAAAAATGTGTTTTTTTCCCCCAACCAAAAGAAATTCAACCCAAATTCATGAAATTCCTCAGTCAACCCAAATCTTCATTTTTTTGGAGGAAAAGATTTTGGCCAAAAAATTGTGCCCAGCTCTCTTAGATGACTGTTGGAAATCAAGACAGCAGTCACAAGATAGATTATGGTGAGGAATGGGAGCTGCTGAGGTTTCCCATCTTAGAAAATTAGGAGGCTATGCACCCAGTCTTCTGAATACTTATCAGATCAAACTTCTGACTCTTAGAAAGCTCAGGCTGTTTTAAGGTGTACCAGGGGACTGGCTGAGCATGGAGCAGCCCAGTGTCAAGAACTGCAATGAGCACCTTTACACCCTCCCTTCCTTAGCTGTTGCAAGTGCTCCTTGGCCATAGTTGAGAAAATCTGTTAAAGCCCTTTATAGAAAGACAAGTTTGCTGTACTCTATAAACTGGGGACAGTGGGGAGAGAAAAGGACATAAGTAACTTCTTAAAGTCCTGTTCCCCCAGTCAGCATGTGGCAGACCTTCCTAGGGGCTACTCTCTTTCTCAGGTTACTGTGGCAAGGGAACCAAGCTGCTACTTGATATCCTGCAAAGAATTCAGATAAAATCACCAGCCATGGAGGGGAGCATATGTCAGTTACCGGGCAGCTCCAAAAGGCAGCAGGCCACCTTGAGGAACAATGCTTTACAGAGCTTCTAACAGAGAGGCCTGGCTCCCCATCACTCCTAGTTCTGAGCTCTGCTTAAAGGCACAATAAAGGCCCTAAACTAGACAGTTCCAACAAGAAACAAAGCATGAAGCTACAGCGGGGATGAATTTGGCTTGACATAACTTGACTGAACTGTGCAGATGGGCAATGGGTGAATATTAGCGTCAAACGCACTAAGAAGGCTGCCTCAGAAAACTTTCTTTGGTGTCACGGGACACCCATAGCACACGCAGTACTTTCCCAAGTGTTTCACTTGGTCTTAAAATGATGACTGACAGGGCTTGAGGTTGAAGATCTGTGTGAATATCAAACACAAGGCTTTACTCCAAGTTTCCTGAATGTTTTGTCATAGGCCTGGTCTACACTACGCGTTTATACCAAATTTAGCAGCATTAAACTGATTTAACTCTGCACCCGTCCACACAACGAAGCCCTTTATATCGATATAAAGGGCTCTTAAAACTGATTTCTGTACTCCTCCCCGACAAGGGGAGTAGCACTAAAATCGGTATTGCCATGTCAGATTAGGGTTAGTGTGGCCACAATTCAACAATATTGGCCTCCAGGTGATATCCCACAGTGCACCATTGTAACTGCTCTGGAAAGCAATCTGAACTTGGATGCATTGGCCAGGTAGACAGGAAAAGCCCCGTGAACTTTTGAATTTCATTTCCTGCTTGCCCAGCATGGAGCATTGAGCAGCACGGGTGGCCATGCAGTCCCAAATCCAAAAAGAGCTCCAGCATGGACCGTACGGGAGATACTGGATCTGATAGCTGTATGGGGAAACAAATCTGTACTATCAGAGCTCCGTTACAGAAGACGAAATGACAAAGCATTTGAAAAAATCTCCAGGCTATGATAGACAGAGGCCACAGCAGAGACTCAACACAGTGCTGTGTGACAACCATAACAGAAAGCCAAAGAATCAAATGGATGCTCATGGAGGGAGGGAGGGGGTACTGAGGACTCTAGCTATCCCACAGTGCCCGCACTCTCCGAAAAACATTTGCATTCTTGGCTGAGCTCCCAATGCCTGAAGGGTCAAAAACATTGTCGGCAATGGTTCAGGGAATATGTCGTTAATTTACCCCCTCCCCCCCCAAAGAAAAGGGAAAAAAATCGTTTCTCACCTCTTTTCAGTGTCACCGTATGTCTACTGGATGGTGCTGGTAGATGGCGTGCTGCAGCACTAAACAGCAGCATCCTCTCCCTTCCCCTCCCCGGTGGCAGACGGTATGATACAAAATGACTGATAGCCGTCCTCGTCATCATCCTGTGAGTGCTCCTGGCTGGCCTCAGTGAGGTCGGCTGGGGGCATCTGGGCAAAAATGGAAATGACTCCCAGTCATTTCCTTCTTTAAGCTTTGTGTTCTGGAGATTCAGTCCTAGCAGATGGTGCAATAGGGCTGGTAACTGTCCTCATCATAGCAGCTGGAGACTGAGCTCCTCTCCACCCCCCTCCCCATGTCTAATGGAGATTCTGGACTATCATAGCAGCAGGAGGCTGTGCTCCTCTCCCCTCACACCCTTTAATGAGTAATGGAGATGTCCTGTCTGGAATATCATAGCAGCTGGAGGCTGCCTCCCCCTCATTTTATCTCACTAAAAAGGCAGTGTTTCTTATTCCTGAATTCTTTATTACTTCATCACACAAATGAGGAGATAACTGCCACGGTAGCCCAGGAGGGGTGGTGGAGGAGGGAAGCAATAGGTGGGGTTATTGCAGGGGCACCCCCTAGAATGGCACGCAGCTCATCATTTCTGTGGGATATCTGGGGCTCTGACCCGGAGCGGCTGTGCTCTCTGGTTTTCTAGTAGACTTGCCCCATATTCTAGGCAGAACTGACTCTATTTTTAGACAAAACATAAAGAAGGGAATGACCTGGGAAGTCATTTCCATTTTTGTCCATGCACCCCCGGCCAACCTCAGTGAGGCCAGCCAGGAGCACCCATGACAGCAGCAGATGGTACAATATGACTGGTAAACATCATCGCCAATTTCCAAAGCAGCAGACGGCGCAATAGGGCTGGTAATTGTCTCTGCTACCTTGCAAAGGCAAATGAATGCTGCTGTGTAGCACTGCAGTACTGCGTCTGTCAGCAGCATCCAGTACACATACGGTGATAGTGACAAAAGGCTAAATGGGCTCCATGGTTACCATGCTATGGCGTCTGCCAGGGCAATCCAGAGAAAAAGGGCAAGAAATGATTGTCTGCCGTTGTTTTCACGGAGGAAGGATTGAGTGACGACATTCACCCAGAATCACCCGCGACACTGATTTTGCTCCATCATGCATTGTGATCTCAACCCAGAATTCCAATGGGCGGGGGAGACTGCGGGAACTATGGGATAGCTATGGGATAGCTACCCACAATGCAATGCTCTGGAAATCAATACTAGCCTTGGTACATGGACGCACACCGCCAAATTAATGTGCTTAGTGTGGCCGCGTGCACTCAACTTTATACAATCTGTTTTACAAAACCAGTCTATGTAAAATCGGAATAATCCTGTAGTGTAGACATACCCATAGAGAGCACTGGAAAATACTTGATCACTAGTGACCTAAGTCTTGAGGACACTAATAGGGGTTACGCAGGATGTAAACAGTTGGGAAGAACATTTCTTGCATAATTCTGAGTCAGCCCTATTTTAAATATTGCATATACTATCGACTGATTCAGTTGTTATGCCTGCCCCTCATCAGACTAATCTCTCAAATTCCACAAGACTGAATTGGATTGATGGTGATGGGGCAGAAGAGAATCCTTGCATTTACTTATTAACAACATAGATCCACAGGATCCTGCAGCGCCTTTTGGGAAATTTTACTGTGGTTACTGCAATTGCCCCCACTCTTCCATTGACCATTTGACCTCACTTGATCCCCAAAATATAAAGAATCACTCCTTGATGATGGCCCACATGCTGTATTGATCACAAAATCAAAGGTAGAGACACTTTGAGAAGGTGAAATTACATACAGGCAATTCAGCAGATTTAATGCTTGTCTTTGTGCTTTCTTCATTGAAGTAACCAGTTGTGCCTGCAAGAACTTTGCCACTGGGGGATCCAGTTCTGCACTATTCACAGTTTCTGGGCACGAAGACCGAGCTGATTGAAGAGGATGCACTAGTATTATTCTTTGCAGAACAATTTGCTATATAGCTGCCTTTTAAAGAAGAGGAAAATAAATTTTCATAAGAGTTCTTAGGTTTCCAATTGATAAAGAATCAAGAAATCCCTTCTCATGCCTGGGAAGAAGCCAGGATGAATAACTGAAGAAGCATTAATTACTGAATACTACCAAACTGAGACCTTCTGGAATTATTTATCTCAGGTGACTTTGTTATGGGGCTTGAAGTGCAATACAGACCAGTCAAGGATGGTGTCACCATTTGCCCTGTAACCCTGGGTACCTCATAATGCTTTGCTGCTGTAGCTCCAAACGTTGGACGTTTTGCCTACAAGCATGCAGGTCACACCCTCTGTGTGTGCCAGATAACCCTGGTTCAGCAGCTCTGGCCCCAACAGCCTGTCCACATCCCCACTTAGGCAGCAAGGTGACCCCAACACACTCCCAATTCTGAATTTTCCCAAATTCATGTGTACTGTAATGTCTAGCTGTTTCCTAGACAGTGCAGAGAAATGATAAGGTCCATTTTTCTCTAAAGGAAAAAAAAAGCATAAAATAATTTATTAACTTTAATTAATTTATTAACACCTTTCCCTTTAAACACAGCACTGAATTGGTTTTATTAAAAATAAAACAAATTTATTAACAACAGGATATTGGTTAAATGATGCCACATAAGAGGCATAATGTTAGAAAGTGCTATGAGTAAAACCAAAGCAAACACACACATCTAGAAGTCAAAAGCTTAGTCTAGCAAGGTACCATCCTTTCTAAGCAGGTTTCTCACCTATATTCAGTTTCCAGAGACATTGATCCCCCTTTAATTGAAGGACCCATCTTTCTTAGCTTGCAAGAGCTCTGTGCCCTTGTCTCCAGCGGCGGATTACCGCACGGGCTGAGGAGACCTCAGCCAATTTGGGGACCCTGCAGGTGTGCTGGAACTCTGATCCCACCCCCTGCTCCTCCTTTCCACCTCAGGGGCCCCTGCCACCCTCACCCTCCTCTTCCCCCCTGAGGCCCCGCCCCTGGCCTGGCCAGAAGACAGAGCCAGTGGTAAGGTGACCATACTCCTGGCCTCCGCACAGAGTTGGCCTGAGCGCCCTCCCCCTCTCCCCCCTGTGTGATGCAGAGCTGGCCCAAGCCTCTCTGGCCTCCCTGTGCAGGGCTGGCCTGAGCCACTCACCCAAGCCCCCCTCCTTCCCTGTGCAGGGTTGGCCTGAGCCCCACTGTTAACGTCCCCTCCCCACACACACACACACACACACACACACACACGCACACCTTTTTGGCAAAACTGGTCATTTGTCCTGTTTGCTCTTGCCAACTGGTGCCAAAAAAGTCAGGATGTCTGGGGCTGAAGCTAAATTCCAACATCCCAGATCTCACATTTTGCTGTACATGAATAGTTCAAGTTCTCTTCTAAATCTAGGGCCTGCAGGTGAAATCCTGGGCCCATTTAATTCAATGAGGGTTTTGTCGTTAAACTTCAATTTGGCCAGTATTCACTCTGTAATTTTTGAGTGGGTTCTAGCAAAGTGAGTCTTCCCATCCCTAGAGTTAACCCTTACAGTCTTTGATGCTGTCCCATGTTTTTGCTGATACTAGTATAAAATATATTTTTACTTACATTATATATGAATGATCAGAGTTTTGTTATTTTATATTAGATACCTATGCCAACAATTACTCCAGAAACTTCCCCTGCTCTAGTCTTATTCCAGCATTTTACAGACCTCTCCCAAATCTCTGGCTGAATCTGGCTCTGTGTTTTCTCTCACAAAAAATGCCTGTAAATTTTAAGGAAAATTGGGACTCACATGTTACATCTTTCATGAAAGACAGCACCCCCCATAGCACTGCACCATATAACTGGCGAAGGCAATGGCTTGATACTGGCTCAAGTCAAAAGTGTCACCTATTGAATCATCAACACCACTCTCTGTGCCTCCATGGAATTTACTTGGAGAGCTTCTAGCTTAGTCCTACCATGCTAGACTCTGCACTACGGGTAAAAGCAGATGAAGTCACACTTGAGGAGATACAGTGAGCACATTTCAGCATTTCCTTCTCCACTAAGCCTGATGAAAGCTGTAATGATCTGCCAATCGTTAACTCAGCAGGAATCCTGCCTGTAACCTTTACAATCTTCACTGATGAAGTGAGGCTGAATCTGCTGTCAGAAATCAAAGCCTGGGGGATGATCCATAGAATATACGAAATAATATATTGTAACAGAAATAGGCCAGTAAGAGCAAAACTCAGTAGCTGCAATAAAATTGGCTTTAAGTGTTGAGGGAGGGAACCAGACTCATCTTGATTGATTTTTGTGGGGGGGAAGGGAGAGGAACTAAGGGAAGTTCATTCATCTTTATACAGTTTATTTGGTGATAAAATGAGAAGTCAATCAAATACTTAATATGTTGACCCAGGGAGTTGTAGCTGACAGATCAAGTGCTTTCACATTAGATTCAAACATTCAGGAAACAACTGAAACAGCCAGCATAAGACCAGTATTTCTGGCTAGACCTGAGGGGCAGGGGAAGCAGTGCTGGCAGACAGCTTCTTTCCCTCCTTGAGTACCTGGCAAAAAAACACAGGGATTAAAATCCAGGGGAAAGCAGATAGAACGAATGCATCAACTAGGACTTTTCATATTAAGGGGGCATGGCCAATCAGGCTGAAGGCATGTGCAAGGGAACATATCCCTGCTAGCATTTACCATCAAGCCCCAGGGAACCTGTGTTACTTTTTAAGATAGCAGTAAGTGCTGCTGCTGAGTGCATACATCCTCAGGGAGCAATCGGAGAGCATGCCAGTGATGTCCTTTAACCACAAAACAAATCCTTCCTCCAGTAGTCCAGCCTGCATTTCAGCACAGTATAGAGTTAGGGGTCCTTGGTAAATTCTGATCCAGAAGCAAGTTTGGATTTTGAACATCACTTAGATTTGATGGTGGTCAAAGCCAGTCTTTGGGTCCTGCAAAACCCGTGCCAGTTGGCCCCTTTAGTTTTCAGGAGGAATCAACAGCAGTAAAAGAGCCCCCTGTGCTGCTGATACAGATGGAGAACAAAGATAAATGTGGCATGTACAATAGCTGCATAGTGCCTCAGCTGTAAGAGTCTTCTGTCAGTTTTATCTATAGATCCTTGAAGTTTGGTAGCCCAATTCCTTCTACACCCCCACCTATCCCATAGTACAAGGCAAGGATAAGGAGTAGCTCTTCAAAAGCCACCTATCTATTTGGAGTAGCTTCTCTCTTTCTATGCAGGTTGGAGTGTAAGGTCCCTGGTGAAGGTTAAAGGCAGTTAAATATCCAGAATCTCCTGCCAAGAGGATCTGGTAAGACCCCAGCATAGAGCAAGCTTTGCATACATTGAGGCTCTTACAAATTCCATTGATTAATACATCAATTGACGCAGTGAGGACTCTCCTGCTAGAATAGTTTTACTTATTACTCTCCGATCACAGCAGATCTGGATTTGGCCTGATCCCATCATGCTGCTGCTGTACTGCAAATCAATTGTGGAGCATCTAAGAACCACATTTTCATTCCTGGGGGACACGTAAAATCATGCCGTGGGCTCCAAGGGATCATTGGGGCCCTGAACTTTATAGTGTGGTCTAGACCTCATGAGACCAGGCTTTCTCGTGATATTTAGGTACTGCTGCTATCAGTCCTGTCTGGAACATACACAGAGGCACCAGAAAATGAAGACAATATGAGGTGGGTAGGAATATAAAATATATTTTCCAAACTCTATTAAAGACTCAACTCAAATTTTGGGTGAAGGCTTCAGCTGGTACTAATCTTATCCCAAGTGCTTTGCCATACCTTACTTTTAACTTTTACTGGGCCTAAACCAGAGACATGCTGACTATTTGAAAACCCCATTGGTTTCTATAGCACCTGCAAGTGCCCAGCACTTCTTCAGTCAGGTCCGTATTGTGCATGATTGAAAGTAAACAAAAGTTTGGAGGGATTTTTTTTTTAAAAGAAGTGCTGATTTTTCCATTTTGTATTCCCACTCTTTTTATTTAGTGTCTGTTTGGAAAGATAATCTTATTTCTTTTAGTCATGTCAATGACTCACTTTTTGTGGAAGAATAGCAATTTTGTGCCATTTTACACAGCTGGTGTCAGCTTTAGCTTAATAAGTCAGGAAGCACAAAAATAGAGAGATTCAAGGCCCAGAATGAATGATAGATAGCAATGGATGACTCCCCCACCTCCCCAGGAATGCAGCTCTTTCGTATTATGCAATTATATACTAATGTGATTCAAACAAGAGTTGCATGTGAAGTAAAGGAATGAACTTTTGACTGGTTTCAGAAAAAAACCATCTTCATTGCTGAGTTTTGATTATGTTGCTGTTAGATTGGAAAAAGCACTGAGGCAGGGATTTGGACTTTCTGTTTGTCCTGGGAAGCGCCTAGCACACTTCTGAGAGCTGTATAAATAACAAGTGCTAACTGTGAGAGCAGGTCTGCACTTAAAACACTGCACTGGCACAGCTACACCACTGAAATGCTTTAATGAAGACACTTTATGCTGACAGGAGAGAGCCCTCCCGCCCATACTTAATCCACTTCCCTGAGAAGAGGTAGCTATGTTGACGGGAGAAGCTCTCCCTCCAACATAGTGCTGCCTACACTGGGGGTTAGGTCACTATAACTATGTCACTCAGAGGTGTGGATTTTTACACCCCTGAGCAATGTAGTTATACCAATGTAAGTCTGGAGTGTAGACCAGACCTCAGTTTCTAGTGAGAGGCAGTTTTGTCTGCTAGTGAATTGAAAAGCCCTGGACTGGCAGTGAACTGGTAATTGGATTCCCATTAGTGTGGGTTAGTCCAATCTGAACAGGATCACTGCTAAGGTAATTCATTCTCTGGGGCTCATTCAGTCTTTGGTCTCTCTGCTGAAACTGCCAACAAAGAAACCAGTTGTGACATTGGGTATTTTTATGGTGAGGACACCTTTCCATTAAGAAATGGACTGAGATCACCAACTCACGTCATTGTGGCTGCTGGGTAGCTATTAGAATGTAAAGATTTTTGGCCTTGGGTCAGATTTGATTCACTGACTTGAAAGTGAAAAGATCCATGTCCCATTACCTAGCCTCTCCGTCTGCATGAAAAGCAGGTTCATTTTATACGAGGAAAATTACTTTTGGCTTTACAAAAGCTCCCCTTGTGAATTACTGCAGAGGAAGAAAGGTTTGAAGGTCAAGGTAAAATGTGGTAAAAATAATTAATCAAAATTGTTTTAAAATTGCTATATTTTCCATAGCCCTTACATTTCTATTTGTCTCTTAAAACTGAAAGGAAGATGAACTGATATTCCTATTTAGTCTTTTTTCACACTAGGGAGTGAATCAGAGTAGGGTTGGGAGGTGAATATGGGACTGTGATAAAATACAGGGGAAATGCGAAGTTAAGAGAGCAAAAGGAAAAGAAAGAACCACTTCTATCTCTTGCTACATGACGCCTTAAGAATATTTGGATTTAACACACTGGATAAATTCTATTCTAATCCATTCTAAATAGGTTCTTATACTGCATTCATCACCATAGTATCTGAATCAATAAGGCCATCTGACATAACCTTATTCCCAGATTCTGGACCTTAGCGTCCAAAATTTGGGGGTTAGCATGAAAACCTCCAAGCTTAGTTACCAGCTTGGACCTGGTACTGCTGCCACCACCCAAAAAATTAGAGTGTTTTGGGGCACTCTGGTCCCACTGAAAAACCTTCCCTGGGGACCCCAAGACCCAAATCCCTTGAGTCTCACAACAAAGGGAAATAATCCTGTTTCCCTTCCCCCCTCCAGATGCTCCTGGAGAGATACCCAGACACAAGCTCTGTGAAACTACGCAGAGTGATTCCCCCTCTCCGTTCCCAATCCTGGAACAAAAGCACTTTCCTCTTCACCCCGAGGAAATGCCAAATCAGGCTAGCAATCCAACACACAGCTCTCCCCTTGATTTCTTCCTCCCACCAATTCCCTGGTGAGTACAGACTTAATTTCCCTGAAGTAAAGAAAAACTCCAACAGGTCTTAAAAGAAAACTTTATATAAAAAAGAAAGAAAAAATACAAATGTTTTCTTTGTATTAAGATGATACAACACAGGGTCAATTGCTTAAAAGAATATTGAATAAACAGCCTTATTCAAAAAGAACACAAATCAAAGCACTTCAGCACTTATATTCATGCAAATACCAAAGAAAAGAAACCATAGAACTTACTATCTGATCTCTTTGTCCTTACACTTAGAAACAGAAGACTAGAAAATAGAACTACTTCTCCACAGCTCAGAGGAAACAGGCAGACAGACAAAAGACCTCTTACACAAACTTCCCTCCACCCAAAGTTGAAAAAATCCGGTTTCCTGATTGGTTCTCTGGTCAGGTGTTTCAGGTGAAAGAGACATTAACCCTTAGCTATCTGTTTATGACACGCCCCCCAAATTGCAGACAGTGGGGAAGCTCACTGGCGGCAATTTCTTCTAGAACTTGAAAATAAACAGATTAATACAACACATGCACCTTTACATATACTACTAAGTATATAACTAACAGACTTTAGATTTTAAGAACACTTTTTAACTACTGGATTCTGGGAAACTTTCACGGGAGAGTGCATCAGCAACTTTGTTAGAAGCTCCTGTGATGTGTTGAATTTTAAAATCAAAATCTTGGAGAGCTAAACTCCACCGAAGAAGTTTCTTGTTGTTCCCCTTGGCAGTATGAAGCCACTTTAGTGCAGCATGGTCAGTTTGTAGTTGGAACCGCCGTCCCCAAACATATGGGCGTAGCTTTTCCAGGGCGTACACAATGGCATAGCATTCCTTTTCACTGACTGACCAGTGACTTTCCCTCTCAGACAGTTTCTTGCTGAGAAACACGACAGGATGGAAGTTGTGATCTGTTGCTTCCTGCATGAGCAGTTTCTTGCTGAGAAACACGACAGGATGGAAGTTGTGATCTGTTGCTTCCTGCATGAGCACTGCTCCTATCCCACGCTCAGATGCATCTGTGGTTACTAGGAATGGTTTGTCAAAATCCGGGGCCCTGAGTACAGGGTCAGACATGAGCGTTGCCTTAAGCTGGGTAAAGGCTTTTTGACACTCATTAGTCCACTTAACGGCATTTGGCTGGGTCTTTTTGGTTAGGTCGGTCAATGGGGCAGCGATTTGGCTGTAGTGTGGTACAAATCGCCTGTAGTATCCGGCCAAGCCTAAGAAGGATTGGACCTGTTTCTTTGACCTTGGGACAGGCCACTTTTGGATAGCATCCACCTTGGCCTGTAGGGGGTTTATGGTTCCTCGACCCACCTGGTGCCCCAGGTAAGTCACTCTGTTTTGGCCTATTTGACACTTTTTGGCCTTAACAGTTAGTCCTGCCTGCCTGATGCGCTCAAAGACCTTTTCCAGGTGGAGTAGGTGTTCGGGCCAGGAGTCTGAAAAAATGGCCACATCATCGAGGTAGGCAACTGCAAATTCTCCCAGTCCAGCTAGTAGACCGTCTACCAGCCTCTGGAAGGTGGCGGGTGCATTTCGAAGGCCGAAAGGAAGGACATTGAATTCATACACCCCCGTATGGGTGACGAATGCTGACCTCTCCTTGGCAGGTTCATCTAGCGGTACTTGCCAGTACCCCTTGGTTAAGTCTATGGTAGAGATGAACTGGGCACGTCCCAACTTTTCCAATAGCTCATCAGTACGTGGCATTGGATAGTTGTCCGGACGAGTTACAGCATTTAGCTTACGGTAGTCCACGCAAAAGCGTATTTCCCCATCTGGTTTGGGTACCAGAACCACTGGAGATGCCCATGCACTGGTAGATGGGCGGATTATACCCATCTGTAGCATGTTCTGGATCTCCCGTTCTATAGCAGCTTGGGCATGAGGAGACACCCGGTAGGGTGGGGTTCTGATTGGGTGAGCATTACCTGTATCAATGGAGTGGTATGCCCGTTCAGTCCGTCCTGGGGTGGCTGAGAACAATGGGGCGAAGCTAGTGCACAGCTCCTTGATTTGTTGCCGCTGCAGACGTTCCAGGGTGGTTGAGAGGTTCACCTCTTCCACGCCACCGTCTTTTTTCCCGTCGTAGTAGACACCGTCAGGCCACTCAGCATCATCTCCCTGGACTGTAAACTGACAAACCTGTAAGTCTCTGGAATAGAAAGGCTTGAGAGAATTAACATGGTACACTTTAGGCTTTAGTGAGGAATTGGGAAATGCTATGAGGTAGTTCACAGCTCCCAGGCGCTCTTGGACCGTGAATGGCCCTTCCCATGATGCTTCCATCTTATGGGCCTGTTGCGCCTTCAAGACCATAACCTGGTCTCCTACCTTGAAGGAACGTTCTCTGGCATGTCTGTCATACCAGGCCTTTTGCTCTTCTTGAGCATCCTTTAGGTTCTCTCTAGCAAGGGCTAAAGAGTGTCGGAGGGTGCTTTGTAGGTTGCTTACAAAGTCCAGAATGTTAGTTCCTGGAGAAGGCGTAAACCCCTCCCATTGCTGCTTCACCAACTGTAATGGCCCCTTAACCTCGTGACCATACACAAGTTCAAATGGTGAAAACCCTAAACTGGGATGTGGTACAGCCCTGTAGGCAAACAGCAACTGCTGCAACACTAGGTCCCAATTATTGGAGAATTCGTTGATGAATTTTCTTATCATGGCCCCCAAAGTTCCATTGAACCTTTCCACCAGGCCATTGGTCTGATGGTGGTATGGGGTGGCAACCAAGTGATTCACCCCATGAGTTTCCCACAGTTTTTCCATGGTCCCTGCCAGGAAATTAGACCCTGAATCTGTAAGGATGTCAGAGGGCCAACCTACCCTGGCAAAGATGTCTGTTAGGGCCAGGCACACAGTGTTAGCCCTGGTGTTGCTTAGAGCTACTGCTTCTGGCCATCGGGTAGCAAAGTCCACTAAAGTCAGTACGTACTGCTTTCCTCTGGGCGTCTTTTTTGGGAAAGGGCCCAGAATATCCACAGCTACTCGCTGAAATGGGACCTCAATTATGGGGAGTGGCTGGAGAGGGGCCTTGACCTGGTCTTGAGGCTTTCCCACTCTTTGGCATACCTCACAAGACCGGACATACTTGGCAACGTCCTTGCCCATCCCCTCCCAGTGGAAGGACTTCCCCAACCGATCCTTGGTTCTGTTCACCCCAGCATGGCCACTGGGATGATCATGGGCTAAGCTTAAGAGCTTCTCCCGGTACTTAGTTGGAACCACCAACTGTTTTTGCGGCTGCCATTCTTCCCGGTGTCCACCAGAAAGAATTTCCTTGTATAAAAGTCCTTGGTCTATAACAAACCGGGATCGATTAGAAGAGCTGAGAGGCGGTGGGGTGCTCCGTGCCGCCGCCCACGCTTTCTGAAGGCTGTCATCTGCTTCCTGCTCAGCCTGGAACTGTTCCCTTGAGGCTGGGGTCACCAGTTCTTCCTCAGACTGTGGACTTGGGCTTGGTCCCTCTGGAAGCGATGTAGGTGATGGGGTTGTTTCCGTTGCTGGTGAACCGCTCTCCGCTGGTGCACCTGAGGGTATTTCAGGCTCTGGCTGAGCCTTTTGGGTATGGCTGTCGTGTGCTTCTGCCAGTTCTGGCTCGCTGGCGCCCTCTGGCGTTGAGTTTGAAGATGTGGTTGCACTTGCTGGTGCTGGTTGCTGTTCCAGTTCCGGGCCTGGGACTGGAGATGCTGTGGCTGTTTCAGTGGTAGGCATGGAATCCGGGTCCACTACCTTTGTCTGGGTCTCTGGTAACACAGACGGGGCCTCTGTGGACGGTTCAGGAACAGGAATGGGTCTGGAAGCTTGCCTGGCTTGGCTACGGGTAACCATTCCCACTCTCTTGGCCCGCCTCACCTGGTTGGCCAAGTCTTCCCCCAGTAGCATGGGGATAGGATAATTGTCATAGACTGCAAAAGTCCACATTCCTGACCAGCCTTTGTACTGGACAGGCAGTTGAGCTGTAGGCAAGTCTACAGCTTGTGACATGAAGGGGTAAATTGTAACTTTGGCCTTTGGGTTGATGAATTTGGGGTCAACGAAGGATTGGTGGATAGCTGACACTTGTGCCCCCGTGTCTCTCCACGCAGTAACCTTCTTTCCGCCCACTCTCAAATTTTCCCTTCGCTCCAAGGGTATTTGAGAGGCATCTGGGCCTGGGGATCTTTGGGGTGATGGTGGTGTAATGAATTGCACTCGCATGGTGTTCTTGGGACAGTTGGCCTTGATATGTCCCAGTTCATTACACTTAAAGCATCTTCCATCTGATGGGTCACTGGGCCGAGGTGAGTTACTGGAGACTGGTGAGGTTGAAGAGTAGGGTATCTGTGGCTTTACTTGGGTGGTATGTAGGGTCTTTGGCTGTCCTTGGTTGTAGGGTTTATGGTCTGTGTGCCCCCTGGGGTAATCGTTTCCCTTGACAGTAGCTTTTTTGCTTTCTGCCAGTTCCATCCATTTGGCTCCAATCTCCCCCGCCTCAGCGATAGTTTTGGGATTTCTATCTTGTATGTACCGTGTGATGTCTTCAGGAACACCATCCAAGAACTGCTCCATTTGTATGAGAAGGTTCACTTCTTCCAAGGTTTGAATGTTGTTTCCTGTTAACCAGGCCTCATAGTTTTTTGCAATGTAGTAGGCGTGTTTGGGAAATGACACCTCTGGTTTCCATTTTTGGGTTCTGAAGCGCCGACGGGCATGATCTGGGGTTATCCCCATCCTGTATCTGGCCTTGGTTTGAAAAAGTTTATAGTCATTCATTTGCGGCTTGGGCATTTCAGCTGCCACCTCTGCTAAAGGTCCACTGAGGTGTGGCCTTAATTCTACCATGTACTGGTCTTCGGGGATGCTGTACCCAAGACAGGCTCTTTCAAAATTTTCCAAGAAGGCCTCGGTGTCATCACCTGCCTTGTAGGTGGGAAATTTCCTGTGCTGTGGAGCAATAATGGGTGCCGGGTTGTTAGGGTTGGCTGGCACATGCAGCCCAGCTTTTGCCATCTCCAGTTCATGTTTTCTTTGTTTTTCCTTCTCTTCATTCTCTTTTTGTTGTTTTTCCATTTCTTTTTGGTGCTTTTCCATTTCTTTTTGGTGCTTTTCCATTTCTCGGCGGTGGGCCACCTCTTCTTCTTCTAGTTTTCTTTTGTGTGCTGCCTCTTGGGCTGCCTGTTCTCTTTGGAAGGCTGCCAGTTTGATGCTTTCTTCCTTTTCTTTTATCTCCATCTCTTTTTGTTTTATTTCCAGTTGTCGCCTGTGTTCAGCTTCTTTTAATTGGTCTTCGGCCTCCATTTTTGTCCTAGTAGACATGGTTCCTGTTTTCTTGTGTTGGGGTGCCCTCCGGTGTTTCTCTGTTGAACTGCAGGCTCTGTTGCCTCCTGAAGTCTGCCTAGCAACAGTGCTTTTTTCCCTTTCTCTCTCTAGCTAATGTTCAATGAAGGGAAACCAGAAAAACCACTTTATTTGCATGCATATAAGTGCTGGTACTTGCCTGCTAATGGGAGGGCTATTGCATGACAAAAGACCCTCAACAGTCTTCTCGCTTAACATGCAAACCACAAACTGCTAGAGATAGCAGAAAAAAAAAATTCTCTCTGGTTCCCTTTTAAAACCAAACTGTTTCTCTCTGCTAAAAAGCCCTTAGCAGAGAAAAGAAAAATATAATATTCCTACTGGCTTCTGGATTCTGTCTATATCCCGCCGCTGCCACTCATGACATAACCTTATTCCCAGATTCTGGACCTTAGCGTCCAAAATTTGGGGGTTAGCATGAAAACCTCCAAGCTTAGTTACCAGCTTGGACCTGGTACTGCTGCCACCACCCAAAAAATTAGAGTGTTTTGGGGCACTCTGGTCCCACTGAAAAACCTTCCCTGGGGACCCCAAGACCCAAATCCCTTGAGTCTCACAACAAAGGGAAATAATCCTGTTTCCCTTCCCCCCTCCAGATGCTCCTGGAGAGATACCCAGACACAAGCTCTGTGAAACTACGCAGAGTGATTCCCCCTCTCCGTTCCCAATCCTGGAACAAAAGCACTTTCCTCTTCACCCCGAGGAAATGCCAAATCAGGCTAGCAATCCAACACACAGCTCTCCCCTTGATTTCTTCCTCCCACCAATTCCCTGGTGAGTACAGACTTAATTTCCCTGAAGTAAAGAAAAACTCCAACAGGTCTTAAAAGAAAACTTTATATAAAAAAGAAAGAAAAAATACAAATGTTTTCTCTGTATTAAGATGATACAACACAGGGTCAATTGCTTAAAAGAATATTGAATAAACAGCCTTATTCAAAAAGAACACAAATCAAAGCACTTCAGCACTTATATTCATGCAAATACCAAAGAAAAGAAACCATAGAACTTACTATCTGATCTCTTTGTCCTTACACTTAGAAACAGAAGACTAGAAAATAGAACTACTTCTCCACAGCTCAGAGGAAACAGGCAGACAGACAAAAGACCTCTTACACAAACTTCCCTCCACCCAAAGTTGAAAAAATCCGGTTTCCTGATTGGTTCTCTGGTCAGGTGTTTCAGGTGAAAGAGACATTAACCCTTAGCTATCTGTTTATGACACCATCAGCCAATTTTATTCGTAAGCCATGCTGCCTAGAATTGCATGGCTAGAACCCTATCGCAAGCAGGCTTTGCCATATATCTCCATGGGTGCAGATCCCCCTCTACCTGCAGAACCCTTGATTTATGAGTTGTGTGGCTGTTTTATGCCATGGACAATTACTCCCAGAGACTTAGAGATGTTAGGCTACATCTTCACTACCCGCCGTATTGGCGGGTAGCAATCGATTTCTCGTGGATCGATATATCGCGTCTCATCTAGATGCGATATATCGATCCCCGAACGAGCTCCTGTCGACTCCGGAACTCCACCAACATGAATGGCGGTAGCGGAGTCAACAGGCGGAGCCGCGGATGTCGATCTCATGCAGTGAGGACGGTAGGTAACTCAATCTAAGATATTTCAACTTCAGCTACACTATTCACGTAGCTGAAGTTGCTATCTTAGATCGATTTCCTCCCTAGTGTAAACCAGCCCTGAGACTGTCACTTGTGTCAGACTGTCAGCTTGAGTCTCCTATAATGACTTAAGTTTGAAGAAGGGGAGGAAATCTCTGCTCTCCCTCTGTATTTTAACTCTCAAACAAAATAATACCAAGCTTCATGCCATCCATTTACTCCTCCATTGGGAAATTAGTCACCGGCACACCTTAGAAAGCGAGGCCCATGGAGTCAGACTCTGAATAGGTGCTTTAAAGATGCTAATAGGTTAACAAAGAGCAGCAGTCCATATTAGGTAAATAGGCATTTCCTCTGCATTCCTACTTAGGAGAAGAAAACATTACCACACTAGGACGATCCCCTTAATTTATGCCTAGGTGAAGCTATTTGGCCAGAATCAGAGATTTTCTTATGATAATGAAAAAAAATAGGTGACAATAAAGAAAAAAGCCATTAATGTACTGGGAAGGGAAACTAGATAGCTGTGGCCACTGGCCAGCACAGCCTCCTGCATTACATGATCTTCCACAGCAATGTCTTTAGCCTGCCCTTCCTGCCTTCCGCTATACCTGAGATGTCTTTAACCTAACCTTTCTGTGTCACACTATACCTGCAGTGCCTTTCACTTATCTGTAAATACTGCAGCTGGGGTATTGTTACTGAAAAAAGAGAGCAGGAGGGGAAACAAACACATCAGTTTCCTAAACATAAACCTTGAAAACTTCCTCAATAGCGTAGTCTGTAACTTTCTGTTCAGAAGGTGAGATGGAAGTCAGCCATAGCTATGAAGATTAAAAGGAATCAGGGACTTATCTTCCATAACAGCTGTTGGCCTCCCAAAATCTTACTGCTAGAAGGGGAAATAAATAACAGCATCCAGCTGCCCTATCGCTTTGTGCTGGTTTATTTCCAGAATCTAACAATTATTTTACACAGAGTGAGTGTGCAGGATAGGTGGAAGATTACAGTATTTCACTGACAAATCCCTTAATAAGTTACTGCATTCCCCTCTGTCTTGGCTCATTTTGCACCTTGCCCCAGTCACACACACATCCGCTGTGGAACAAACTCTTAAAAGCTGGGAACAAATGAGAGTTTAAGGTCCCTGAGTTTCCATTTACCACTGACAATACTATAAAACAAGATGGTATTATCAGGCTAACAGCATGGTGAAGGGGCATGGGACATTAAATATAGATTCAGTTAGCTCAATCAGAGAGATAACATGAAATTATCTGCTTCTAGGAAAAAGTTTCATTTATGTTAGTGTATTGATTCAACTCTGATTCTATGATTCCAAACTGCAGAGTTTAACTCAAGTGCCAACACTAAATACAATAGCAATGTCTTAAAAAAGAATCAAACAATTTCTTTTATTGAGTCATACACTGCTGTTCATACAGAAGATCATAAACAAGACTCTCAACACAAAATCAAACAAGCCAATATTTCCAGTTTCCATCCACCTCTGCCCTTTCTATCTTTTCCTTCGACGAGCAGAGCAGCACACAACCATCTCATCATCCTTTTTAAACATCCTGCACATTTTACTCTGTCAAACACCAGGCCGCTCAGTTTCCAAAAGTTTCATGCACCTCAGCAATTTCAGTGCTTGAGATCTGAACATGAATGTGGGAGAAAGGCTATTTTGCAATACAGCCATCAGCTTTCAAACACTTATAAAGATCTTACATGACTCTGCAGATTTTCAGTGTGAATTTCTAGATGAGGCAAAATTTCTTTAAGATATATTTTAAAATGTAACAGCTTTATGGGACAAACCCTGAGGTGTTTATTTGGGAATTGTATCTGAATAAGGACTAAGTAGAAAACAAGGCTGAGACCCTATTCCAGGGATCTGTACACTATAAGGATTTCACTCCAGGCCCAGTTCCCCCTTCCAGGCACAGCTGTTCCACTGGGACTCTGCTCAGAAAAGAATTGGAGAGTTTGTCGATGGGGTGAGAGGTGGAAAGGGCAGAGTGAGGGTCTGGTCATGCTCCATAGCAGCATCTAGATGTAGTCCAATGCTAATAATAAGAATTCTTTTTGTATTATATTACCCTGGAATCCAAGTCAAGGATCAGGCCCCATTTTGCTAAATACTGTGCGGTTAACAAGAAGACAGCCCCTGCCACAGACAGCTCACAATGTCCATGTCAGACAGGCTGCAACAGGTTGATAAATCTGTAAATGGGTGGGAGTGAGTTGCAAGGTTAATGTTATGCTAAAAGAAACAAAGTTTAGCAGAACAGCAGAAGTCACAACACTCCAGGTGCCTAACCAAGGCCAGGTGTCACAGTTACAGGACTGTCTTCACCTCTGCCCCTGGCACCCCTTCATCTCTCTTGTGGTGGAACCGCAATTCCCCGCTCTTAAACCAGCTTTGGGCTACAGTATCCGGTGTATCAACCACGCTTACGCAGCAAGTCTGACTGAGTTCAGGTATCTGTGGTTCTTCATTTCAGGAGTCTGTGACCAGTGGTATCCAGTGACAGAACAACCTTCTTCAAACCAAAGTACTGTTTATGTTCATTGTAGGAACAAAGCATTAGAGAAAAAGAACTTTAACCCTCAGCTAGTCTACTACATGAATGTCTCTTACCTAAATTCTTATCAACCCCTGTTGGCAGCCTAGGCAGGCCTAACTTCTTCAGGCAACCCAGCAGATGCTGGTGTCAGTCTGCTCCCCTCAAACAACTCCCGCCTCTTGAGAGAGTGCTCTTTTTCAAACTGCTATCTTCCTTTTGCTCTCCTGTGTTCCTGGGCTTTTTCCTGTTCTGGCACTCTCCCTTAATAACCCTGCAGTGTTTGTGAAGAAGTGGCTTATCCTGAGTCATTCTTTCCCTTCCTGGTTGGTTTTCCTTACAGCCCCCTATTAAACTAAACCAATATAGTAATATGGTAAACAACTCAATAGCCAGGTCAACATATAGTATTCATAAGTTATTACAGAGACATTCCAGTTCCATCATATCAAGCAGGAGTGATTTGTAAGCATCTTGACATCAGAATGAAAGTTAATGCTGGCTGAAGCAGTATTAACTATCCCAAGGTCCGTTATCTGACTGCTGTTGAGCAGCCTTAGGGCAATCCAGCTATGCTGTGTTGACAGAAGGCTGGGAGGTGGCGAAGAGGGTCATGGACTAGAACAAAAATCAGAAATATCATTGGCAGCTGGCTCCTGCCTTGACATACTTGAGGTCCTTTCCCTGGAGATCCACAGGTGGGGAGATCTCACTCCTATATGACATCTATAGGACTTTGAATTCCTCTCCTGTTAGTGATTATCTCTGTGTGAAGGAACAATCTGAGCCTGAGCAAGGAAGTACTTCAGGATTAGCTCCTTATCCTTTCTGTTCTTATGCCCCTCTACACTCCTGCCCACATAAGCAGAGGACCAGGAATCATGGAGGTTAAGTCCATTAATGGCTATTAGCCAGGATGGGTAAGGAATGGTGTCCCTACCCTCTGTTTGTCAGAGGGTGGAGATGGATGGCAGGAGAGAGATCACTTGATCATTACCTGTTAGGTTCACTCCCTCTGGAACACCTGGCATTGGCCACTGTCAGTAGACAGGATACTGGGCTAGATGGACCTTTGTCTGACCCAGTATGGCTGTTCTTATGTTTTGTTTAAACAGCTTTTGCCTTCATGTTCACTATGCTCTTCTTTTCTATGTGCTAGGGAATGTATCTATAGACATATGGAAGCAGAGATTGTGGCAAGGATACCAGGTGCTCTTTCATGCAATAGTTGTGTATTTCACTGCTAATGTAATCCTGCTAACATTATTACATAGTCAACAGTAAATGTTAGGTACTCACTAAGAACATTTCTGCATTGACAGATATTTGATATAGAAATCATATTTCCCTCACTTCTAAAGCTCTCATGGCTATGATTGATCTATAAAATATATTTCTATTAACATGCCACCTTTTAAATAATACTTTGCCTCCCAGCCCCAATGTCTACTGTAAATTCTCCAGAGCTGGAGATACAGTATATCTTGATGTTACAAGATACTCTTCACATTTTAAGTGCCAGATTGGCAGAGCAGGAGACAGATATCTTGCATTTATTAACAGAAGAAGGTTAGCCTCAAGGCAGACTTCCCTTAAACAGACCTGCCAATTTCCCTCAACCCTGGTTTAAGTGGACCATCTTATAGCTGACAGGGATAGTTAGCCTTCATATCTCTGTTGAGGCTTTCAACAACCAGGCCAATGAATGCCAGGTGGGGAAGTGGATTTTGTGATGTAGAGTTCTCTGCTCATAAGGAACTGAACAGAGACCAGAAATTTATTTCCAATAGGTCAAAAAAATAGCCATCATTTGTTGTCAGACATCACCAGTATGATGCTCTGGTCTGTTCAGTGTTGATATATGTGTATGTTCCCTCTGTGAACAGCTCCGGCTCTGCGGATCACCGACAAATTAGACCCCGAGAGAACCCCCAATGACCACATACTCCAATAAGCTACAAAGGCACCTGGCCAGGTTTATTGCCAAATGAATCACAGCCTCTAGCTCCCCAAATCAGATGTCTACAGTTCTGCTAGTACATATGTGCTCCCTGACAATGGACACAGCTCAGTCAGTGGTGGGACACTCCACTGCCCCCTAAGCTGGACAGAGACACTGCCCCAGGGATGCATTCTTATACACAGGTACAAACAAGTTACACATCATTCCTGACATATTGAGGTGCAACTCCTCCACATAGCAAGGTGCTGCCTCTCACCTTGTACATGTTGGTGAACAAAACAACTCTATCCATCATATTACCCTTTTTCCCCTGTCTTTAGGATGAGTCAGCCTGTTCCTTGTTATGTGTGTGGAATGTGCAAGTATTGGAGTGTTCTGGTATCTCTAGTGTCCAGTATCTTTTAGGTATGTATATTTTTGCAACATCAGTCCTTTCCTTGCCAGATTCTGTGAGCAGAGCCTGCCTCTGGCTCACAGCTTAGCTTTTCTTTATGTTAGCAAAGTCTTGACCATACTTTAGTTCAGGCCTTAGGCCTCATACCGGGTCTCTGACACAAGGGTTTATGTTTCAAGGCCTCATCTTCCCACATCGTTTTATACCATTTTTTTAAATCATTACCGCCAAGGGTTGGGTCTTGAAAGGTTCTAGGTTCTGCATATAAGAAGGTACAACTTTTAGCAGAGAGACACATTTATGTGGTTGGTGCCTCCTACCATTGATCTCTATTCTTTTTCATTTTTAAAATTTTCTCATACCAGGATGTTGATGTACAAGAACTATTTCCAGCTCTTATTGAAAAAATGCACCAACTAGTGCAAAGACAACTGCTGAACTTTCCACCGGAGTAACTGTTGTTTCAGATCTTTCTCTGTAATCAGATTGCTGATGTATTTACTGCTTAGACACTCTTCCCTGCCCTGCTGCTAATTATCATACAACACAGCACTGAAACCTATGGAGGTGTTTATGTCTCCAAAAGCTCATAAAAAAGAACTGTAAACGTATTCCTGCTGACTGTGCGGCAGGGACTCTAGAAAATAATTAGCTCTAATAGCACTGTCCAGACACTTTATACTTCCAAGTTAAAGAGCAAATGACCTAACTGCAGAGATGCACAGGTGCCTGAGATAAGGAAATAGTATTGTTTACCAAGGCTTTTTTCCAGTGTCCTATGCACTCAGCAAAAGCACTTTGACACATACTAATAATTTGTTGTAGAATTTTCTCTTTTAAGCCAAGTGTTGTGGTTATAGTCGTTTTGATTCTAGTAGTTAGTTATTACTTTCCTGCCACCTCTCCTGTCTTTTGGGGTCTCGTGCCTATTAAACTCCCCATTACTTGGAGTCATTAAATCAAAATTGGATGTCTCTTTATAAAATAAATTGCTTTACTTCAGCTTCAGGTTAGTGGTTGTGATCAACGCATCACTGAGTGACATTCCATGTTCTCCAGATCAGCCTAGAAGCCCTAGATGATCATAATGGTCCCTTCCTGTCTTAAAATCTAGGAATCTATTCTAACATTGTCACAGGTGCTTTACTTACAGTGTGTAGGGGAAAACCATTCCCTTTGCATGGTGCTTCTATAGATGGATGGCCATTAATTAAAAATTGTTGCAGAATCGATTAACTAATGATTCAGGCCATGCAACTGTTGTGTGAAGTTATGTACCACTGAAGAAATAAAATGTATTTAATGGCTTAAATTGCACAACATAAGTTTACAGTATTTCCAGGTTACCACTGGATGGGTTTCAATACATAATCCTAGAAGTATTTGACTAGCATTTTGTTCACAAATATTTTCCCCACAATGAACTGCCCTATTCATATAAGGGAGGGGGAAATTTTTTGCTCTTCCCATCACCTCCAGGGCTTCCATTAGGGTGGGATTCAAAAAGGGAACTGAGATGCCTAACAGACATTTTAAGTGCCTATGTCCAACACTAAGGCGCCACTGACATTCACAAAACCACTGCTCAGCCTACCCTGTAGGTGCCTAGGTTTCCATCATTAAAGTTCCCCTCGGTGCCTAAATTTCAGTGGATGAGCACACATATAGCTGTTTAAGTCCTGACACCCCTCAGCAACTCTCCACCTTACTTATGCCCAAACCTTAGTGGTATTCACAAATGAGACATTCCCCACCTAGCTTGCCTTCAGGGACCAGTCAAATAGATGCATTCAGAGCTTGGCTAAACTCACAGAAAATGGCTAGAAGAATAGCCAGTATCCATCCCCTCCCTTCCCCTCTTATAACCTTTAGCCTAATCATTGGAGCATTCACCAGGATGTGGGAAGACACGGATTCTATTCCCCTCTCTGCTTGATACAAGGCAGGGATTTGAATTTAGATCTCCCACATCACATATCAGGAGAATGCCCTAACCACTGGCCTGTGGAGCAGGGCTCCCTCAGTCTATTCTGCTGAAGCTGTTCTACTTTGTATAAATAATTGAATATTAATTGGAGCAGGGCGTATTATAGCCACTGGACTACAGAATCATTCTCACACGCTCACTCTTTCTGGATCAATGACTACTTGCAATAATTGCAAATTTTCCCAGAGATGGTTTTCAGTCATTTCAAAAATATCTGGTTTTGCAGGTAGCACTGAAATTTTCCAATCCAAAGTTATGTCCAAACTGCCAAGGTCATTCTGAGGTTGAATTCAGGTGCAGTCCCAAGATGTAGAGAATACGCGTCTGCATGCATATTTCTACTGGAGCTGCTTGTTTGAAATGTGTTTAATGATCCATGGCCTCAAAAGTATAATTACTACAGAAGTCAACTCAACTGCATACACGTGGCATCAGGAATAGAAATCACGAATTTCATCTTCAAAATTTAGTCCTGTAACTGGTGAATTAAAGGAGCAGCTTTGCTAACTCTCTCAGTAAACAGAAATCATGCACATGAACAGGAGTGACACCCACCAGGCAGTGGGTAGCAGTGATAGCATACACACAAACTAGACCATCAGATAAAGATCCCTTAACATTCAAAAGGGGCTTTTGGAAGAAATCTAAAATCCCATAAACATTTTTAAAATGTCTTTAAGCAATCATCTCTCCTACCAACCATCCCAGCCACTTCTGCCTCCAAATTCCAAATCATACAACATTCTTTTGAGTGATCCCTGGAGTCTGGTTTTGTCATGCATCACAGCCACATATTCATAAACAGTGTTCCAACACACAATCCCATGTTCATATTTACCCAAGATTGTGTTTTGTTGCACATTTAGTCAGCCTCTGAGTCTGCAAGAGGCAGTGTTGCTAGTGTTGCCAAATCACTGCTGAATCTGACCTGTGCACTAAATTCAGACAGTCACAGGACTGAAGATGAGCAAATCAAACTTTTTAGAAAAGAAAACAATCCGCAACTGTTAAGCCGTTCTTTAGTTCTCTAGTGCCTCTGTACCTAGCAGATGTAGGCCTTTCCTTGTCTGATAATGACATTTGCTTCTGGGAAAAATTGGAAGAACTGCAACCATCCTCTTACAGCTATCTACTAGGATCTCTTCAGAGAGGGAGATTCAAGTGGCTTCATCTCCTCCATTTTTTGCCAAAGATTTAGTTTTCTTCTTACACTGTGGAATAAAGGTGAGTTGTGCACGGTTGCTGACAAGTGAGTCTGAACTGTATTTTCTAGCCCCAACCACCTGACATTGGCTAGGGTTATAAAATGTTCATACCACCAGCATATGACAGCAGTCAGTGTCCTTGACTCCAGTAACTACTGTTCTACCACCACCACATATGGATATCAGATGTAAAGGCCCAGCCAAATCCAACTCACATTTCAGCTTCTGGTATCTAATAATAAAATATCCGATAGATAGAATGATGGACTGATTGATAAGACGACATGCAGTGTAACTGGTAAGGCTTGTAGGGGCTCTCTCCCCACCCTGCTTCCCATCCCGTGCCCCAAACTCCATCAAGGAATAATGCACCACACCTTCAGTCTGATGTTTAACTCCTATCTATGGTATCAACACATTTCCCCTATAAAAATAGAACATAATTCTACCAGATTAAATGTTAAATTGTAGCAATACTAAAAATACTTCCCAATAACTGAGGAAATTACAAGAGTGTACTGTGTGTAGGCTTCCATCCAGCAATAATATGCTATAGGCCTCGGGCTGCTATCACAAGAGAATGTGTACATATCCCTTTGTAATAACTAGAGTAACTGCTAGGCCAAATATAAAGTCAGATCCTAAAGGAATTATAGAAGGTAATAACTGTGCTAACTAGGCCAATGCCTGCTTGCCAGCCAGCCAGGCACAGGGGCTAGACTAGGAGAAAGAGAGAGAGAAAGTAGGGGAGAAGGGGGGCTGAGAGGGAAGAGTTAGATTTTTCCAGCTAGCACAGACAATTCAACTGAAATTCGGCTTCTTTTTCTTTGTGAGAAACCGACAGAAATGGACTTTTGCTGTGCTGTGCTGATCCTCCTGATCACATGAGATAGGCTCAGCCAATCCAGACCGAGCAGCAATATCATGTTATTTCTATCATCTGACTTGACCTTTATCCCAACAAACCACGCTCATATTCAAAATGCATGTAAACTCTAATTATCTGAATTTCAGCAGATCCCAAATGTAGATTCATCCCCCCTCCCCAAATCCAAAATTCATATAGAAATTGATTTCATTTATCTGTAACTCAGTTATCCAGATGTTTCAAAGAATTAGAACTTAGCTGCACACTACAAGCAGCCTAGAAATGTTCACAGATATCCAGCTAGAGTGGGGAAGGGAAATCTCAAATATGTTCCATGGAGAACTTGCAGCCATAAACAAATTTTCAGTGAACCTTGGCTGGTTCAAGGGTATTGTCAGTTGCTACTCCAGGTCCAAATTTTAGATGGGGCCTTCTAATTTGCTTTAGGTTTGCAGATGCTCCTTAAGTATAGTTGCTGGCATGGTTGTTCAGTGACATCCAGCAGCTGCTGCTGCTTTGGAGCCCCCCAGTGCAAGTCTGGGGGCTTGACTCTGCTCTGACTTACCTGAGCTTTATACTGGTATAACTTCTTTGGTTTGACTGGAGTTACTCTATTTACCCTGGCGTGAGAACAGAATCAGGCCCTGGGTTTCCAGAGCACCTGCATCTTTCATCTCTAGGAGCTATTCCAGTGAGTTAACAGCTGTGAATGACTCATAGGATTTCAATAAAAGTACACTTATCTGACTCTACTTTGTTTTTCTTATTTCCTGAGGGAGGGAGTGCTCAGGTATCCAAAGGTAGAGCCTCCATGGAACATAGCGGGAACTAGGGTTGAGTGGACATAAGCCACAAAGTTGGTTCCAAATCCTCTTTTTTAAATCTTCAAAATTTGAAAATGTTTGGAACAGGATTTTCATTTGGGCCTCTCTTGACTCTGCAAAGCACTCAAAAGCAGAAGGAAAAGACACCGGAGATGCATAGTGTAAATCCTCTGGCCAGAAGCTTCAAAGGGGAAAGAGCTCTCTACTCCTTCAGTTGGGGAAAAGGGAAATGTGCTAGCATGCACAGCTTCATTTGCTTAGGCTACCTATCCACGATTCCTCTAGCAGCACATGGGAAATGATCATATACTTGAACCTGTATTTTAGGGAATAGTGGGTTCCCAGAGATGCTCTGGTGAAAGAGCTGTGTCCTTGTGGCAAAGAACTCATTTCCAAACAGCCAGGACTCTGCTCAAGAGTTGTACGTGTTTTGCTTCCCCTCCCATGAAGACTTAGCTGCAAGAGATAGCATAGAAGGCTCCATAGCAAGAGAAGACTCAGACTGAGGACTTTGTTGCAACTACCATGGAGAATTCCATGGCAGGAGATGACATGGAGGACAGCAGCAGAGCTGAGTGGACTCCAGTGAGACCCTGTCTACCCAACATCTTGATAAAGCTGAATCACTGAACTGGGTTAGGTGGTAGCACCTCCTGGCGGGATTAGGCAAGCAGCTCATTTGGGACCTGTAAAGAGGCACCCAGACTGCTGCTAGCTGCAGGAGTGGGGTTTGATGGAGGTATGAAGTTGTGCAGCCAAAGGACTACCACTGCTCATTATTGGGTCAGAAGGGAGTTAGGTGGACTCCTGCTAAAATTACTGGAAGGAGGGTATTTTATTATTTCTTTGCATATATTCTGTTGCTATGTTTTCCCAAGTTATGACTGTGTTCCCTTCCTCCAAATAAAGATTTCTTTGTACACAGTCTCAGAGTGAGAGTGGGGAATTTCTGCCTCTTAAAGGAACTCAGGGAGGATAAATTAGATTTTCTAGGTTTCTGGACAATGGCTCGAGCTGGTTTAGTTATTAGTCAAAAAGTGCCCTAGATACATTGAACCCGGCTCTTTTTTGCTGCCCTTAATTATGTGGAAGAAGGATTAGAATACTTCTAGCATATCTAACTTAAGTAAGTTTGTATCTGGAACCCCAGTGAGTTTTGATAATTGAGCATTCAAAAATCATCAAAGCCACTAATTGATGCCATTCTGCTGTCAAGCTGCTCCAACCCTTCTCCTCCCTTATTAAACCAACTGCTGTAAATCTAAGACTTGTTGCAGAGATAATAAGAACTAAAGACCTGACAATTTTATTTAGCCTTCTAAGGAAAGACATAGTGCCTGGACATGATAAAATGGCCGAATTAACCTCAGTCCAGCAGCACCTATGTTGATATCTTAAATATAAAATACAAACATTGGAAGTGCTTTAATAAAGAGCATAGTTCAGCCCCCTTGCACAAATATCCACATTATAAAGATGACAAAAATGGTGATGCATGGACCTGTTTTTAACATCTCTTCTGTCTGGATCCCACTATCATGGAGTACTTTCAGGCAAGCTATCAAAGGAGCAGAAAAAGCATAATTTGAAACTAACCCTTAATCTAGGATAAGTTTCACTTTTGGATATAAATAGCAGCTAACCTCTGCCTAAACTAAATGTTCCTTTTACTTTAAACTAGTTTAATTTAAGCAATAGGAGTGACAGTTATTATTAATGGGCAGCAGTTGTTCATTAAAGTTATAATGACATTTAGATACCCTGGTGATAGGCACCTCAGAAATGCCATAGATGGATAGATATTCATTAATCACCCGATTGGCCTGGATGTAAAATTAGCTTGAAAATAAACAGGTTACAGGCTTCTGGGGGTAATGCAGAGGCCTGGAGATAGGGTGGTACTGCAGGAGATGCACATTTGCCAGTGAACCTGCAACTCTGAATGTGCTAGAATCCAGTTTAAAGTAGATACATTGCAGAGGGGATGTTTTTGATCTTTGGGGGAAAGGTGTCCACTGTACTGGATGAGTAATTAATAGACTTGGGTGAGGCTGCACATTCCATTTTGATGGCTGGGGGGAAACCGCTCTGGAAAGCCTGAAGCAAGTAATAGGATTATCTACACTGGAGCAAGAGGTGTAATGTCCAGCTTGGGTAGATATAACCTGCCTGGCTTTGATCAAGTTAGTGCTCTAAAAATAGAAAAAACATAGCCATAGTTGTACAGGTGGCATAATGGGTTAGCCACCTGAGTATGTACCTAGGGTTTCCGATGGGATTGTACTCAGGACAGCTAGCCCATCCCACCACCCATGCACTTGCAGCTATGCTGATATTTTTAGCATGCCAGATCAGTCAAAGCTAGCATGTATATGTCTGCCTGAGCTGAAAATTATATCTTACAGCTCCAGTGTAGACATACTCTGAGAATCTTCCTGAGCAAGAAGAGGATGAGCCCTATATAGTCATGGAATATGTCTAGAAAATGACTACCACTGGTTTCCATATTGGTGAAAATATATATATTCATATTCCCATAAAGTTACAAGTGCACTGAAGAGTGTACATACAAATATTAACACAGTTTATGTATGTCTAAACAACTCTTTATTTTCTTAGGGCTTATCTACACTACAGGTTATGTCAGTATAACTTATGTTGCTCAGGGATGTGAATAAGCCACCCCCCTGAGTGACATAAGTTATACCGACCTAAGCGCTGATATGGACAGCGGTATATCGGCAGGAATGCTTCTCCTGTCAACATAGCTACAGCTCCTCGCAGAGGTGGTTTTATTATGCCGACAGGAGAGCTCTCTCCCATTGGCTTAGAATATCTTCATTACACATGATACAGCAGCACAGCTGCATGAGTACAGCTGTGCCTCTGTAGTGCTTCTAGTGTAGACTAGCTCTTAGGGTCCAGGCCTTGTCCCACTGAAGCCACTGGGAGGTTTTTTCTCCCAATGATTCAGTAGGGTGAGGGTTCAGCACATAAATCAAGGATTAATCCAGGAAATGATTACCAAAATAAAAATGAAGTTTTAGTCTTATTATTCTGAATCCTGCATTCAGTCCCTTTGACCATTAATTGCACACTAATTTCTTCCTACAGTCTTTTATCTTGGGCCTCTTCCTCACCTAAAGTGCAGTTCTGCTCTGTAAAATAAGCATGATCAGGCTCCATATTTATTATCTCTCAAAGACTTCCATCCTAACTGCGATCAATTTACAAGTAAAGAGGGTTTTTTTCCCTCCACTGGCCAGTCTTGAAAACTCAACATGGGCTCTGAGTCAAACTGGGCTCTTCCTTCCTGGCACATAATCAACAGTAATCAAGGTACTCCAGGCCAAATTAGGACCTCAGTTACACCTGTGGAACCCCATTGTGTTCTAATTATGACTTCATTGACACCTTTGTAACCCCATTGACAACAGCGGGGTTGCACAGTTGTCACTGACTGGAATTTAGAAAGCAATTCTGTTGCTGATACGCTAAAAGGAATAGAATACAGCTCATTCCCTCTTTTGGAAGGTTGGCTATCTAGGGCTAGCAGGAGTAAAAACCAGCAAATATGTATTGGCATTAAAATCAGCAGCTATGACTCTGAATATAGATAGGTAGAAGATCTGTGAAGTATGAAAATACCATTTCTACACAATAGCTTTTCAGAACAGAACTGTACTTTAATTAACAGCTCTGATTAATTAGAAGGGGCACACATAAGTATTGTTTTCTTTGTGCATCTCTTATTTTTGTGCTCTCTTAAATAAGTACTAACATAGCAGGAAATTTATTAGCAAACTCTAAGTAATGCTTAACTTTGAAACAAATGTACTTGCATGAGAGTGTTTTGATTAATCTGCTCTTCATTAATTGAACACCTTGGCAACTGTGTAGTAAATTATGTGTTGATGGAAACCAGCACAATTATACACAATTGCATTTTTTAGAATCCAGTATTCTAACAACATTTAATTATCATCAAACATTCATTATTTGTTTACATCAAGTCTAGACCTAAACTTGATAATTGCCAGACATATGTGCAGTTGTGGAAGGACTGGCAATCTGGATATCCATA
Organism: Gopherus evgoodei; assembly: GCF_007399415.2. Classification (NCBI taxonomy): domain Eukaryota; kingdom Metazoa; phylum Chordata; order Testudines; family Testudinidae; genus Gopherus; species Gopherus evgoodei. Next base: position 250,794,406 of record NC_044323.1, on the reverse strand, counting down.
GGGCTCAATTCCAAGGAAATAATCATTGGCTGGCCACAAAAAGCTCTGGCACGTTTATAAACTGGACAGGGCTGTACACTGTGTGACCTAAGAATTAGAGATGAAGAACATATGGGAATTTTTCCATCCACCAGAGCTGTTGAGGAACAGCTGTAGAGACGTCCAGTACAAATTAAATTCTTCTAGTTTTCCATTTCATTACAAACCCAAAACTGACCACTTTTTCTCAGTTACACATATATTTTATTGAGCTTTGGCTGTGTTTCTAGTGGATCTGAACACTAAACTGGGCCCAATTTTTGTGCTAACCTAGGCCAATTTGTGGGGTATAGTGTAAGGGGAAAAACACCAAGTGAAATTCAGTAGTTTTGCATTATTTGCCTTGGAAAAAAGCAACATTTGGTGATTTCTGTATGTACTGCACCAATGCTCTACCATGGTTTAAAGAGCACTGTGCTGCTGGAGATGACATCAATGTGTTGATGTGCTACTTACAGATCCTATGTCACTTCTTAGCCACAATACCTAGGGTAAAACTGGATAATTACATTCTTCTGACCTAACCTCCCTGTGCAGTTTCTACTAGATAGCGTATTCTTCAGTGTAGTGTTGCTGTGTATTGTTAATAAGCTTGTTTGTTTTACAAGGTACAGCTGGTGGCTGCAATTTAGGCCATGTCTACACCACAGAGTTAAGTTGACTTAAGTTACATAGATCAGTGGTTCTCAAAGCCGGTCCGCAGCTTTCTCAGGGAAAGTCCCTGAAGGGCTGGGCTGGTTTGTTTACCTGTTGCATGCACAGGTTTGGCCGATCGCGGTTCCCACTGGCCGCAGTTCGCTGCTCCAGGCCAATGGGAGTGGCGGGAAGTGGTGCAGGCCAAGGGATGTACTGGTTGTTGTTTTTTTTTAAAAAAGAAAGCTTTATATAAAAAGAAAGAAAAAGTACATAAAAATGGTCTCTCTGTATTAAGGTGACAAATACAGGGTCAATTGCTTAAAAGAAATACGAATAAACAGCCTTATTCAAAAAGAATACAATTCAAAACATTCCAGCAACTACACACATGTAAATACAAAAAAAAACATATAAATCACTATCTGATCTTTTGTACTTACAACTGGGAAACAGAAGATTAGAAAACAAGAGACAGAAATCCTCTCATAGCCGAGAGAGAGACAGGCAGAAGACCAAGAACAAAGGACTCACACACAAACTTCCCTCCACCCAGATTTGAAAAAGTCTTATTTCCTGATTGGTCCTCTGGTCAGGTGTTTCAGGTTACTTCTTTCCAGGTGAAAGAGACATTAACCCTTAGCTATCTGTTTATGACAGGGGTGCTGTCCAGCAAAAGAAACCCAGCAAAAACAAAAAGGAAAAAAAATATCCCGCCCCACCTGAAACACAGCACAAAAAGCCAAATGTTCAGAGGTAACATGAAAATGTGCAGAAATTTACACAGAGCTGTTAAAAACATAAAAAATCAGCATTTGTGTATTTGCAAATGTGAATCAAATAATCATATAAATGAATGGGTAGCTGTGCGAGCAGGGCCGGTGCAACCATTTAGGAGACCTAGGCGGTCGCCTAGGATGCTGGCATTTGGGGGGTTCCATTTTCTTCGGCAGCCACCACGGTGGCCGGACCTTCGTCCGCCCCCGGCATTTAGGTGGAGGGAGCTGGGCAGGGGAGCGCAAGGAGGGCCGCCTGCAGCAAGTAAGGGTGGGGGAGGTGGCATGCAGGAGAACTCCCCGCCCCAGCTCACCCCTGCCCTGCCTCCTCCCCAAGCTCGCCTAAGCTGATTGGCGCCGCAAGCCTGGGAGGCAGGAGAAGTGAAGTGGCCATGGCATGCTCGGGGAGAAGGCGGGGCAGGGGTGAGCTGCTTCACTTCTCCTGCCTCCCAGGCTTGCGGCACAATCAGCTTAGGCACCACAAGCCTGGGAGGTGGGAGAAGTGAAGCAGTGATGGCGTGCTCGGGGTGCTCGTGTGCGGAGCAGGGGTGAGCTGGGGTGGGGGGGGTGCCTCAGGGTGGATGGTGGGGAGCTGTCGCAAAGGGGGTGCCTCAGGGCTTGGGGGAGAAGCTGCTGCGAGGGGGGCACCTCAGGGCGGGAACGGCGGGGGAGGGCACAAGGTGGAAGTTTCACTTAGGGCGCGAAACATCCTTGTACCGGCCCTGTGTGCAAGCAACTAATTTTTACAGATAGGCAGGGCCACTGGAACAATTTGTATAGGGGGGGTGCTGAGATCCATTGAACAAACTGTAAACCCTGTATATGATGGAAACCACTTCAAGCCAGGGAGTGCGGCACCCCCAGCACCCTTAGTTCCAGCACCTCTACATATAGGTATAGTAGCATGGACAAACCAAGTGCTCTCATAGCATTACCCTATGGAAATTTGTCCCAAGAGGCCAATGGTCCCTTTTCTTTCTCCACTGCCACTAACACAACTGCTGTAAAACCAAGACTTGTTACAGAGACAAGAAGAACTAAAGAACCATGCCCTTTATATAATCACTCAGTTAAGGAGAAAGGATTTCTGAGAGTGGTGACTCAAGATGAAAGCCTTTAGAAAACTCTGAGGGATTTCCCCTTTGCCTGCAAGAATCACTGCAGTTGCTGGCTTACTATCAAATTCAGAATCAAATATTGGCATATAGAGATAGGCTTGAATCAAATTCCTGGATCTGAACACGCCAGATTTTGGAACTAGATCCAGATCCAATCTTTGCCACTTAGGCCATCTCTATCCATGTGCTATATACTGCATGTGTGCAATTCTACTGATTCATCTCTGTTAAATACTATCAAATAATGTATGATCAATCTGCACTTATTTACAATGAGTGAGGATTCAGGAGGGATTTATTAAAGAGAAAGTCCACAGCAACTGCAAGAAAAAAAGAAAATGTATTCACATTGTCCTTTCATCTCCTTTCCTTCTTAAGTTTCTGTTCAAGGACAGTGGTGTTACAAGCTAAGAAAGAAAACATTCAATATAACCCTAGCCAGTTTGGGATAATTGGTTCAGGTTATAAATAGCCAATCTAGTTGTTTAGTGGCTGTTGCTGCAAACCATTACTCATGTGATTAATTCTTACTCAGATGAGTAGCCCCACTGAAGTTGATGGGACTATTGGTGGGCCTGATCCTGCATGCATACAATTAAAGGGAGCTCTGCCATTGACTTCAGTAGGACCAGGCTCATGTTCACAACTATTATTCATGTACGTGACAGTTGCAGGATCAGGCCCATATTCTGTTAGCACTTGATTCTGGAACACTTGAGTCACACAACTAATTTCACTGCCTTTATGAAATTACTTACATATTGTGACAAAGCTCTGTCCTTGTCTCTGTGGCTCCTGCGTTTCCTGACGGATTTCACTAGCCTCAGAGGCTCACTGTGACCTTCCACTTAACCCTTCTCCCTCTAGAAACAAAGGTCAGTCTACTGAGCCATTTTCATCATAAGCCAGCGAGGGAGGTGAGGAGAAGCAACTTCTCTTGCACAGTCTCTGTTGTCTCCCAGTCTCAGTGATTAATCAGGGGGGCAAAGGGGGGGGGGAGCCCAGGCCCACCCTCTACTCCAGGCTCCAGCCCAGGAATCCTAATAGTATCAGCTAAGGTAGCTGACCTTTTAAGAACAGGACATGTACAATTTCCTGGGCTACTTCCCCACAGCAGTCCCTCACTTCTTCAAGCTCCACTTCACTCTTATCTCAGGGCCTCCTTCCTTGTGATTGATATGGTGTGTACAGCTCAGTCTCTCCAACAGTACAACTTCTTACAGCCCCTGACATGCACACCCACCTAACTAACTGGGAGGCTTTTAACTAGTTTCAGACAGCCCCTGATTGGCTTCAGGTGTCCCAATCAACCTAGCATCCTCCCTGCCTTCTGGAAAGCTCTGAATTGGCCCTAGATGTCTTAACTGACCTGGAGCAGCTGCCATTTACTTATCCTGGTACCAGGGATTTGTTTAATCTGAGGCTAATATATCTATCTCCGACTGCTTTTCTATAGCTATCTGGCTTTGCCCCATCACAATATATAAGGTATACAGCATAAAGTTTTTCAGATTTGATCTTGTACTATTCAAGCCAATAGGAGCTTTTCCAATGGCTAAAATGGGAGCAGGATCAAACTCTGAATGACTAAGGATTTCAAACAATTTTTAAAGCAATGCAGCTCACCTTCAAATAAGCCTTATTGCAACCTTGGCCACTAAATATGAAGCACTTTCACTTTCTTAGCACACAATGCAGTGGGAACAAATCAAGAGATTGATGGTAAAATAAATAAAGCTCTGGCTTTTCCTTATAGTATATTGGTATTGAAGTTTCCCCACAACATTCCTTTTGTATGTATTTAAGAGTCTGATTAATTTTTTTCCAGTATATAAACTCACAACATCTCTGGGGATGACATCCAAGTTATGAATCATAAAGACATATAATAAATGTATTGATTGAATTTATATTACCTAAATATAAAAATAATAAAATAGTATATGTTTTTATGAAATGTTGCACATTATATATCTGTATATGTAAATACAAGATTTATGTAGCATTTCAATAATAATTATTCATATGCATACATAAGAACAAGGACCATATATATTCTTGTAACCCCTTTAACTCATTAGCCAGGCAGATTGCTTTTTTTAGATAAAGTCTGAGGGAAAAGTTATACCCAAGGTGAATTTTGAAACAACTGTGTCACTCTGAAACTGATCGCTCAATGATTCTTATCTGCAAACAATGGGATATTTGCTCCATTGAACGTCACCACGATAAAATCGGTCTAAAGTCTCATGTTAGCTATTAGCAACCACATAAGAGCATTACATCTGAAAACAGGCTTTACTTTATTGACCATAAAAGTAAACAACGTATCTTATCATTCTACTATTTAAGTAGCAAAATACTTTTAGATGCAAGCTTTCAAAGACTTTCCAGCCTATTAAGTATACAATTGTCACAATATAGGCTAGTACTTTACTTAATATAGTTCTCACAACAAACCTTATAAAACCCTGCCATGAGGTCAAGAGATGTTCTGTCCAAGTAACTACTCAGTCAGAGAGCAAGAAATGAGATAACATTTCAAAAGTGCCTAAATGCCCATTTTCAAAAATGACTTAGGCACCTAAATACAGTCAAGGATCTGGGACAAAGTCACTTTTGAAAATGGTGTCTACATCATATCATTAAAGAGCTCTGAAGAGGTCTGATTTGTAAAGCACTTTGATGTGTTGCACTCTAACTGCCCCATGTAGATCCTGCTGGCTTGCTCCAAAAAATAACTAGTTTGTATTAATGTAGTTCTGTTTGAAACTTGTTTGAAACATGACCATGTTAACATGAACAATATACCTTTTAGAGCATGCCAGAGAACAGTTAGTGTGCTTTACAAATCACACCCCTCTGATACCTTTTGCCACGCCATGTAAACAAGCCCTTAGATGCTTTCGAAAATTTTATCCACAGTCTTAACTTTATTTTCATACTGGAATCATAGGATCAAATTATCTTTCTTGATCCAGCCCCTTTGACTTCTCTGTGATGCAAAGAGAGAGAAAAAATGATGGCTCTCTCCAGCTGAGGATTCTCTCATGGTTGGACATTTCCAAGATGTCATTGAGATGGCATACCCAGCTCCTGCAGCATGTCCCTGCAGCCCCTGGCAATGGGAACATAAGCAGGAAAAAAGGCATTGCTGGAGCTCTGTTACTTCATATCTGTTCTTCGGTGAATACTGGGTGCAACCAAGAACATGGCCAATAGAGTCAGAGAGTTAAAGTCAACACTGGAGTAACTGGTGCAATTTTACTGGAGTGAATTTGATTTATGTAAATTAGACCTCTTAGGTCATTCAGTTCCATCCATGCTGACATTGTAGGATTATTCTCTACTATATTTCCTACTGCTTTGTGCAGTCTGGTTTTAAATGCATCCAGAAGAGTTAATTCTGTATCTTATGTCAATAATAAACTTTATATAACCTATTGTAAAAGATGATTCATTCTTTCCTCTATTTTAAAGTATCCAAGGTTATTAAGTAAAAAATATGGATCTGGATAGCTTTAAGAGCCACATTTGGAAACACTAAGACCAATTTGTGTATGAGCTTGAGGCTGGACCCAAAATTCATTGAAGTCAAAAGGATTTTTTCCATTGACCTAAATTGGCTTTCATTCAGACTCTCGCTGTGCGTGCAACATACATATTGATGCATTTCAAATGAGTAAGCATTTATATACTTATTTCCATATGAAGGAGGAAATGTGGAATTTGTGGGAAATTGGGTGCCTGCCCCAATTTTGAAGGCACATTTATTTTGGGTACCAGTGTCTCAAATTTTGATTCAATGGATCTTGACTCAGCAAATGCCAGAAGACTGAAAGTTATAGTTAATAATGCATCCCTGATTCTTGCTCTTTTTATTTTTCACAACATGAGTGAAAGATGGAGAGTCAGCCCTAATTATGAATTTCAGTGCTTTCATTAGGTTAAAATCAGACTTTCTGTAGAAGCAGGGCTTTTATTTTATGTACAGGTATTTATTTTTTGCTACTTGATTAATAGGAAAGGAAAAAAGTATGTAGCCACCCCAAATATAGATTGTACATTCACAAATTCATATTTAAAGGTGAACTAAAATGCAATAAATAAACAAGACAGCTGTTTAAGATTTCAAATTATTAGCCAACTTGTGTAGATTTAAACAACATAATAATAGTTTAAATTACCAATCAATTTAGTTCGAAGCCCTGGCTCTGATCTCTGGCTGTGGCTGAGGGGGATATGGTATAATTCAGGAGGAGAGGTACCAAGGTAGCCTTAGTGTCCTACCACAGTTCTGGGACTGCAATCCACTAAGCTCCGCCCCCGCCTGCTCCCATCCAGTGCAAGTGAGAGCTCTGAAGACTGCTCTAATGTCTGCCATCTGACAATGGCCTCAACACAACCTCCTTCCCCACAGCCACACCCCAATGCCAGCTGCAGGAAGAGGGGCGGCACAGGAGTCATCACACTGGCTTTACACCCCCACAGGATCTCCTTACCCTGGGGTGATCCCCCAGGGTCAGTTAAGCTGGTGTTAGGGCTGCTTTGTGCCGATGAGGCAGTGGGCACAGCATAGATGAGCATCAGGATAAAAATATTTGGAGTTTGTTTAAGGGAGTGATAACCCTTGAGTTTGGTGAATGGTCAGTGACAAAATAGTGTGATCTGGTTTCCATCAGATAATGGATCTAATTCTGGAGCACCTGAGGAACAGGAGATGCACAGACCTGTATTTTCTATTAAAATTATTGTAAGAAAAAAAATGTTTGGAAACTTTGTATGAAAAAATGTCAGGCTTTGTTGGTTTCGTTGTTTTGAAAAACCATCAGACCAACAACTTCTCAGTTATGTGCGGGTTTTTTTGTTTTCAAACTCTAATAGGGGCATTCATAGCCATACGCCAATTACTCAGCATTGGGCCCACCCAATGGCAGTGGCATGGGGGTGGCAGGGCCAAAATTGAGCGTGTGATGTCATCACCTGATGCATGGGAGCCTCAGCAATGTTGAGGTTTGCCACCCCCCTATCAGAACTAGGGGGCCTAGGGGCCAAACCTGAGTGTGGAGTGGGGTGGCTAGTCCTTTTTCTCCTCGCTGTTACTGTGAGGCCCTCTCCTGCATCAGGGCTTCTCCAGCCTCGCCCCACTTCCAGCAGTCTGTGTCCCCTCTGCTCTGCCTGCAGGACTTGCTCAATGATAGCCTTGAGACCTGCTGCAAACACAGGGAGCAGTAGGGAGTGCCCATATAGGAGAGGAGGCTGGGAGAGATATGGCGGGGAGCCCTAGGGTATACCATGTGATAGTGTTCTGGGGGTGCTCCCTGACTGATAATGTTCCAATTCTGTTTTTCATTCCTGAAAATAGAAGATTCTGAAAGAAACAAAAATGGTCATCAAGAAAAAGATCATTTTTAGTCACCAAGCTCCTGAGAGGGTAGGTGAAAGGTGAGGATGTGGAAGTTAGTAATGAAGCCTACAGCATGGATAACCCTACTCTCCTTGAAATCTGGTTGAAAACAATGGGCATTGCAGGAAGTGCAAACCGGGGCAGGATTTAATACACAATATATATTATAAGAGCCAGATTTTCAGATCTTACAGAAACACTTCAGCATTGTCAATAAAATGCACTGAAGTAATTGTGCCTGCCTCCATGTCATATCTCCAAGTATTTTTACTCAACAATATATAATACTTGCAAGTGAGAATACAAGTGATCACTTCTTAGCCATTTTGTCTTACAGTTTAAGATGAAAACAATGAACTTTTCACACAAGTCTCTAAAAGAGAAGTACACTGCATCTACAGGGTATGATATACTTGGGAAATTTTAGGTACTTAGACTAACACCTGCAAACTAACATAGAAATCTATATTTAGGCTCTGTTACTTCATGCATGGTTAACCTGGAGGGCATGTCTGGGAGAGCAACTGGTGTTAACCAGTTTGATAGGGTGCTGCCTGCAGCACTACAAACTTGTTAACCTAGCGTTTAAAATAGATCTTGCACGCTATCTCAGATTAACCATGGCTAGTTTTATCCTGGATTGTCCACTCTCCTTCCCCTCCACTATTACTGATGTTGGGAAGAATGAGATGCTGCTACAAATGGCTCCGTTTTGATAAAGTCCCTCATTAAGAATTGTATCTAGACAATAGGAAGAGCAATGTATGACTCATATCATCACAGATGGGGTATTTTATACACTGCAAGACTGAGGGATGGGGCTCAATTAAATTAAAGGGACCACAGCCCTAGTTTGCATGAGCATCCAGTTTGGTACTTTCTTTAGTGTAGTTACATATATGCTTCAGAGTCCAGAAGAGGTAGGAATACCAGCTTGTTGTAGCTAAGATCACAGTTTAGGTATGGCATGGATCGAGAGACCGGTTTGTGCTGCTTTCAATGTACAGGGAAATGTCTGCACCTTGCTAGCCTGCAATTATAGCTCGTGCTATAAATGGCCACTAAACATTTTGCATTCCCAGCTAGATGACTGCCTGTTCTGCCTGCAGGACAAAACCAGCCCTTCATGAATTGATACCGAATATCTGTAACTTCCATTGACTTTAATGAGATTTGTGGGTAACTCAGCGCTTCTGAAAAAGTCAGATTGTTTTTATATAGGTTCCTAAGTATAGATTTAGGAGTTTGACTTTAAGCACCTAGGTTTGAAAATTTCAGGCAATATGCATACCCAATAAATGGGTATATTATATCCTCTTACATTAAATCCTACTAGGGTTGCTAACTCTTGAGGAGCAAAGAATCCTGTGGCACCTTATAGACTAACAGATGTTTTGGAGCATGAGCTTTCATGGGTGAATACCCACTTCATCAGATGCATGTAGTGGAAATTTCCAGGGGCAGGTATCACAGTCTTTGTTTAATCCTGAGCTGATGGTGTATATTGCCAGGTATATTCACCTGCACGTCCACCAATGTAATATATGCCATCATATGCCAGCAATGCCCCTCTGCTATGTACATCGGCCAAACTGGACAGTCTCTACGGAAAAGGATAAAAGGACACAAATCAGACATTAGGAATGGCAATATACAAAAACCTGTAGGAGAACACTTCAAGCTCCCTGGCCACACTATAGCAGACCTTAAGGTGGCCATCCTGCAGCAAAAAAACTTCAGGACCAGACTTCAAAGAGAAACTGCTGAGCTTCAGTTCATCTGCAAATTTGACACCATCAGCTCAGGATTAAACAAAGACTGTGAATGGCTTGCCAACTACAAAACCAGTTTCTTCTCCTTTGGTTTTCACACCTCAACTGCTAGAACAGGGCCTCATCTTCCCTGATTGAACTAACTTCGTTATCTCTAGCTTGCTTGCATATATATACCTGCCCCTGGTAATTTCCACTACATGCGTCTGACAAAGTGGGTATTCATGCACGAAAGCTCATGCTCCAAAATGTCTGTTAGTCTATAAGGTGCCACAGGACTCTTTGCTGCTTTTACAGATCCAGATTAACATGGCTACCCCTCTGATACTTAACTCTTGAAGAGAAATAGAGAAAGATGTGAAGAATTCAAGTACAAATATTGCATTTAATTTGCTTTTAAAGTTTGTTAATTACAACTCTGGTTGAAAGCACTGAAATTGGTACTGGGCATTCATTTAGTTTATGTTCTTGAATAACTTAATCAACATCATAAATCCTCATAGACTTTAGTATCACTGCATCAGTGATCAATAACTGATAATAGATTCTTTCAAAGATTGAAAGAAATTAGTGTTTTAGCATTCTTGGAATGTAGGCTATAGCTAATTTGATTAGGTAAAATAATTAGCTCATCAAGGACAAGGCTGAAGATGTTTTCTTGATTTTGGGGCCCATCTCTCTCCTTTGAGCAGTCTTTTTTTAACTTATTTATTTCAATTGTACATCAAACCAGGCCATTTGTAGTCCAAATGAACATACAGCCCTAATTTCATAAGCCCCACAATCCTCCTGTTCCTATCCTCAGGCCACAATTTCCTTGTGATGGTGTCCTAGCAATCTTTCCCAAATCTGAACCTTAGAGTCCAGGAATGAGATACTAGCATGAATTTCCCTAAGCTTAATTACCAGCTTAGATCTGATAGGCTGCCACCACCCAAAAATATAGTGTTTTGGGGCACTCTGACATCCCCAATCTTCCCTGGGGACCCCAAGAACCCAGATCCCTTGGGTTCTTAAAACAAGGAGAAATAAACCATTCCCTCACCTTCCCCCTCTCAGCACTTCCCTTCCTGGGCTATCCTGAGATACTTATCTAACCTCTGAAATCACCATACAGAGAAGCATCTCCCTTCCCTTCCACAAAGAGGCAAACAGATTCAAGGAAAACAGAGAGAAAGTTTATCACTCCCTCCTCCCGTCCTGGTAAGTTATCCCAATCCCCTAGGATAAAACAAGGGGAACCAAAAAAAAATCAATCAGGTTCTCTAAAAAGAAATCTTTTAATAAAAGAAAGGAAAAAGTAAAGAATTATCTCTGTAACTTCAAGATGTAAATATTACAGGGTCTTATAGCTTACAGACACCAGAAAGAGACTTTCCCACCAGTACCAATACAAATCAAAATATTCCCAGCAACTACACATATAAAAGTTAACCAGCCAGATCCACAATTGCAAATAGAGTAAAACAATTAAAAAGCCTAAACTGCCTGGTTTTTACCTTCTATTTGAAAAGAAACTTAGAGAGCCTGTAGTAATGTCTGGTCTCTCTCAGACCCTCCGAGAGAAGAACGAAGAACAAAGAACAAAGAACTCATCCAGCTTTGAAAGTATCTTGTCTCCTGATTGGTCCTCTGGTCAGGTGTCCAGTTCCCTGCTTGTAACCTTTTTCAGATATAAAAGACATTAACCCTTAACACTCTGTTTATGACATGCCCCCCAAATCGCAGACAGTGGGGAATCTCACTGGCGGCGATTTCTTCCCAGAACTCAAAAATAACCAGATTAATACAACACATGCACCTTTACATATACTACTAAGTATATAACTAACAGACTTCTACATTTTGAGAACACTTTTTAACTACTGGATTCTGGGAAACTTTCACGAGAGAGGGCATCAGCTACTTTGTTAGAAGCTCCTGAAATGTTGTGAATTTCAAAATCAAAATCTTGGAGAGCTAAACTCCATCGAAGAAGTTTTTTGTTGTTCCCTTTGGCAGTATGAAGCCACTTTAGAGCAGCATGGTCGGTCTGTAGCTGGAACCGCCGTCCCCAAACGTATGGGCGTAGCTTTTCCAGGGCGTACACAATGGCGTAGCATTCCTTTTCACTGACTGACCAGTGGCTTTCTCTCTCAGACAGTTTCTTGCTGAGAAACACGACAGGATGGAAGTTGTGACCCGGTCCTATACCACGCTCAGATGCATCCGTGGTTTCTAGGAATGGCTTGTCAAAGTCCGGGGCCATTAGCACAGGGTCAGACATGAGCGTTGCCTTAAGTTGGGTAAAGGCCTTTTGACACTCATCAGTCCACTTAACTGCATTCGGCTTGGTCTTTTTGGTCAGGTCGGTCAGTGGGGCAGCGATTTGGCTGTAGTGTGGTACAAATCGCTTGTAGTACCCAACCAAGCCTAAGAAGGATTGGACCTGTTTCTTTGACTTTGGAACAGGCCACTTTTGGATAGCATCCACCTTGGCCTGTAGGGGGGTTTATGGTTCCTCGACCCACCTGGTGTCCCAGGTAAGTCACTCTGTTTTGGCCTATTTGACACTTTTTGGCCTTAACAGTTAGCCCGGCCTGCCTGATGCGCTCAAAGACCTTTTCCAGGTGTTCTAGGTGTTCGGGCCAGGAGTCAGAAAAAATGGGCACATCATCGAGGTAGGCAACTGCATATTCGCTCAGTCCTGCTAGTCGACATCTACCAGCCTCTGGAAGGTGGCGGGTGCATTTCACAACTCGAAAGGAAGCACATTAAATTCACACACCCCTGCATGGGTGATGAATGCTGACCTCTCTTCGGCAGGGTCATCTAGCGGTACTTGCCAGTACCCCTTGGTTAAGTCTATTGTAGAGATGAACTGGGCACGTCCCAACTTTTCCAATAGCTCATCGGTGCGTGGCATTGGATAGTTGTCTGGACGAGTTACCGCATTTAGCTTACGGTAGTCCACCCAAAAGCGTATTTCCCCATCTGGTTTGGGCACCAGAACCACTGGAGATGCCCATGCACTGGTAGATGGGTGGATTATACCCATCTGTAGCATGTTCTGGATCTCCCGTTCTATAGCAGCTTGGGCATGAGGAGACACCTGGTATGGTGGGGTTCTAATGGGGTGAGCATTACCTGTGTCAATGGAGTGGTATGCCCGTTCAGTCCATCCTGGGGTGGCTGAGAACAATGGGGCGAAGTTAGTGCACAGCTCCTTGATTTGTTGCCACTGCAAACGTTCCAGGGTTGTGGAGAGGTTCACCTCTTCCACGCCACCGTCTTTTTTCCCTTCATAGTAGACACCGTCAGGCCACTCAGCGTCTTCTCCTCCCTGGACTGTAAACTGACAAACCTGTAAGTCTCTGGAATAAAAGGGCTTGAGAGAATTAACATGATACACTTTGGGCTTTAGGGAGGAATTGGGAAATTATATGAGGTAGTTAACAGCTCCCAGGTGCTCTTGGACCGTGAATGGCCCTTCCCATGATGCTTCCATCTTATGGGCATGTTGCGCCTTCAAGACCATAACCTGGTCTCCTACCTTGAAGGAAGGCTCTCTGGTATGTCTGTCATACCAGGCCTTTTGCTCTTCCTGAGCATCCTTTAGGTTTTCTTTAGCAAGGGCTAAAGAGTGTCAGAGGGTGTTTTGTAGGTTGCTTACAAAGTCCAGAATATTAGTCCCTGGAGAAGACGTAAACCCCTCCCATTGCTGCTTCACCAACTGTAATCGCCCCTTAATCTCATGACCATACACAAGTTCAAACAGTGAAAACCCTAAACTGGGATGTGGTACAGCCCTGTAGGCAAAAAGCAACTGTTGCAACACTAGGTCCCAGTTATTGGAGTGTTCATTGACGAATTTACATATTATGGCCCCCAAAGTTCCATTAAACCTTTCCACCAGGCCATTGGTTTGATGGTGGTATGGGGTGGCAACCAAGTGGTTCACCCCATGAGTTTCCCACAGTTCTTTCATAGTCCCTGCCAGGAAATTTGTCCCTGAATCTGTAAGGATATTGGAGGGCCAACCTACCCTGGCAAAAATGTCTGTTAGGGCCTGGCACGCAGCTTTAGCCCTGGTGTTGCCTAGAGCTACTGCTTCCGGCCATCGGGTAGCAAAGTCCATGAAAGTCAGTATGGACTGCTTTCCTCTGGGCATCTTTCTTGGGAAAGGACCCAGAATATTCACAGCTACTCGCTGAAATGGGACCTCAATTATGGGGAGTGGCTGGAGAGGGGCCTTGATCTGGTCTTGGGGTTTTCCCACTCTTTGGCATACCTCACAAGGCCGGACATACTTGGCAACATCCTTGCCCATCCCCTCCCAGTGGAAGGACTTCCCCAACCGGTCCTTGGTTCTGTTCACCCCAGCATGGCCACTGGGATGATCATGGGCTAAGCTTAAGAGCTTTTCCCTGCATTTAGTTGGAACCACCAACTGTTTTTGCGGATGCCAGTCTTCCTGGTGTCCACCAGAAAGAGTCTCCTTGTATAAAAGTCCTTGTTCTACAACAAACTGGGATCGATTAGAAGAGCTGAGAGGTGGTGGGGTGCTCCGTGCCGCCGCTCAAGCTTTCTGAAGGCTGTCATCTGCTTCCTGCTCAGTCTGGAACTGTTCCCTTGAAGCTGGAGACACCAGTTCTTCCTTAGACTGTGGACTTGGGCTTGGTCCCTCTGGAAGCGATGTAGGTGATGGGGTTGTTTCCGTTGCTGGTGAACCGCTCTCCGTTGGTGCACCAGGGGGTATTTCAGGCTCTGGCTGAGCCTCTTGGGTGTGGTTGTCTGCTGCTTCTGCCAGTTCAGGCTCACTGGTGCCCTCTGGCATTGGGGTTGAAGATGGATGTGCAAGCACTGTCGTCAGTGCTGGCAACGGTTCTGGTGCTGGCTGCTTTTCCAGTTCCTGGTCTGGGACTGGAAGCACTGTGGCTGTTTCCATTGTTGGCATGGTATCCGGGTCCACTACCTCTGTCTGGGTCTCTTGTAACACAGACGGGGCCTCAGTGGATGGCTCAGGAACAGGAATGGGTCTGGAAGCTTGCCTGGTTTGGCTACGTGTAACCATTCCCACTCTCTTGGCCCGCTTCACCTGGTTGGCCAAATCTTCCCCCAGTAGCATGGGGATGGAATAATTGTCATAGACTGCAAAAGTCCACATTCCTGACCAGCCTTTGTACTGGACAGACAGTTCAGCTGTAGGCAAGTCTACAGCTTGTGACATGAAGGGGTAAATTGTCACTTGGGCCTTTGGGTTGATGAATTTGGGGTCGACGAAGGATTGGTGGATAGCTGACACTTGTGCCCACGTGTCTCTCCACGCAGTAACCTTCTTTCCGCCCACTCTCAAAATTTCCCTTCGCTCCAAGGGTATTTGAGAGGCATCTGGGCCTGGGGATCTTTGGTATGATGGTGGTGTAATGAACTGCACTCGTTGGGGTGCTTTGGGCGGTTGGCCTTTATATGTCCCAGTTCATTACACTTGAAGCATCTTCCCACTGACTGGTCACTGGGTCGAGGTGGGTTACTGGAGACTGGTGAGGTGGAAGAATAGGGCTTCTGTGGCTTTCCTTGGGTTGTAGGTGGGGTCTTTGGCTGCCCTCAGTTGTAGGGTTTATTCTCGGTGTGCCCCCTGGGGTGTTTGCTCCCCTTTACAATAGCTTTTTTCTTTTCTGCCACTTCCATCCATTTGGCTCCAATGTCCCCCGCCTCGATTACCGTTTTGGGTTTCCCATGTAGGATGTACCTCTCTATTTCCTCAGGAATACCATCTAAGAACTGCTCCATTTGTATCAGGAGGTGCAGCTCGTCCAGATTGTTAACCTTTGTCCCTGATATCCAGGCTTCATAATTCTTTGCAATGTGGTAGGCGTGTCGGGGGAATGACACATCTGGTTTCCATTTTTGGTTTCTGAACCGCCAACGGGCATGTTCAGGTGTTATCCCCATTCTGTATCTGGCCTTGGTTTGAAAAAGTTTATAATCGTTCATTTTCTCCTTAGGCATTTCAGCTGCCACCTCTGCTAAGGGTCCACTGAGCAGTGGCCTCAATTCTACCATGTACTGGTCTTCAGAGACGCTGTAACAAGGCAGGCTCTTTCAAAATTTTCTAAGAAGGCCTCAGTGTCATCACCTGCCTTGTAGGTGGGAAATTTCTTGTGCTGTGGAACCATTATTGGCGAAGGGTTGTTAGCGTTGGCTGTGTTCTGTTGCTTAGCCTTTTCTAATTCCAGGGCCTGTCGGTGGGCCTCCCTCTGGAGTTCTATCTGTCTTCTGTAGGCTGCCTCTTCTTCTTCTTCTTGTTTCCTTCTGTGGGCCACCTCTTCTTTTTGTTGTTTTCTTTTGTGGGCTGCCTCTTCCTTGGCTAGTTCTGCATTAATTAGTTCCATCCATCTCCTATGTTCATTTTCTTTGTCCATGGCTTGTTGCTGTGCTCGTTCCTGTCTCAGGCTTTCCTTGGAACTCATGGCTCCTGTTTTCTTGTGCTGAGGCGCCCTCTGGTGTTTACTGCCTGAAATGCAGGTTCTCTGTTGGCTTCCTGGGGTTGCTTAGCAACAGAGTCCTTTTAACTTCCTAGCCTCTCCGGAAAGAGTTAAAAAGCAAAAGAAACTGTCTTTCATTTACAAATGTGTTCTGGCTGGAGTGCGTTGCTGACCACTTAAGGCTGCTTTGTTTAACAAACGACCGTCATTAAACCTTAATAGCCCTCCCTGTGCACAGCTAGACGGAGCAAGGGGAAAAAAAAATTCTCTAGCTGCAGTTTAAAAAAATAAACCCTTTCCCTCTGCTTATAACCAGCTAGCAGAGAAGCAAATTAATAATCTTACTGGCTTTTGGATTCTTATCTTTCCCACACGCTGCACACCATGTCCTAGCAATCTTTCCCAAATCTGAAACTTAGAGTCCAGGAATGAGATACTAGCATGAATTTCCCTAAGCTTAATTACCAGCTTAGATCTGATAGGCTGCCACCACCCAAAAATATAGTGTTTTGGGGCACTCTGACATCCCCAACCTTCCCTGGGGACCCCAAGAACCCAGATCCCTTGGGTTCTTAAAACAAGGAGAAATAAACCATTCCCTCACCTTCCCCCTCTCAGCACTTCCCTCCCTGGGCTATCCTGAGATACTGATTCTAACCTCTGAAATCACCATACAGAGAAGCATCTCCCTTCCCTTCCACAAAGAGGCAAACAGATTCAAGGAAAACAGAGAGAAAGTTTATCACTCCCTCCTCCCGTCCTGGTAAGTTATCCCAATCCCCTGGGATAAAACAAGGGAAACCAAAAAAAAATCAATCAGGTTCTCTAAAAAGAAATCTTTTAATAAAAGAAAGGAAAAAGTAAAGAATTATCTCTGTAACTTCAAGATGTAAATATTACAGGGTCTTATAGCTTACAGACACCAGAAAGAGACTTTCCCACCAGTACCAATACAAATCAAAATATTCCCAGCAACTACACATATAAAAGTTAACCAGCCAGATCCACAATTGCAAATAGAGTAAAACAATTAAAAAACCTAAACCACCTGGTTTTTACCTTCTATTTGAAAAGAAACTTAGAGAGCCTGTAGTAATGTCTGGTCTCTCTCAGACCCTCCGAGAGAAGAACAAAGAACAAACAACTCACACAAAAACTTCCCTCCACCCAGCTTCGAAAGTATCTTGTCTCCTGATTGGTCCTCTGGTCAGGTGTCCAGTTCCTTGCATGTAACCCTTTTCAGGTATAAGAGACATTAACCCTTAACACTCTGTTTATGACAGATGGAAAATAATTTCTCCACATAAACCTTGCTTACTGATATGGGTGGGACTAAGATCAGAATGGCCTTTGGCACTATCACTGCTCTTCCAGTCAGGAGCTGGAGGCCAGTCCACTGCCCTCAGCCCAGGGAGCAGACAGCTACACTCACAGGCTCCCTGGATGCACTGGTGAGCTGTAGAGCACTATCTGTTCTATGTAAAAGAGGCAGACAGAACTGGGCAAGTGTCCTCCACTCAACCAAGCCTGCCACATCGCTGCCATTCTAAAAAGTGTATTTTTCAGTATCTGCAAAGACATCGCATAAATGATTAACACTGTTACCACTCAATGGGAGAAAGAAAAACAATTTTCCATGAACTAGGGATATTTGAATATCCCAACAAGATCTGTTAAGGAAAAAGGCCATTGACTAAAGACAATCACAAAACATTCAGGACAGTTGCAGCCTTAACTCTTATCCACTATGAAAAAGTCCTTGTCTACACTCTGTATTAAGTGTGAATGGAATCACTCCAATTGCACTCAGGTCACCTGGTGCACTGGGGTCTCATGGTGTCCTATACTAAAGGGCATCTTCAAGATGCAAATCCCAGATCCATTTTAATTCACAGAAGTAAGTATGATATTACTGCTTATTTCTACTTCCCAAATTCCCTTGTAGGTATGCTGAGGGAGAATCTTCAGTGCTTGGGGTTTTCCCTTAAAAAATTACTACCATGAAAAGAGCATCTGCTAAGTTTGTCATATCAAGAATCCTGTCAGCCCCTCCCACCACGTGTGTCCCTTTGAAAGGCTCCTGTCCTTTACTGGATTTTGTTTATCAGTTTTAAGATAGGTTGACCTTGAAGCTGTATGGGTGGGCATAGATTCCAGCTGTGGATTAGGGCTGGGATCAGGGTCTTTGTTCTGGAATCAGGTGGGATACAAGGAAAGCACAAGTAGGCTCATACATGATGACATCATGTGACAGTGGTCATTTTTAGTATTCATTAGCTAACCTTATTTTCCAAATTAGATGTATAAGAATACAAAACCTGGCCAAATGGTGCATCAGCAGCATTTTTTTAATGTCCTTGCTTTGTTCTCCTTAATTTAAACCTATATAGATCTTTTTTTTTAAATAATAAGCACTTGGTTACTTTCCTACACTGCTTCTCCTTCAAAGTGTGTGCAAGGAGGGCACAGTCATCAGCAAACAGGAGCTTTCTTAATAGCTGTTCGAGTAACTTAGTGCGTGCCTGAGTTGCTGTAGACTAAATAGACCCCCATCCAATCTAAACCAGATCTGTACACCTCTGTCAAAGTTCTGGAATGTGAACAAGAGCATGGATAGGGTGTCCAGATAGCAAGTGTGAAAAATCGGGACAGGGGGTGGGGGGGAAGGGTAATAGGAGCCTATATAAGAAAAAGACCCCAAAATCGGGACTATCCCTATAAAATTGGGACATATGGTCACCCTAAGCATGGTTGAAAGGACAATGGCAAAAAGCCATTACACATCCTTGTTTGGTGCCATTGGTGACGGGGAAGGCTTTTCATAAGTCACCACATTCCATCACCAAGGACATCGTGTCATTGTAAAATGAGTGGATGACAGCAATCATCTTCTCTGGGCAGACAAATTTATAAAAGAGTTTCATTAGGCACTCACATGTCAAAGACTTTGGTCAGGTCAACAAACACTATGTATAGGTCCTTGTTCTGTTCTTGAGCCTTCTTTTGTATTTGTCCAGCTACAAAGTTCACATCCATGGTGCCACAGCAAGCACAAAATCCACACTGTGACTCTGGCTACACCAAGTCCACTAGTTGAAAGACAAGCCTGTTGAGGACAACCTGTGCAAGGATCTTCCCCACTAAAGACAGCAGTGAGATTATGCGATGGTTGTCACAGCTAGATATGTTTCCCTTTATTTTGTATAGATGGACTATGAAAGCATCCTTATATTGCTGGGACATGGTACCCTGTTCCCATATACAGTAACTTGCCACTTAACGTCCTCTCGCTTAACTTTGTTTCGATGTTACGTCACTGCTCCATTACAGAACATGCTTGTTTAAAGTTGTGCAATGCTCTGTTTGGCTGCGTGCTTTGTCCATGGCTGGCAGCCTTCCTATCAGCTCCCCTATGCCCCCTCCGGCACCTCCCACCTGCTGGCAGACCCCGCAGATCAGTGCCTTCCCCCTGCTCCCCTCACCTCCTGCCCGTGGCAATCAGCTGTCTTGCAGGGTTCAGGAGGCTGGGGAAGGAGCGAGGAGGCAGCGTACAACGTCCCACCTCCCTTCCGTGCCTCCTGCCCACAGCAATCAGCTGGTTTGCAGCATTCAGGAGGCAGGGGAGGGAGTGGGGAGGCTGCGCGCCAGGTCCTCGCTTCTCCCCTCAGCCTCCAGAATGCCACAAGACAGCTGATTGCCACGGGCAGAGGGTGGGGATCCACAGGGTTCACCGGCAGGCGGGAGGCATTGGGGGGGCGCATAGGGGAGCTGGTAGGGAGGCTGGCAGCATGTTTGATACCTGTATTAAATTGCTTGTTTAAAATTATTTAAAACTTATACCTGTACTAAATTGCTTGTTTAATATGTATATAATGCCCTTTTGTCTGGCAAAAAAAATTCCCTGGAGCCTAACCCTCCCCACCTCCCACCCCCATTAACATTAATTGTTATGGGGAAATTGGATTTGAGTAACATTGTTTCGCTTAAAGTCACATTTTTCAGGAACATAACTACAACATTAAGTGAGAAGTTACTGAAGTCTTGAAAAATCTGGTAAGTTTCCTAACCAAGTGGGCACTTCTAAATGTGTACACTTCAGGTGGAATGCCATTGGGGCCTGGAGACTTCCTGTAGATAGCTGTATGATGGCCTTAGTAACCTTGTCTAAAGAAGGATCTACTGACAGCTCCTCCAGGACAGGATTCTGGGCGTGAGTTGATGGCTTAGTTGGATATAGTGGATTGACAGTTTAGGAGACTATCAAAGTGCTCTGCTTTTGAGAATATCATTTTTGTTTGTGACTAGCCGGCTATCATCTGTTGTGAGGAAAGGGGCTGTACCACTGGATTTTGGGCCAGACGTTATACAGAGACCTTTGTAGAAGGGTTTCATGTCATGCTTGTCAGCTACTTCCTGCAGTTCTGCAACCTTCTGCTCCCACCAGTCATTCTTCATTACTCTTAATTCGGTCTGTAGTTAGTATATGTTTGGCCTGAAGGTACCTGGGCATTCTTTGCTGCTCATTTCTTGTACAAGATGTAGGATTTGTGTGTGTTGAGCATGGTCTCCAGGAGTTGGTCTATCTCAGGGATATTCTAATCAAACCAGTCTTGGTATTTCTGCCTGTCACTGGCTTCTGGTGTTGTCTTTTGAGGGGTTTTGCTGGTCCTGACTGGACCTCCTTAGCTTGCTCTTGGTCAAGGCAGTCCTTGGACCTTCACCTATAATTAAGTCTAGCAGGCTACTTCAGTCTCCTGACTATGTTCATGGAGGCAAACGAGTGCAGGAGTGTCATCCCTTTGCTGTCCCAGGCCTTTCTGCCTCCCTTTCCTTTCTGTATTCTCCCTTTATAGCAAGCCTTGTTTCCTCTATTGGCTGCAGCTGTGGATGTCTGCCTTCATGACTGGCAGCTCTGGCCACTGCCTGGTGGTATAGTCCAGCATATGCCACTGTTTTGACCTAGGATGCATCCATGTTGTCTTATTTTGTTGGCCTGTTG
This sequence comes from Gopherus evgoodei, assembly GCF_007399415.2. Lineage (NCBI taxonomy): Eukaryota > Metazoa > Chordata > Testudines > Testudinidae > Gopherus > Gopherus evgoodei. Next base: position 250,773,195 of record NC_044323.1, on the reverse strand, counting down.
GGAGACTGTGTTGGTGGTAGTGAGATTGAACTGAGCACATTTGGAGAAAAGTAGTTGGCCATTGGAGTTTGACCTTCCAATGCCATGAAGGCCTACCGCTCTGCTCCACATGTCAGAGTCAGCTGCCACATGAGCATTAAAGTCTCCAAGGACAATGAGTTTGTCCTGGTGTGGCAGACCTCTGATGACTCTGCTGAGATTCTCATAAAACGCCTTATTGATCTCATCGGTACAAGTCATTGTTGGTGTGTAGCCACTAATAACAGTGGCATATTGGTCTCTGGACAAGTTTATGCAGAGCACCTTAAGTCGGTCATTGAATCCCTTAGTGAGTGAGTCAAGCTTGCAGGCAAACTCACACCATATGGCAAACCCTAACCCTTGACCTTGCCAATCCAGGTCTTCAAGGTGGGACTCATCAGTGAGTCTGGTTTCACTGAGAGCAGCAATGTCTATTTTATACCTATTCATTGTTTTGGCATTCTGGTCTGGTCTACATTCTGGTCTTTGGTGACTGTCAAAAAGAGTTCTGACAGTCTGTGAATCTGCATTTTATTTCAACTGCTAAGCTGACAATCAGCCAGAAGTGATAGCCTGACAGTTACAGAAAGGGCAGGCTGTGTTTAAGGTTCCTTTGCAGTCCCCTTTCCCTGGACTGGGGAGAATAGCACTATGCCTAAAAAGGCCTACTCTATCAACTCAGGAGGATAAGACCTCCCTATTTGCCCAGGTCCATGGAGAATAACCATCACCCTAAGGTCTGTCTGTTTGAAACGTTGTGACTAAGGACTGCTGGAAGCATCCTCTGTCTGTCCCTGTCACCGCTTCCCCATTGCCCCAATACTGTCGTAAATTAATTGAGTAAGATGAGCTAAATGAGGTGAATGAGTTGGTTGAACAACCCTGCACTCTGAATGGATTTAAGTGAGAGAGGTCTGTGCAGAGCCTTTCTCACTCTCTTGCTCAATCAGCTGTTGCTGCGCTGGTGAAATAGATGCCACAATCACAGCAGCTGGCATGGGTGTGGGATTTATATTTGGAGTTGTCCTCCTACATGACTTGCCAGTTTGAGCTAAAGAGCCTCATCTGCCCCTCGATATAATGATTGGCCAGTGACTGTGTATATAATGCAGGGTACCCTGATATGCCATCACAAGAAATGTTTCATCTCTATCCTCACTGTTATCATCCTATTTGTTATAGCTAATGTGTTCTTTCACATCATCTGCCAATGAAGATTTCATGATGATCCTGGCAAGCAGGATGAGGTTTGAGGGTTACTCACATTTTCTAAGGTGTGACTCCAAGACTAGTGGAGGGCAGGAGCATCTCACTCTTTCCATATAGACCTCTGGATTTCTGCCCACTGCCCACTTAATAAATAGGTAATAAAGATAAAGATCTTTAGGAGTTTGAAAATCAGGTTTTCGAGGTTAAAGTTGTAAGCTGATAACAAGTTGACCCGCTTGCACTGTAGCATTGTGAAAGCTTAATGCTTAGCTTCTATTTGTTTTACCTTATACTACCTGCATTTTTCCATTCTCTAAGCATTGTAAATGTCATTTCTTTCCATAAGCACATAAGGCTGAGTCCTGATCTTTGCTCACAAAAATTCTAGTTCTGACATCAGTTCTGCACTGCAGCTCTCCATATTTTTAGTGGAAACCTTGTACAGTTTTACAAAGTGTTTATATTATCAGCTGTTGCAGGGAAGATATACGATCATGAACTCCAGATTAGGCAGGTAAAATGGATCAGATTTTCAAATAGTTTGTTTTATAAATGCTTATAAATGTTAAATTTGCAGCTCCCAGGCAGCTACTGCTGCTAGTTGATGATGAAGTCATCTCCAGTAGCTACTTAGGAATAGCTGTCAGTTCTCTGCAAAAGCTATTCAAACTTGCATGATTAGCCACAAGGATCTCCCATGAATAGAACCAGGTTTCTCTGTTCTGAACTGGAACTTAAGTGACATGGAGTCAATCGTTTACATTTTACAGAAAAGTAAACACTTTCAATGAATCATAGACATTAGTGATGGGGGAAATGCCTATTTATTCATCCAGTCTAGCCTCCAAGTTTGGCTTTTTATTTGATTGATGAAAAAATACCCTATTCATTTTTCAGGGGTGGAGGGAGGGGCAGTGGGGAGTATGTGGTGGAGAAAATGCACAAAAAGCTACAGGAAAATGCTATAGGCAGTGTAAATAAATCTCTGAACCCTTAAAGAGCTCATATAATTTGAGGAAAAAATATTATATAGATGAACTACTCTCCTCTTCACACGCACACTTACCAGCCACTAATCTTAAATGAGAGCCATACACATGGAGACTAGACCTTAAAAATAGATGCAGTCTCATCCTGCATCCAGAGAATAATAAATTGGCGCCAGGTAGCCCCACCATATAACATTAAATATAATAAAGCCAATACTGCACTTGCTCCTTTTATATAAGAAAAGGGGGCATTGATCCTGTATGTCCACAGAGAGTCCCACTAAAGTTAGTGAGGCTGTTAAGTTAATGGTCCACATATGCAGATCAGATTGCAAGTTTGAGGTCTTAGTTTGTAAAGTAACCACCCATCCCCAGATACTAAGGTGAAATCTTTGTCCCCACTACTGTCCGTTATGCTGGGTAAAAGGGCCAGAGCAGTATAAATGGGCTCTAAAAGCTCCAGATTTGGCTGTGGGAGATTTCCCCTCAGCTGCTGCCTTAATGTAGGTTTAAGTCTCATTTTCACTGCTTAGAATTACCAGGGACAGGACTTAATGAAGCTAGAACTTTGATTTCACTGGTTACTTCTTTGGGAGCAACTGGCCTTACTGGAGCACCCAGCCAAAGTCTACCGAAGTCAGTGGTAGTCTCTCACTTGTGTTCAGTGGTTTGGGATCAGGCCTTGAATGTTTTTAACAAAGACTTGTGATATGGTGTGTGAGACATTCTGGTATCTTTCCTTATGTGGAAAATGTGTACCTACCTATAATGTCAAGCAAATGCAACAATCAAACACGTAGTAAAAATTGAACATTAGTGTTAGTAATAATTTTATAACCAAATATTAAGAACATACAGGGCCAAATTCCCATTGATTTCAATGAGAGCGGGTTAATAATGGATGTTTATAATTAATTTTAAAGCACAATTAATCCTATTTAAGAACACACCTCAAGAGTCATATGAAACGACCACTCCTAGAATGATTTTGCACAATAAAAACATAATGCTTTTTGTGAACATTGAAATCAAAAATTATAAACTTTAGATGTTCTTGTTTGCACTCTCACAGCACAATGCCATCCTGCACAATACTTGTGCTATAAGGATCACGGGGAACATAATTATTGCTCAAGAATATATTCATTATAGCAAAGTTATAGAGTACAAAAGTCTTTTAATAGGTAGTCTCAACCCCTAGTGAATAATGGAAAAACTTGGGTTATCTAATTCCAAATTCTTTTATTACAGTTATAGGTCAAACTCATGTGACTTCAAAGCAATGAAATTACATGACAGGAGACTCAATAAAGTATAATATGGAAAAAACAATAACTAAAAGCAAACAACATTAAAAGGTTCACAGGTTCATCTTCCAACACCGTTGAACGTAAAACTAGCTCAGCAGAATGGCATAAATCCAGCTATAATAAAAGTCTCAGTCACAGTGTACTATTACTTAGCAAACTGGATTCCCTGTATCGAGAGAAATCTGTGTGATCAGCTGGACTACTCAATCCTTCAGCCTTTATACAGCAGAAACTCTCATTGATTTTAATAGAATTCAATAGTGGTTTTGATTGAAAGTCTGCAGGATTGGGCTCTCAAGTCTATTTACTTTTTCAGTATAAAATCCCAACAATTGCAATTCAATTCTAAGGTCTATTCTCCATATGTGTGGCTCTCATTTAATTAGTGGCTGGTAAGCGTGCATATCAAGAGGAGAGTAGCTCCTCTGCATAATAATTTCTCCCACAAATTATATGAGCTGTTTAAGAATTAAGAGATTTATTTACATTGCCTGTAGCATTTTCCAGCAGCTTTTTGTGCACTTCCTCCTCCACCTTCTTCCCCAGCCACCTGCTGCCCCTCCTTCAAAAATTTAAGAGAGTATTTACTCAGCATAAGGGACTGTAGTGGGAACAAAGATCCCAACTTAGTATTTGGGGATGGGTAATTACTTTACAAATTAAGATCCTAAACATGCAATCTGATCTGCACAGGTGGACCCTTAACCGCCTCACTAACTTTAGTGGAGCTCTCTGTGGGCATAAGTTTATGTCCATGAAGAGCCGATTGCAGGCTCAATGGCCTTTTTCTTATATGAAAGGAGCAAGCGCAGTATTGGCTTTATGGTATTTAAGGTTATGTGGTGGGCTTACCTGACTCCAATTTATTATTCCCAGGATGCAGGCTGAGTCTGCATCTATTTTTTTTCCTACTGGCTCAAGAGATATAGAAGCCTTATCATTTGATTAATGTCTTATTCACCCTTTCGTTAAATAAGTTAAAAAAGTTACCCGTGATCCAGTCATTAATATTTATTTTGAGATTTGGCATAAAGTTAATTGTCTTCTAAAAATAGTCCAGCAATTTCTCCATTATGATCCTTTATGTTAGTTCATGTTTCCAAGATAACTTTAAAGTGTTGTTGTTTGTAAGTGTTGTAAGATGTTAAGAGAGATATTTTATGGAGGAGTTCTAATGCCTTTTTCCATACTGAAAGGTAAGTAGAAAATGCCAGGGATTAACTTTTTCAATTGTTTATTATTTATTTAAATGGTTGTCTTCAGGAAGACAACATGCCAGCAATCCTGAAACAGGCTGTGGCTAGACTCTAGCTCAAGTAACTGATCATCATTAAGTTTCAATCTTCCTTTTTTAGGGAAGGTAGTAGAAGAGATGGCAATGAAGTAATACCAGTCATACACAGAGACCACAGATTTCTTCTCCCTTCAGAACTGGGTATAGCACAAAGGCATTGGCTGACCCCCGTCCTAGAAATCAAAAAGAATAATTGATTTATGGTGACTTGTTTCTGCTGTCACAGCGTGGGATTTGCCTTTCTGGGGTTTCTGCTAGGACATTCCCATTTGTCAGCTCTCCACTTTGGGACCGTTTTTGCTTACGGTCCATCAAAACCTAAGTTTGGCAAGCTTCTGATCATGCTGCAATGCTTTCTTTCTCTCTCTCTCTCTCTCTCTCTCTCTCAGTCTGGCTTAACATTATTTTGTTGTTTATTTCTTGTTTTTGTCTGTGAGATATTATAGGTTGGATCAGTATTATATAAAGGTCAGGACATTTTTGAGCCATTTTGATTTCCTCCTGTCTTAATAACCCTTCTAATGAACCTTGGGAAATTAGTTATAGATGCTGCAAAGACATGTAAGACAAAAGTCAAAGTGAACAGTTATCAGAAAACCCATACTCTGAAAATAATTCATCCAAACACTTCTGTGAACATTTATGATTAACAAATATAGTCAGAGAAAATCAGGATCACTTCACAAGCAATTCACTAATCATGGACCATGGCTAAAATAATAAATTTTGAGCCAGATTCTCAGTTGACTTTATTGTAGCTATTCTGACTTACACTAGCTGTGGATCTGGCTCATTATCTACAATGAGAAGCCCAACTAGCTCTAGCTAAAATGAACTACAAAGGCTACAGTTTCTAGTTTGCTATTCAATTGATATTTGTACAACACTTAAAAAGTATAAATGCTAGGGCTCTGATCTAGAGTCCACTGAATTTAGTGGAAAGCTTCCTATTAACTGGATCAGACCCTCTATATACAAGTGTATTATAAGCAAGGCTACGATTTAGTCAGGGAGGTCGTGGAAGTGACAGAATCCATGACTTCCAGTGGCCTCCGTGACTTCAGCCCATGGTGGTCAGGAGCTTCAGGGTTCCCCCGCTGCCCGTAGGGGCAGAGCTGCGGCGTACCTCAGCACCTGTGGTGGCTTGCAGCTCCAGGAGCTGCCAGAGGCAGTGGGGGAACCCCCAAGCTCCTGGTCCCTGGGGGCAACAAGGAACCGCCAAGCTCCTGGCTGCTAGGGGTAGTGGGAGCCTCCAGAGCTGCCAGTGGCAGGGGAAACCCTGAGCTCCTGACTGCCCCTGGCAGTGGGGGAATCCCCAAGCTCCCAGCCACTGTGGGCCCCAGCTCCTGGTGGGCAGCAGGGGCACCTCATAGTTCCCAACCGCCACAGGCAGCGGAGGAACCCACCAGATTCTGTCCAACATGGCTTGTGGAGCTGTGGATGGTGGGGGTACCGTGCAGCTCCTGGCACCACAGGAGGTTGGGGCACTCCACAGCTTCTGGGCCCCCACAGGCAGCAGGGTACGCCGCAGCCCACCGCTGCTGCAGGCAGCTCCTACCCCCTGCACGGCTGACCCAATTCAGGCGGTGTGGGGATCCACAGATCCCCATTTTGTCACGGATATTTTTAGTAAATTTGCCCGTGGCCTGTCCATGACTTTTAATAAAAATATCCATGACAAAATCTTAGGCTTTATTTTTTGGATCTTTTTAAGTTCTTTCTCTTTGTGAATGGAAGTTAATATCTTCTTAGAACTGAGAAGACCACCTTCTGATTTGAACTTTACGGAAGTAGAGTCCAGTTGTACTAATTTGAAAGATGGCTTGGTAATTCATTAAGCATGAAAATGTGGAGCACAGTTAATTACACAAGTGATTATTTTTGCATATAACTGTCTTCTACGTTTACTTTAATGTGCAAAGGTGCTTTAAATTCAACAATGATGGACCATAAACCTGTTCACCTCTTCATATTATTTTACAGAGACACATAAATGCATTGTACACAGTACTGATTTTGGAAGTGTTAACATTATGAGAAGACAACATGATTTTTAAAATCCAGAGTATGATGCTTACATATATTTGTGTACATCACTAGAAGGAAGTACTTTAAAAGTACTAGGAAAGGAAGTACTATTTTAAAAGTTCCAGTGAAACTTTTTTTCCAAAGCCCCTGGCCACCCATGATCTATGTGTAATATTTTGTTTGAGGCACTTTCAAAATATAAATAATATTAAAGCACCATCACATTTAAAATCCTTCCCACCCTCATGATTAAGAATGATTATGACTACGAGTCAGTCATGGAGGTCACAGATTCTGTGATTTTGCATGACCTCTGTGACTTCAGCCCCAGGGGGTGAGGCTCTGGCTGTCAGCCCTAAGCGCCAGTACTTGACCTTTCATGATTTATTGTTTACGGCCTGCATCCTGTCCATGACTTTTACTAAAAATACCTGTGCCAAAATCTTAGCCTTAAGGATGATATAGCTCAAGACTATTCTGAGCTGGCCTGCCTCTTCCAGAGTCAGACTTTCAAGTCAGAGATTAACAAGAGACACAGAAGCTGATGTGCCAGTTCAAAACAGAGCACAGCAAGTAGCAGACCAATGTAAGATGCAAGTAAGAAGACTGCATAAACTGGTTCAGTACTCAATTTCTACTAGTACATGCAGCTGGAAGATGAAATTCTGTGCTGTACTGGGAAATTCAATATATTTGGCAAGTATAAAAGGTTGCTTCATTGATGGAGAGCTGTTTATGTAAAAAATTATGAAAATGCTAATTACATTTTTGTAGCCTTCTAGTGCCCTGTCCTCACTCTAGCACCTCACTGTTTTTTTCAGGTACCGTGTTTGGTCACAGAAATCCTGACAAACAAACTTGACCCACTGCTCTTATCCCTGGCACTACCATTACTGCTCCATGTGCTTGGTCCCGATACTGACACACTCATCAATTTTACATTCTCTTGCTGTCGCTGTTTCTCTGTGGAAACCCTAGTAAGTTTAGATCTGTATTTAAAGACAAGAAAAGAGCAGACTACAAAAGATTCAGGATGATGCCACAGCACAGGCCATTTCTCAATTAATCTGAGCCATCCACAGCTAAAAATGTTCATTGGTGGAAGCCTGATATAACTATGATTTTTTTGTCAAAATATAAGAGCACAACTGCAACGAAATATTGTCAGTGATTTTGTTTGATTAGTATATTGCAAATCTATAATGATCACTATGATTTTAAATTTATTTCAGACATTTTGTACTTATAACAAGATGTTCACCTAAACAAATTAATTACCATATTCCCAGATCCTTCACCTTAACAGTAAGTATTATTTAATATACACTGCCCACAACATGCCGGGCACTTTAAAGAATACAGACATGTTCCCTGCGCTGAAGGGCTTACATTCTAACAAGGCAGACCTAACAAGAGAAAACTGCACACACTAAGTGGGGAAAGAGGAGAATGGAAACATATGGGGCACAAACAGACGGACACATAATAATTTATGTTATGCACACATCTTGTTTCATAATACATACAAAATCCCAGCCACCTAATCCATTAAAATCCTGCCCAAGGAAAATTGTCCCTTTAACTCTCATCCTCTGAGATGATCCAGGTCCCTTGACCATCACCCCTGCTCTTATTCTCCACCAACCAACCACCTTCATCCTCACACCACATGACACCCCCAAATATGTAATCCTGAAAGCATCATCCACACTAATACATTACTCCTGACATCTGAGGGTCTCAGGTCTGCAGGCAGTTTGGATCCCCACCTGCATCAAGCTGCCTGCTGACCCAAGAGTTGGTAATGTCCTGTCTGCTGATCAGAGAGTTGGCAATGTATCTATGGCAGAGTCAGCTCCAGGAGATAGTCAGGAGGATCTTGCCTCATTTGAGGTTAGGGGTGATGGGAGAGGGGTGCTGGGGCCTGGTGCTACATGCAGTGGGCATCCCAGGTGCACAGGACCACAGAATGAAATAACTTGTCCTAATGGGGACAGAACTACCCTATGGTTACAGTGCCAGGTTCCCAGGTGAGGGAAAGAGAGGACCTCAGCTGGACTGCTCTACTCCCTGCCTGCCAACCCACTGATGCAGCAATTCCAGGAGAAATTCTTGCTTCTTGGCTTCTAATAGCTATGGGGGTCCTTTCCTTCATTGGTGTCTGGATCTTAAGCTGGGAGATCTCCTCCAAGCCTGATGGTATAGTAGCACCAGCTTAGGGTGGAGCATTTTCATACTGTGCCTATTCCAAGCACACACCATGGCATCTGAGCACATCCATGGTTCCAAAGAGTTTTGTCTGAGTCCAAAGACAACTCCTGGTTTGTAGCTCTCTACCTGTGTTACCAGGGGACCTGCCTCCCTTGAAACTTTCCCAAAGAGCTGCTTGTCTTTACAGAGACATTAATTCACATGTACACCACACCTCAAGGTGTGTGTGTGGGGAGCATGTTCCTACATAAACAGGCCCTGCAATTACCCACAGCTGCCCCAGCTCCAGCAGCAGCACACATTTAATGAACCTCCTTGGCAAGACCCTCCCTAGCCATATGTGTGTGGTAGCTTCTACTTTCTGCTGCTGACACAGCTCTGGTCGACAGGGACCATCAGAGAGACACAGATGTGAGTGTGAGGAGAGACCAGGGCTGCCTCAGGGCCCCAGGGGCTCCCTCTGCTAGAGGAACTGCAGCTTTCCAGCTGGCCAGGGTTGCTCGAGGTGGCCCCAGACGCCGGGTGAGGCAGCGAGAAGGGAGGCAGCTGGGGCTTCCGCCCACTGGCAGCGAGCAAGCCCTGGCAGGGCAGCTTCGCCCCCAGAGAGGAAGAGAGAGGCGGGGAGCGGGAAGGCGGGGAGGAGGGAAGGGGCGGCCAGCGGGGGGCGTGGCCCAGGCGAGCCAGACGCGATAAATAGACGGCGCTGTGCCGGCGAAAGGGTCAGCACCGCGGACAGCAGCGCCTTGCCCTAGCCGCCGATCTCCAGCCCGCTCGCCCGCAGCCACACGCGCCATGGCCGCGGTGACTCACCTGCAAGGAGTCGAGATCTCAGCCGCCCAGTTTTTCGAGATCTGGAATCACTACGACTCTGATGGTGACTATATTTCATTGCACACACCCCCCTTCCCCCTGCAAGTCCCGAGCCGGGGAGGGGGCTCGGGCTCCCCCCACCCACACATATCCCGGCAGGTTCCGCTGCAAACTTTCCCCCAGGACAAGTCATAACTTTTCCCAGCCCGGAGCTCGAGCCCCTTGCGAAGCAGGCGGCCGGGGTGGGGCTGGGGTTGGGGCTAGGGCTATGCACTAGTGCCCAACCTCCTTAGCCTAGGGCTTGTGATCCTTTAGCAGGGCAACTTTCAGGTTCCCGTAAGTGGGTTCAAATTTCAATGCCTCCAGACGCAGCTAGGATGCCGCTGTTTTCTCTTCAGTAACTTTGCATGTAGATACCTTTGGAGGGGCGAGGGGTGGCAGGAGGCTGAGCCTAATTTAGCAGATCAAACAACCAAAAAGCCACCGATTTTTTTTAACACAAGGTTTGTAAATGTCATTTCCAGCAGCTGGAAAGGTTGGAAAGATGCAAACCAAAGGGTTCTGGGACACTAACCATAACTCTTTTTTGTTGTAGGCAATGGGTACCTGGATGGGAAAGAGCTGCTGAACTTCATCCAGGAGCTTCAGCAGGCACGAAAGAAGGCAGGATTGGTAGGTTCATGTTTCTTCCTGCTTTATTTCATTTTAAAGAAGAATTTCAAATGTTCAGTCCCTTAGCTGGTCAGGCAAAGGCAACGTTTAGAAATTGACACAAGTCAGGTAGGGTACTCAGTCACTTTGGGAAATGTGGGGATAAGAGGTACCTGACAAGATACAAGGTAATATTTAGATTCCACCTTGGTACTAATGCAAATGATTATTCTGGCAATGTTAAAAAGTAAGAATCCAGAAAAATATGGAACTGACATTATTATATAATAGATTTAAAGCAAGACTTCTCTCTTTGCCTCACTCAATTATCTACCAGTATTTTTAAAGAACTAATTTTTCATGAGCTGGACTCACTTTTAACTCCTTCTTTCATGGGAAGTGTGTAGGGTTATCTGCATTTCTGCCCCTTGGTGGTCAATAAACAGATCTGCAGATCATTCTTAACTATTTATTTGCACTTCATTGGTTTTATGAAAGAGGAAAATCAATACTAAACCTTGATGATCAAAATTGCACAAGAGAACAGAGAAATTACCTGGAGAATATTAAAATGTGGAGAAACAGAGATGCATAATGGAGTTTAATTTGTAACAATTATACATTCAGCACTTTCCTAAGCAAGAGAGAAAAGTTTTAAAGTAAGATACTATTATTCTTTTAACAGTCTGAAAAAATAAAACCAAATGCCTCTAGATAAAGATATTATTTTCAATCCATAGTGACACTTCCTTACTGAATAAATAACCCCTAAAAGAATCAGAAAATAAAATAGACCACTTAACATCACACTAAAATATACAGCACAGTATAATGAAGCCTACTTAAATCCACTGTAAAAGATACTTCTAAAAGCATATAAGATAAAAGTGCACTAACTAGCTGATCTGGGGGGGGGAGGGAGGGAAAGGTTATAAATTCATATAGGGCTACTTCAAAATTAAGAAATAAATGTTAGCTTTTGGATAATGAATTATTGTCTTTGTTTGGATCTTCCTGTTAAAGAGGGAGAACAAATGTGTACTGGTACTTTTATTTGTTTTGTGGAAAATAACATTTTCCTACTAGCTTCGTGAGTTAATACGCAGCTGGAAATCTGTCATCTATAATATTACATGTAAAATTACATGCACACTCCAGATTCCTAATCTTTTTTTATAGCTGTCACTGTAGAATTAATATCCAAAAGCATAGGTACATTTGATTTAAAAGGATACTCAGAGTACTGAAAATTATGTGAGATTGCAGTTACTAGAGGAAAAGGTTGTGTATAATAATCTTACTTGCTTTCCACAAGGAGAGTGAGGCAAGTAAATTACATTTAAAGAAGGGGGGGGGAAGAAAAGCCTATTTAATTCTCTCATTAGAACTAAATATTAACATATTGAGATGGCAGTAACCATAAGTAAACCCAGTTAAAAGATGATGTTCAAGACTGTATTTAGAACATATTTATTATTATTAATTGTACTTTTAAAAATAGTCCTAATGTAATGCTCAATGGATGAAAGATGCAGAGGTTTTACAACAGGAAAATGTCATTTTAAACTCATCTTCACATTTCTCAGGAGGCAATTTGTGTCATAATAAGTCGTCTTCTACTTAAAAAATTAGTGTTCACAAAGTAATGTATAAGATGCTTGAGAGATTATTGTTTTCTCCCACCCACTTTACCATTTATGCCTTTTTAATAGACTCTGCTGCACAGTAGGTTATATTTTGAAAGTGCTTAGGTGTTTAATTAACTTTTCCTTTGTCATTGCTCTGGTACAAATTTTATTTCTGGAATATTCTGCTGAAAAGACCAATCTACACTAACAACACTGAACTTCAGTACTCTCATTGGATCATCTAGAGATTCTCGATATCTTGATCCCTGAAGTCTTTTCTGGATTATGGATATGTGCCATCAGAGGTTTCAAATCTAAGCTAATTCTTGGATTTGGAGGGTCATTTGCCAAACAATCATCTCACTAGTTCACCTATCTTGCCTCACTGGATAACTAATTCAGTGGCTTTGAATTTTTTTCCCCTTTTCTGGAAGGGACACAATGAGAAGATAATGGATGTTATAGGTGATTTTTGTGGCTGTGCTGTCCCTTCCCCTCCTCCCTGATAAGCTTCTCTCATCATTTGCATCTGCATTTCAGATAGCTTCTCTTGCTCTGTATCTTTGGAATATTCAATTGTGCATTCTTCATAGCTGGATTATACATCAGTAGTGCTACATGCCTTGTAGAATCTCACTGATTTCAGTCTTTGAACAAGATGGCTTAGCATTGCTCAGTGCTCTTCCCAGCTTCTGAACTGTCCTAATTGTTTTCTCGTTACCTAACAACCATGCGATTTTTTTTATTAACCAAATGACTATTGTGAAGACCATCCGTTTGCTTTCTATTACTTCCAAAGAACAGCAGCATGCAATTTGATGTATGTTATTTCTGTATCATGTAATACTGTCAGAAGGTTACATTTTTAGTTTTGTGTTTGAGCTATTTTTGGTGACATTTCATATTTTCCTCCACCACATTACAGAATGTGAAATACAAAGTTGATCTTTTACAAATGCTAAAATAAAAAATTCTTTTGCAAAAATAAAATCACAATTTTTAATCCCAAAAATATATGCTCAACCTCTTTCGGCCTACATTATATTTAGTATGTTATCTCTTGTTTCACTTTTGCCAGTTGCCAAGAGAGAAAATGTGTGGGGAAGTGGTTACTAAAGGGGTTCCCAGATCTCCTGCTGTCTCACTGGGTGACTTGGGGGAAGTTTTTCATCATCTGTTTCTTGATTTATCCATATGTAAAATGAGAACAATATTTACCTACTTGACAGAGACAGTATGACTTGATGTTCATAAGTGCAATGAACATGTGCAATGGTGTTACTATTGCACCATTCATCCTGATTTCAAATCACTTTACAAAAACTAATGTATATATAACACCTCTGAGTCAAGTAAATATCTCCATTTTAAAAAGGGGAAAATGAGGTACAGAGTTACTTGTCCATGGTAACAGAGCAGCAAGTCTGTGGTGGAACCAAGATTAGAACTGGTTGAATACTGGATACAATTATTTGTCACATAATATATCCAACAAATAAGTTAATTCAAAAGATATTATTCAGTTATAGAACTGATAAAATTTAAAAAATGTATTAAGTGAATTTTTTTTAGATGAATAACATTCTATTTTTTAGATTGTAAGCGGTGATTGTGCCTCTTTGTATGATTGTACAGTACCTTACGTATTGTAGGCCCTATTGGAAACAAAAAATAATATCAAAATATTTAATCAGGGCTAATTAGAATGCAGATATCTAGACCTTCAGGCCTGGACCTCAATCACTAAGCAAATATTTCTTCACTTTGAAATCCTTCTGTGAAAGGTGACATTGAAGTATTAATAATCATGTCTTAATTACAACAATTTCAAATTAACTAACCACAACAGATGACTTTGAAACAAAGAGGACATTGGGCCATGATTTGCTTAGTCATAAACACTTACATGTAATGCATTTTAGCAATTTCTAGTAATACAGATTTTGGGCACAATCTAGTGTATTTGACTCAGGCAAAATTCCCAACAATTGCAGTGGGAGTTTCACCTGAGAAAGGACTACAAGACTAGACTCGTCATAGCATTATAGTCTCTTTCATTTTGATAACTGAGATATTATTTATACTACAGTTCTAGGCCCTGATCCTGCACAAAGGATCCATTAACATAGATCTTGGACTAATAAAGAGTCCAAAAGAAATCAGATGGGCTCCTCAAAGGTGAAGGAGTCTATACTAGTGGAACTGAGTCAAACTGATCCTTGGTGTGACTCCACTGCCATATCTTAAAGAGAAGCTGTCATTTTGAGACAAGTGTGTTGTGGGAGCAAACATTTATACCAAAAGCACTTTGACATTGACTTTGTGGATTTACCTTGTTGTTCAGGATTGTTTTATATGTTTCAATAAGGGATTACTCTCTCCCAACCCAGCCTCTCATTACCTTTGTTCTGGCAATGAAGTAACAGTCCTGCTTTTATGACATCATAAACAGTGAGCAATACAAATGGCTGATGCACAAATTCCATTGTATGACTTCATTGTGAGATCTGTTTGGAGACTGGTCAAAAGAGGATAAAATCCCATTCAAATGAAAACAACATAGAAAAATGTGAAAGGTAAATATTTTGGTGTCCCAATGTGTTCTATAAAAATTTCCCCACTCTGAAAGACTTAAGCTTGTCTCAGATTTGTTCATTCAAAAATGAAAACTGCGGAAAAACTGAATAGTAATCAACTGTGAAATTTCATTGCTATTTGATTAAACAAAGGAACAGTAAGACCTACCTTTCAGCAGATTTGTCTTTACATGTGAATGTTCTCATTTTGAAAGGTTAGATATTCAGATCTTTTATTTTAAGGTCAGATTCTGAAACTCATTCCTATCAAGTAATATCTTACTGCTCAAGTAGTCACTGTCATTGCAACGGGATAATTCAAAATAAAGCACTACTCAGCATAAGACTGTCAGAATCTAGACTCAGACTCATAGACTCTAGGACTGGAAGGGACCTCGAGAGGTCATCGAGTCCAGTCCCCTGCCCTCATGGCAGGGCCAAATACTGTCTAGACCATCCCTAATAGACATTTATCTAACCTACTCTTAAATATCTCCAGAGATGGAGATTCCACAACTTCCCTAGGCAATCTATTCCAGTGTTTAACTACCCTGACAGTTAAGAACTTTTTCCTAATGTCCAGCCTAAATCTCCCTTGCTGCAGTTTAAGCCCATTGCTTCTTGTTCTATCATTGGAGGCTAAGGTGAACAAGTTTTCTCCCTTCTCCTGATGACACGCTTTTAGATACCTGAAAACTGCTATCATGTCCCCTCTCAGTCTTCTCTTTTCCATCTAGGCTCTAACTAGGTTTTTATATATTGTCTGGTAGTTACTCGTTGAAATATTTAGCACATTTCTACATATCTTACAAATAATAATTCCATTATTATGAATTTATAGGAATTAACACCTGAAATGAAAGCATTTGTGGACCAGTACGGGAAAAATACTGATGGAAAAATAGGAATAGTCGAGGTAAGCTAGTTTCTTTATTTCAGGCTCAGTCATTTTTATGTGCACAGAATGCTCTTAGTATAATAATATGAAGATAACTTGAACATAATGTATAAATATATGCATTGTCTTGCATTTGCTGTAACACAGACTTCTTTTCTCATCTCAGGACCTTTAGTATCTTTTTTTCACGGAGGCATTAGTGGAAAACAAAATATTTCTTTCTCTCCCTCAGACATTTCATTAAACTTCATTGAATGTTACAGGCTTATATCAATAGAAATAAAAGACCATCATTATAGTTTTCCTGTAATGCAACTAAAGTCTGCATCTTTTCAGGAAATTCAAGTTATTAAAAACACTGATGTGCTGGAATATTGTGAACTTTTTTTATCCTGAGTTATTCTGGAATTTGATTTTGAACTGGCCCTCAATCCCACAACTCCTGTAGTGGGTGTAAAGTATAATTCAATGTAAATTGGCTAAGAATCTGATTTCCCTCCCTCTCCTCCTTTGTAATCATTGTACATAACGGTTATTATTTCTAATTAATGCATATGGTAAGGACAGAAGGGAAGGCTAAAATCTTGTTGGCATTTTCAGCAATATTTTGACAATCCAGTTAGTGAGAGATTTTGATTACTTGTGAATTCCTTTATTGAACAGAGAAAGCAGAAAACTTTTGCTTGCAAAAGTTAGAAGTCCCTGACACCTGCACTGCCCTGGGTTATACGGTACTCATGCTTTTCCACTGTGTAGACAACTTTCTAAGAAAGAGGGACACTCCTGGAACCACTTCCCTTCCCAATCCCCACTACTTGGTTTTCAATGTTTAATTCTACATATCAACAGGAAGGTATCCATGGGCTGGTGCACAGTTTGTGAACCACTGTTTTAGGACCAGATTCATGACTCATTGAAGTCAATGGGAGTTCTGCCTTTGAATTCAAAGGCATCAGTATTTAACCCTTAGAAAATACAATCATGTTCCCAGTTTGACTATCAGAAAAATATATCTGAACAATTTATAAAGAGCTCCTTGGAAACATGCTATTATTGCAACATTTCTGTTGTGACTGACTTAGCTACAGCTATTTAGAATTGATATACTGAATGGAATGTATAACAACAATATAAAATATCCTATTACCAGTATATATAAATTATTACCTTGGAGTATATTCTCTTTAGGTGTAATCCCCATGTGTAACTTCCACATACTGGCTAAAATATTCATGTCTCATTTAGTCTAAACGTACATGGATAAGTGAACTGTGACTCAATTTGTTAATTTCTTATTATATTTAAGGTTAAACTGACTAAATTTTGACCAAACTTTTGATTAATAATCAGACTGAAAATTCTGCAAGTAGGAAAAGTTAGCGTAGGCATCTTTCTTATTCTGATAAATACATTATTAGTGTATGAAATTAAACAGGCCAGTTTAAATACTTTTTTTTAAATAGAAGCATGCCTTTTTTATTTCAAGTACACATGACAGCAGACTGTCACATGAAATGCGCATAGGCACTTCCTGAAGTGGTCTATTGGTTAGACAAGGCAACTGGAGGTTGTATCTCTTGAGTTCTATTTTTGACTGACTCATTATGTGACATTGGCCAAGTCCCACAGGGCCTGATCTTGTAAGGTGCTGAGCACCTACAGCTAGAGTGCTGAGCACCATCAACACTGACTAATGTCAATGGGTTCTGAGTGCATTTAGCAATTAACTGGAGGGCCTCAGCACCCTGGAAGGTTATAAGTAACCTTAATACTACTTAACCTACATCATTGTATCAGTGTGAAGCTGAATTGCTTATAAAGTGTTGTGAGATCTCAGATGAAAGGTGCTGTATGTGCAAACTGTTATAATAATCTTACAGATCAGTTAGACTTTGTTTTCCTGACCCTTTAAATTTTCTAATTTAAAATGTTTCCAAAATGAGTTCAGCTCATTTATATGCTGTATTATGAAGTCTCCCCACTCCAAAGTTCATGTAAAGTCCATGAACCATGCTTTTTTTTTTTTTAGTATAAATAAATGCAGCACTCAGTCACTCAATCACCATAACACATCACCTGAAGATTTTTTAAAATATCCTGATTAATAATGATTCCTCAGGGAAGTTCTATTAAAGAGGAGTCCTGAATGGCTTAAAGTAATGCATTTTCAGCTCTACTGACTAGATTAAGTGAAGCCTTAAAGTGCAGATTCTGTCTTTGGTAGTACATGGCTGCAGTGAGTTCTCCAGCTTTTAACCAGTTTCCCCTAGCTAAATGTAGAATCTGACGTATCTTACTCCCCTTTATAAGATATTCCCCACCCCAATATTTGATCTAGTCAGAGCTTTCACTGACATGTAGATCTTAAAGTGCAAGCTTTTTACATCTCAGGACTGCAGTTATTCCATATCCAAATGATTTAAATGCTTATTCCTGTGAGGCAAAGTAATTACTTACCATACTGAAAATGCTTTTCTCCCCCTTCCAGATTAGAATTTTAAAGACAAATATATTGAAGCATGTAAATCAGGTATTTTA
Source organism: Gopherus evgoodei (assembly GCF_007399415.2). Taxonomy (NCBI): domain Eukaryota; kingdom Metazoa; phylum Chordata; order Testudines; family Testudinidae; genus Gopherus; species Gopherus evgoodei. Next base: position 250,755,032 of record NC_044323.1, on the reverse strand, counting down.
AGGAAAGGGTTAATATCAGCAAAAGAGATTCATTCAGAGAGTGATTTCTAGAAAAATGTTCATGCTGGTCTGTTTTAAATATTGTAGCTCCTTTTCCAATTAGGTAACAATCCCCTTCTTTCTTTAACAAGTTCATAATGAGAAGTAGAGGGGTCAAGCTAGTCTCAGCAGAAGCATCTCTGAATGACTTAGTCAAATCTGCTCCATTTACAAGTAAAAAGATGGTATGCCTAACTACTAACCCTGCCAACTCAACTAGTAATAAAAATTCTGCAGCTGGAACTTCATTAATGCTGTTGATGCAAGAATCAAAAGAATCTAGCTCCCTTTCTCCCACCATATTGGTCCTACAATGATAACAGGAGCAAAATAAATAAAATAGGGAAAATTTACTTTCTTAAAAATCAAATGAGACAGTTCACTTATCTATAAAACAGAGAAAGAGGTACCATATATGTTTCTCTCAGGCCTATGTGGAAGTTACACACCTGCATAAAGGAAAGTAAAACTTAAAGTAATACTTTTATTGGCAGTGGTAGAATATTTTGTACCTTAAATGTAGCTTAGTATTGGTAGTTGGTTGTTCTTTGGAAGGTTAGACTAATCCTTTCAGAATTCACTATCCGTTAACTGTAGCTACCAGTAGGTCACAATGGGAATGTTGCAGTGGAAGCACGTTTCTCCTTTAAACTGTACACATTAAATATCTTCTGATTGTGAAACTGGGAACTTGTCTATATGATCCAAAGGGTTAGATCCCAGTCCCACTGAAATCAGTGGAAGGAATTCCTTTTGCTCTTCATAAGCTTAAGATATAAACCTAGAAATAAATTCTCAAACTGGTCCATGGACACCTTCCTGTTCTGCAGAATGAAACAAGTAATGTTACAGTCACTGAACGTTACAAAAGGGACCAGCCCTGTGCCCCATTTACATAGTCATTTTTTACCATAACTACACTAATGGAGGACATTCTTCCTGATGGAAATAAATATTGCTTATGCCAGTTAAGTCCCGACACTAAGGGACAACTTGTAGCAGTTAGCTACTGGGTCAAGTAAGGTGTGGTGTGGAAACTGATCACCTCAAGGGGAGCTTGGAGAGATGTGCCTTAGGAAAGCCCAAATCCCATTTTGAGCAAGCCAGGGAGTAGGCTACACTATCCTTTTGGGCTCCTTGCAGGGCCAGCTCCAGCTTTTTTGCTGCCCCAAGTGGCAAAGAAAAGTAAACAAACAAACAAAAGGCCTAGACATGCCGCCCGTTTCCATTGGCCTCCCCAAGCACCTGACTCCTTGTGCTCTGTCATCAACCATGCTTGACCTGTCATGATCTGACCCTAAAATAGCTACAGCCTTAAATAGAAAAATCTGGAATTTGTTACATACTCATGAAGATTTACAAAAACTAATTTCTAAATATGCATATAAGAGCCTAATTTAAGCATGTAGGTGGCCTGATTTTTCAGAATTGCCAATCACCCACCAACTTCCATTGACATATGCATGATGCAATATTTCAGTGGGAGCTGCTGGGTGTACAGTGCTTCTGAGGCCATTTATTTGAATGCCTAATTGTGGATTTAGGAGCCTAACTTTAGGCCACCATTTCTATAACTCCCATCTTTACAATTAGGCAATGACTTAACATCCAGTAGTACTGCAAGGGCTGTGCTGTGCTAAACTAACTTTTCTTGACAGTAACTGGAAGTCCTGGTAGAGGCTGAATATTTTATGGTCTTATACCTAAAGATCTGAAATTACTATGCCTGTTATCCTCTCACAAATACCTATGTAATAACCACAAGTCCGTATCAATGTGCACCACTTCCTATTGTCGAAGTGCAATAATCCCATAGCCCACTGACATCAACCAAGTGAATGGATGTGATGTTTTACTTCTGATGTCACAATTCCTCCACTGGGAGAGGTAAAGGAGGAGACCTTTGGGGAAGGGAAGGAAATTCCATGTCTCTGAACTTTTCCCATGTACTAATACTCAAGAAACAGATCACATACCCATATCTATTACACACATACGTATGTATGCACACTTGGTTTCTACCTATCAAGGAATGGAATTTTGAACATTTGAGTCAGAAACCTCATTTTACATTGATTAGATTTAGCATTCAGCAATTTAGCAAAATCTCTCAGGATGCACTTTGCTATACTTGATAGTCTATACCAGGGGTGTGTGTGTATATATATCAGAATTGGTGTACCGAGTCTTCATTTATTCACTCTAATTTAAGATTTCGTGTGCCAATAATACATTTTAACATTTTTAGACGATCTTTCTATAAGTCTATAATATATAACTAAACTGTTGTATGTAAAGTAAATAAGGTTTTTAAAATGTTTAAGAAGCTTCATTTAAAATGAAATTAAAATGCAGAGCCACCCGGACCAATGGCCAGGACCTGGGCAGTGTGAGTGCCACTGAAAATCAGCTCGCATGCCGCCTTTGGCACATGTGCCATAGGTTGCCTGCCCCTGGTCTATACCAATTGCTCTATTCTTGCAAGTCAAATGAGTGATGTCCATTTTAAATTGTATCAACATTTAACAAATATAACTGATTTTTTGCAGTGGTAATTTTTGAAATACAGATGCTCTATTTCCAGCTCATTGAAACATGTTAAAAGATATCTAGGGAGTGAGGGACAGAAGTTGCAAGCAGCTATGGTCCCATTGGAATCTAGCAACAAAGCCCCAGTTTTGCAATCCCAATTCACTGCAGTGAATGGAGATTGAAATGGGGTGGATTTGAGATCTGAAATATACAGTTAAGAACAGAATTTTGAATCCAGTCTTGACAAGGCTATAAGGAGGTGGCACTTGTTACTGCTGTTTTTACAAATGGATTTATTTAAGAAGAATTTTAACACCAAAAGGAAGGTGTCTGCCTTCCCTTTCTTCTGTACCTATGTTTTCAAATTTCTTCTCTTTTCCATTTCTTCTCCCTGGTTTTCCTATTTTAGTTAGAGCTGATCAACATTTTTTTCCCAAACAAAAAGGTTTCTTGTTCAAAAATATTTAATCCTTTTTTTTTCCCCAAAAAAAATTTAACAATACTTTTCCTTTGGAAAAATAATTTTTATGTTTTAAATGATAGAAAACATTATCCAAACCATCATCAAGTTTTCATTTTCTAAAACCTGGGTTTCCAGTAAATGAAAATTTTCAATAATTATTTTAATAAATCTAAAAATTTTGAAAAATGAAAATGGACCTTTTCAACTACTTCAAAATGAAAACCACGTCACTATTTGTGAAAACAGATTTTCATCAGGTTTTGAGTTTTAAGGGCATATTCCTTGAAGTCAATGGGATGGGTTGAAGGGCTGAGTCCCCGTCACCTCACTGTTCTGATTCTTGAATTGGCTTTTCCTCAGCAAGGTCTCATGCTTGGGGCTGACAAATGGCTGTGGTTCCAGGATGGATTTCCATCTATCTTACATATTTGCTTTCCTTGTTCTCTTTTCTCTACTCCTTCCCTCATTGGTTTCTCTGCTTGCTTTACTGCACCTTTGCCTTCTCCCTTTCATCATCCTTTTCCCTTATTCAGTACCCACATCTCCATACAGTTCTCCTTCGCCCTTGCTTTCTGTATCCGCCATGGTTCTCTGTATTCTTCTCCCTTTGCTCTCCAATTCACTCTTGCACACTTAAGCTTTTACCACACTTCATAACTCTGCATTTTTGAATGTGAGGCACCTCTCTCACCCTTTCTCTAGGCCTGCTGGTTCATTCCTTTCTCTGATTTTCATTTGTGTCTGCTCTTGAGGAACATATCAAAAGCAGGGAGCCAAAGGCCTCTGAGAGGCATGCTCCCCGTTCTAATGTAGAGGAGATACTCCAGCAAATGGCACGTGGCTCCTTGGGTCATCATGGAGAGTACCGATTACCAAGAGAAGAAAGGAGAGCTGATCAGGGTTGTACAGTGGTCACATCAAGAGCAAGATAGGGAAGGCATCTCTGATTTTTATTAATGAAGGGGACAGGTGGGCCTGTTTGAATGGGTTAGAGAGCCACTGAGAAAGCAACAACATCACTTTACATGTTGGAACAATATGGAACAACCTGTAAGGACCTGATTCTGTGGGAATCTGCACAATGAGCAGATGAAAAATTGTGGCCTGAGAACCTGATCCAAAAATGCCTGAAGTCAGTGGGAGTTTCCTAATGGCTTCAATGGCATTAGAGCAGAGTCCAAATTAAATGTAACAACCTGTTAGACAGCTGGGAGTAAGAGCACACAATTAAAATCTTACCTGGAGAGTAAGACAATGTAATGACTGTATTTGTAAAGCTCCACAACACCCAACTGAGGTTCTTGGTGCATGCTGCAAGACACATTATAATACAACTAAACAGCCAAATAACGGGAATTGAAAACAATTTTTAACTTGTCACTAGAGCCTGACTAAGGAGGTTATCTGTTCTCAAAGAAACAGTTGCAGTTTTAAAACTTTAAACTTGCTTCAAATCTGTTACAGCTTGCTCAGATATTACCAACAGAAGAGAACTTCCTATTGTTCTTTAGGTGCCAGCAGCTCAAGTCAAGTGAAGATTTCATGCAGGTACTGTATCCCATTTTTCCTTTTGCAAAGTCATCCAGGTCTAGATTTCAAATAGATACATAAATAAACCTCTTTTAATTACTAATTGCAGACCTGGCGAAAATATGACACTGACCATAGTGGCTTCATTGAGACTGAAGAACTTAAGGTAAATTGTGAAATAATGAATGATTATATAGAGGTGTGTGTATTACACAATAGTACTGATTTTATATTTATATATATATATGGCTGTTGAAATGTTAAAATATAAAACACAAATGGCAAGTGATAGAAACTGATGTTTCTATCACAGACAAATTGAAGTGTAATTTTTATTCTGATAAATGACTCTGAAAATGGCATTTAGTGCAGATCCGTTTTTCCCCCCAGTGATTGCCAAATAACAAGTGCTCAGTTTAGAAGTAAAAATATGTTTTTAAACTAACTGCCCTGCAAACTTAGCTAGCACTGTGAGAATGAAAGTGGGTTCTTTCTCCCAGCTGCATCACTACCATTACTAAACATTCTGTGGTCCAATTTAAGCCCTCAGTAGTACCTGTGCAATCCTGTTGTTCCCATACTAACCCCTGTACAACACAACTGCAATCCCATTGCCTGCACTCTGTTTGCATAGTTATGACTGATGGGATCTTAGTACATTTGATGCACAAACAGCAGCAGCATCTAGTTTGTTCTATTAGCTGTATTGGCTCTGCAGTTAACAGGAGTAAAAAGCAGCCCATACTTATTCTTGTCACTAAAGCTGGCAGATACTGTTTGACTGTGAATATACATGGGGAACAAGACCAAGTGGGAAAGCGTCATTTGTACATAACCATTTTTTATGTAGAACTCCACTTCAAGTAACGTTCTGGTGCAGATCCTCAGTTGGTTCAAACTATCATAGCTCCACAGGACCTCAGCTGAGGACTTGGCCCTGTGTACACAGTGATTGAGACCAATTGTCTTGTCCATATGCAGAATTCTAGACAAGAACTGCACATACATTAACCAAAGCATTCAAAAGTCAAATTGTCTGAAATCCTTAGTAGAGCTTTATAAAAGCAAAACTTACCTCATAAATCCATGTAGCCAAATTGTCTTTTTTCTCCATCCTCTTTGAGCTGCTCTGGTAGAACAAAAGAGATGAAGAATGTCTGTATCGCCCCTGCTGAGGATTCCCACCTCACAGAAGAGATGTCAGTTGGCATAGCTAGCTCTTATGACCCTGGTATACAAGTGGCTACCCCCTCCCATCCATGCTCCCACATATAGGTGTGTCAAAAGGGAGGCGAGGTCAGGAACGAGGCACAACTGGTACACACAGTATCTAGCAATCCCCAGTTGTTGGATAGTCCTCAAGCGACTGTTTCCAGAGAGTATAGTTTAGACCGGCCACTAAAGGCTGGGCTAGTGAGCAACCAGAAAATCTTAAATGGCTCCCTGATGGCTCCCCATCTCTGCTGTGCTGAGCAAATCTCATCATCTGCATCAGAAAATCTGGATCCTTTTCATCCTTTCAGAACTATATATTGTAACTTGTTTTTTTTAAGGTAGTGATCAATAAAATACTTCTCTTGGAAAGTATGAAACTATTATTATGCATTTGCTGTAACTGGTTTTACTCCCCACATAAAGCACATGTGATCTACATTTTAAAGCACATATGATCTAAAATGTTTACATGAAATCTGTTCACAACATTTCTGCAATCATTTTAATATATAACACAGGTACAGAGAGACCTGATGAGAAAATATACAGTATGGTGGTGACAATAGGACCCAATAGCTCTCATACTTGTATTTCAAGTTCAGGGGCATTAAGCATACATGACTAGGAAGAGAGATGGCTCATGAGGAAAATCCTATCTTAAAATGTGGTCCAGACTGTGAAAAAAGCAATGGCACTCCAAAACATGAGATAAAGAGGTTAAACCAGCTTGGTGTGTTCTTCACTGAAAATTGACAGGCATGCACAGTTCTCAAGACTTGCAGATGCCTTTCTTAATAAATTAAGATTTTTTTTAATGTCACTTATCTAGGACAGTTGTTCAAACTAATCAGTGGGGAAAACAAAACTTCATTCTTTAGAGTAAAAGTAGCTGTTGAAGGTCATGAAGAAACCTCGCCAATTCCTCTCAAACTAGCAAAATGGGCAAAGTGCATTTGCAGTATGTGTGTGTGAAGGAGCAAGAAGGTTTCACCTTCACCTGAAGCATCAGGTCACTGCTGTAGGCAGGAAAGTAGACTGGATTAATCATTAATCTTTTCTGTAAAACTATTCCTCTATTTCAAGCAGTGGCTAGGAATCCAAGTTTTCCGATGGGTCTCAAGGTTAATTAATGTAGTTTACTATTAAAATTAATTAGTGCACAGTATAGCTGGATGCCAAACTACTTTTCCAGACTTCTGTGTAGTACAACAAAAGACATATTATGCACAAAACTCCATGGGAATCTTTTTAAAAATAAGGTGATACAGTATACTTGGTCTAGTTAAAAGAATTTTTGTTGTCAGATATTTAACATGGAACCTACTACTTATTTTCATTCCTATTTTACATTTCAGTAGTAAATATGTAAAACTAGAATTTCCCAGACTGCCTCTAGACTGAAATTAGAGTACACTAAGGAAAGTAACTATTCTGTAATCATTTTGGCTCTGGGGCAAATATTCACCTGTGCTTACTTTACTTTCACAGAGTTTTTTGAAAGATTTACTACAGAAAGCAAATAAGCAGATTGATGATTCCAAGCTAACAGAATACACCGAAATAATGGTAAGATTATTCAGATATTTCATCCAAAAAAAGCACAATACTGTGCACATCTAAGGCCACTAACTTCGCATTTAAAGGCTCTCATTGACTTGAATGAGAATCAGTTTGGATCCCTATTGTGCAAAATAAGACATCACACCTTAGAGATCATAGTCCAAGCCCAGGAGGCATATCAGGTAATTCAATAGCTATGCCACCTTTGGCTGTGATCTGTAAATTTAGCCATGTTGGGCCTAATATAAGCATAGGAAACCTTCAAGGAACTTTAAGTGTTGTTGACAAACCAACACCACAGCATGTACTAAGGAGAACTTTGCCACTGAAGGTTCTTTCCTTTCAGGTAAGATTAAAAACTGAAGCTCTGAACACTTGTTATTAAAGATCCCATGGCACTTGTCATAAGAATAAGCAGATTACCCTGTGCCTGAGCCAAATTCCAATGTAACTAATTATAGTCTACCTACCCATTCCTTTTTAGTTTACTTCATTTCTTGTCCTGCACTGTTGTGCTGTATTGCTTGCACTGTTGAACAGGTGCTACATTTCAGCCTAGATTTGGCTGCATCTTGGTGATGAGTGAAGCAATTCTTGGCATAATCTGCAAAGGCCAATGACAATGAGATAGTTCTGGATGAAAGGCTCTACACCTCCGCTTTAAGTTACTGCATGGTTTAGCATAGGGCACAAGGAAAGAAAAGCTGAGTAAGATTGCCCAAAATATAAATTCTAGTATGCATTCATTAAATACTTAAAAATACTAGAGTGATCTTTGTTTTTTAATTCTGTGCATAGAACCTGATGATTATCTAAAATGATCTATAGAGTCTATGATACAGGCACATTTTGTTTGGCATATATTTATTACTTTTCTCTAAGTGTCCCTTGCATATCACTGATAGAATAGTAGTGCACACAAATAGCAGTGGGGTTTAATCCATCCTCTCAGAGCAGGGCCCAGAATCTCTGGTAACCATTTACCATACTTTGACCTTTAGAACCCTAAGGACATACATGCTTGTTCTTAAAATTCTCAGGTAGGGAATGGATGCAGAATATATTCTTCTCCCTACTATGCCTACCTCTGTTCCTCCTCATTTACTTTCCTCACAGCTACTAAAGAAATCCTACTCTACATTTGTGACCTCTCTCCCAATAGATACCAAAATATGCCTCAATCCTCCTTTCCTATGAATGGGCAAGGAACATACCTGCTGGGCTTCAAGTATAGAGTGCTAAATGGATTTGGGATGAGGTTTTTTGTCTGTTTTTTTGCCAGTTCTACACTTTTTACTGCCGTCCTTGTGCCCTACACTAGTGTGAGAAGGGGAATAGGTGGGACAGAACAGACTCTGCTTCAGTCCTAGCCAGGCCCATCCTTAAACATAGCCAGACTCTCTCTCCCCTCTAACTCCTGAATACAGGACTCTCTAGTGGCCTCCATGCAACTGTCAGTAAGATGTGTGTTCCAGAGAAAGGGAAGACGAAAATTCCCTGTTTTAAAAATGGCCAAAGTCGTGATATTTTTCTTTTGCTTTGCCAGCAACTTAGTTTCACCCTAAAATATTTTAGGGGTTTAACATTTCAGGCTGAAATGCCTCAAATTGACCCCAACTATGAGAGAGGTTAATTAAGATAAATATCTAGTGATTTAGTTTTCTTATGATAAATATATGTCTAGAAATATCATAACTGATTAGTTGCAGAAAGTGTTACACACTGGAGAAATAAATCTCACATCCTTAACCTTCAGGCACTGCAATTTTTTTATGACTCTTTAACCCAGATTGTGCCCTACATTTGGACCTCAGCAGGTTGAAACAGTTATAAAGAATTAACACTATAAATAAGTGATAAATATGGTGATATGCCATCTCCTCGAAAATCAGAAGGAAAAAACTAACAAAACAGGAAACATAACAGGAGTTAAGAACACTTACCAGTTAGAAAAAGGGAGAGGTATCTAACCACCAGACATAAAATAGACACATTAGGGCAGCAACTACTTGCCTCTGCCAAATGGAAAGCCCCCTCTCCCTTAAAGGTACACTGGGAAGAAGTTCCTGTAAGGGGTAGGGAGGATTAGAAGGAGCCAGGTGGTCACACTGGAATGTATGCCTGCAGAAACAGTCACTTCTCTATACTATCTCTGTAACACTCATTTGTTTTATTAGGCAAAACTTTGCTTTTTCCTGCAGCATGAATTTTGTATTTAAAGAGGTACAAACAAATTCATATGGGTGTGTGATTCTGTGCCCAACCACTGTACAGCTACAGTTACTGTAATTGAAACTAAAGGGGTGGGGGAGAGAAGGGAGAAACCCTCTGTTTTCAGTTACACCCCCGACAACTTTTTGTATAGTAAGTTTTCCCTGAAGCTTTTTTTCAAACTTTCACATAGCAAAAGGGAGAACATTTGAAAATAGCAATGTACAATTGTACAGTGACTGGGAGAGGAAGTCACAGGCAGTCTAATACCTCAGTGTCCTGCTAACTAAATTTTAAAAGGTCTTAATTTCAAGGTAGCCATGTCTCTTAAGAGATTAGAGGCAATGCAATTTGCTGACTTTTCACTGTATCTATCATACATTAAATATTACATTTTAGGCAGGAAACCAATTTCAAATACACAACAGGATCCTGGAAAATAGTTTAAAGTAGTATATAATTTTTAAAATCATTAACATACATATTTCTATTAAATGAAAACTCAATTTGATGGAAGTTACTTATAGTTCTTATAGAAAACTAACTACATGTCAATAGTGGAGACCTTTTGTTATTAATACTTAAGTGATTATGGGGTTTAAAGCTGGGAATAAGCTAAGTATGAGACATTAAGTCCGTCCTGTTTTCATTCTATAAAAAAGATTGTATTTATTAGCTACTTAATTCACTTGTAATACATCACAAGCTCAAAATTTTCTTGAAGTGCATGGCACGAGGCAGATTCTGATCTCATTTACGTGTGTGTGTGTGTGTGTGTGTGTGTGTGTGTGTGTGTGTGTGTGTGTGTGTGTGTGTGTGTGTGTGTGTGTGTGTGTAGACTTGGCAACCAATTGAATAAGGATTATAAATGTTGTCTTTTACATGAAGATAGCACATCTAGATGGAACTGAACACCCCAACCTACGTTTTAAGATTTAATTTTAGCTACTATGCTTTTAGATTTTAAACTGAATTATTTTTGTCCTTTTATATGCAGATTTATGTATACTATGTATTAAATCATGACTCAAGGCCAAATATACTATTCAGTAGCTTAAAAAAAAGCTGTACTTTTTAATCTCTTTATTCATTAGACAACGATATGGCACTGAATCTTGATCTGAGCTTAAAATAATGTTTAAACAGGTTCAGTAGAGGATGTTGGATACCATGGCTATAACTTGTGCCATTTGTGAGGGGCCAAATTCTGACCTCAGTGATACAGGTGTAAATCTGGAATATCCCTATTCAAATCAGTTGAATTACTAACAAGAGCCTTTGTGGGTCTTTTAAATCTTTTGACACTACAGTCCACACATAAAACAGAATTCAGCAGTACAAAAATGGAATCACAGTTATAGTGATTACTGTGTATACTGGTTATTAAGAACAGAGATTACATGACTATGCATATTGCTACTGATGCAGCCATTTGAGTCCCTCCTTTATATTGACCAAGTGAGGTATTTGGTTGTAGGGACTGAAGTGGAAGCAATTTCTTTTATTTGATGTTTTCAAAGATAGAAAGGTGAGAAACCCTTTCCTTGAAGCCCTCTGGCTCTGGACAATGAGTGTTGCATCTTGTGGGAGTGACAATTATAACCTGAGTGAGCTGTCATGATTTTAAAATACTTAAGTGGACCTTGCTCAGTTTTTGCAAGATGTAAATTGTGCTTCCGTGCACATCTCTGATTTGGGAAGTTCACTGTTGAATGGAGCTGGATTTAGTGAACATTTCAACACAACTATTAGAGTTGCGCAAACAGTTCCTTACCAGGATTTTATAGTAGAATAACTAGTTATCAATTTATATTTTCAATAATTTGTAAACTTGCTTATATTAAATGTTCCACCCAATAAATGTGAGTTTATTGAATTAGGTTCCTATATTATATTTAATTAGTACCTTCTCATTACTTTTAGATTTCCCAAATACTTTATTTCTTTGCTGTGCTGATTAATACTTTAATAATATCTACATTTATTTCAGCTGAAGATGTTTGATTCAAACAATGATGGAAAGCTGGAACTTACTGAAATGGCCAGGTATGTTTTTAAACCTATATTATCTAAGTATTGCATGTCAGTTGCCATTATGGAAAAAAAATAATTGTTTGAACTCTCATTTTTATCTCCAAAGTTTACTACCAGTGCAGGAAAACTTTCTTCTTCAATTTAAGGTATGTAGCTTTACATTCTGAAGTTTTAACATGTAACACTATATTTTATTCTTCTAACTCTTGGCTTTCTTTTTTATTTTAGAGTGTCAAAATGTGTGGGAAAGAGTTCAATAAAGCTTTTAAGCTGTATGATCAAGTAAGTGATCTGAAAATTATAATAAAACTCACCTTTTATGCACTGATTGAAAACTCTTTGATATCACTTAGATTTTCTGAATTAGGGGAAATTAGGTGTAATGCTGCAGTAGCCAAAATGAAAAATGCTCAAAAATAAACCATTGATATTAATATTTTTCAGGATGGCAATGGATACATAGATGAAAATGAATTAGATGCATTATTGAAAGATCTGTGTGAAAAGAACAAAAAGGTAATTCTAGAGCTTTTCTTAATGATTAGTTTAAATTGGGATTTTAAGGAGAGTTTAAATCCAGCCAATTACTAAATCATAATTCCTGAAGTGCAGGACAATTAGAAATCTTGGCAGAAGTAATGTAATTCCTTAACTAAGTGAGCAACGTTATAAATTGGCTTCAGAAACTATTAATATCAACAGTCTAGTGTGCATGGATGTGAATTGTATGCAAGCACTTAAACAAATGGTACTGTTGGGTGGGCAGGCACCAGACAGATTTCCCCCTCCCCACACCATTGGCAACTGTACTTGGTAACGAAACTGGATTATAAAGCATTATCTGTTCTTTAAATAGGACTTAGACATTAACAACCTGGAAACATACAAGAAAAACATCATGGCCTTGTCTGATGAAGGAAAGCTTTACCGAACAGAACTTGCTCTTATTCTTTCTGCCGAGCAGGATTAGAGACCTCCTGTCACTTCAGTTGAACTGGTGATATACTGTATCAACACAATAACTGTGCACTATAAGGGAGTAGCCTGTACTTTCTTTTATATCTGTAAATTTAAATCGCATATAATTAGCCATGATGTGTGGCACATTCTTTTCAGTCTGTTTCTATACTGTTTGTAATGTACAGTTTTTGTAATTATAAGATTGATAAAGAGTGTCTGTTTGGGCCAGTCTGTATATTCAAGAAGAAACTAAGATTTTTTTGCTTTCATAAAAATGGCTGGAAAAAATTTTAAAATTCTGCTGAGACTGTTTTGTTCATCATATCCTTTGACACTTGCAACATTTCTGTTCAATTATACTTAAGTAAAAGCCCAGAGCTCTTTCAGTGCACGACTAAATACGAGTTTTTAAATGCAGAATGTAAAAATGCTGTTTTCAAGTAGGAAAGATGACCAGGGATGTTTGAACTGAAAGATTTACCAAGCTGGTGAGAAATATTTTCAGTAGTCTGACTAGCTACTTGCAAATCTATGCTCCTTGCATTTTTGCAGTAAACGAGGAGAGCTTACGAACTTATGGCATACAGACATAACATCTATAAACAGCAGATATCTGGAACAGCTCAGTGCTGCTGTTCACATACAATGTTGTTTTCCATTTAGCTGTTTAATTTCACTAAATTTAAACAAGGTGATAAGCATCTAAGAAATACAAGAGACAGAGTTCTTGACAAATTTTTAATCTATTTTGGAAACCTGGCTAAACTCCAGATAGGATAATTAATACACACATTTGCATAATACAATAAGTGTAACTCATAAATTGCTGTGTCAGAGAATATGACAATCCATTTTCTAAACTATTTGCACATATTGCAGGTTAAAATTATTGTAGTAAACTGCTGTTTTTAAATCATTCGGTGTAACCTATAATTAAATTTAATATACTAACACTACCCTTGTCTAGTCTGTCTACTTCCAGGATTTTCTTAGCAAGTAGAAAACAAGGAAATAATTTGTTTTAAAAGTGTGCTTTCTGCATCTTACACTAAATTTCTAATGGAGAAAATTATTGGAATTTAAGACTTAAAAAAACAATCCATTTCTCAAAGTATTAATTCAACACCAAGTCTAGTCGTTTATATATCAGACTCTAAATTAGATTACTCTGCTTTAAGAAAGAGTTCCCCTGCAGAAAGTCCACTATAATTGCTCCTGTCTTTTTTATAATTGTGCTCTGTAGGCCTGGGTCTAATTTTACTTACACTAGTTTTATGCCAGCATAACTCCACAGACTTCAGTGGCATTGCTCCCAATTTATAGCAGTGTGAGAACAGAATAAGGTCTATGTCTTAATGTCAATCAACCTAAGCTGCCTCTACTTAAAGTATGGTGTTTCAGAAGCACTCCCAGCTCAATACATTATTTTATTAGCTGGATACAATGCCTAAAATGCATCCACAGTAACTTATCTGACAAACGGGCAAATCAGTTTAATTAGATAGAAGTGGTCTCAAGCAGCAAGTGTATTGGGTACTCTCCGATCTTGAGATAGATGTAATTAGAAGATAGGAGGAGGAGGCAGCAACAGAGTGATTCTTGGTGGAAAAAACACACACTAAGGGCTTGTCTACATCAGAAAGTTGCAGCGCTGGTGAGGGAGTTACAGCGCTGCAACTTTGAGAGTGTCCACATCTGCAGGGCACCACCAGCGCTGCAACTCCCTGTTTGCAGCGCTGGCCGTACTCCCGTTTTGTCTCGGGTGTAGAGGATCCAGCGCTGGTGATCCAGCGCTGGTAATCCAATGTAGACAGTTACCAGCGCTTTTCTTGACCTCCGTGGAAGGAGGAAGCCTCTGGTAATCAAGCTGGTTTCCTTTCCCGGTTTGCTCTCTCGGTCCCGGAGCCACCCAGCAAACCGCAGGGAAGGAGACCTGCTTGCTCGGGGTTCCGGGACCGAGAGAGCAAACCGGGAAAGGAAACCAGCTTCGCCGCGGTTTGCTCTCTCGGTCCCGGAGCCAGCCAGCAAACCGCGGGGAAGGAGACCTGCTTGCTCGGGGTTCCGGGACCGAGAGAGCAAACCGGGAACGCCGCGGTTTGCTCTCTCGGTCCCGGAGCCAGCCAGCAAGCCGCGGGGAAGGAGACCTGCTTGCTCGGGGTTCCGGGACCGAGAGAGCAAACCGCGGCGTTCCCGGTTTGCTCTCTCGGTCCCGGAACCCCGAGCAAGCAGGTCTCCTTCCCCGCGGCTTGCTGGCTGGCTCCGGGACCGAGAGAGCAAACCGCGGCGTTCCCGGTTTGCTCTCTCGGTCCCGGAACCCCGAGCAAGCAGGTCTCCTTCCCCGCGGTTTGCTGGCTGGCTCCGGGACCGAGAGAGCAAACCGGGAACGCCGCGGTCTGCTCTCTCGGTCCCGGAACCCCGAGCAAGCAGGTCTCCTTCCCCGCGGCTTGCTGGCTGGCTCCGGGACCGAGAGAGCAAACCGGGAACGCCGCGGTTTGCTCTCTCGGTCCCGGAACCCCGAGCAAGCAGGTCTCCTTCCCCGCGGCTTGCTGGCTGGCTCCGGGACCGAGAGAGCAAACCGCGGCGTTCCCGGTTTGCTCTCTCGGTCCCGGAACCCCGAGCAAGCAGGTCTCCTTCCCCGCGGTTTGCTGGCTGGCTCCGGGACCGAGAGAGCAAACCGCGGCGAAGCTGGTTTCCTTTCCCGGTTTGCTCTCTCGGTCCCGGAACCCCCCTTGAAGCCGCCCAACAGCGCTGCAGTGTGGCCACATCTAACACCACTTGCAGCGCTGGTTGCTGTAAGTGTGGCCACTCTGCAGCGCTGGCCCTATACAGCTGTACTAATACAGCTGTAACAACCAGCGCTGCAAAATTTTAGATGTAGACATGGCCTTAAGTTTAAAGTCAGATCAAGACAGGTCAATGACAACCTCACTGTGCCTGGAGTGATCTAATTACTCAGCTTCTGGTTCACCTCTTCTCTATGCAATGTAAAGTATAATTGTGTATTTTAAGTGAAGGAACAGTGAATAAATTATCTGCCTACAAGCTTAATATATATGATTAAAGTGAATTGTGGATAGATTTTGTTCATACTGTGCACATGAAGCAATGGATTTTGCCTTATTTTAACACTTAAAAGTAAAGGTGAAAAAATCTTGTAATAATATCTGATTTAAAGTGACTGTTTGGTACAATAATTAGACTGAAAAATGAGGTAGTTAAATTGTTTTAACAGAAAGTCATCATCTAAACTTGAATGTGCCTCCTAGAACACAAGAAAAGTTGCCTATCAAAGATTTGTTCTAGAGTCTTGCTTCTACCATTCCTATTACAATCAGCTGCCTTGTGGTACTGTACAGAATATATAAAGAAGATTTGAGTCATCTACATGTGCAGCATTTAAGTCATGCATAAACCCATATTTCTGCAGAAGTATAGCGATTAAAAAAGACAAGACATGTTGTTGTTGTTAGCCTATGTTAATACAATGTCAAGTCTAGCAAATATAAGGTGGGATCACTGTAAAAACACCTGTTTTTTAAAACATCTGCACCTCCCTGGAATTATTCCTCAGTCTGACACATGATTTCAAGAGGTGCTGAAGACAACAGGTGCTAGTGATGGTCAAACCCTAAATTTGCTTATCCTAGAAGATCATACTGGAAGATTAAGACAGCTAAAATATTAATAATACCTGGGGCTCCTGTAGACTGTATTCAGATTCTATAAAGAAACCTATATAGAGGTAGTTAGACAGGAAATAAAATATTGTAGTTACTATGTTTAAATTATTATTCAATAACAAAATAATCTACTAAAATATAACACTATACAATATGCCAGTAAATGTGCTATATGAGTAGCTATAATATTTTGGAGTTTAAATATATACATTTTACAAAATATGCTGTTACAATGGAGGCCTCCACCACAATATCTGCTACTAAATTGATTGAGAAGACCATTGTCTATGTGCATTTTAAAGTGTATAGTTTAGTGAAGTGTAAAACAGCAAAGTTCTATTGTACTTGGAAAAATGTTGTCTTCATTATCTTTAATCCAACACTTCAATTATATGCATTGTAAATAAATTCCTTACTTATGGAATTGATCTAATTAAAGCAGGAGGTGCCAAAACACTCCCCACTCTTGGCCTACAACACAATGTGATAGTTTGTCTCTCAAGGGAGGGATAGCTCAGTGGTTTGAGCACTGGCCTGCTAAATCCAGGGTTGTGAGTTCAGTCCTTGAGGGGGCCACTTAGGGATCTGGGGCAAAATCAGTACTCAGCCCTGCTAGTGAAGGCAGGGGGCTGGACTTGATGACCTTTCAGGGTCCCTTCCAGCTCTATGAGATAGATATATCTCCATTATTATTATAATCTCTTAAACAGAAATAGTTAACAGTGCACTATTGACATCTGTGACAAAGGACCACTACACCGAGTAAGGCGAAACCAAGCTTTTCACTGGCAACTTAATAAGGATTTGAACATAGATCTTGTAGTGAGAAATTTGTGCATTCATTCACCCTTGCACCTAGGTCTGACATGTTCTGTTTGAAAAGACAAGGTGGCTGAGGTAATATCTTTTATTGGATCAACTTGGTTGGTGAGAAAGACAACTTTTGAGTTTACACAGAGCACTTCCTCAGGTGGAACAGATTGTTGAGCAGAAGTAAACACATTTCAAGGGCCCATTCAAGTGAAGCAACCCATTTACACTCTTCCAGTCAGAGGGGAGAAAAGGGCATCTGGGAAGACAGGGGTTGATAGTGGGTTATAGATTGTTGTAATAAGTAATGAAGTCAGTATCTCCATTCATTGGATGATTTTTAGTGTCTAGCAAAGTTATGAATTTATGCTTCCAGGCACGGGTGCTGAAGATGGGGCCACACCACCAGCATGGGTGGCAGGTATCATAAGCCTCTCCTGACCCAGGCCTTGGCCCTGCCCATTGTTGCACCCCAAGGCCCAGCCCTCACTTTCCACCCAAAGGCCACTGAAAATTAAAAAAAAATTATGATAGCAACTCTCACGCTGTGCAAAGGTCAAATATAGATCAGTACACTATTTGCCAATGCTGTTTTCTTAGTAAGATGTGCTTAATATAACAAGACAAGCATGTATTTTCAAGATCAAATTTAACTGACAAAAACTGTACTTAAGGACAAATGGCTGATTTCATTAGGCAAAACTAACTTTGTATGATGAGAACTTCTGCACTGCATTGTTACTAGAAATCAGTACATCTTCCATCCTAAGAATTTTTTTAGAGATACACACTGAAATAACATTCTTCAGAGGTGCCTAATAAGAGACTCAGAAATCCATAATTAAGCACCTAAATATAAGTGGCCTGATTTTCAAAAGTGCTGAGCTCCTTCAAATCCCACTGAAATCAACAGGAATTGCTCTACACCTTGAAAATCAGGCCAATGTATTAAAACATCAAGAATCATTCTATTTTACTGGATTACGGCTGCACGTTAATGTTTTACCTAAGACAGTGTAACAATGTAAAAGCAGGGATATAAATTACAGCACACTGTTCAGCAAAACAGCTACATGAACTAATTCTACAGGAAAGAGAAGACTGATTTCAGAATTAGAAACTAGCTATATGAAAAAATGCTAGTTAACACCAGCATGAGATGCAACCTGGGGTAAAAAGTCAGTTTACAAATTACCTTCCACTTCAACTTTTATATTTATTAAAGTGCTGTCAGTGCATACCAGGATGTAAAGAACAAAGAGAAAGACACAATCTCTGTCCAAAGAGTTTAGAATCTAAAGTGGACAGAGAGACCTCAAAATAGAAATATCATACAAATGCGACATAGATTCTCAGATTGGTACACCACCACCATTGGTCTTAACAGAACTTGTGGTGTTCTACAGGAGAGAATTCCTATATGCAACAAAAGGTAAACAGCAACTGTAATATCACAATGAGGAACACTTCAGGTCATCTCTATTCAGTCTTCAATAGTAACTGCAAAATTATTCTGCACTCCCTATTTCTCCACATAAGATATCTGAAATGGGTTTAATATATTATATAATCTTATTTATGTGCACACCATACAATGCAATACAATTCACTTTTACAGAACATCCTTAATGCACAAAATTATAAAAGGTTCATCAAGACAGCAAATCACCTACTAAAGCAAAAAGGAAAAAAACTTCAAGATAGTTGAAGAGACCAAATTTAATTTTGGCTTGAAGAGGGATGATGAGTAATCATTTGCACCTTCTCTCCAGGTTGAAGATGAGTTCATCCCGAGGTCACAGGGCTGATCGTACATTTCACTGACGTGATAGCTACTGTCCCCTAGAAATGTGATTTTACTTCAAAAAGCAGCAGCAACATCACATCCAAGGCAGTTTGTCCGCCTCTGCAGCTCCCACTAGCTCCTTTCCTCTTCTCCAGTACTCCCAATGCTCATTACCTTCCTTTCTTGCTTCCTCCCTCCCCTGCTTGCCTCTTTAGCTGTTGCTCCAGTTTCATCCCCATGCTGTTCATCCACTGCATAGTATTTTTTTTCCTATTAGCCACTTGACTCATCCAGCTACCTCCTTTGTCTGCAGGGCTGGTTCAAGCAAATCTGAGGCCCCTAACAAAAAGTTGTTCAATTAAGCTAAAAGGCCCAAGGTCCAGCATATTACCTGCTGAAAATTCCTGCGTCATACTAGACATGGAGGGAGGGTTTCATCAGTCCCAGAGGAAGCAGGGAATAGGCACTGTATCCAGGACTGATGTATACATTTGTGGAGAAAGTTAAAAAAAACAGTGAATAGAGAGTTCTTGTTAAACAGGAAAAAAGTGTGGGAGCCTGTGATGTGCCTGAGCTCTAATACAGGAGAAAGCATCCTGCTTCTATAGGCACATGCACTAGTTACAATCCCCACGGAACACTTGGCAATAAGCGATTTGTGTTTCACACCACGCGGCACTGGAACATTGGCCGTAGATATCACACAAGCAGTAGTACCCTCTCACTATACCCTCAGCCCTTCATGCCCTCTGTGGCTGTAAACTTGGCAGCACTGCCTGTATTAGCCCATCTCACTTACTTTCCTCCCAGGTACCACTGACCTTTCCTACCCCAGAACCTTTGGGAAAAGATCCAGTTGTGAAAGGATTAACTGTTTGATTCTATGAGACCAGACTTTCAGATATGACCCTTAGCATTAGGAAACTCTCTATAACAGAGTTGAGAAACAAGTGTGTGCTTAAGCATTGATAACGTAATTCAGGGGTTGCTGTTTATAACAACTGATAGCTAAAGAGAAGCAGAGTAGAAGTGAAATAAAATATAAACTTTCAATGGTCAAAGTTCAACTGTTAGTCAACTGTTACCCTTCTCATCTCTAGCCTCAACAAGTCAGACACCTCC